>NC_135894.1:47125928-47743316 GCF_964194155.1 Cetorhinus maximus
GGAAACAAAACAAGCAGAGGTCTCAGAACCAGAAGTAGAAAGCAAATTGAAAAACATGAAAGAGAGTACACAACATGCTGTAAAGGAAGTATTACTAATCAGAAAAGAAAAAGAGAGTGGATAACAGATGAGATACTAGCAATGATGATAGAAAGGGGAAAGAAAAACATACATGAGTATGACAAAATTGAAAAAAAAAGAATGCATGTAGGCAAGCTAAAGAGAAATGGTATAATAAGATGTGTGATGAAGCATTAGAGCTGGAAAGAAATCACAAAATGAGAGTTATGTACCAGAAGGTGAAATCTTTGACAGGTAGAAAGAAAGCAATAACAATAGATAGTGGTGCATAAAAGACAAATATGGTAAAATATTGTTTGAAAGGGATGAAGTATCAAAAAGATATTCAGAATATATAAATGAATTGTATGATGATCCAAATCAAGGGAATCCTCAAGGTATAGATGCAAGCAATGGACCAAACATTATGATATCAGAGATAAAGAATGTTTTGAAATTGATGAGTACAGGAAAAGCTCCAGATATCGATGAAGTAACAACAGAACATCTACAAGCCCTTGAAGAAACAGAATTAGAAGTGATAACAGAAATTTGTGATCAAATAAATACCAAGGGATACATTCCAAGTGACTTGAGACATTCAGTATTCGTTAAGTGCTCTAAGCACATTGCCCTTATCAGATGTATAAATAGACTTATACCAATATCTTGTCCTATAGGCCTGATTTTAACTCACTCAAAACCATTCACTTATGCAGAATTAAAATTGGGTCCTGTTTCTCCACAATAAGTTATATGTTTGCACTGAACTAAAATTAACCTTTTTTTCTACATTCTGTTAGGATAGAAATTATCACTCTTCATACAATAAAATGTATCTATCCATATTATTAAAAACAACTTATGTAAGTTGTTACAGACAGGGGAGATATATAGGCTGAAACCACCACTTCCTCACCCAATTCTTCCACTCCTGTCTGTAATCAGTGTGGCTTAATTTAGATGAGGCTGAGGTGTGTTCCCAAACCCCCATTTGTGTGTGGTCACTTTATCCAAAGTCACTAGCAACAGACCTACATGGATTTTTAAACCAGGAGCATTATTTATTCACAAACATTTTCCTGGAAAGGTTTATTGCTGCTTTACACACACCAAATACACACAAGAAAGATATGGTAAAAGAAAGGAGTTTCACTTCTACAAATATTAAACCAAAAAGAATAGCTAGCAGTTCAGGTTTTTTATAAAAGTCCAGTGAAAGGGGGAGCTTTTCCACTCTGGAGTTGAAGTTCAGACAAGCCCAGATAGCTGAAGACAAAATTTTATGGAGGTTCTTCGGAATAAGAGATGTTCAACAGATAGTGTAGATAGCCTTGGTTATTCTTGTGGCCAGAAGATCAGTTTCATTTTCCATGCGAAATCAGAAACTTTTGGAACAGGTTTCAAGGAGGCTTTAAACTTTAAGCCTTATAGCTCTGTAAAGGCCCAATGTTATAGCCTGGTTTTTGCAGTGATGTTTCTTCTGCTGTTACTTCTGCATTCTGCTTCAAAGCAAGCAGTACTTTATAATAAAAGATTTTCAAAAAAGAGTTCTTGTCATAAGATGACTGACCATTGATAAACAATGGAAAGCAATCAATAGCCTGTTCATATTAACGAAGTAGCTTCCACTTCCCATGGTCAAAACCATCAACATACAATAAAGGCAGATAGGGGTCCTTAGCATAATCAGTTTTGTTAGCTCTCTTTAGTAGTCCTGGAGACAGAAAGTCTGAGGCATGAGTGTCCTTGCTGTTTTGAGGTAAGTCCTGACAAAGGCTGGTGCAACATTCCACAAGGACGTGGTCTAGGCATATTCATTGTAATTCACCTTTTAGAAGCTTCCAAAAACTTGGCCAATGTGCAGTTCCAAACATCAGGTGGCCTGTGGCAGCCATCTTAAAGATCAACAGTGTCCTTTTTAAAGAGGGCATACTGGTTTTTAAAAATTTGTAATGTCCTCATATCTGCTCGGCATGCCAAAGTACATACTTCCTGCCCACAAGTCTGACTTCCTGTGATGTCAATTTTTTTACTAATGCTTTTATGACAACATTTATACTGTTAAATTTCTATAACACATTGGTAATGGGAATTACCATGCTAATAATAGCTGGAAATTATTTTTGGAGCTGCTCCTGCTCCACTGATATAACTTCATTGGGGCTTCTGTCATACTTTTGTTGTAGTTGTGCTGGTGGAGCACACATATCTTCAATGAAATTCATGAACAATTTTTCCTCCAATCATCCACAAGTAACCAGCGCCTGTTCTTTCCCAGTCAGTTGCATGAAAATTGTGGAAGAGGAAGCAGGGGCCTGGGCATTAGAGAATTTTTTCTTCTTTCTATCTATGCTAATACCACTTCCTGAGACTGGCATGGAGAAGTGGCAGTAATTATCCTGAAGCTCCCCCCTGGAGGATTAGGACTTACAGGGCCATAACTCCCTTGGAGTGGTAATCAGCATCGGATTGCCACTCCAGGCCCAAATACTTCTGTTAAATTTCTTCCGTGCCTGTCTTGCCCAACCTTTTGACACAGGCCGGGTGAGATCCAGTCAGAAAAGCTCGTTCTGAGGCCCAGCATCAAAGTCCAGCTCTGTCGAAGTGAAGGAGGACATGCCCTCTTTTTTACATCACTAGTTGCCATAGACCAGGTAAATTTAAAGGTCCATTGGAGTTGACAGGCCAGGGAGAAGGTACCTGTCTAAGGTAAGTAGGTAGGATTTGGAGGGTGGGGGGAAAGGAGGTCCTGGGAGAGAGGGGATAGTGTCGGACCTCAGGAGGAGGAGGTGGGAGGGTTGGACCTCAGTGGGGGTGGGAAGGCCAGACCTTGGGGGGTGGTCAGACCTCGGGAAGGGGGTGTTGGACCTCGGGTGGGGTGGGGATCAGACCTCAGTGGGGGGGAATTTTGGACCTCGGGGGAGGGGTCAGACTTCAGTCGGGGGGGAGGTCGGGTCAGGCTTGCGGCCAGCAGTGGAGGGGTTTGGGCTTCGGGTGGGTGTGGGGTGAGTCGGGCCCACTGAGAGGAAGAAGTCCCATGCAGGTGGAGGGAGCCCCATGGAGTTTTGGGGGAAGTGGGGAATACCATGGGGGTGTGGTTAGTCAGGGGGTGGGGGTAGTACCCTGGGGGGTCGGGGGTGTGGGTCTAGTCCCGTGGGGGTGGGGGGTTGGTCTGGGTCTTTACAACAGTCACCCCGAAGTTAGAAGAGGTTTTAATTCTCCTATCCTTTTCTGAGTAACTATTGGTAACTATTGGTATAACCCTGTTGGAACCATCCGAAGTTTGCGATTTAAATCACACTTTCAGATGGTTCTCAGTACAGGGAAATTGCCATGCAAACCCTTACCTGCAAAGTTCCGAGAGGGGTACCCCAGCGCATCTTTAGGGTACCCCGCCCAATCCAAACATGGGAGCTTGGAAGTTATGGCCCATAGTATCCTCTTTTCATTCTGGCCCAGTTGAAGACCTTGATCTTTGCACAAGCAGACAATGGGCCATGGATTCCAATTTTCAGGGCACTTCTGCCCCTTTAAGGTCCCTCACTGGATCTTCCAGTGTACTGTTGTAGCATTGTTGGAATTTCCTCCTTTGTACTGACAGACTCTCTCTTTATGATAGAAATTCTACTGGGAGCCCACCATGTGTGCATCATGAGCTCCAAACCTCCTGGGTTCCTGCAGATTCCAAGTAATGAAGAATAATCTCCCAAGCATGACTGTAAGCAACCTGTGAGAAAAACATTGGGCATGAAGCTATTCACTTCCCAGTTGGTGTGGCACGGCGTTGCGCCATAAGCATGGAAATTTCGAGTGACCGTCTCTGAGAATTCTGGTAGTTAGGGACACTGATGGTTGATTCTTCCCCTACTCTTCCCTCTCTACATGCTGTTTCTCCTCCTCCTGTTGCACTGCTTGCTATTAAGGTATGTGGTAAGGGCTGGTTCCTCATTATTGTGAAGATTGCAGAATGCAACAGATGTTCACCATTCCAGGTGCATGGTCAGGGCACTGCAAAACTTTCAAAATGCTACGGCAGATGAAACGTTGTTTACCAGTCCCCTTGATAATATTCCTTGTGGCAAAATGACTGTATTGTGGGCCAACAATATAGCTGATAACAATAGGAGCCAGGAGCCACACCTCTTGTGTGCCACTTCCTCCTCCAAGGTAGAATGGAATTTGTGTTTGTTCTCTGTTGTGAGGTTTTGAAGATGTCAGTGGAAGCTTAGCAAAATATGCATGATGAGAGAAATAAGCAGCTAGTGTGGGCAAGAAGTTGTGGGGTGGTAGCAGATGTTGAGTGTATGATATTTAGTGATTGGAGGAGAGGCATGGGAAGTAGAGGAGGAAAGAACTGAGAGTGCTGAGAATAAGAGAGGTAAGAAGAGGAATCATACTTTGATAGCCCTGTTGAGATCATTATTTCCTGGACTCCAACCAAATGAAACATGGGGCAGGATCTTCCCCCCGTTGGGGGGGTTATGCAGGAGCGGGCGTGAGTGTGTGGGTTGGCTTGTCGCCATTTTACGTGGGCGGGCCAATTAAGGCCCGCCCAGCGTGATGTGCACCAGGAAGCATTATGTGCTCCCTGTCCGGGCAGGGGGAAATTCCCTGAGCCGGGAGCGCGCTCTTTCGCGCATGTGCGTGAAAGACTGCACAGATCTCCCTGAGGCAAAGTACTGCCTCAGGGAGATTGGATCAAATGTGAAAACCAGTTTAAAGAATGAAAAGATTTTACTGACATGTCCCCTCATGTGACACTGTCACATGAGTTGGGACATGTCCATAACTTTTATTTTAAAATATTCTGAAATTTTAAAATCCCTCATGAAACCTCATTCCGCCGGTGGATGAGGTTTCATGTTTTTTCAGAAGCCTGCCTGGGATCCCAGCCTGCCCGCCAACCTTAAGGTTGGATGGGCAGGTCCATTGATTACGTCAATTACTTTATTAATGGCCTTAAGTGGCCGTTGACAGGTCGGCGGGTGCGCAGCTGACTCGGCTCTGCGCGCGCCGGCCTGGAAATGTAAATAACGCGGGGTGACGTCGGGAGACCGGCCCGATGTCATCCCGCGTCATTTTACGCGTCGGTGAGCGGGCCCCACCCCCTGCTTGCCGACTAGAAGATGCAGCCGAAGGAAACAATTTGTCCTATTGCCTCTCTCCATTGTTGCTGAGAATTTTGTTGGGGTATCCATCTAATTCTATCTCTATCGTACTCTATCTCTAATTAAGAGTCTTGCATGCAGCACACACTATCTGTAAGTGTCACAAAAGCTTTGCCATATTTTTACATATCCTCCAACTTAATTTGAGCAACAGCACAGAAAACATGCTAATACATTATTAAAAATACTACATTTCCTGTCCACCAAGCTTACTTCCTGTGTTATAATCTTTTGACAAAATTTATATCAAGATCTTTAATGGTAAAGCAGATAGGAGCATGTCAACCTTTTAGAACTGAAAAATGTGTATCAACAATAATTTATTGAAAACGTTTTCTAGCAAAATGTTGCCTTTTTCTCAGTAATTCAAATGTATTCTGTAAAAAATAAGGTTTTAAATATAATAAAACATGAAATGGTTGATTACATTACAAAAACATGATTAAAGTTACCCATTGAGTTGTGTTTTTTTTTAGTATTTGCATTTTATTTGAATACCATGGACTCTATATCGACCCCATTTCAAAGATAATTCATTGGGTGTGAAGCGCTTTGCTTCGAGCTCATGTGAAGCTCTGTATAAATGTAAGTTCTTTTCTTCTTGTTATTCAAAAAGCCTGGGTTTGGATTTCATATTTTTGTTCAATACTGTGTGACTGTTAGCTGAAAGTAGACTTTGCAGTCTGAGTATGTGCTGTATGCACAATTTGCCAAAATGCCTTGGCAACATTTATTCAATCTCGTCCTGGAACATTCTTCTTAAGCTTCCAGTAATATTTGCTTGGATCTTTTTAAAATGATTTGAAGAAAAACAGAAGATAAATTTCAAATCTTTGTTCAGGTAAATTTTGTATTCTGTAGTGAAATAAATTGCCTCCTTTGACCAAAACCCTGTACTGATTAAGCACGTTATAACTTTTTCTACAACAGTGAAAACACTTCAAAAATTATTTCATTGGCTGTAAAATGCTTTGGGATGTATGAGGTCATGAAAGGTGCTATATAAATGCAAATCTTTCCTCTTCTGTGTTAGACATTCTATGAGTTATTTTTCTCAGTAGAAAAACAAATTGGCTGGGATTTTCCGGCGCTGTCATGGCTGGGCCTGCCGCGGGAGGCTCGGTGGACCAGCCAAAAGCCTTTTAGTCAGACCAGACGATCCTGGCAGTGGGCGGGCACTGGACAATCCCGCCCATTGTGTCTCAGCCCATTGCAATTAATTGGAGTGAAATCAGTCTTCAGCAGTAGCAGAAAACAGATGATAGCACATAAGGCAGCTCATTTTATACCTACCTCTCTTCAGTTTCGAAGAAGAGTCAGACTGTACTCGAATAGTCAACTCTGTTTTTCTCTCTTCACAGATGCTACCAGACCTGTTGAGTTTTTCCAGTACTTTCTGTTTTTATTCCGTTTTATACCCAGTCTGATCTTCTTATCCATTGGAATTGCATATGCATTGGGAAAGATATTGAGGTAGAAAAAGTAGCCATATATTAACAATGGAGACAACATGGAGAAATTTTTAATTATCTAAAAATAGCCTTGGATAGCAAAAATTTGGTGAGTGAAGGGAATTGTTTCAAAGCTCATTTAGAATTACCTTCTCAACCAATATTTTTCTGCTGCAACAAGAAAGGAATCACTTCTTGGTAAATTTTTTATGCCACAACCATGTACTCTGTTCTTCAGAGGTGCTACAATTCTTGAATTCTCCCATCATCAATATCCTGGAAATCAGTTGTTAAGCAGAATCTTAATTGGACCAACCACAAAATCAATATAACTACAGAAGCATGACAAAAGGCTAAGCATTCTGTAATGAGCAGCTCAGCTTCTGACCTCTCAGTGTCTCTCTATCATCTATAAGGTTCAAGTCAGGAGTATGATGGAATATTCACCATGCATCTGATGAATGCAGTTGTGAAAGCATTTAAGAAGCTTGACGAAATCCACGACAGAACAGTCCTCTTGATCAGCATCCCTGTTAACAGACTCAATGGGCAGGATCTTCCGGTCGGCGAGCGGGAACAGGGTCTACTTGCCGATGTGTAAAATGACCCGGGATGATGTCGGGTGGAACTCCCGACGTCACCCCGGGTTATTTCCATTTTCAGGTCGTCTGGGGCACGGCCGAGTCAGCTGCACGCCTGCCGTCCTGTCAACGGCTTATTGAGGCCATTGAGAAACTAATTAAGGTCATTAATGGACCTGCCTGTCCAACCTTAAGGTTGGCGGGCAGGCTGGGAGCCCTGGCGGGCTTCGGAAAAAGCATGAAACCTCATCCATAGGTGGGATGAGGTTTCATGAGGGTATTTAAGTTTTTTATTAAAGGTTTCAATAAAAGCTATGGACATGTCCCAACTCATGTGACAGTATCACATGAGAAGACATGTCAGGGAAATCTTTTATCATTTTTATTACAAATTTTAAATCGGAGCCAATCTCCCTGAGGCAGAACTTAGCCTCAAGGAGATCAGTGCACTCCTTCACGCACACGCGCGAAAGAGCACACTCCCAGCTGAGGGAATCACCCCCCCCCCGCCCGCACAGGGAGCACATAGCGCTTCCGAGTGGGCGTCATGCTGGGTGGGCCTTAATTGGCCCGTCCGCGTAAAATGGTGGCGTGCCCCCGATTGGGGGCGCCAATCGGAGGTGCGCCTGCCCACACCCACTCCCGCACTTCCCCCCCAGTGAGTGGAAAATTTTTCCCAATATTTACCATGGTGCACTGTGACTATGTGATATGTACTATATCCAGGAAACAGTGCAGCAACTTGCCCTGTCTACTTCAAAAACACCGCCCAATGTTACAACTTTAGCATCAAACAGGATAAAAGAAGCAAAATTTTGGGAATGTCATTACCTCTAAGTTACCCTCCAAATCATACACCACCCTGACCTGATCACTATTCCTTTACTGTCACTGAGTCAAAATCCTCAGGCAACGTGAAGTGAGCAATAAATGAAGACTTGCCAGTCTCCCCCACATTCTGAGGAAAAAAAGAAAGTAGGCAATTTTAAGGAAAAGCATTGTCTAAATAGTGGTCATAATTGGTTGTAAGAAAACAAAGACAACTATAAAGAAAATGGGAAAGCTACAAAGAGAAATTTGAAAGGCTGAACAATGCATCTCCACCATTGCTCAGGTGGGTGGAACTCTACTCACTCAGTCTTCATCTCCACTTTATCATAGCCAGAGAATTACCTGCAATTGCTTTTCCTCCTATTCCTCTTGTTACCTCTTGTGTCCCCCAAGAACCTAGCCTTTGTCCCTTCCTTTTTCTCATCTACATGCTACCCCGACAACGTAATACAATAGCACATCGTCAATTTCCACATGTATACTGATGATACCCAGCTCTACATCCCAGCCAACATCTCAACCCCTCCACTGTCTATAAATTATCAAACAGCTTGCCTGAAATCCACCATCAGATGAGAAGGAATTTCCTCCAATTAAGTATCGGTAAGACCAAAACCATTGCCTTCAGTCTCCACTACAAACTCCATTCTTGAGCTACTGACTCCATCCGTCTCCCTGACTGAATGTTTGAGACTGAACCAGACTATTCACATCTTAGTGTCTTATCTGTCCACAAGATGAACCTCTGACCACATATATGCGTCACCACTAAGACAGCCTATTACCACCTCCGTTACAGCCCCACTGCGCATTTGTCTCAGCTTATCTTATGGTGAAATCATCAAACATGCCTTTTTTACTTCTAGACTTGACTATTCCAACACACTTTGGGCACATTCTACCCTTTGTAATCTTAAGGTTACGCATTAAGTTCCGTTCAACTATCACCCCTATGTCTGCTGACTGACATTGGCTTTTAATTAAGCAGTATCACAATTTTATCGTTCCGATCCTTGTTTTCATACACTTCTATGGCCTTGCAGCTCCCTATCTCTGTAATCACCTCCCGCCCCATAACCCTCAGCCCTCCGAGATATCTGAGTTTCTCTAATTCTGGCCTCTTAAACATCCCTCGTTTTAATTGTTCCATCATTGGTGGCCTTCCCTTCTGGCGTTACCTGCATGTGCAGGGAACATCTGCTGGAAGTATGCAGAGTGGTCAGATTGTGACTTCAATCAGCTGATTTGATGTTAGCATTGCCATTTGGGAGGTCAACACTGCAGCTAACCAGTACCCTTTTTAACCCTGCGCGGTGGATTATGTGTTGAGCTGTGGGAAAGACATCCACATCAATGCTTTTAAAGGGGTCAGCAACTACTTTCAGGTTAGTTGTTGATTGATTCCTGAAGGATCTTGATGTGAGCATAGAAACGTTTGTTGATTTCTAGCTTCATGAAGGAGGTCTTCTTTAAAATCTGCCACCTGCCACTGTTACAACGGCAGCCTCAGAGAAGGACGAGAACTGCATTTCTAGTGGCTTGAAGGTGACTATGGCCCGCATTTATTGCCCATCCCTAGTTGTCCTTGACGAAGTGGCGGTGAGCTGCTTTCTTGAACCACTGCAGTCCATGTGATGTAGGTACACCCACAGTGCTGTTAGGGAGGGAGTTCCAGGATTTTGACCCAGCCACAGTGAAGGCGATATGTTTCCAAGTCAAGATGGTGAGTGGCTTGGAGGGGAACTTCCATGTGGTGGGGTGTTCCCATGTGTCTGCTGCCCTTATCCTTCTAGATGGTAATGGTCGTGGGTTTGGAAGGTGTTGTCTAAGGAGGCTTGGTGAGTTCCTACAGTGCATTTTGTAGATGGTACACCCTGCTGCTACTGTGCGTTGGTGGTGAAAGGAGTGAATGTGGATGGGGTGCCAATCAAAAAGGCTGCTTTGTCCTGGATGATGTCAAGCTTCTTGAGAGTTGTTGGATCTGCCTCATCTAGACAAGTGGAGACTATTCCATCATACTCCTGACTTGTGCCTTGTAGACGGTGGACAGGCTTTGGGGAGTCAGGGGATGAGTTACTCACAATAGGGTTCATAGCCTCTGGCATGCTTTTGTAGCCCCAGTATTAATATGGCTAGCCCAGTTCAGTTTCTGGTCAATGATAGCCCCCAGGATGTTGATAGTGGGGGATTCAGCTAATGCCATTGAATGTCAAGGGGCGATGGTTAGATTCTCTCTTGTTGGAGATGGTCATTGCCCGGCACTTGCGTGGCATGAATGTTATTTGCCACTTATCAGCTCAAGCCTGGATATTGTCCAGGTTTTGCTGCATTTGCACGTGGACTGCTTCAGTACCTGAGGAGTCAGAAATGATGCTGAACATTGTGCAAACATGAGCAAACCTCTCCACTTTCTGATCTTATGATGGAGGAAAGTTATTGATGAAGCAGCTGAAGATGGTTGGGCCTAGGACACTATCCTAAGGAACTCCTGCAGCGATATCCTGGAACTGAGATGATTGACCTCCAACAACCGCAACCATCTTCCTTTGTGCTAGGTATGACTCCAGCCAGTGGAGAGTTTTTCCCATGATTCCCATTGACTCCAGTTTTGCTAGGGCTCCTTGATGCCACACTCAGTCAAATACTGCCTTGATGTCAAGGGCAGTCACTTACCTCACCTCTGGAGTTCAGCATTTTGTCCATGTTTGAACCAAGGCTATAATGAAGTCAGGAGCTGACTGACATTGGTGTAACCCAAACTGAGCATCAGTGAGCAGGTTATTGCTAAGCAAGTGCTGCTTGATAGCACTGTTGATGACCCCTTCCATCACTTTACTGATGATCGAGAGTAGACTGATGGGGTAGAAATTGGCCGCTTTGGATTTGTCCTGGTTTTTGTGGACAGTACATTCCTGGACAATTTTCCACATTGCCGGGTGGGTACTGGAACAGCTTGGCTAGAGGCATGGCAAGTTCTGGAGCACAAGTCTTCAGTACTATTGTCGGAATATTGTCAGGGCCTATAGCCTTTGCAGTATCCAGTACCTTCAGTTGTTTCTTGATATCGTGTGCAGTGAATCAAATTGGCTGAAGACTGGCACCTGTGATGCTGGGGATCTCCAGAGGAGGCCAAAATGAATCATCCACTTGGCACTTCTGACTGAAGATTGATGCAAATGCTTCAGTCTTATCTTTTGCTCTGATGCACTGGTTTTCCCCATCATTGTGGATGGGGATATTTGTCGAGCCTCCTCTTGTAGTGAGTTGTTTAATTGTCCACCACCATTCACAGCTGGATGTGGCAGGACTGCAGAGCTTGGATCTGAATTGGGCTCTCTCCCACCGGTTCTTGCTATCTGCCAGGCATTATGGATCCTCTTCCCCTGCGAAGATAATGGAATAGTGATGTGTTCCATTTCTAGAGAAATCAAACCATCAGGGAGGAGCCCAAAACCTACTTTGTCTCGTTCCTCCATGTGACGATGTTCCTCACATGCCACCCTACCTTTCCCATCAAACCTGCTAAAGCCAAAGCTTGTTGATTATGCATTTTGGCCACGTGCCATTCATTCCTCCATTTCCCTGGCACCCACTTGCCACGCCCAGCACCCTCATACCCTCCTACAAGTGTGCAACACATCGCAAGTTAAGTTTGTCACTCAGTCTTGCAGAACGAAGAAGGTCGTTCACCATCTTGTGGCACTGTACCCAGGTCCTCTGGACAACCCCATGACTACTGACCTCCTCTGCCACCTCCGTCCAGGCTTGCCTCTTAACATCCTGCGGTAAGGTCTCCTCTTAACATCCTGCATGAGAGAACCTCCTACCATTCAGTCACAGACTGGAGGAAGATACGTAGAGATTCATCGCCAAACTGTGGTTCCTCCCGGCATCTCACGTCCTCCAGTGTTCCTGGCAGCCGATGCTGGGAGTGGGACCCTCTGATCCAGTGGGGGTAGCCCTGGAGGAGAAGTTGTAATCTCCATCTTTATTATGCAAGGGGTGGCAGGGATAGCAGCTGACACAGGAGTTATGTGCTGCCAGGGAATTCAGGCTCTCCCTCCCCTCTTTCCCTACATCAATCCCTTTCCTCTGAGATAATGGGCAGCTAAATAGGAGAGGAAACTCTTCAATGTGCTAGCAGCACTGCCAGCTGCCATTTAAATGTGGTGCCAGAACTTTGTTCTGGTTCACTGTCCAATCCCGCCGCTGCAGGACGTCCCACCCTCGGCCAATAATTTGCTGGCATTTCCGCTGGTCAGCAGGTAATTGGCAGGCTGGCACTGCTGTAACCTTGCTGCAATCTGTAAAATTCAGCCCAAGGACTGAAAACTATAGGAGGATTGGCTGCAAGGATGGATAGATAGGTGGCAGATGCAATTCAACTTGAAAAATAATGATAAGCAGTATATTTTGGTAATAAGAATTGAAAAAAAAGTACACCTTAAATTGTAAGATTTTAAGTGAGGTAGACAGGCAGAAGGGCCTTGTGGTACATGTCATCAAAGATGGCCATGCAAACAGATAAATCATAAACAAGTCCTTGGTTTTGTATCTGGAGACATAAGGTTGATTTTATCTCCCAGTGGTAAGCCAGGACAGCAATTCTGCACCAGAGTGAGTTGGAGGCCCAGCAGGTTTTCATAGCCAGGTTGAGAGGAACACAGAAAATGCTGGAAAAACTCAATAGATCTGACAGCACCTGTGGAGAGAGAAAGAGTTAACATTTTGAGTCCAGAAGAGACTTCTTCAGAGCTCTGAAGGAGAGTAATGCAGACTTGAAACATTAACCCTGTTTCTCTCTCCACAGATGCTGTCAAACCTGCTGAGTTTTTCTAGAATTTTCTGTTCATATTTCAGATTTCCATCATTTGCAGTTTTTTGCTTTTTCATTTGAACACCTCCAGCCAGCTACTAGGCCATTTCAGGTTGAAAGCGATAGCTGACCATTGATCAAGATGATCAATGAGCCAGTGGCAAAAAGGCCACTGGATTCAGAGTAAGCCTAGGGTTGCATGTTGCAAGGGACTCATGGCTGGGTAGCCTTTGGTAACTGTGGTAATCTGAGGTGCAATGCGCCTTTAAGAGAATGTGAGCAGATTGACCACATGATCGTATTACCCAATTGCTGTGTAGCATGGGCTACATTGTTAATCAGTAGTTTTAGAGTAGGATTTAGTTTGAGAAGACACTTATGTTAATAAACAGCATGTGCTTCATCTTACAATGGTCTCTTTGTCTGCATCATTTTGATCACCAACTCACTCATCAGTAGATAGGCGTGCAACCGTGTTCGCTGAGCAAAGTGACCCGATAGAAGGAACAAAACAGTAACAGGTCCAGAATTTCCTTTTGAGGCCAGGAGGAGCACTTTCCATAGCTGGTCTCATTGCCTTACAGGTTTATCTGACGGAGTGACAGCTGTGGGTATCTAACTCAAGATGGGTTAAAATTTCTATGGGTTTCTGTTGGATCATGGTCACCAGTTTGTTAGGACTTATGGATCCGGGTTGCATGCTTGTTTTGGGATGGCCGAGTTGGTACAAAAGACAGAATAGGTCAGTAGACACTTTATAGGTGGAACACATTCTGTTTATTTACAGACATTCAGCAGCTACACTTGTGTTTCAACTTAAACCTTGTCTCTACACTACAGACTTTAACTATAGACTACTGACTACTAAGTTCGTCCACGCTGCTCTTCTATTGGATACTAAGATCATGTGGTCTTCCATTATAACATTCTTCTTAAAGGTATATTACATATAAGATTACAACATTCCTCCCCCTTTACTCAAAAATACATTTTACAGATATAATTACATTTTTCTCAAAATATGAAACTATTTATACAGATAGTAATTTACAAATTCAGTATTTCTGGGGGTTTCCTTATGTGTATCGAACATCTCAGCCCTACAGCTTCAGATGCTTTGTCAGGAACCTCCTTTTCTGGAGTTTTCTGAACATCAGGTTCTTCGATGGGCACCTGCAAATCTGTTTCCTCAACTCTTGCAGATACAGCCAACCCTTCAGTCACATCTGTACTTGGTTGAGTTCTCGCAACAGGAAATGTTGACTCGGTCGTGAACACTGGTGGAATCATTTCTTGGTGAATGGTTTCTCTCCTCCCTATATGATCTATATGACTCGGTCTTCCACTTACATGTGGTAAGAAATAGGCTCAGTCACTGCACTTATTTCATCTGATAACCACTTGGGTCCTTCTCCAAAATTCTTCACATATACCGTCTCTCCTACGGTAAACTGACTATGCCAGTCATGTCTAGTTTTCTGACTTCCCTGACTCCTTTCCACCTTTCCCCCTAAATTTGGCATTATTAAGCTCAATTGCGTCCTGAAACGGTGTTTCTTCAATAATTCTGCAAATGTGACACCTGTTGTTGTATGAGGGGTGGTCCTATAATGGAAAAGAAAGTGTACTAGCTTGGTTGCTATGGAATCTCCAGTTAATTTCTTCATGCCAGACTTGAATGTTTGAACTGCCCTTTCGGCCAGTCCATTTGAGGAAGGGTGGTACAGTGAAGTTTTTACATGAGTGATACTGTTGAGGCTGATAAACGGTTGAAACTCAGCACTTGTAAATGCCGTGTTGTTATCGGATATGACCACTTCTGGTAGTCTGTGAATGGCAAAACTTTGATGTAGCTTCTCAGTTGTAGCAGAAGACGTTGGTGACTTCACCTCATGTATGTCTATCCATTTTGAGTGAGCATCAACAATAGGCAGAAACATTGTTCCCATGAAAGGTCCCACATAGTCAATGTATAATCATACCCATGACCTTCTTGGCCACTCCCAAGGGTGTAACAGAGCTGTTGAAGGTAACCTTTGCACTTGCTGACACTGCATACAATTATTCACTAAGCTCTCTATTCCTCCATTCATTCCAGGCCACCATAGATAGCTGCGTGCTATGATCTTCATTTGGGCAATTCCTGGATGTGCACTGTGTAGTTCAATTAACCAAGGCTTTCTTCCTTTTGGAGGAACAATTACTCATGCTCCCCACAATAAGATACCATCCTGGCTGGTTATTTCATGCCTTCCGGTAAAATATGGTTTCATTTTGTCAGATACCTGCTCTTGTGACCAACCATGAAGAACTCGTCCTTGTACTTTGGATAAGACTGTGTCTTAACCTATCCATTCTCTGACCTGTCTAGCACATACCGGTGATGAATCTAAGAAGCTCAACAATAAAACAAGCTCTTGAGGGACTGGTACATCCTCATCTTTTTCTTGTAAGGGCAAACAACTAAGTTCATCTGCATTCGCAATTTGACTTCCAGGCCCGTGGATGAAAGTATACTCATACGCTGCCAGGATCAGCTCCCATCTTTGTAGTCTTGCTGAGGCTATGGGTGCTATAGCCTTGCCCTCGCTGAACAATGGCTTGTGATCTGAAACAATAGTAAAATGATGGCCGTGCACGTACTGGTGAAATCTCTTGACACCAAAGTTGATTAGCAGGCCTTCTTTTTCTATCTGTGAGTATCCCTTTTCTGCTGTGGTGTGCGTTCTTGATACATATCCAGTAGGCCTTCCCGTGCCATCGTCCATTCGATGGAAGAGCACTGCTCCCACTCCATATGGAGATGCGTCACATGCCAATACTGGTCATAATGTACTAATAGATTGGACTCGTGCAACAATTTTTTTACCCTTATGAAAGCTTCTTTCTGTGGTGTCTGCCAAGTCCAATGTTGGTTTATCTTGGGTAGGTAATACAGAGGTGCCAGTTTTGTAGACAAATTAGGTAAGAAATGCCCATAGTAATCGATCATCCCTAAGATGATTTGAGCTGTGAGGTGTTCTTTGGTGCAAGTACTTCTCTTATGGCTCTCACTTTTTCCTCAGTTGGCTGGAGGCCCTGTGAATCTACCCAGTGACCCAAACTGATTACCTTCCTTGCTTGAAATGTGCACTTTTCTTTTTTTAAATGCACTCCAACCTGCAAAAAACATTTTAAGAATTCTTCTAAGTTTGCCAAATGCTCCTTTTCAGTGAGTCCCATCACCAGAACATCTAAACAAACTACAACATGGGGCAGTCCCTTCAGTAAGCTTTCCATTGCTCTCTGGAATATGGCGCAAGCTGATGAGATGCCAAAAGGTAAATGGGTATATTGGTACAACCCTTTGTGTGTATTAATTGTAAGTTCCCGGGAGGCCTTCTCTAACTCTAATTATTGATAAGCATGACTCAAATCAAGCTTCGTGTAGGTGGCTCCACCTGTCAGCTTAGCATATAGGTCTTCAATTTTTGGTATGGGGTGTCTGTCCAGCTTAGTAACTTTATTAACTATCAATTTGTAGTCTGTACAAATTTGAATGCTTTGGTCGGGTTTAAGAATGAAGACTATTGCTGCTGCCCATTCTGAGTACTGTACAGCCTGTATAACTCCCAGTTTCTCTAATCTGTCCAGTTCAGCATTGACCTTTCCCTGCAATGCATAAGGTATTAGCCTTGCCTTCATGAATTGGGAGGTCACCTCTGGGTCCACATGAACTTTTTCTTGCAGCCCCTGGATCTTCCCAGGTTCGTCATTGAAGACTGAGGCGTATTTTTGTTGTAGCTCTGGTAACCCACTTGCTCTCAGCTGGGAAATTTAATCTTTTTTTGCCAGTTTCATCCAAGGAGGCTTGGCCTCTTGCCTGCTGCCACCATCAAAGGTAGTTTTACCAATTGGCTCCCATAATGAACAGTAACTCTGCTTATGCCTTTGACTTGGATGTCTTCTCCTGTGTAAGTTTTTAATTTGGCATCTGTTTCTTCCAAATTTATTAATAATAAATTAATTTATGTTCATCATAATTCAGATATTTGAAGGTGTGTTCACCAATCGCTGTAGTGGAAGCTCCTGTGTCCACTTCCATTCTAATAGATCTGTCATTTACCTTCACTGTTACATGTATTGGTTATGTTCTCCCAACCTTCAAGTTATACAACAAATAAATATCTAAATCTGTTACTTCAAGCTCTTCTACATTGTAGATCTTACAGGGTTTTTTCTCTTGTTTGAAAGTCTGCCTGATTCTTTCCTTGCACTGTCTCATTAGGTATCTGTTTCAATGACAATAAAAACATTCGATTTTTTAAAACTGCCAATCATTAGAAGGTTGTCTGATCCCACCTCTGTTGTAATTTTTCCATGTTTATGCTGCTAAGTCACTTCTTTTTATTTGTCTGCTAGTGGTGGCTGTTTCCCGCTTCTTGACAGAGCCTTGCATTTTCGTGCCCTTTTTGGCTGAGCATTCCTGCCCAATGCGGAGGACAGCACCACTTTACACTCCCTGAATGGATTTTGAATCCTGTACTGTGTTTTCCATGGCCAGTGCTATTTCTAATGGCTTCTTAAAATCCAAATTTGTTTCAGACAGTAATCTCTTCTGAATCGTGTCCTCATTTACACCGCACACTAAATGATCTCTGAGCATGCCATTTAAAGATGTACCAAACTCGCAATGTTCTGTTAATTGTTTCAAACTTGCCACATAACAAGGAACTGTCTCCCCTGGGGCTCTATTTCTTGAGTTAAATTTGAACCATTGCATCGTATTCGATGGCCTTGGCTGGTAATGATCTTTTACGAGGTCCACCAGTTGCTCTAAACTTTTCGAATCAAGGGCACTGGGTGCTGTCAGACTTCGAATCAATGCATAGGTTTTATTCCCACACATGGATCAGAGGAGTGCTAGCCTATTCTCTTCCCCTGCAATGTCGTTCGCTTAGAAAAGTAACGTGAGGCGTTCAATATAATGAGACCAATTGTCCGTGGCTGGATCAAAAAGATCAATTCTTCCAAATTGCGGCATTGTTTTGATGATTAGGACAAAAATTCTACTTACAATTTCCATGCAAGATACAGCCCAATTTCGTCTCTCTTGATTTCTTTCATTAACTTGTTTTATTCTCGAAGCCAGTTTATTGTATCTTTCCTGTTTTCCTTGGTTTTTTCTTGCTTTTTCCTCGTCACCAGTTTGTTGGATCCTGGTCACCAGTTTGTTGGGACTTATGAATCTGGGTTGCATGTTTCTTTTGGGATGGCCAAGTTGGTAAAATGGACAGAGTAGGTCAGTAGGCACTTCTTAGGTGGAACACATTCCGTTTATTTGCAAAGGTATTCAGCAGCTACACTTGTGTACTTTCAACTTAAACCCTGTCACTACACTACAGACTCTAACTATAGACTACTGACTACTGAGGTAGCCCACGCTACTCTTCTATTGGATACTAAGATGTGATCCTCCATTTTAACATTCTTCTTAAAGATATATTACACATCGGATTACCATAGTTTCCTTGCATTATTAAATGAATATTCTACTGGAATCCAGCATGAACCTCTTCTGCTGCCAAAACCAATGTATTAAAATTGCAGATTGGTGGGATGGAGCAGGAAATGGAACCCGCAGCATTCTAACTTCTCTCCCACTGCTTTCCTGCTGATTAGGGAAGAGTTAAAAATGCCCTGTTAAAATACAAAAGCTAGCAGGTAATGCTGAACTAATGTAAGATGTTATTTTGGCCACCATTGAACTATTGGACTGGATTTTTAAACGCCCACGGAGTCGGGACCTGGTGCGGGCTTGATTTGAAAATTGCTACCCCAGAGGACGTCTCACAATTCCACACCTCAAGGACAATTTCAAATTTTCAAAGGCAGGTGGAGGCAGAGGGAACTGGCAATCCACTCGCCGCCAGTTATTGGATCATTTAGCTCCTGAAGGAGCTTGTTAAGGAACATCAGCAGTTGGGAGCACAATTTTCAATCTTTCAGCGCAATTTTCCGTGCCCGCTGGCGTCAGATGTATTCGGTAGTGTGAGCGGACAATATGGCGAGAAGGCCAAAAATCGGCTTCACAACGTCATGAAACCAGTTTGCAATCGTCCACTCAGCCCGTCGATGGCGGGCCGTGTTTCCCACCATCAGACATCGGGAACCTCATTGTAATACATCTGCATATCATTATAAGACCAGCCCACTGGAATCATCCACCCCCCGCTGTATCATCAACCCACATTGGTGGGAAAACATGCTGGTGCAGAACACATCTTGACAAGTATAATGTGCAGTAGTTGGGACTTAGGGCCGGGACCTTACTCACATCGCGGACATCTGAGGAGCAGAAGATGCTGGAGTCTGATATCAACGGGACACTGGAGGAATGATGGGTGGATTCTCATGGACATGACTCTGCCACAAAGCAGCTCATGGAAATTGTAAAGTCACCATTGAGGGTCTGCTCACAATGGAGGATGGTCAAGGGAGTGGAGAGGAAGGTCCAGTTGTGTTTAGGGTTGGGAGAAGATGGTCTAAGATCGTTTGGGAGAGGACGAGGTGTCGGGGATGAGGTTGGGAGAGGAGGAGCAAAGCTGTCGGGAGGGTGAGGTTGGGAAGGGGGGAACTAAGCTGTCAGGTGGGTGAGGTTGGGAGGGGGAACAAAGGTGTTGGGGGGAAGTTGGGAGGGGGAAGGGACCACTGGAGAGGAGGGGGTAATGGGGGAGAAGACAGCAACTGGGGAGGTAGGTGTGGGGGGTTGGGGGGGGTGGAAGGTGTAAGGGAAGGAGTTCGGAGAGGTGAAGGAGTGCAGAGAGGGGAAAGAGTCCGGGGCAGGAAGGAGTGCAGAGAGGGGAGGGAATAAGGGTGGAGAAAGAATTAAGGGTGTCTGAAGGAGTCAGGATGGGGGAAGGAGTAAGGCTGGAAGAAGAAGTAAGGCTGGATGAAGAAGTAAGGCAGGAGAAAGGAATTGGGAAGGGGGAATGACTAATGGTTGCGGAAGAAGTAAGGGTATGTGAAGGAGTCAGGAAATGGGAAGGACTAAGTAGGGGAAGTCCAGGGGGTGAAGGAGTCCGGGGGAGGAAGGAGTGCGGAGAGGGGAGGAAGACCACGGAGGAAGGAGTCTGCGGGGAGGAGGGAGTCTGCGGGGGAGGATGGAATGAGGACAAGGGACGGAGTCTGGGGGAGGGAGGAGTCTGTTGGGGTGGAAGGAGTGTGGAGAGGGGAGTGAGTAAGGGTGGAGGTAGAAGGAAGGCTGGAGGAAGGAGTTGGGAACGGGGAAGGACTAAGAGTGTCTGAAGGAGTCAGGAAGGGTGAAAGACTAAGGGAGGGGAGCCCGGAGGCGGGGGGAAGGACTAAAGTAGTGGGGAGCCCTGAGGGGGGAAGGAGTTCCAGGAGGAAAAGGAGTTCCAAGGGGGGAAAAGGTTCCAATGGGAGAATAGGTTCCAATGGGGGAAGAAGTGTGGACAGGGAGGATGTCCATGTAAGGGAGGGCTCCATGATTGCCTCTGGGAAGTGAACAGAGGGTGGGCATGATACAAGGGAATGGTGAAAATGACCAAGTGCAGAGTGAGGCAGCAAGGCGGGAGGGTGATGGTTCGATGGTATCAGTAGAAGGGACACGAGGGTGGTTGATAGGGACTCTGTGAGTGAGAAGGAGGATGTTGGGGAAGTTAATGTGGATGGGGGTGGGGTTTTTGGGAAGGAAAGGAATGTGCACGTTCACCTGGACATCCCCGAAAGGGTTGTGGCTGGTAGGTCATGGAGGGGAGGTGGAGGGTGATGCTGGGAGGCTGGTCAACAAGTGATGGGGGAAAAGAAATGGGTGACTGGGGGAGGGGAAAGGACGGGGAGCGAAAGAAAAACTGTATTACTACCATGCTGACGAAATCAAAAGTGAAATGAGTCATGATGGGTGATATCAGGTGCTGCATGGAGATGGAGGTCAGCTCAGATGGTCAACTGAAAGTGAACCCCAGCAGGCAGCATTGAAAATGCACAGGACATTAGGACATTGAGATGTGTGTAATGCGGGAAGGGTCCGCGTGTGTGGGAGAGTTCTTGCATCAGGCTTCGAAAGGCCCTGTCAGATACACATACAAACACGCACACACACACACACAGACACACAAAAAATTCTCCCTCCAGAATCACTCATGGGCTGGCTGCATGCAACTGAACTGCTTGTCGGGGGTTGTGGGGGGATGCAATGGGAGGACTCGCAAAGCCTGTCAATGAAGCTGAAAGACACCAATTCACATTATTCAGTGAAAGTGCACATATTTCCAAATTGTAAAATGAAAAATATGTTTACCCATGCAACCAACTGCAATCAGAATTTTTAAACTTTTGAACGCCTTAGACTTCTAGTTGCTATCTGGACATCCACAGCAGGGGTGGAGACAGCATGCGCAAGGGTTATCCCTGTTGCCTCTGCTGCCTTTAGTGTGTGTCCTCTGGAGAGCCGAGGCCTTGGGGGCTCAGGCTTGCTCTGGCTGTCCTCCTATGGGCCGGCTGCTCCCTCTGCAGTGACAGAGGATGAGGCTGAGGGGTTCACCTGCAAAGGGGACTTGGATGGAGAGGACAGCCTCTGGGATTCCTAAGTCGATGACCCAGGGCTGTGCAGCTGCCGCTCCTCCTCCCTTCAGGTGCCCGGCCAGACACCTTGAGGGGAAGGAGCACCTGGGGGGACATCGAGGTGTCCTGTTTCCCTCTCACATCACCACTGCAGTAACTCATTCATGGCTTCCGCAGTGGAGTGCAGGTCTGTACACATCTCCACATTCTGCAGGACCTGGGTCCCCATGGCATCTGCCATCCTCCCCATGGAGACACCCATATGCGCATATGTGGGCATCACTTCTTCAGAGAGCAGGTGAATGCACTCCTCCAACTTGTGTGCCACTCTGTCGAGGGCTTCCAACAGCTCTGTGTGATGACTCTCCAGGATGAGTTGGAAGGCCAAACACAGAAATTCATCATCTGACTTGGACCTCACAGATGCCTCTTCCCCAGCAGTCTTTCAAGTGCCGGGAGCTCGGCCAAATCTGCCTCCTCCTGCTGTGGGCACGTGTCTGTATGTTGGCCACCTGAATGTGAACCAGAGCCTGCTCTAGATATAGAAACCACTGGCGGGTAAGCGCTGTGACAGGTCTTCCAGCCTGCTTATTTCCAGCTCTTCAATGGAGGAGGAGCCCTATTGGCTGGAGAGGGGACATGGATTGAGCTGCGGGACTGGCTGGCTGAGGGTCTCAGTCTCTTGGCAGAGCTCCCTGTGAGCCAAAGTAGAGATAATTAGTGCATAGCAGCAAAGTCAAAAGCACTCATGAGGGTGTTTGCTGCCAACCTGACCGTCACCACAGGCATAGTCCACATCCTCACCAGTCAGCACAATGGCACGTGAGAGGCCTAATGTGGGCCACTCCAGCCCCAGTCTGGGACCTTTCTCTGCTGATGTGGGCAGGCTTCTCCTCCATAGAAAGAGATGAAGAGAGTGTGAGCAGGACACATGGCACTGCATGGAATGTTTGTGTGAGCGGAAACATGGGTGGGATGAGGACCCGAGCTCCAGAGGATTTGAATCTGAGGAAGATGTGAGGGTGTGTGAGAGTTAGTGGGTTTGCCCCTTGAGATGTGAGATCCCTGTGAATATGTGATGGGTTTGTCAGTGTGTGAGTTTAGAGTGATAGGAAGAGTGACTTACCCTGGCGGAATGGAGGAGATCATTCATCCTCTTGCACTGGGTGGCTGTCCTCTTTTGCAGGGCGTTGGTGCTGACCACTGCTACCACCACGTCTGAAGCCGGATTGGTGATGTGCTGGCCATCCTACAGTCAGAGTGGGGTAGGAGACATCATGGCGGCCCTCCACTGTGTCCAAGAGGTGCTCAATGAACTGGGTCATTAAACCTGGGGGTTGCAGTCTTTTTGCCTTTCAGGGCCATGTCATTTTGCAGCAGTCATGGACTGGAAGCCCTGAGAGGTGTGCACGGAGCTGCACTTTAAATATGGTCGTGATGAAGCGGCAAGGTGATGGCATGGGGGAGGTGCGAATGAGAGCCCGCCCACCATCGAAATGATGTGTTTCACTGGAATGCCATAATTAATGCGGTAGGATTGGGAGGATATGACGTGAGAAACCGCCATTGCAGCCTACGGGTAAAACATTGTTTTTCCCATCCAGTACTGCACTTAGTGCAAATCAGGGATGATAATTTTTATTTGTTAAAATCACAAATATGATGGGCCAACCAGCAATGGATCCAGCACTGTACCTTAAATTTGTTTGAATGGGCACTTTCCTCCATTTTCCAGCTTCCTGTCTTCTAAGGAGCTGTCTGCTCTAAGTGGCACGGCAGAGGCAGCTTCCAACATAACTGTTTCTGCCTTTGCTGCTGGCGCCATACAGGGAGAATCCACCTCCTGGTGGCACTCAGCAACTTTTTTTTATTCATTCTCAGGATGTGGATTTATTGCTCGTCCCTAGTTGCCCCTGAGAAGGTGGTGGTGAGCTGCCTTCTTGAACCGCTGAAGTCCATGTGGTGTAGGTACACCCACAGTGCTGCTAGGAAGGGAGTTCCAGGATTTTAACCCAGCGACAGTGAAGGAACAGCGATACATTTCCAAATGACTTGCAGGGGAACTTCCAGGTGTTGGTGTTCCCATCTATCTGCTGCCCTTGTCCTTCTAGATGGTAGTGGTCATGGGTTTGGAAGGTGGTGTCTAAGGAGCCTTGGTGAATTCCTGCAGTGCATCTTGTAGATGGTACACACTGCTGCTACTGTGAGTCGATGGTGGAGGGAGTGAATGTTTGTGGATGTGGTGCCAATCAAGTGGATTGCTTTACCCTGAACGGTGTTAAGCTTCTTGAGTGTTGTGGGAGCTGTACTCATCCAGGCAGGTGGGGAGTGTTCCATGACACTCCTGACTTGTGCCTTGTAGATGGTGACAGGCTTTGGGGAGTCAGGAGGTGAGTTACTCGTCGCAGGATTCCTAGCCTCTGACCTGCTCTTGTAGTCACAGTATTTATATGGCTAGTCCAATTCAGTTTCTGGTCAATGGTAACCCCCAGGAGTTTAAAGTGGGGAATTCAGTGATGGTAATGCCATTGTACATCAAGGGGTGATGGTTAGATGTTCTCTTGTTGAAGATGGTCATTGCCTTACACTTGTGTGGCGCGAATGTTACTTACCACTTGTCAGCCCAACCTGGATATTGTCCAGGTCTTGCTGCATTTGGACATGGACTGCTTCAGTATCTGAGAAGATACGAATAGTGCTGAGCATTGTGGAATCATCAGCGAACATCCCCACTTCTGATCTTATGATGGAAGGAAGGTCATTGATAAAGCAGCTGAAGTTGGTTGGGCCGAGGACACTACCCTGAGGAACTCCTGCAGTGATTCCCTGGAGCTGAGATGACTGATCTCCAACAACCACAAATGTCTCCCTTTGTGCTAGGTACGACTCCAACCAGTGGAGAATTTTCTCTCTTATTTCTATTGACTCCAGTTTTGCTAGGGCTCCTTGATGCCATACTCAGTCAAATGCTGCCTTGATATCAAGGGCAGTCACCCTCACCTCACCTCGGGAGTTCAGCTCTTTTGTCCATGTTTGAACTAAAGCTGTATTGAGGTCAGGAGCTGAATGGCCCTGGCAGAACCCAAACTGGGCGTCAGTGAGCAGAATATTGCTAAGCAGGTGCTGCTTGATAGTACTGTTGATGACCCCTTCCATTACTTTACTGATGATTGAGAGTAGACCGATGCGGTGGTAATTGGCTGGGTTTTGATTTTCCCTGCTTTTTGTGTACAGGACATACCTGGACAATTTTCCACATAGCTGGGTAGCTGCCAGTGTTGTAACTGTACTTGTCTAGGGCCGTGGCAAGTTCTGGAGCACAATTCTTCAGTACTATTGCCGGAATACTGTCAGGGCCCATAGCCTTTGCAGTATCACGTGCCTTCAGCCCTTCCTTGATATTACGTGGAACGATTCGAATTGGCTGAAGACTGGCATCTGTGATGTTGGGGACTTCCGGAGGAGGCCGAGATGGATCATCCACTCGGCACTTCGGCTGAAGATTGTAGCAAATGCTTCACGCTTATCTTTTGCACTGATATGCTGGGCTCCTCCATCATTGAGGATGGGGATATTTGTGGAGCCTCCTCTTCCAGTGAGTTGTTTAATTGTCCACCACCATTCATGACTGGATGTGGCAGAACTGGAGAGCTTAGATCTGATCCGTTGGTTGTGGGATCGCTTAGCTTTGTCTATCATTTGATGCTTGCACTGTTTGGCACGCAAGTAGTCTTGTGTTATGGATTCACCAGTTTGTCCTCATTTTTAGGTATGCCTGGTGCTGCTTCTGGTATGCCTTCCAGCACTCTTTCTGGAACCAGAGTTGACCCCTTGGCTTGATGGTAATGGTAGAGTGGGGGATATGCTGGGCCACGAGGTTACAGATTGTGTTCTAGTACAATTCTGCTGCTTCAAATGGCTCACAGCACCTCATGGATGCCCAGTCTTGAGTTGCTAGATCTGTTCGAAATCTATCCTATTTAGCACAGTGGTAGTGTCACACAACATGATGGAGGGTATCCTCAATGTGAAGGTGAGACTTTGTCTCCACAACGACTTTCGGTGTTCACTCCTACTGAAACTGTCATGGACAGATGCATCTGTGGCAGACAGGTTGGTGAGGATGAGGTCAAGTATATTTTTCCCTCTTGTTGGTTCCCTGACAACCTGCTGCAGATGCAGTCTAGCAGATTTGTCATTTAGGACTCGGACAGCTTGGTCAGTAGCAGTGCTCCCGAGCTACCCTTGGTGATGGACATTGAAGTCTCCCACTCAGAGTACATTCTGAGCCCTTGCCACCCTCAGTGCTTCCTCCAAGTGGTGTTCAACATGGAGCAGCATTGATTCATCAGTTGAGGGAGGCGGTATGTGGTAATCAGCAGGAGTTTCTCTTGCCCATGTTTGACCTGATCCCATGAGACTTCATGGGGTCCAGAGTCGATGTTGAGAACTCCCAGGGCAACTCCCCCCTGACTGTATACCACAGTCCTGCCACCTCTGCTGAGTCTGTCTTGCAGGTGGGACAGGACATACCCAGGGATGGCGATGGTGGTGTCTGGAACATTATCTGTAAGATATGGTTCTGTGCGGATGACTATGTCAGGCTGTTGCTTGACTAGTTTGTGAGGCAGCCCTCCCAATTTGGCACTAGCCCCCAGATGTTAATAAGGAGGACTTTGCAAGGTCGACAGGGCTGAGATTGCTGTTGTCATTTCTGGTACCTAAGTCGATGCCGGGTGGCCCGTCCAGTTTCATTGGCTGCCATGCTCATCTCCTGGCCTGTTAGGCGTTTTGGATTTAAAAGTCATATTACAAGAGCAGCACAGCTTGGGTAAGACTTTGGGTCCCTGATCCCTTTCAGGTGTTGGGTCCCCGAACCTGCTTTGAAAATTCATTGTTTCTCGTTTTACCCGTTCCATTGTAGAAACAATATCAAAGCAATGGAAAAGGTATGAGACGGAATAACAGTTACTCCAGGGTTGAAAGCTTATTGTTATCATGAGATTTCAGGATTCTCCTTCACTGAAGCTGAAAAGATTAAGCAGTGACATGATCAAGATATTCAAGATAATGAAGGATGACAACAGAGCAAAAATTATAGATTGTTTTTATCTGGTCAGCAAGAGAATAACAAATTTAAAATAAACATGTGAGGAATTGAAGGCAAGGATAGGAAATAAACTATACACATCCTCTGCCACAATCCATTGTTCATGTGGAATTCATAATAATTCGCTATTAAAGAATTTGAGTTTTCTTGACAAAAAGGAATGTTAGAGACTGTGGGGATTGGACAGGAGCTTTGGGTTTAGACTCAACTGGAAAATTAGCTCATTTGGAAAAAGCAAGCGGCAGAGACTTGATAGGCCAAATAGCCATAACATCCTATGATTTTAAGGTCAACACATGAATGAAGACCTCTTAAACAAAGTATTAGAGTATAATTGGTGCTGTGGAATTATACCACAGCAACAAGTCAATACCAACAGTAGAGAAGAGGGGAGAAAATTAGCTGAGGAACATAAAGTTTATTCAAGGCTTCATTGTTAAGATGAGTGCTCTAAAACATATTCAGAAGATGGGATCAAGAAAGTTTTTAACTGTCTTTCCCAACAGTTGTTACTGTGAATAGTTTAGTGCAATAGCTATATATAGAATAATAGATACCTGAGAGTGACAACTGGGCTATAATATAACCAGAGAGCTCAAATTACTTCATTTTAGAGATTAGGTTATAGCCTTGAACTCATTCTTTGGTGACTATTTTTTAAACATATATTTTGTGAGTTGATTTTTTAAAATGTGTTTCAGACTGTTTGTGCTTTGCCAATTGGTGGTATTGCAGATGCTGAGTGTCAAATCATTTTCTGCCTTTAATGTACAGTAACAGTCACAGCAGAGCAAATGGGATGCCATCATTATTGGTTTATTTGAGAGGGTTTCCACTTTAAATGGAACCAGCGACCTGGGTGCAAATTGCACCCAAAATTGCACTAGTTTTGAGAAGTGTTTCATTTTCTCAGTTATACACCAATATTTTTTGCAAAACTTGCCAGGAACCAGGGTAAGTGGGACATGTTTTAAAACTTTATTTTTTCAAAAAAGGTTTGTTTCAAAATATATTCCTTGATATATTTAAGAATGGTAACTTGGCGCAGTTTGATTAATACAGATGAAAACACAAAATCTAAGGGTGGGATTTTCCGCACCCATCCACCGCTGGGATCTTGCGGTCCTGCCGCAAGTCAATGGACTTCTGGCTGGGGCGCCGCCTCACCCGCGGCGGGTCCCAACCCTCAGCGGGTCCCACCCGCGAAGGGTCCAGAAAATCCCGGCCTAATTTACAATATATAAAACACAAAATTTTAATCACAGTCTTAATGCACCACCTGTGACTAACCTGATTTTAGTTTACTGTAAATGACTTGTAAAAAATATATGTGGCCATTTACTAGTTATATTGGAGTACAGTAGTCAGTTTCTTAGCCAATTAAAAAAAATACATTCAGAAGTCTTTGAAATGCGCTAATGTTTTTGCAACCAAAAGAACCAGCTTAATTTTAAAACTCTCCTCAAAGACCTGAAAATGAGTGCAATTGGAGGAAACATCCAATGGTGATTAATCCATGGGTTTTGTGGTCAGGGTCAGCTTCAAATGGGTTTTTTTAACTAGCGCGAAAGATTGGGTAACTCAATTTGCTCTAAAGATAATTTACACCTAAAATTCCCTGATCATTTGCATGAGTTACTCTGAAGAACCAGCACGACTGAACAGAAATTCTACCCCATAACCTGTAGTTGAACACTGGCAAAACCTATCTATATTGTACACACTATTGTACATTAACTCAAATGTTAACATTTCTTTTAGTTCTGACTGGTTACAAATCATTAAGGACATATTTTTAACTTAAAATTAAGTTCGAGGGATAGATTTTTCATATAAACCAGTGTTGTGATCTGCCCGCGATGTATGTAGACTTTCATTAGTCTTCAGAAAGCCCTTGTTAGCCATTTCCAACTAGAGACTAACCTTAATTTTCAATATAGTCCCTCCCCTGCCTGACTCCTTCCTCCAGCCTTATCTCTTCTTCCAGCCTCACTTCTTCCTCCAGCCTTACTCATTCTCCCTTCCTGACTCACTCAAGCGCCCTCACTTCTTAGTCTAGCTTTACTCCTTCCCCTTTCCTGACTCCTTCCTCCACCCTCACTTCTACCTCCACCCTTACTCCTTCCCCTCTATGAACTCCTTCTTCCCCCCTGGGCTCCCTCCGCTCTCTGCACTCATTCCTCCCCATGAACTCTTCCCCCCCCACACTCCTTCCTCCCCCTGGACTCCCTCTCCTCTCTGCACTCCTTCCTCCCCTTGGACTCCACCACTTCTCCACATTCCTCACACCCCGCTTCCTGTAAGGATTCCATCCCATTCTCTCAGTTCCTTCGCCTCCGTCGCATCCGTTCTGATGATGCCACTTTCAAAAACAGTTCCTCTGACATGTCTTCCTTCTTCCTTAACCCAGGTTTTCCACCCACGGTGGTTGACAGGGCCCTCAACCGTGTCCGGCCCATCTCCCGCGCATCCGCACTCACACCTCCTCTCCCTCCGAGAAACATGATAGGGTCCCCTTTGTCCTCACTTATCACCCCACCAGTCTCCGCATTCAAAGGATCATCCTCCACCATTTCCGCCAACTCCAGCATGATGCCACCACCAAACACATCTTCCCTTCACCCCCCCGGTGGCATTCCGCAGGGATCGTTCCCTCCGGGACACCCTGGTCCACTCCTCCATCACCCCCTACACCTCAACCCCCTCCCACGGCACCTTCTCATGCAACCGCAGAAGGTGCAACACCTACTCCTTTACTTCCCCTCTCCTCACCGTCCAAGGGCCCAAACACTCCTTTCAAGTGAAGCAGCATTTCACTTGCACTTCCCTCAATTTATTCTATTGCATTCGTTGCTCCAATGCGGTTTCCTCTACATTGGAGAGACCATACGCAGACTGGGTGACTGCTTTGCAGAACATCTTCGGTCTGTCCACAAGCATTACCCAGACCTCCCTGTCGCTTGCCATTTCAGCACTCCACACTGCTCTCATGCCCACATGTCCGTCCTTGGCCTGCTGCATTGTTCCAGTGAAGCTCAATGCAAACTGGAGAAACAGCACCTCATCTTCCGACTAGGCACTTTACAGCCTTCCGGACTGAATATTGAGTTCAACAATTTTAGATCATGAACTCTCTCCTCCATCCCCACCCCCTTTCCGATCCCCCCCATTTTTTTTCCAATAATTTATATAGATTTTTCTTTTCCCACCTATTTCCATTATTTTTAAATGTATTTCCATCCATTGTTTTATCTCTACCTTTTAGCCTTTTTTGATTCCTTCACCCCACCCCACCCCCACTAGGGCTATCTGTACCTTGCTTGTCTTGCTTTCTACCCTTAATTAGCACATTCCTTAGATAATATCACCACCTTCAACACCTCTTTGTCCTTTTGTCTGTGACATCTTTTGGTTATCTCCACCTATCACTGGCCCTCTATCCAGCTCTACTTGTCCCACCCCCCACCCGCCTTAAACCAGCTTATATTTCACCTCTCTTCTATTTTTACTTAGTTCGGTTGAAGAGTCATTTGGACTCGAATCGTTAACTGTGCTCCTCTCCGCAGATGCTGCCAGACCTGCTGAGTTTTTCCAGGTATTTTTGTTTTTGTTTTGGATTTCCAGCATCTGCAGTTTTTTGCCTCAGAGAAGGCCTGAAAAGAGATGCAGTGGTTTTTGTCAAGGTTCATCCTGAGCATCTCTATGATTCAGGACTCTTTGCTATATAGGCTGTTTCCAGGGACTCACTCCATGAAATGCACAAAGTACGTTAGCGGGCAGGAAAAATGGCGTTCCACCTGTTGGCTGCAATGCTGGCTTTTTGCGGTGAATCGTCCGCATCACATTTGATTAATTATTCATCCACGGGGAACACGCCGTTTTGATGTTGGGCGACATTTGATTTGCCTGCCCCGCCGTGACCTTAGTGCTCCCTTACTCTGGGTGCCATATTTATATGGTACAGCATTTGCACTCTCTGCAGTAGCTCCAGTGAAGACATTTCCCCCAAAGGCAGAAAGCATGCTGTGCCCAAATTCAGTGATGCCTCACTGGAGAGCCTGTTGAACGCAGTCAAGGCCTGCCACGATGTCCTTTACTCCTGCTCTGACTGCAGGACTTCCACCAAGGTGACTAATCCGGTTTGGGAGGCGGTCGCAGTGCTAGTCAGTGCAAATGCCCTGCAGAAAACGTCAGCTACCCAGTGCAGGAGGATGATGAACAATCTCATCTGTTCTGCCAGGCTAAGTCAACCATCTCATTACTCTCAACTCACACACTCTCGAGCCCATCACACATTCACAAGGATCTCACTTGCTGCCATCTCAAGAGACAGCACTACTCTCACATGCTCACACATCTCCATCTGGCCTCATCTCCTCTGGAGTTTGCATCCGCATCCTGTCCAGGACTCCACTTGCCACCCACACATGTCAGGCATCCTTATCATTTCCTTTTGAATGCGCCTTGCTCACACTCTCTCCATCTGTCTTCATGCAGGACAAGCTGGCTCACAATAAGAAGGAGAGATCCCATACCAGGGGTTGAGTTCCTGAGATCTAGATTCTCACAGACTTTGAGAACAAAGTCATAGAGCTGACCGCAGACGTAGGCGGTGCTTGCGCTGATGGTGAGGTCAGCGGGGCTCAGCCAAGTGAGGATCCTGCATTAGAACATCCATCAGACAACTTATACAGTGAGTGATTTCCCCTGTTCCAGAGTCACCTGCCATGCACTAATTGTCTCTCCTTTCTTTCGTAGGCACCTCTGGGAAGCTGCTGAGGACATCCATGAGCCAGACCCTCAACTCCAGCCTTGATGATACCTCGGATGAGGATTCTGAGATCAGCACCTTTGAAGACCCATCATAATGCTCACCCATACCCTCCACCGGCTCAGAGACACACATCTTGGTGGGACTTCATTATAGAGTAGCCTTGGGGTCATAATCTGGTGAGCACAGCGCATCATCCGCTCCGCAGCAGGTGGAGGCTGGGACATTAGAGTTCACCGGCACTTGGAGGACTGCTGGAGGCCATGATTCTGCTGAGTCAATGACGAGACTCTGGACTTTTCCTAAATCAGTTGCTGGAGCTGCAAAGTCAAGCACAGGAACATCAGGAAGGGATGTCAGCTGCACACCTCAGATTGCAATGCATGATGGAGGTGACTGTCCGCCTAGAGTCTGAAATAATAGCGTCGGCATGCCAATGCACCGAGGCCAATGGCAGACATCGGTCCTTCACTACTGCAGGAGCTGTGCTCCATCACTGTAACAATTGATGGGATCCGTCAGTGTCAATGCAAGAGGGCTGTGGGGCACCTCGATTTCACTCCAGCTGCCCCTTCTCCTCAAGGAGTCAGCCAGGGTCCCTTGGCCACCCAAAGGGAGGAGGACCAGCAGCTTGACACCCCAGGGCTGTGCACCCAAATGATTCCGGGAGTGTCCAGCTGATCTAAATGCCCTCTTCCTGTGACCCCATCAGCTCCAGCTCCATAGGCTGAGGAGGGTGCACTTGACCCACAGCAGGACACCCAAAGCAGGCCGGGGCCCATCAGGTCTCGGCTCTACAGAGGACGCCCACCAAGGTCATCACAGACAACAGTACGTAGCAGTCAGCAGGCTGCCTCCACCTCCGCTGTGGATGTCAGGGGAGCACCAAGACATAGCGGTGCGGCAAGGAAAGTGAAGAACATATAGTTGCACAACGTTGGCATGGGTGTTAACCACACGTACATAATGTTCACAAATGTAAATAGACACGCAATTATTTCAAATCTCCTCTTGTCTATTCCTCCTTATGATGAGCTGTGTAACTTTCAATCGCTTGTGATACCTTGATTCGTGCACCCACTTTTGGCAATTGACTCTATCCTGGGCTTCTCTTCTGTGCAGTGCGCTACCATCTCACCACAATGAGGTCCCATTTCAACATAATGCTCCGTATCAGTCATGCCTACACTTTCATGTTAAGTGTGCGTGTGGAACGAACCTCGTTCCCATTCCTCATAGGGTCCCGTCATGTGCATTCTTGGCTCTGAACAATTGAAGCAGGGGTGTGCGCCTATCTCTTCTATATTCTTGACAGATGAAGTCACGGTGTTTAAAGAGAGATTTGCTGACACATGGGGAAGACTCACGCTCAACTCCATCTTCCCGTTGTCTCTCGCAGGGTTATAATGATTTGAGCCTTTACTCAAAGCTTATTTGTGCTGCCCTCAGCCAAACAGGTTTCAGCAAATACTTGCCACCTCAAGGTACCGAAGCAATGGCTCATTTGTGTGCAGGCGCTGAGATATCCAACCTTAATCGCTTCTCACCTTGTAGTTGTGACTATTTTGGGGAGAAGGGTCTGGTCATAAAGTTGGTAGACAGTGATGTGTGTCCCATGACCTTGCCACTCTAAGAGGTTATTGATACTACTTCCAAATGGTGATTTCTGGTGGCCAAAATAACCTTTAGTCATGCTCTGGAAACTCATATCATTGCTTCAGACAAGGTGCAGGAGTGCAAAGGGATAGGTGTGAATGTGTGATGAAGCAGAACACTGCTCCTCATTAGCAATGACACATGCTGTTGAAGGCTTCATGTTCTCTGATCATATTGGCCTTCGCAAGGGCCAGGGTTGGCCATGAGGGCACACTGGTTGTGCGTAAGAGGAGGCATCTCAATATCAGGCGGCTGTAGGCTGTTTCTCCCCTGGTTCGTAGGTTTACGAACAATCCAAAACAATCAAGTTTGTCCACACCAAGCAAGTTTGTTTAGTGCTTCATGACTCTAACACAATTATATACTCACGTATCTACGCGGGTCGGGTTGCTAGTTGCTTGGAAAGTCCAAGAATTGGATCGGAGGGGATGATCAGTCCTCCTCGTTCTGATCTCCAATAGTTGATAAGACTACTTCGTTCCCGAGCTATTTAGCTTATCACCTTCGGAGCACTTTCTCTTATACCCCATTCTCCACATGCATCCTGCATGATCAGAATTTGAAAAGGTCAACTCCAGTGTCCAGTTCTTGATGATTGGTCTGTTGACCATTGGCAGGTGTCACAAGTGTGCCACGTCCACCTATACAGTCAAGTGTATCACCTCGTCGTGCTCAGGTGCCCCACGTCCATTGTAGGGTTGGGTGGAATGCATCTCAGGGCCCCTATCTTTAACTGCTGGATATCCCCTTCACTTCGGGGAGTGTATCACAGCCAGCTGAATCATCTCTAAGTGCAGTCACAGCAGCGGTATTTCAGTAGCGGCCTTTTCTCAAGTGTTATGTTTCTGTGTCACCATCGATGTAACACATTGTGTGTGGCTGCATTGGTTCTGATAGATCTCCATGAGGAGCCTTGCCAGATTGAAGGCATTCAACCACTGAGGATCGTGCAAATGCCCCTGCAGCTTGCAGGGTGCTGTTGTGGCTGGGATGCTGGATGGACGTGTGAAGAAGCAGCACTTTCTGATTTCTGAAGCCGGAATGCCCTCCTCCAGGTAGCATCTCATCTCAGCATGGACACATGCCTTCGAGGCTTGCACAATCCTTCATAGAATCAGGGCTATGTGAGTGTTCTGTGCAATGGTGCACTGTCACCTGCAAGTTTAAGAGTGAAATTAAAGGAGTAGCTATGCTGGTGATCATGCTGGCCCATGATGGGGCAGAGTTGTCCAGGAGGATCCTCCTGTATCTCGTCATCCTCCTTCTGAAATCTGCTGGCAATGAGGATCTCACGAGCACGCCTGCCTCATCTGGTACAAGCAATGGCCTCTTCGCCTGCATCCTCCGCTTCCAAGACCTAATCATCATCATCCCCTTACAAGCTCCTCCTCATTGGAGGATATGTGTAGCTCCTTCATCGTGCCATCTGCCAAGTCCTTCCCCCTTTGTAGCACCAGGTTGTGTAGCCAAAATGATGCATGAGACCATCTGGGGAGTGTAATGGAGTGCTCCGCTAGTTCTATCCAGGCATCGGAATCGCATTTTCAGGATCCCAATGGTGTGTTCCTCCACTGTCCGGCTTGCGGCATGAGCCTTGTTGTACCTTTTCTCTGCAGGAGTCTGAGCCCACTGCATGTGCATCATCAGCCATGCCCTTTGCCGGTAACCCTTGCCCCCAAGGGGCCAACCCTGCATCCTGTGTGGTCTCTTGAAGGTGTCAGGGATCTGAGACCTACTCAGGATGTACAAGTCATGGATGCTACCTGGGATTCTGATGCACACCTGCATGGTAAGTTTGTTATGGTCGCACAGCAGCTGTACATTGAGTAAGTGGTTATCTTTCTGATTGATGTACTGGCCTGCCTGTTTCCAGGGAGCTTTTATAGCCAAATGAGTGCAATTGATGGCACCCTGCATCTGTGAGAAACCAGAAAGCTCTGCAAAGAGCTCCAGTGCTCTTGCATCCTGGTTTGCTTGATCTCTGTCTAAGTGGACAAAATTGTGGGCCTTTGCAAAAAGGGCATCTGTGACTTCCTGGGTGGACACTAGGGAGATGCCACAGAGGTCCCCAGTGAAGCCCTGGAAGGAGCCACTGGGGTAGAAGCTGAGTGCGGCAGTTACTTTCACAACCACTAGCAATGGATGCCCTCCAAGTCTCCGTAGCACCAAATCCTGCAGAATGTGGCAAATGTGAGTTACCAGATCCCTTGACATGCGGAGGCATCCACAACATTATTCTCACTTATCTGTATATAACAAGTGCTACGTCTATACAACCTGGTCTAGTGAGGTGCCTACAAGTTACGGCTCTCTGAGGATCATCCTCTGCATCTGGAGGAGGACCTGCTGCGCCCTGGTTTTGAGGGTTCTGCTCCTCCCTTTGACAAGACAGACGCCTCTGTCACCTTCTCCTCATTCATCTCTCCTGCCTATAAGCAAGAATGCAGGCAGCGATAACACCAGGCTTCATCTTCCTGACGGTCTCCTCACTGCAGTATCAAAGAGAAACATGCAAGAGCCAGCATTTGTTGCCAAAGGTCCACTTTCTAACTGTGTTTGTGGGCTCAAGGACTTTTCACACATGCCAGGGAGTACTGGCCCCTGAAATGATGCCCAGTGCAGGGTGCGCATGAACGTTCACCACAAACCATTCGCCCCCCCCCACCAGCCACATGACTGATTGACGGCAGCTCCGGCCTGGCGACTGGACATTCTGCTTTCAGCCTACACACTGGGGGATCATCATTACCTGCACTCCAAGACTGCGCTGTTTGGACTACACATGGGGGTTAATATTCAGTGAGTACAAGAGATTAATTTAGGAGGTCCAGAGGCTTATCATCTGTGAGTGGTGAATGGCCACATTTCCAAGGGGATTCTCAAGCTTGTCCAGTTGTCCAATCGTTCTGTAGGTCCATAAAACTCTGGTGACTTTGAAGACTGCAAACAAGGGGTCACAACTAGAGTAAAAATCATTGCCACTTTAAGGGAATGGGCATTATTGCTTCAGTTTACCTGATTCCCTGCATGTCAATTAAACAGTTGCTAAACTGTCTCAGCTGTGCCTCTTTCCTTGTTTTGGAACTATCAATTCAGTTGGGTTGCCCTTTTGTGCCCCCCTGCTCCAGTCATGTGTCTCAGTGCAACCTTCCCCATTTATTGTCACCATTGGAGCCCTTGCCCTGCAACACCTTCCCTTCCCTCAGTCCTGTCAGGCCTCCTCCCCAGTGGAGCCCTTGCCCTGCAGCACAATAAAAGCCACTCCCACCTTAACTTTACTGTGGTACCTGCAGAGACTTGCTTTGAGAGCCCCCTGAAACTGATGCGATGCAGCCTGCAAAGCCTGGTGCTGACTCCCATGAGCACTGCGCAATGCAGGTATGCAAAGTCACCTTGGGTCAAGAACGAAATGAAGGTTGCCAGCTGCATGTTATTGAAGTCCTGTTGTAAAACACATCATTCTAACTGCATGCTGATGCGGGTTCCTAATCTAGCATGGAGGGATGATTCCATCGAGCAGACGTCAGAATGAGATGCTGATTTATGCTAATGGAATTCGCAGCATTCAGTGGCGGCAAACATGGCCCGCATTTGATGGCTGAAGCGCACAATCACTTCCCTGTTTTACATCACCATAAAACTGGTTTTGGGCCTTCTCGCAAGATTTAGCTCTCGCACCTGCCATGACGCCCACCGTGATCAGGAGCAGAAAATCGTGGTCATTGTCTAAGGTTTACTGCCATAGTATATTGAGGGGCTAAAAACTGTGTAAAGCCCAGTATCTTTGTCATGGAATGGATTTTGTAAATATCACATGTAATTGCAATTGTATTGAGGCTCCTCAGAGTCCCAAATGCTGTATGGAAAGAACTTGAAACTATTGACTTTCGGCAATGTCCAATCTGAACTGTTTTTTTTATGAATAAAGTATATTTTTGGAAAAGAAATCTCAACCTATTTGCAAATTTTGCCAAAGCTAAGGGAGGTGGAACTAAGAAGTGACTGAGAGATGTGAGACAAAAGAAAATGCAAATTGCAGGCAGGAGCCAGAGTACCCCAGCACCAACCCTCTGTTTGATAGCTATAGAAGTGGAGGTCTTGCTATGATTTGGTTATAAAGGGAATGGCCCTCCCTGTCATAGGACAGAACCAATCCTGTCAGCGGTCAGCATTGCAGCATGCCTGCAAGGAGGTGAAGCTATTTTTTTCTCCACAGCTTATTGTTGCTGTCACTGGAGAAATTAGTCCACACTGCATAACATTTGCAATTGTCCTTGCAGAAGATGACACAGCTCCTCAACTGGCCCTCTGACCCAGACCATGCCAGATAGTTGTGCCAGGACCTGAGAATATGGTTGGTGCCATTTGATAGCGAGGCCAATCAATCAAGGTAGTCAGGTTGTTGATCACCCTGGCATGATTTATTTGCATGTCACCAAAAGTACAGAATATTGTGATTGGGTTGGTGCTGAGAAAGCATACAACTTAATTGTCAGTCAAGAATTCACATATGTTACTGTAAATATTTTCTCTTCAGGTGCTCATTTTATTCTCTTCTGAAAGCTCCAATTGTGCTTGTCTCCATCAAACTCTCAGGCAATGCGTCTAAGATGAGCTACACCTCTCCATGTAACTGAAAATCCTCATCCCTGTAACCATTCTCATAGCAAGGCAGTAGACAAGGTTTGCCATAGCAAAAGTGGTGAAGTCATCCCCGGAAAAGTAGCCAATTTGGTAAAAGCATATGTAGAGAAATACAGACATGCAAGGAAAGGCAACCCAAAGCAAAATCCTGAGGAATCAAGTGTCATTGGGAACAAATCTTTTTAAACAATAAAAAGCTGTAGCAGATTGGTTACCAGTGTTAACATGGACCCAAAATAGAATGATGAGTAGGAACTTTGTTATCTATTTGTTCATCTATTTTTTTCCCTACAAAGATTTCTAAAATTGAAACATTTGAGATGACACAATAACGTGAAATGAAAGCATGCTGTTGTCAGTTATTTGGAGTTGTAAGGATACTTAAGTATAATGTGATCTGTCCTGGCCCCTCATGTGGGTTGTCACTAGATCAGTTGTATAAAATGTGATATTTGTTAGATGATTTCCTAATGTATCTAGTTATGTCTTGCTGAATTTATTTTTGTTAACTCTACTTAAGTGCTTTTGTAAACCATTTGTGTGCTGTACAAAAGCTTCCAGGTTTAACTGGAAGGATCTGGATCATGTAGTTGCACCTAAGACTGGCATCTGAGGCTGATCAGCTGTTTCAGTGTGTACAGGATCTAAACAAAGGTGATTGCTTTACATTGCTAGGACTGTTGCTCAGTGGGGAAATGTTTGATAAAAGATTTGATTCTATAGTTTTGTTTTTGAGAAAAGTAGAAAAGAATGGTTAAAAATGTGAGGACTATTCTGTAATACTTGCCAAACACAGCATAATAAATTTTCTGCTGTTGGTCCATCTAGATTCTGGGTCTTGATGGACACATGTACGGGTTTAAATATGTCGAAGTTCAGATAGCAAATCTGTATTTTTACTCCAAATGTAATATCCTTTATAAAAGTTGAATTATTTTTGATTGATATTACGTTGATAACAATGGTAGCTTAAGGTAATTATTGCACCTTTGGCGCTGATCTTGTTTAAATAATTCCCATACAAATCATAGCAATAGGCAGTTTACCAGGAGATTAGATTAGACCTTATAATTGAAATATCACATATATATAAAATATAGCTTGAGGACTTTATTATTGAGTGAATATTGATTAAATATATTCTTTTCATTATTTTCAAAAGTTCACATTCTGAATTCCTACAAATTCCAAATCACGTTTGTCAGTAGTGTTTAATCATATTTGTGTGTTAGAACTAATAATTATGTAGAAGAATACCATAAAGTTGCATCTAGTTTTTGATTATCTTACAGAATCTTGCAATAGAAGACATCATATTTGTTCCTTTTGATCATCTGCATTTGAGTGTCCCTGCACTGGGCTTTCCTTTAAAGTGCTTTCATTACTGCTACAAGAGGCTTGACACTTTCACAATAGAAAATATTTACATTTTTGAAAAAAGAGCTATCTGATCAGGAAGACAGCATGTTGTGTGTTTTATGCTGAAGATATCAATTTTTCTAAAAGGCTTTACACTTACACAAATTTTATGAATTTATGAATATGGGAAATACATTGATTCCAGGAAGATAAGGATCATCAGTTAATGCCCTTCAAGGTGCCAGATTAAAATGTTTATGAAATAATTTTCAACCTCCTAATGGTCATTTTAGTTATGTTAAGCCTGTATAAAACACTGGTTCAGCCTCAACTAGAGTATTGTGTCCAGTTCTGGGCACCACACTTTAGGAAGGATGAGGAGGCATTAGAGAGGGTGCAGAAAACATTCCCAAGAATGGTTCCAGGGATGAGGATGTTCAGTTATGTAGAAAGAGTGGAGGAGTTGGGACTGTTTTCCTTGGAGAAGAGAGGTTAAGAAGAGATTTAATAGAGGTATTCAAAATCATGAGGGGTCTGGATGTAGTAGATATGGAGAAACTGTTCCCATTGGTGGAAGAAGTCAGGAAGGGGGAAGGATCAAGAACCAGAGGACACAGATTTAAGGTAATTGGTAAAAGAAGCAATAGGGACATGCCACGTGAAAATGTTTTTCCTTAAGTGGTTAGGATCTAGAATGCACTGCCTGAGCATATGGTGGAGGCAGAGTCAACTGAAACTTCCAAAAAGGAATTGGATCATTATCTGAAAAGGAAAAACATGCAGCGCCATGAGGAAAATGCAGGGGAGCGGAACTAAATGAATTGCTCCTTTGGAGGGTCAACATAGTTGGTTGGGGAGGCAATGGCATAGTGGTATTGTCGCTGGACTAATAATCCAGGGACCTGGGTTCGAATCCCGCCACAACAGATGGTGGAATTTGAATTCATTAAAAATCTGGAATTAAAAGTTGAATGATGACCATGAAACCATTGTCAATTGTTGTAAAAACCCATCTGGTTCACTATCTCTGGTCCTTATCTGGCTTACATGTGATTCCAGACCCACAGCAACGTGGTTGGCTCTTAAATAGCCTAGCAAGCCACTCAGTTAACAAAGACACAAAAAAGGAATGAAACTGGTGAGTGCAGGGGGGCATGCCAGGAGCAGCACCAGGCATACCTAAAAATGAGATGTCAACCTGGTGAAGCTATAAAACAGGACTACTTGCATGCCAAACAGCAAGTGATAAACAGAGTTAAGTGATTCCACAACCAATGGATCAGATCTAAGCTTTGCAGTCTTGTCACATCCAGTTGTCAACGGTGGTGGATAATTGAACAACTCACTGGAGGACGTGGCTCCACAAATACCCCCATCCTTAATGATAGAGGAGCCCAGCACAGCAGTGCAAAATTTAAGGCTGAAGCATTTGCAACAATCTTCAGCCAGAAGTGCCGAGTGGGTGATCCATCTCGGCCTTGTCCGGAGGTCCTAAGCATCACAAAGCCCAGCCTTCAGCCAATTCTATTCACTCCACTTGATATCAAGAAACGGCTGAAGCCACTGGATACTGCATAGGCTATGGGCCTGACAATACTCTGGCAATAGTACTGAAGACTTGTGCTCCAGAACTTGCTGTGCCCCTAGCCAAGCTGTTCCAGTACAGCTACAACACTGGCATCTACCCAGCTATGTGGAAAATTGCCCAGGTATGTCCTGTACACAAAAAGCAGGACAAATCCAACCCAACCAATTACCTCTTGATCATCAGTAAAGTAATGGAAGGGGTCATCAACAGTGCTATCCGGTGGCACTTGCTTAGCAATAACCTGCTCACTGATGCCCAGTTTGGGTTCCGCCAGGACCACTCAGCTCCTGATCTCGTTACAGCCTTGGCTCAAACATGGACAAAAGAACTGAGCTCCTGAGGTGAGATGAGAGTGACTGCCCTTGACATCAAGGCAGCATTTGGCTGAGTGTGGCATCAAGGAGCCCTAGCAAAACTGGAGTCAATGGGAATCAGGGGGAAAACTCTCCACTGGTTGGAGTCATACCTAGCACAAAGGAAGATGGTTGTGGTTGTTGGAGGTCAGTCATCTCAGCTCCAGGATATCACTGCAGGAGTTCCTCAGGGTAGTGTCCTAGGCCCAACCATCTTCATCTGCTTCATCAATGACATTCCTTCCATCATATAGTCAGAAGTGGGGATGTTTGCTGTTGATTGCACAATGTTCAGCACCAATTGTGACTCCTCAGATACTGAAGCAGTCCATGTCCAAATGCAGCAAGACCTGGACAATAACCAGGCTTGGGCTGACAAGTGGCAAGTAACATTCACGCCATACAAGTATCAGGCAATGATCATCTCCAACAAGAGAGAATCCAACCATCGCCCCTTGATGTTTAATGGCATTACCATTACTGAATCCCCCACTATCAGCATCCTGGGGGTTACCATTGACCAGAAACTGAACTGGACTAGCCATGTAAATACTGTGGCTACAAAAGCAGGTCAGAGGCTAGGAATCCTGTGACGAGTAGCTCGCCTCTTGCCTCCCCAAAGCCTGCCCACCATCTACAAGACACAAATCAGGAGTGTGTTGGAATACTCCCCACTTGCCTGGATGAGTGCAGCTCCTACAGCACTGAAGAAGCTGGACACCATCCAGGACAAAGCAGTCTGCTTGATCGGCACACCCACAAACATTCACCCCCTCCACCACCGACGCACAGTAGCAGCAATATGTACCATCTACAAGATACACTGCAAGAATTCACCAAAGCTCCTTGGACAGCACCTTCCAAACTCATGACCACTATCACCTAGAAAGACAAGGGCAGCAGATATATGGGAACACCACCACTTGGAAGTTCCCCTCCAAGTCACTCACCATCCTGCCTTGGAAATACATCACAGTTCCTTCGCTGTCACTGGGTTAAAATCCTGGAACTCCCTTCCTAACAGCACTGTGGGTGTACCTACACCATGTGGACTGCAGCGGTTCAAGAAGGCAGCTCTCTACCACATTCTCAAGGGCAACTAGGGATGGGCAATAAATGCTGGCCCAACCAGTGAAGCCCACATCCCGTGAATGAATAAAAAAAAGATACGGCTGACTGAATGGCGTCCTTCTGAGCTATCACCATTCTATTCTATGATTCTATAAATCTTTGCTGTACCCTCTCTAACGCCTTCAAATCCGTCCTAAAGTGTTGAAGTAGAGACTTCTAAAAATTCATCATAACAAGAACGCAGAAATTAGCAGGAGTAGACCATTGAGCCTGCTCCACCATTCGATAAAATCGCGGATGATGTGATTGTGGCCTCAACTCCACTTTCCTGTCAGTCCCCCATAACACTTGACACGCTTGTTGATCAAAAATCTATCTAACTTACCCTTGAATATATTCAATGACTCCACCTCCACCTCTGTCTGGGGAAGAGAATTCCACAGACTAACAACCGTGTGAGAAAAAAAAAAAATTCTCTTCCTCTCCCTTTTAAATGGGAGACCCCTTATTTTTAAACTGTATTCCCCCAGTTCTAAACTCTCCCACAAGGGGAAACATCCTCTCAGCATCCACCCTGTAATGTCCCCTCAGGATCTTATATGTTTCAATAAGATCGCTTTATTCTTCTAAACTCTAATGGGTACAGCCTGAAACTGCTGAACCTTTCCTCATAAGCTAACCCCTTCATCCCAGGAATCAATGAAGTGAACCTTCTCTGAATTGCTTCTAATGCAGTTATATCCTATCTTAAGTAAGGATGCCAAAACTGTACACAGTACTCCAGATGTGGTCTCACTAAGGCCCTGTACAGTTGTAGCAACACCTCCCTACCTTTGCACTTGATTCCCCTTGCAATAAACGCCAACATTCCATTTGCCTTTCTAATCACTTGCTGTACCTGCATACTAACTTTTTGTGATTCATGTACCAGGACATCCAAATCTCTCTCCACCAAAAAGTGTTGCAGCCTCTCTCCATTTAAAACTGCTTTTCTATTCTTCCCGCCAAAGTGGACAAGTTCACATTTTCCCACATTATACTCCATCTGTCAATTTTTGCCCACTCATTTAACCTATCTAAATCCCTTTCTGGATTCTTCATTTCCTTCTTGACAACTTACTTTCCAACTACCTTTGTGTCATCAGCAAATTTTATTTTTTTATTCATTCATAGGATGTGGGTGTTGTTGGCAATGCCAGCATTTATTGCCCGTTCCTAATTGCCCTTGAGAAGGTGTGGTGAGCCGCCTACTTGAACTGCTGCAGTCCATGTGTTGTACACAATGCTGTTTTGAAGTGTGTTCCAGGATTTTGACTCAGCAACAATGAAGGTAGGGTGATGTAGTTCCAAGTCAAGATGGTGTGTGAGTTGGGTGGTGGTGTTCCCATGATTCTGCTGCCCTTGTGCTCCTTGGTGGTAGAGATCGTGGATTTGGAAGGTGCTGCCGAAGCCATACCATACATTCTTACCATACATTTGGTCCCTTCATCCAAGTCAGTGATTGGGATTGTAAATAATGAGGCCTAACACCGATCACTGTGGCACTCCATTAGTTACAACTTGCCAACACAAAAATGACTTATTTATCCCTGCTCTCTGCTTCCAGTTAGTTAACCAATCCTCTATCCTTGTTTTTGTACTCTCTTCTCCTATTCAATAATGCCCAGGATCCCATTTGCGACCTTAAGCACTTTTTCAAACTGCCCTCTCACCTTCAATGATTTATGCCCATATACCCCCATGTGTCACTGCTCCAGCACCCCCTTTGGAATTGTGCTTTATGTTTTATATTACCTCTCCATGTTCTTACCACTAAAATGTACCGTTTCAAACCTTGCAGCATTAAATTCCATCTGCTGTGTGTCCACCCATTCCACCAGTCTGCCTATGCCTCCTTGAAGCTTATCACCATTCTCCTCACAGTTCACAATATTTTCAGGTTTTGTGTCATCTGCAAATTTTGAAATTATGCCTGTACTCCCAAGTTTAGGTCATTAATATATATCGAGAAAAGCAGTGGTGCTAATACCAACCCCTGGGGAACCCCACTTTATATCTTCCTCCAGTCTGAAAACTACCATTCACCACTACCCTGTTTCTTGTCACTCAGTCAACTTTGTATCTTTGCTGTTACTTCCCCTTGTATTCCATGAGCTTCTACTTTGCTGGCAAATCTATATGTGTCATTGCATCAACCACCGTTTAGAAGTCCATATACACCACATTGATCACATTACGGTCATCCACCATCTCTGTTACCTCATCAAAACACTCAATAAAGTTAGTTAAGTACTATATATGTCTTTAACAAATTTGGGCTGGTTTTCCCTAATTAATCCATATTTGTCGAAGTCACTATTAATTTTGTCCTGGATTGTCATCTTTAAAAGCTTTCCCAACACCAAGGTTCAACCTTTTTGAACAAGAATGTAACATTTGTAGTTCTCCAGGGCTCTGGCACCACCTCCACGTCTAAGAAAGATTGAAAGATTATGGCCAATACCTCTGTCGTTTCCACTCTTAGCATCAATGGATGCATCCTTTCTGACCTGGTGACTTATCAGCTTTTAGTGCAACAAGCCTTTTGAATATTACCCCTATATTAATTTTTATCCCACCAAATATCTCTGCTAGCTCCTCTTTCACCAGAACTTGTACAGCATCTTCTTCCTTGGTAAGGACAGATGCAAAGTATTCATTTAATACCTCAGCCAAACCCTCTGCCTCTATGCATAGTTCTCCTTTTAGGTCGATAATCAGCCCCAACACTTCTCTTAATACTATTTTATCATTTATATGCCTTAAGAAGTTTTATGCCCTTTTGTGCTAGCAGCCAGTCTCTTCTCATACTCTTTCCTCGTCTCTTTGATTTCCTTTTCTGCTTACCCTCTGAACTTTCTATACTTAGCCTGGTTCTCATTTGTATTATTAACCTGACATCTGTCATACGCCCCTTTTCTGCTTCATCTTACAAGGCTGTGGTGTAGTGGCGTTGTTGCTGGACTAGTAATCCAGAGACCCAGGGTGATCTTCTGAGGACACAGGTTTGAATCCCACCATGGCAAATGGTAGAATTTGAATTCAATAAAAATCTGCAATTAAAAGTCTAATGATGACCATGAAATCATTGTTGATTGTCATAAAAACCCATCTGGTTCACTAATGCATTTTAGGGAAGGAAATCTGCCATCCTTACGTGGTCTGGTCTATATATCACTCCAGACACACAGCAATGTGGTTGACTCTTAAATCTTACAACACTCAGTTGTATCAATCTGCTAAAAATCCTAAAAGGAATGGAATGGAATCAGATGGACAACCCAGCATCGACCTAGGCACCAGAAATAACAACAGCAAACTCAGCCTTGTCGATCCTGCAAAGTCCTCCTTACTAACATCTGGGGGCTAGTGCCAAAATTGGGAGAGCTGTCTCACAGAGTAGTCAAGCAACAGCCCGATATAGTCATACTCATGGAAACATACCTTACAGACAATGTCACAGGCACCACCATCACTATCCCTGGATATGTCCCATCCCACCAGCAGGACAGACCCAGCAGAGGTGGTGGTTGGTCATATAAAGTTGGGTTGGAGTTGCCCTGGGAGTCCTGAAAATCGACTCTCCACCCCATGGAGTCTCATGGCATCAGGTCAAACATGGGCAAGGAAACCTCCCGCTGGTTACCACACACTGCAATCTCCTCCCTCAGCTGATGAATCAGTGCTCCTCCATGTTGAACACCACTGGGGGGAAGCACTGAGGGCGGCAAGGACTCAGAATGTACTCTGGGGTGGGTGACTTCAATGCCCACCACCAAGGGTGGCTCGGTAGTACCACTACAGACTGAGCTGGCCGAATCCCAAAGGCTATAGCTGCTAGACTGGGTTTGCGGCAGATGGCGAGGGAACTAACAAGAGGGAAAATCATATTTACCAGCATCCTCACCAACCTGCCTGCTGCAGATGTATCCGTCCATGGCAATATCGTTAGGAGTGACCACCACACAGTCCTTGTGGAGACCAAGTCCAGTCTTCACCTTGAGGATACCATTCAGCATGTTGTATGGCACTACCACTGTACTAAATGGGATAGATTTTGAACAGACCTAGCAACTCAAGACTGGGCAACCATGAGGCTCTATGGGCCATCAGCAGTAGCAGAGTTGTACTTAACCACAATCTGTAACCTCATGGCTTGGCATATCCCTGCTCTACCATTACCACCAAGCCAGGGGATCAACTCTGGTTCATTGAAGAGTGCAGGAGGGCATGTCAGGAGCAGCACTGTGCATGCCTAAAAATGAGATGCTAACCTGGTGAAAGTACAACACAGGATACTTGTGTGCCAAACTGCATAAGCAGCAAGCGATGGACAGAGCTAAGCGATTCCAGAACCAATGAATCAGATCTAAGCTTTGCAGTCCTGCCACATCCAGTCATCAATGGTGGAGGATAATTAAACAACTCACAGGAGGAGGAGGCTCCACAAATATCCCTATCCTGAATAATGGGGGAGCCCAGCACATCAGTGCAAAAGATAAGGCTGAAGCATTAACAACAATCTTCAGCCAGAAGTGCTAAGTAGATGATCCATCTCAGCCTCCTCCGGAAGTCCCCAGCATCACGGATGCCAGTCTTCAGCTAATTCAATTCACTCCACGTGATATCAAGAAACGGCTGAAGGCACTAAATACTGCATAGGCTATGGGCCCTGACAATATTCTGGCAACAGTACTGAAGACTTGTGCTCCAGAACTTGTCGTGCCCCTAGCCAAGCTGTTTCAGTACAGCTACAACACTGGCATCCACCCAAAAATGTGGAAAATTGCCCAGATATGTCCTGTACACTAAAAGCAGGACAAATCCAACCCAGCCAATTACCGCCTCATCAGTCTACTCTCGATCATCTGTAATGTATTGGATGGGGTCATCAACAGTGCTATCAAGTGGCACTTGCTTAGCAATAACCTGCTCACTGATGCTCAGTTTGGGTTCCGCCAAGGCCACTCAGCTTATGACCTCTTATAAGCCTCGTTTCAAACATGGACAAAAGAGCTGAACTCCCAAGGTGAGGTGAGAGTGAACACACTTGACATCAAGGCAGCACTTGACTGAGAGTGGCATCAAGGAGCCCTAGCAAAACTGGAGTCAATGGGAATCAGGGGGAAAACTCTCCGCTGGTTGGAGTCATACCTAGCACAAAGTAAGGTGGTTGTGGTTGTTGGAGATCAATCATTTCAGTTCCAGGACATCACTGCAGGAGTTCCTCAGGGTAGTGTCTTCAGTCCAACCATCTTGAGCTGCTTCATCAATGACCTTCCTTCCATATAAGGCCAGAAATGGGGATGTTTGCTGATGATTGCACAATGTTCAGCACCATTTGTAACTCCTCAGATACTGAAGCAGTCCATGTCAAAATGCAGCAAGACCTGGATGTTATTCAGGCTTGGGCTGACAAGTAGCAAGTAACATTTGCACCATACAAGTGGCAGGCAATGGCCGTGTCCAATAAGAGAGGATCTAACCATCACCCCTTGACATTCACTGGTATTACCATCGCTGAATCGCCCACTATCAGCATCCTGGGGGTTACCATTAACCAGATACTGAACTGGACTAGTCATATAAATACTGTGGCTACAGGAGCAGGTCAGAGGCTAGGAATCCTGCAGTGAGTAACTCACCTCCTGACTCCCATGAGCCTGTCCACCGTCTACAAGCACAAGTCAGGAGTGTGTTGGAATACTCTCCATTTGCCTAGATGAGTGCAGCTCCAACAACACTCAAGAAGCTTGACACCTTCCAGGACAAAGCAGCCAGTTTGATTGATACCCCATCCACAAACATTCACTCCCTCCACTGCCGTGCACAGTGGCAGAAGTGTGTACCATCTACAAGATGCAGTGCAGGAACTCACCAGGGCTCCTTAGACAGTACCTTTCAAATCCATGACCACTACCACCTAAAAGGACCAGGGACGCAGACACATGATAACACCACCACCTTGTAGTTCCTCGCCAAGCCTCTCACCATCTTGATTTGGAAATATGTCAACATTTCTTCAATGTAGCTGAGTCAAGGACAGTGTTGTATTTGCAAAGTGCTGGCAGGACTGGGGAGGGAGTGGGAAATGTGATCGCTGCCAATTAATGGCCCCTTGAGCTCATTAACCTTGTTAAGTTGCCTATCCATTCGACGGTGGAATTTTGAAATCTCAGTGCAGTGAACATGAACAGTCTGGTGCACATTGGTACACAACTGCCAGTGTCACTTTGGGGCCACTAGAAATTTCTTCCAGAATGATTTAAAACTGACCTACCCTTGATGTCCTAGCACCAGTTTCACACTGCTCTGTAATCTAGCCTACCTGGTGCTTCTCATCGCTGTGGATACTGCCAGCTCTTTGATCAATTGCCTGACATCTTTGGAAAGGCAGTGGTAGCCCCCAATATGGACACTGCCTGTCTTTGCCACTGTAACCAGTCAGACAGCTCCCACTTCCTGCAGGCACTCGGAGTCACTAACTGGGTGCACCCCCTGGCTAATTAGGTCATTTGTGTTTGAAAATAGCGTAATGAAAGTGATCCAGTTGGGCGCAGGTTTGGGTCTCCAAATTCTTCCAGGTGTTTGTTTAGGTTTTGGAAATGCAATGCTGCACTGACTAACTGGCTTGCCCTAGTCATGTGACTCTGCCATGAGGAACCCTGCCCCTGGGGACAGACAACTTAAGATCAGTTCATTAAAGCCTCTCACAGAAACAGGCACTAAAGAAGACTACTGTCCTTATAGATGAAACAGTCAGGTTCCCAGCCCTGCATTGAAAATCCAGCCTGTAATGCCTATGCCCTATTCTTGGAAGTGTATGTGGTATGTAAAGGGAGCTGAGAACTGGCAAAACGGATCTTTACATTTTACCCAGGTTTTCCGATATTACACTTGCAAATCAAGCAAACCTGATTGCAAATTCAATGTTAATTAGACAAACCTAGTTCTGCAACAAGAAAACTATTCCCCATGTACTGACATTAGAAATTTTTGTACCAAATGGATGAGCAAGTCTATTGCCCCATTTGGCCACTTTTCTAGTCAGAAAAGACTAGCGGCAATATGAAATACTAATAGAACAGTTAAAGAATTCAAACTAAGTAGATGATTTAAATACCCAAGATAAAGACTGGAATGACAAGAATAATACTCCGACTGAATTTCATTTTCAAATTATTGTCCTTCATTCCAAAATACTGACCTTGCAGTTGATCATTATGCAGTGACTGTGAGGTTACAGATCAATCCATTCTAAAGCATCTCAGACAGAATGTGCCAAATAATAATTGTGCCACAGCAGGGCGGATACAGTCTTGTGCTCTATTTAAACATTGTACAACAGCACTGCACTACCTTGTCCAGTTGTCTTCTACATCATAGGGCAGAATCGTCTCAGATTTGCATTAAGTGCGGAAGCGGGCGAGGAAAACGACGTTTTACCTACCAGCTGCAATGGCGGTTTCTCACGCCGTATCGTCCCAACCCCACCATATTAATTATGCATTCCCAGGAAACCTGCTGTTTTGATGGCGGATGGGTTCTAATTTGTCTGCCATGCCATCACCTCACTGCTTCATCATCCTGGGCGCCATATTTAAAGTGCAGCTGCGTGCACACCTCTCAGCGCTTTCAGCCCAGGAGTGCTGCATGGAAGACATGGCCCCGAAAGGCAAAAAGACTGCAGCCCCCAGGTTTGATGACGTGCCACTCGAGCGCCTTTTGGACACAGAGGAGGCCCACAATGATGTCCTCTACCCCCGCTCTGGCTCAGGATAGGCAGCAACATCACCAATCCGGCTTGGGAGGTGGTGGCAGCGGTGGTCAATGCCAGCGCCCTGCAAAAGAGGACAGCCACCCAGGTCTGCAAGAGAATGAATGATCTCCTTCGTTCCACCAGGGTAAGTCACTCTTCTCATCACACTCACAACCCCATCACACATCCACAGGGCCCTCACTCACTGCCAGTTCAAGGGACTCACCATTTGCTGCCCCACACATATCTTCATTGTCCTCATCCCGTCCATGGGACCACTCACCACCCACACATGCGAGGCAGACTTATCATCTGGCCTGGCAGGTGTCCTGCTTACACTCTCTCCATCTCTATTCATGCAGGACAAGCTGGCACACAACAAATGGGAGAGGTTGCAGACTGGTGGAGGAATGCCTGAAATCAAGACCCTCACAAACTTTGAAAACAGAGCCATCCAGCTGGCCGGCGAGGATCTGGACCATTCCTGTGCAGACAGTATGGGCGGCAGTTCTCCACCAAGTGAGGATGTAGCAGTGCAACATCCATCAGACATCCAAGCTGTGAGTGATGTGTCCTGTTTCAAGGTCACTGTCATGTATTAATGATCTTTCATAGGCACATCTAGGAAACAGCCATTAGAGTCCACAACCCAGGGCCTCCAATCAGAAACCTCTGAAGAGGAATCTGAAGGCACCCTCCTTGAAGTCCCATCACAGCGCTCACCCAAACTCTCCACCAGCGCAGAGAGACACACACCTCGCTTGGACCTAGCTTTAGAATAGCCTCGGGATCATAATCTGGTGAGCACATCGCACTTTCTGATCCACAGCAGGTGGCAGCAGGTGACCAGGTCCCCGTCACTCGGAGGACTGCTGGAGGTCAGAAATTTTCTGAGTCCAAGTCAGATGACGAGCTTCTGGGCTCAGTCATGCCTCAGTTGGTGGAGCTGCAAAGCACGCTCGGGAACATCAGGAAGGGATGTCCACTGCACTCCTCAGATTGCAAGGTACAATGGAGGAGTCCATCCGCCTTCAGGCTGAGGTGAAAGCTCTGGCATGCCAAAGCACTGAGGTCAACACTGGTAGGATTGTGGCTGCCATGGAGACCTTGGTCCAGGATGTCGCAACTGCACTGCTATGCGGCTGAACTCCATCACTGATACCATTGTTGGCCTCCAACAGTTTGTACATGAGACCTCACTCCAGCTTCACCTTCTTCTCAAAGAGTCAGCCAGGGGCCCTTGGACATCCATAGGGAGGAGGATCAGCAAGTGCACACCCCCGGGGCCATTCACCCGGGTGACTCTGGGGGTGTCTGGCCTATCTGAATCCTCTCTTCCTCTGAGCCCAGCAGCTCCAGCTCCACAGGTCGGGGAGGGTGCCACTGCCACACAGCAGGACCCTGAAAGCAGGCTGGGGCCCTCCAGGCCTTGGCCCTCCAGACGACACCCGTCAAGGTCATCACAGACAAGGCATAGCAGTCATCAGGCTGCCTCTACCTCCGCTGTGGATGTCCAGGGAGCACCATGGCAGGGTTAGGAATGTTAAGAAGATATAGCTGCACAGCCTGGGCATGGGTCTTAATCATTTGTACATAATGTTCACTATTGTAAATAAACTCTCAATAATGTCTCCTTGCCTGTGGCACCTTGTTTTGATGAGCGGTGTTTGTGTCACAGATGTGAAACCTTTCTGCACAAGATAAAGGCAGATGTCTCAGTCCAGGGCTTCTTCCCTGTGTTTTGTGCAGCCTTCAGACCAAAGTGATGGTCCGGCCTCACGCTCCCTGGACACATTAGTAATGCCTGCACCTCGGTGGTGATTGTCATTGCTGCCAGAATGTCATGGGCAGGCGTCATCGAGTTCTGTCATTATGTCTGTGTGCTCTCAACACCTTTAAGGCGGGCCTGGCCTCCATCTCTTTAGCATCTGTGGCCAGTGACGCTGTGCTCCGGAAGGGGTCGGGTGCTGAAGTCGGACAAAAGATCAGGTGCTTTTAAAATTTCATGGCTGCGTCTCCATGATGTGACCCTGATCACAGAACCCAAGCGAGCTGCCCTCGGCCAGACAGGAGTCAAACATTCTCAGAGGCTATGTTGTGACAAAAGTATAATAATAATCAGAATATTTTTCTGGTTTATTGTGAAGTAGGTTTATAGGGTTAAGTATAGTTGGGCCTGTCTGTGTGATTTAATTACATTCGGAGTCAAGTAGAATGCAAGCTTAAAATCATCAAAAGAAGCTAGGTTAAAAGCAAAAAACTGCGGATGCTGGAAATCCAAAACAAAAACAAAAATACCTGGAAAAACTCAGCAGGTCTGGCAGCATCTGAAAATAAGCTAGGTGCTTGACATGCTGATGATTAAACATGGATGCTGGCTTGGCATGTAAGGTGTGAAGGGAATTTACATTTTTAGATAAATGAAGAAATTTGGATTTCAAAGGGATCTTAATCTGTTTACAACTAGGCAGATAAGCAAGGCTAAAGAGGGTGTTTATTTTTCCCAAAGATTACTGATAATATGGGCAACATGAAACTTTTTATATTATGAGGAAGATACAGTTTCATAGACATATGGACCAATAGGATTTACATATTAAAAAGAGGGAAACATTTATAAAGGAGAATGAAAGGCTATGTGGGAGAAGGCCATGTAAGATCTAAAAGGAGTATGTGAAATAGCCTTAATGAAGCTTTCAGCCATTTATGTAAGAGTTCGCTATATAACGAAACTGAAGTTGGGGTAAAAACATTTGGACTTCCACTGTCAAATGGGTATTGTGTTAACTTGCTGGTTCTGTTTTAAATCTGAAATCTATTTTGGAATGTTACCTTTAAGGGGGTGTAAATGGGGGATTAGATTAATCAGGAATTTTAGGAGTTATTAGTGCAGCAGGCGATGATGATGTGTGACACCCTCTGTGGACTATATTGCAGGCCTTCACCAGAACGGTCCAGGCACTAGAACCTCATTTTTCAGCATCCCGATGGTTTGCTCCACCAAGTTGCGAGTTGCAGCATGAGCCTCATTATACCGTCACTCTGCTGCAGTCTGAGGCCGCCACATGTGTGTCACCAGCCACTTCCTCAGAAGGTAGTCCTTGTCCCCGAGCAGCCATCTCTGCAACCTCTGTAGACCCTGGAAGATGTCAGGGATCTGTGACTGACTGAGAATGTAGGAGTTGTGGCCATTCCCTGGAAACTGTGCGCAGACCTGCAGCATGCATTTGTGATGGTCGCACACCAGCTGCACAAGGTGTCAGCTGTGGCTCAGTTCATAGCACCCTCGCCTTTGAATCAGAGGGTTGTGGGTTCACGTCCCACTCCCGGAAACCAAGAACTGTGATTGTACTTGAAAGAGTTGCAATCTGTGACTGTTGATAACTCGAAAGAGTTTCAGCGAATGGAAGCCCTTGCGGTTGACATAGTTGACTGCTTGTTGCGATGGAGGTCTGAGCGCCATATGAGTGCAGTCGATCGCACCCTGCACCTGTGGGAAACCCGAGATCTGGGCAAATCCAATCGCTCTTGCATCCTGGCTTTCTTGGTCCCAGGCGAAATGCATAAAGTTATGTGCCCTCACAAAGTTGGCATCCGTGACTTCATGGATGCATTTGTGAGTGGAGGCTTATGAGATCCCACAGAGCTCGCCTCTGGAATCCTGAAAGGAGCCACTGGTGTAACAATTGAGTGCCGCAGCCACGAGCAGTGGATACCCTCCATGCCCCCATGGCGCCAAATCCGGCAGTTGCTGGCAGATGTGACCAACCAGTTCTCGAGACATGCAGTCTTCAGCAGCACTCGTCATCTCCAGGAACGAAAGGCGGTATCTTTAGACCCTGGGTCGAGCTCGGCACCAAACAGCAATGGCTCCCTGTAGCTCTTTGGCGGTGTGTGCAGGAGCCCCAGCCACCCCGTCCCCTTGAGGGTGCTGCTCCTCCGTCTGCGCAGCCAGGTGCCTCAGTCACTCTGTTCTCTGTTGTCTTCACTTTTTGTATGCCATGAGGCATACAGCTAGTTTACCAGGCTCCATGCTCCTAATGTACTCCTCCTACAGGCTGAAAGAGAGAGACGCATGGGTTAGCTTGGGTGTTCCAAGAACCTCTTTTGGTTAAGTCTGAAGGCCCCTTAACGCATCCTGGAAAGTGCTGGTCACCACTTGGATGGCCAGAGTTTAGTGCGCTGCATGGCTGTCCTAAACCCCACCCACCTCCACCCCACTCCACCTGATCGATTGGTGGTAGCTTTGCCCATTGGACTGCATGCTGTGCTCTCAGCTCAGGTGCAGGCATTCTCCTAACCTGCACTGCAAGTCTGCACTGTTAGCTTGAACCATGGGGGAGACTGGCCCAAACTGGGATGATGACATTGCAAGAGGCTGTGAGCGCCTCCACCAGTGACTGCTCCATGGCTAGCTTTAACAAGGAGATTGTACAACATCGTCTAACTGTTCTGCAATCCACTAAAATGTTCATTAGTTTGCAGTCTGTGCCTGAGGAGTGAAAAGCTCTGGAGCACGTGGTGGCATTTTCATGCATCTACGTTGCTTGACTGGGCAGATAAACTAGAGACCTCACTTCATGTATGTCGCCTGAACTGTCTCAGCTGCAGAGGAATGGTCACTTGATACAAGGTTTTCCTAATGCGTGGCCGCTTCCTTCGCCCACCACCGCCCCCCGCCGCCACCCCCCACCCCCCGCAACCACCACCCCCCACACATCCTGTGCTTGTGCACTACCCTCTATTGCAGGGCAGCCTTTCCACCACCAACACCATCACCTCCTCCAACATACCTCAACCACAGGGCCGCCTTTGCGCACCCCCTCCACCAAGTCACCTCAACCTTGAACTCCAACAGGCGAGCACTATGCAACAATACACAACCGCAGAACCTTTCAGCTTTACAGTGCAGAAGGAGGCCATTTGGCCCATCGAGGCTGCACTGGCTCACTGAAAGAGCATTCTACCTAATCCTACTCCCCTGCTTTATCTCCATAACCTTACCCATTCTTTCTTTTCAGATAGCAATCCAATTCCCTTTTGAATACTTCAATCAAACTTGCCTCCACCACCCTTCCAGGAAGTTTGTTCCAGACTCCAGCCACTCTCTGGGTGAAAAAACTCTTCCTCACATCACTTCTACTCATTTTTCCCTTTATTTTGAATCTGAGCCCTCTAGTTCTTGATGTATTCTTGAGTAGGAACAGTTTCTCACTATTTAACCTGTCTATACCCCTCAGGATCTTGAAAACCTCTATCAAATCTCCTCTCAGCATTCTTTTCTCAAAGGAAAACAGACCCAACCTCTCCAATCTATCCTCAAAGTTACAGTTGTTTATCCCTGGAATCATTCTTGTGAATCTCCTCTGTACTCACTCTCCAATGCCTTTACATCCTTCCTCAAGCATGGCGCCCAGAACTGGATGCAGCCCACTCCAGATGAGGCCTAAATAGTGTCTTATACAAGTTTAACATGACCTCCTTACTCTTGTATTCAATGCCCCTATTAATAAAACCCAGGAAACCATATGAACCCCCTGGACCATGACCCCACCACTGAACATCAAGCCATTGTTTCCAGGACTGTCACTGACCTCATCGCCTCTGGAGATCTTCCCTCCACAGCTTCCAACCTCATAGTGTCCCAGCCTCGGACAGCCCGCTTCTACCTCCTACCCAAAATTCACAAACAGTACTGTCCCGGCAGACTGATCGTGTCAGCCTGTTCCTGCCCCACAGAACTCATTTCTTGCTATCTTGACTCCATTCTCTCTCCCCTTGTCCAGTCTCTTCCCACCTACATCCGCGATTCCTCTCACGCCCTACATCATATCAACAATTTCCAGTTCCCTGGCCCCAACCGCCTCCTCTTCACCATGGACGCCCAATCCTTCTACACCTTCATCCCCCACCGGGATGGTCTGAGGGCTCTCCACTTCTTCCTCGAACAGAGGCCTGAACAATCCCCATCCACCACTACTCTCCTCCGTATGGCTGAACTTGTTCTCTCACTGAACAATTTCTCCTTAAACTCCTCTCACTTCCTCCAAATAAAAGGTGTGGCTATGGGCACCTGCATGGACCCCAGTTATGCCTGTCTCTTTATGGGGTATGTGGAACATTCCTTGTTCTAGTCCTACTCAGGCCCCCCTCCCACAATTCTTTCTCTGGTACATCGATGACTGCTTTGGTGTCGCTTCATGTTCTCATCTGGATCTGGAAAAATGTATTAATTTTGCTTCCAATTTCCACCCCTCCATCATTTTCATGTGGTCCATCACTGACACGTCCCTTCCCTTCCTTGACATCTCAGTCTCAATTTCTGGTGATAGACTGTCCACCAATATTCATTACAAGCCTACCGACTCCCGCAGCTATCTCGGCTACAGCTCCTCACACCCTGCTTCCTGTAAGGACCCCATCCCATCCTCTCAGTTCCTTCGCCTCCATCGCATCTGTGCTGATGATGCTACTTTCCGAAACAGTTCCTCTGACATGTCTTCCTTCTTCCTTAACCGAGGTTTTCCACCCATGGTAGTTGACAGGGCCCTCAACCGTGTCCGGCCCATTTCTCGCACCTCCGTCCTCACACCTTCCTCTCCCTCCCAGAACCATGATAGTGTCCCCCTTGTCCTCATTTATCACCCCGCCAGCCTCCGTGTTCAAAGGATCATCCTCCGCCATTTCCGCCAACTCCAGCATGATGCCACCACCAATCAAATCTTCCCTTCACCCCCCCCTGTCGGCTTTCCGCAGGGATCGTTCCCTCCGGGACACCCTGGTCCACCCCTCCATCACCCCCTACACCTCAACCCCTTCCCATGGCACCTTCCCACGCAATTGCAGAAGGTGCAACACCTGCCCCTTTACTTCCCCCCTCCTCACCGTCAAAGGGCCCAAACACTCCTTTCAAGCAAAGCAGCACTTCACTTGCACTTCCCTCAATTTAGGCTACTGCATTCGCTGCTCCCAATGCGGTCTCCTCTACATTGGAGAGACCAAGCGCAGACTGGGTGACCGCTTTGCGGAAAACCGTTGGTTTGTTCGCAAGCATGACCCAGACCTCCCTGCTCTCATGCCCACATGTCCGTCCTTGGCCTGCTGCAATGTTCCAGTGAAGCTCAACGCAAACTGGAGGAACAGCACCTCATCTTCCGACTAGGCACTTTACAGTCTTCCGGACTTAATATTGAGTTCAACAATTTCAGACCATGAACTCTCTCCTCCATCCCCACCCCCTTTCCGATCCCCCTTTTTCCAATAATTTATAATTTTTTACAACTATGTTTTTTCTTTTCACTCCTATTTTAAAATTTATATTGATCTATTGTTTCATCTCCACCTTTTAGCCCATTTTGATCCCTTCCCCCCACCACACCCATACTAGGGCCATCTGCCTCTAGCTTGCTTCCCTTAATGCTCCCATTAGCACATTCTTTAGATAATATCACCGCCGTCAACACCCCTTTGTCCTTTTGTCTATGACATCTTTGGCAGCCTCTTCTTGGCCTCCACCTATCACTGGCTCCCTATCAAGCTTTCCTGTCCCACCCCCTTCTACCAGCTTATATTTCATCTCATTTCTATATATCTTAGTTCTGATGAAGGACTCGAAACGTCAACTGTATCCCTCTCCGCAGATGCTGTCAGACCTGCTGAGTTTTTCCAGGTATTTTTGCTCTAAGTTTCCAGCATCCGCAGTATTTTGCTTTTATCTGAGATACCATATGCTTTATTAACTGCTCTCTCAACATGCCCTGCCACCTTCAATGACTTATGTACATATACACCGAGATCCCTTGGTTCCTGCACCTCCTTTAGAGTTTCTCTCTTTGTTTTATCCTGTCTCTCCACATTCTTCCTTCTGAAATGAATCACCTCACACTTCTCTGCATTGAACCTCATCTGCCATTTGTCTGCCCAATCTACCAATATGTCTAAGTCCTTTTGAAGTTCAAAGCCTATCCTCATCACAGTTGACAATGATTCCAATCTTCGTACCATCCGCAAATTTTGTAATCATGCCCTACATGCCACTGTCTAGGTCATTAATATATATCAAGAGCAAGGATCTCAACACTGACCCCTGGGGAACTCCACTACAGGCCTTCCTCCAATCTGAAAAACAACCATTTATCACTACCCTCTGTTTCTTGTCCTCAGCCAATTTCTTATCCAAGTGCCTACTTTCCCTTTTATTCCATGAGCTAGAATTTCACTCACAAGCCTATTGTGTGGCACTGTATCAAATGCCTTTTGAAAATCCATACAAACCGCATCAACAGCATTGCCCTTGTCAACCTTCTCTGTTACCTTCTAACAAAATTCCAGCAAGTTAGTTAAACATGATTTTCCCTTAATGAATCCATGCTGGCTTTCCTTAATTATCCCGCACCTGTCTAAGTGACTACTGATTTTGTCCCAAACTATAGGTTCCAGAAGTTTCCCTGCCACTGAAGTCAAACTGACTGGTCTGTAGTTGCCAGCATTATCCTTGCACCCCATTTTGAACAAGTGTGTAACATTCGCAATTCTCCAGTCCTCTGGCACCACCCCTGTGTCTAAAGAAGACTGAAAGATTATCATTAGTGCCTCTGAAATTTCCACCTCCCTCAGTATTCTGAGATGCATCTCATCTGGTCCTGGTACCTTATCAATGTTAAGTAAAGATAGCCTTTCTAATACCTCTTCCTTCTCAGTTGTAAATTCCTCAAGTGTACCAGTTACCTCCTCTCTCCCCATGGCCTGGGTAGCATAGTCTTCCTTTGTAAAGACAGACGCAAAGTACTCATTTAATATCTCCGCTACTTCTCCTGCCTCTACATGCAAGTCTCCCCTTTTATCCCTTATTGGTCCTACTCTTTCTTTTACCACCATTTTATTATTTACATGCTTATAGAAGAAGTTGGGATTCCCTTTTATGTTAGCTGCTGATCTCTTTTCATGGTCCCACCTTGCTTTTCTCATTAGTTTTTTTCCCACTATTTCTCTGGTCCTTCTATATACAGCCTGATTCTCTGTTGTATTTTCTACCTGACATCTGTCATACGTGTACTTCTTCCTTTTCATCTTCACCTCTATTTCTCTCGTCATCCAGGGTGTTCTAGATTTATTTGTCTTACCTTTCCCCTTCAAGAGGATATATCTTGACATTGCTTGCCATACTATTGCTTTGAAGGTACCCCATTGTTTAGCCATCATCTTTTCTGACAACATTTGATTCCAACTCATTCAACTCAGATGCATTCTCATCCCATTGAAATTGGCTTTCCCCCAATTAATTATCTCTCTTTTGTATTGCTCCTTGTCCTTCTCCATAGCCAACCTAAACCTTATGATACAATCGTCACTGTCCCCTAAATGCTCTCCCTCTGTTACTTGATCCATTTGGGCCAACTCATTCCCCAGAACCAGGTCCAACAGTGCCTGCCCTCTCATTGGACAGGAAACATACTGCTGCAGAAAATTACCTTGAACACACTCCAGGAATTCTCACCCTCTTGGTCCTTTGTGCTATTCCTATCCCAGTTTATATTTGGATAATTGAAGTCCCCCATTATAATTTCTCTATAATTCTTGTACCACTCTGTAATTTCTTTGCAAATGTGTTTCTCTACATCCCTTTCCACTAGTTGATGGTCTAATTACTACATCGATCAATGTTATTGCACCTTTTTCATTTCTTACCTCTAGCCAGAGCGATTCTGTCCTTGAGCCCTCTGGAGCATCCTCTCTCTCCAATAATACTAATATCCTTAATCAATACTGCCACTCCCCTCCCCCTTTTCTTTCTCTCCTGTCTCTCCTAAATACCTTGTATCCAGGAATATTTAACGTCCAGTCCTGCTTTTCTTTGAGCCAGGTCTCTGTTATAGCAATAATATCATTGTTCCATTTGTCAACCTGTGCTTGTAGTTCACCAATCTTATTAACCACACTCTGTGCATTCACATACATGCACATTAATCCTGATTTAGGCTTTTTAACTTTCCCCCTAGCTCTGACCCCATCTAATGACTTTCTATAGCCTGCTCTAGTTCTATCAAATTCTCCAAGTATGCTATTTACCTTGATACTACTCTCTGATATATCCTCCTTATCAGTTAATACTTCTCTACTTCTCACTGCCAGTTTTTCTGAATTTCCCCTCAGGTCCCCATCCCCCTGCCAATATAATTTAAACCCTCCCCAACAGCACTAGCAAATCTCCCCGCGAGAACATTAGTCTCAGCCCTGTTAAGGTGTATCTTGTCCTTCTTGTATATGTTCCACCTGCCTCAGAACTGGTCCCAATCCCTCAGAAATCTAAAGCCCTCCCTCTTACCCCACTTCTCTGACCATGTGTCGAACTGCTCAATCTTCCTCTTCTTATGCTCACCAGCACGTGGCACTGGGAGTAATCCTGAGATTACTGATCCTGAGGTCCTGCTTTTCAATTTCCTTCCTAACTCCTTGAGCAGAATTTTGACGTTGGCGTGCGGGAGTGGGCCCAACATGCTGACGCGTAAAACGAAATGCGATGATGTCAGGCCTGCACCTTGACGTCGCCGCGTGCCATCATGATATTTCAGAGTGTGGGTGCGCTATGAGTTCTGAGGCGCGCCCGCCATTAATTAATGGGCCACTTAAGGCCCTTGAGGCAGTAATACACAACGATTTTTCTCCGCCCGTGCGATTTTCAGAGCGTCGTACGGGCACAACGGGCAGGCGGGTAGGCTACATTTTTAAAACCTCATCCACGGGCGGGATAAGATGGGTGAGTGGGCTTGTGAATGCAAGTTGTTAGTCATTTGCTTTAGAAACTGATTGCTACTTGTTTGTGTGAACAGGAGAACTTCAAATCTCCTAAGAGCTGCTTTGGCAGGAATAACAGGCTTCAGGTCAGAGCTCTGGGGAAACATAATTCTTGCGGCCTTGCACGTTTCAGGCAGCCTTCCTTTACCCTGGCAATGGGGATTGTGCTCTCCACTGGAGGCACTTCCTTTGAGGAGGAAGAGAGGACAGAAGGGGGAGGAGGCCCGGAGTACATGCTCAGCCTCCAGGGAAGCCACCTATGGGAGGAGAGACACAGGCACAAGGGGTGCAGGGCCAACAGGAAGTGCAAGGCAGAAGGGGCCGCAGAAGACGCCACTATCCTGCTGCCAGGGTTTACAGGTGGTGATGCAGCTACCTCAGTATGTCTGAGGTGCAGTGCCGAAGGAGGCTCCATCTCACAAGGGAGCTAGTGACCTCCATCTGTCAGATGATCGGCCCTGAGATCAGCTCCAACTGTGCGGGGGTATACCCCATGCCATTGGCATTGAAGGTCACGGCTGCCCTCAACTTCTATGCCCCTGGCTCTTTCCAGGGGTTGGCAGGTGATCTTTGCGGAGTCTCCCAATCAGCTGTCCACAGTTGTGTCAAGCTGGTGACAGAGACTCTGTTTAGGCATGCATTGACTTTCATTCACTACCGCATGGATGAAGTCAGCCAGGCGTAGTGAGCCAGAGGCTTTGCAGCAATTGCTGGGTTCCCCCGCATGCAGGGTGCAATTGACTACACACATGTGGCCATCAAGGCGACAGCGGGTGAGCCCAGTGCCTTCATCAACAGGAAGAGATTCCACTCCATGAACGTGCAGATAGTGTGTGACCATAGGATGCAGATTCTGCAAGTCTGTGCCAGGTACCCAGGCAGCTCCCATGATACCTACATACATAGACACTCCCAGGTGCCGAGGATCTTAAGTGCTCCAGCCCGGCTGGATGGATGGCTGCTGGGTGACAAGGACTATCCACTCAAAAGGTGGCTCATGACGCCCCTCCATCATCCAAGAACAGAGGCCGAGCAGCGGTACAATAGGAGCCACGCCTCCACAAGGGCCGTGGTAGAGAGAATCATCAGTCTTCTCAAGATGCTCTTCCGATGCCTGGACCATTCAGGGGGTGCACTGCAATACCCCCCCAGATTGTGTGTTACTGATGGTGGTTGCATGCTGTGCTCTCCACAATCTGGCGCTGGAAATGGGGGACGCAGTGGAGGAGGAAGATGTAGACGCAGCTACTCTGCAGACGATGAGTCCAGTAGTGAGACGAGGACGGGCATGCTCAGGAGAATGCTGAGGGGATAGACACTGACCCGGGCAACCTCCAGGGAAGCAAGGACACCCAGGAGGCTTTGATCCAACTATCCTTCAGCTAACCTACCACACTTGGAGCTCCAACACATGCCAGGGCTGCAGGCTCCATACTTGAAACCTGAGAGCAACATCTTCCTGGTTAGGAACAGTAACTATGTGACTTGTAAATAAAGCTCAATGACAAACAAGTCACTCACAACAGCATGGGTTCCCGTATGCCTGCAGAACTAATGAATCACCCAGAGGCTTGTTGAGAACCAAAACATTTAATGATTGCATACTACAATAAAGAAATAAAAGTGCATTAAAAGGTGTTGGGCAGCACACCGAGTGAAAAGCAACTAATACGGGGACAAAAGAAAACCATCAATGATAAGCCCGTGGTGTGCCTAAGGTGATTTATGTTTATGTTTGCGGGTGCTACGTCTAGGTGCTCCCCCCTCGCTGGCATTGGCATTGGAGGCAGCCTGCTGACTCTGCTGTCCTATTGGCCTTGATGACCTTGGCGGGCGTCCTCTGGCCTGTGGAGCCCATGCTGGCTCCGCCTGGGAGGGAGCGGCCAATGGCACGGCTGGCATCTCCCCAGTCGCCGCAGCCTCATCAGATGCCACGGTCACTGGCAGAAGGGCGGAGGAGCTGCTGCCATCATCCAGAGCGCCCTCAGAGGAGCCTGCAGAGACAACAGGCCGCTTGTATGCCAACGTGAGGTCATTTTGGACCTCCTTGCTCCCTGTGGACCTAGCTGGGATACTGGGTGCCCAATCCATCTCCCACACTGACACTGATCAGCTGAGGTCAATGCCGCTGTGAGGGCTTGCAGGTCCGAGCGCATCCCCAGGAAGCCCTGATCGTTGTCCTGGAGGAGCCTCTCCATGAGAGTCACCACTCTCTCCATGGAGGAGGCATTACGCTCGGCCATGAGGGTCACTGCATTGCTCATGCTCCGCATGGACTTCTCCATCACGGAGACCATGGCACACATTCCCTCATGTATCTCCACCAGATCTTCCCACAGACCCTGCTGGACTTCTAGCATCTGCTGCTTCAGGGATGACTCCAAAGGCACATCATCAGCCACTGACTGAGCATGTTCCTGGTCCCTAGTAGTCCTCCGACTGCCGGCGCCATGGGCACTCTCTGCCTCCACCTGCACCACAAGCGACTGTGAAGTGCCCTCACCACTATGCACTGGGACACTAGTCAATGATCTTATCTCCACTGAGGTGCTGGTATCTGCACTGGTGCCTGCCTGGCTGAGATGGTGTGATGCTGGTGCATGTATATCTTCAGGGCTCTCAGGGGTCAGTAGCGGTCCATCTGCCTCCTGAGTGTGGGTGTGCTCTGGAAAGGCTGAAAGGAAGAACAAGGACTTTAGCACACGTTACACTGTTAATGTGCATGCCTGGCACCCAGATCAGGATGCGCTCCTCCTTCCATTATCAATGGGAAACCCATGTTGGATGCTGAAATCAATAAAGAGTCAACAGTGGAATGTTTGCACTGACAGACATTGTGACCTCAGTGCACAGCACTCTTACCTCCCACTGGCACCCCAACCTCACCGCGGCTGGCGTATGGCGTCTCTCCAGCTCGAGAGCCTCCTGCTCGTATTTGGTCAGTATGACCAGTATGCCCTCCACCAGTCCGCATCCATTCGGCATTATTGTGTGTGGTCTTCTCTTGAAAGGAAAGAGGAGCATTGATTAGTCCACCCTGTACCTGCATTGCCATTGCAGCCTTGCCACCTCCACCTGAGTGAAATATTGCAGGGCTCATCCGATTCATGACCCTGGAGCCGCCATACACTCATTCCAAACAGCTAGGGTTAACCCCCTTGCCCACATGCTGCCTCCATCACATTTGCCACTCACACTGTAAGTGTTGGACAGGGGCTGCAGCTGAACTGCCAGACACAGGCAAAAACGACTTTTGACCTGAAGTAACCTGAGTCCAGTTGCTGGCCTGAGTAACTTTTGAAACCTGACTCCAGTCACCGGGTCTGAACTGGCTGGAACCAGTTCTGAAGTAGCTGAGTGTCTTGAAGACAAAGGAAATGTGATGAGTCCTTATTTAGAAAAGGGGGAACGGAGCGATCCTGCAAGTCTTGGAACAGAGCCAATGGAGAAGATGCCACAGAACAGGCAAGCAGGCCTAAACCAACAGGATGAGAGACAGCAGAGCTTGAAGAGATATGATTCAGTATAGTACTGAGAGGATTTCGGGCGTGGGGCAGTGAGACTCCGGAGACCAACCATCGCAGAAGCAGAAGAACCTACGTCAGCAACGTAGAGACGCAAGAGAGAGAGAACGGAACGCCTGGCCAGCATCAGCTCTCCTTTTCGGGTATTAGCTTTTATATTCTGTGACCACTCAGGAAGTGTCAGGGAAACCTAGTGGGTGTGCGTTTAGATCCTAGTTTTGGGTATAAAACTGTATAACCTGTTGTAAACTGCATGTCTATATTTAACCAGACGTATAAGCTATATGTAGATGATCTAATGACATGAATAAAGTGAATTTAGAGTTAAGAGAGAATTGACTCTTCTCCTCTGTGTACTAAGCCAATAACCGTTACCAGTGATCTCCGGCAACAGTAAAACCTTGCAAACCAAGGAGCACTACCACCTAGAAGGATAAGGACAGCAGATGGATGGCTACCCCACCACCTGGAAGTTCCCCTCCAAGTCAGTCAGCATCCTGACTTTGAAATGTTTTGGCATTCCACCACTGGGCCTAGGTCCAGATCCTGGAGCTCACCCCCAAAACAGTACTGTGGGTGTACGTGCACCACATGCAGCAGGTACAGAAGGCAGCTCACCACCATCCTCTCAGGGGCAACTAGGCATGGCAATAAATGCTGGCCCACTCAGCGAAGGTCACATGCCGTGAATAAACGCAATAACAAAATTCCGAGTTTGGGGAGGCAGGGTGGACGGCAGGGTGGGGTGGGGGCCAACCTAACTGCTGTGCTAAGTGAGCCATGCCAACACGGTACTCACCCTTTCCGATTGCAAGAGGTCATTGAACCGCCTGTGGCACTGCACCCAGGTGCGTCTCACCACATTGTGGGAGCAGACCCTTTTTGCCACCTCCTCCCAGGCACGTTTCATCATGTCGGTGGGGGGGCCTCCTCCTCCCGTCCCTTGGCACTATGATGTCGCATCGTGGCTACACCTCCTCGAGGAGGGCAGCAAGGCACTCATCTGAAAATCTTGGGGCACACTGCCCCACTGACCTGCCCTCCTGCCTGGCCTGTTCTCCGAGAGCGCTCTCGGACATCCTCCTCTGGGCCATTGTTAGCAGCCTTTGGAAGGCTGCCTGCGCCGTTTTTAAACAGGCCGCTGGGTCACCATTGGACCCGGCTGTCATTGGACTCCCGCCCCTTCCTGATGTTCTTGGGAGCCACGATTCACGCTGGGCAGGCCTCAATTGGCCCGCCCATGTAAAATGGCAGTGCGGAGCCAATCGTGGGTGGCGATCAGCTCCGCACCCGCCTGCGCCCGCTCCCGAACACTCTGCCCGCCATAGGAAAAATTCTACCCTCTAAAATCTGCTTTCAGGACCTCGTCCTTTTTCCTGCCTTTATCATTGTTCCCAATGTGGACCATAACCTCTGACTGCTCACCCTCCCCCAAAAGAATGTCCTGCAGCTGCCCTGTGACATCCTCGACCCTGCACCAGGTAGGCAACATACCAGCCTGGAGTCACATCTACAGCCGCAGAAACAGATGCCTGCTCCTCCAGCTATGGAATCCCCTACTACTATGTTGTTTCTGCTCTTCCATCTCCCCTCCTGTGCAGCTGAGCCACCCATGGTGCCATGAACTTGACTCTTGCTACACTCCTCTGAGGGCCCATCTCGCTCACCAGTATCCAAAATGAAAAAGCAAATAGAGAGTTAGATAGCCTCAGGCAATTTCTGCACTACCTGCCCGTTTCTCTTAGATGCTTTGCTGGTCACCTATTCCCTCTCTGCTTGCATACTTCTTAGCTGTGGTGTGACCACCTCTCTAAATGTGCTGTCCACATAATCCTCAGCCTTGTGGATGCAGCACAGTAACTCCAGCCACTGCTCAACGTTTGCAACCTGGAGCTCAAGTTTCTGCAGCTAGTGACGTTTCTGCAGATGTAGTCATTTGTGCCTGCACGACTTCCTACACCCCACAGGATGCACATTCCACATGGCCGCGCTGCACTGACATACATTAAACTTTATATAAAGTGTTTACTCACCTGCCACTCACCAATCATCTTCTCATCTCCCTCTCGCGCTCTTTATGAAGTCTTGCTGCTCTCTCCCTCTCTTGCTCTTTACGAAGTCTCGCTGCTCTCTCCCTCTCGTGCTCTTTATGAAGTCTCGCTGCTCTCTCCCTCTTGCGCTCTTTATGAAGCCTCGCTCTTTTTTAAAATGAAGTGTCCGCCACTCTCCGCGCTCTTTTTAAAATGAAATCGTGCTCTCTGTGCTCTTTTTAAAATGAAGTCTCCTCGCTCTCTGCATTCCCCTCAAAGTGCAATGAGGTTCCCGATATCCGATGGCAGGAAACGCCTCCCACCCCCCCCCCCCCATTGGTGGGCTGAGTGGACAATGGCAAACTGGTTTCACGATGCCGTGAAACCAATTTTTAGCCTTCTCGCCATATTGTCCGCTCACACCGCCGAACATGCCCGACGCCAGAGGGCAAGAATAATTCCGCCCATAGTTTTTGTGGTAGGTTGATCAATGCCTATTTAATTAAAAATAAAGCACGTAATATAATGAATTTCTGTCAAAAAATTTATAGAATAAGCACACTCCAACAGGCAGTAATCCTTTTCTCCAGTGCAAGAGCCTGGATTACTATTTGTGTACTTTTTTCTGTTCAGTATGATCAATGTAAATTTACAATTGTATAATGCTATAAAAAACAAGCACCAGTTATTAACTAACTTATAATTAGCTTCTCTTTAGTTACAAATCTAATAACTAAAACTATTATACAAAATTACTTATTTCAACTGTAGAGACAATATGATATACTTTTAAAAAGAGAAATAGTCCATGAATCTAGACATGCAGTAGTTTCCTGATGGGCCTCTGGTGGGAGACTGGCAGAACTCAGAGGAAAAAGGTCTTGTTGCTCTGGGTCCATGCCATTTCCAAGATTTTATGGCTTGGCTTATAAGGACAGTACTGCTACCGCCCTTTACAAGATGAATGTCATTGGAGGATAGCTGGAGATGAGGTGTATTAACCATAAATTGGCCATTAGTAGGCCCCACTAGGTATGCAGGCCAGGCAAATAACCTTTACCTCCAAAGAATAGGAAAGTAACAGATTGAAGGAGAAGTGGCTGGACCCTGCACAAACCCCTCCCCAATGGCAGGGATTGTCCAACTGCATAGGACAAATGGATCCTGGAGTTACACTCTCAGTGACACTTGCATCCACCTGCCCTATGCAAATTAGATGCCCTCCCAGTTCTCAGCAGATTCTGGCAGGGTCAGTGCTGGGATGCTCTGATAGGTACAATCTCAACTTAACTGCACTGAATTGTGTTGCATATTTTGTGAAGCCATTGTTTTAGGTTTTTCAAAAAGCTAGAGGGTTATGTGCTTCCAAAAAAAGCTTATGGAAATTATTCATTATTAGTATCTTATAAACTAGACTAGCTTTATTATACAGCAAAACATTTTGGACAACCATATGAAAAGTGATTTATAACAAGGGATGTAGATTGCAGTGGCTTTTCCTCTCTGGGATCTGGATTTGAATCTAATCCATGTTGGTGAGAAGAAAGTCCCCTTAGTGTGTCGTACTGTCTCAAATCAGTTCATAGGTGGTATTGACCCATGACACAAAGTTTTCTCTTTGTAGCACAAATTATCACTAAACTGTCAATCACAACAAAAACAACAACTGCCATTTATCTAATGCCTTTAATATTGAAGAACACTCCAAGGCATTTCAGAGACAGAATTAAAAAGCATTGAGCCAAAGAGGTGATATTAGACGGGTTAACAAAAAGCTTGGTCAGAGGTGGGTTTTACAGATTATTTTAGAGGAAGAGATAGAATTGGAGAGGTGGAGAGGGTTTGGGAAGGGAATTCTAGACAATGGGGTCAAGGTAGCTGAACACAAGTAGCTAACTGGTGGGTTGAATGAAATGGGCTTGCCCAAGAGGACAGATTCAGAAGAATGGAATGTGTTCAGGGGGAGATTGTAAGGCTGCTGGAAATTACAGAAATAGGGAGATACAAAACCATTAAATAATTTAAATACAAGGATGAGAATTTTAAATTTTAGGCATTTGGGGGACCAGGAGGGATGTTATGGAGGTAAGCCATTATTGCAGTGGAGAGGATATGGAGTTGAAAGCTCAGCTTGGGGTTGCATTGAAGACTGAGATTGGGAGTAGTTTGGTTCTACCTGAAACAGTGGCCAAGGAAGGTAATGGAATCAGTGAAAACATTTGTGGCAGGGAATGAAGATAATGGCCATGGAATTCATTAATGTAGAATTACTTCTAGCAGCATTACCCAGGCCTGCCTGCAGAGTTGAAGTGCAGGAGGCACCACTGGCCACTTCCCCCATGTGGCGATGTGAGTCCTACACTAAACCAAGGAGAAGGTGGGATAAAAAAGCATAAAGGGGTAACTTGTACTTAATCTGATTACCAGGAAATCAATATGATCAAATTTTTATACATCGCCTAACTTTATGTTCCATTGTAGTTAATGGACAGTAAAATCAAATCGTGCAAAATAGTCTGTTTGGACTGAATTTTTGTCCCCCAATGCTGAGCAAACCCGTTTAAATTTCCCCTCTGATTCCCGTAGCCCACCATTTTCACTGGGTCCGGAAATGTGGCGGTTTGCGACCCAATGTTCACGTAAAGTGATGCCGGGTTTGCTATTTAAATATCTTCTCCAAAATCAAGTTTCCATGTCATTGCTATTTTCATGTAGGCAGGTGGGTTCCTGAAGGCTATGGGAGCCACACCAGGTAATTAGTTCGTGAACTTTATGGGAAGCATGCATTGGAATCGAGGACCTTTTGAAAGGTAAGTTTAAAAGCTTTCGCCTACTCAACTGTCATAATTGTAATGGGTGATGATGATTTAAGTGTGTTTTCAATACAGTGGTTTGATTTTCACATTGACTTAATGTCCTGACATCTACTGTGCCTTTGGTGAACTCTTCCAGTATCTACTAGGTACAGAAGCAAGGAGCCATACAATAATACTGGCATGCCTTTGAAATGCTCATAGTTTTTTTAAAAAAATCATTCAACATTTCCTTTGAAGAAAATTCCTTCTTACCTTCTCATAAAACTGTCAATCAAACATAGCCACTGATATTCCCATTGAAGGAACCCTTAATCTTGTCCAAATAAACACATTCAAAAACCACTTCAAAGAAAGATCAAGGCCAGGATTTTATGGTCCCTCCCGCCCGACATGATATTACAGTCCCACTGAATTGAATGGAGATTTAAATGGCTTGCCACATCTGCTGGGGGGAGACATGCCAAGGCGGGGCCATAAAATCCTGGCCCAAGTTGCTTCAAAGCTGTCAATAAAGCTGTCAATCCCAAAAAGCTAGTGAAATTCCCATTAAAAGAAGCTTTAATCTTGTCCAAATAATCACAATCAAAGCTAGCAATCCCCTTTGTAACAGTGAAAACAAACTCCTGTTGGGCTGAGTCCATTGGTCCCATTCTTGGAGCTTAGCCAAGCATTCATAATAAGGCTATTTTGCACAACAGATGTCTGGCCATCTGTTCAGCCTGCTTCTGATACAGTTGGCCTCATTATAAATGCTTGGCTGCACTCCAAGAATGTCTCTCAATCTGCCTGCCTGCCTGCCTGCCTGCCTGCCTGCCTGTCTGTCTGTCTGTCTATCTATCTGTCTTTCTATCTATATCTCATCACCCCCCCTCCCATCTGTTTCACATATGTATTCGGTGATCATAAATTGTTACACCATGATATGCTACATTGTTGAAAACACAATGTTGGACCAATGATATCTGCAGAAATTGCAAGCTAAATTCCATTTTAACCCCTGGGTACAGAAAGACCTTCTCAGAAACAAAGACATGCATACCTTGTCTTTAAGGCATGTTACGACTGGCTCCCGGCAAGGTCCCCCAATTTTTTATGATCCCAGACAAGATACCTCAAACACAACACACATACACACATCAGAAATGTGAAGTTAAGTCCAAAAATAAAAGTTATGAAAAGATATACGAATCATTCTTTGGTTTGTCTGTGAGGAGTAGATGGCGAAATATTGTGGCCATTAAGTTGGGTGATTCTGGTAGAGATGACTTTGGCAGTTGAGCAGTTGGTTTGGAAAAACTTGGTCCTGCACGTTAGCTGGTGGAGTTGTCCTGTTACTTTTCTGACTGTGGCTATGCTGACTTGCCTCCAGCCAGACAGAGAGAGAGAGAGATAAACTTTTACCTGTAAGCTACAGGGATGTCTAGTTGATGCTCTTCTGCTGTGACCTTCACAGCACACTCTAGCACATCAGACTAGAACCACATATCAGGTTTGCAGCTAGTCTTTTAACTCTTTCCTTGAGTATTGCCAGAAAAGAGAAAACAGACACGTCTTTTGCCCAGAATCTGCTTTCTTTCAACTCAGATCATTTCTACATTCTGAGCTATCACTTAACAGGAGATGGTTTCTGCTGAGATGTGGTAATTAGTATCCATTGTCTCTTCAGCCACAGGAGATTAAAGTTCAGTCTTTTGCATTGCATCTCTTCCTTTCAAGTGTCTCTGTCTGAAGTAGGCCTTGACGCCTTTTTTAGGCTTCCTCTTGACTCTTTCCCACCTCACCAATGTTCGTCTCCTTAGGCTCTTGAAGGGTGAGCGACTTATGAGGCTGGGAGGGGAAAGGGATGAAAGGTTGAACTGAATGTACGCTAACTGATGCACTGTCCTTGTTGTTAATTTCAGCATCACCACTAGAGTGAGCCACACCTCGACACCGCAGCACCCCCTCCACACCTGAGGGTCTACATGCGCAACTTGCGGCACATCATTTCAGCCAGCCAGGCACCAGCGCAGACACATATACCTCGGTGGAGACTTTACCGTCGGCTAGTGTCCCGGGTCACAGTGGAGAAGGCGCATCACAATCGCTGGAGGAGATGGTAGGGGCAGAGAGTGCCGATGGCGCCAGCAGCCAGAGGGCTGCAGGGGGTGAGGCACATGCTGAGTTCGGCACTGATGATGTGCCTCTGGAGTTGTCCCCAATGCAGCAGCTGCAGGACAGGCGGCAGGAAGTGCGTTTGCATCTGGCAGGGTTTCATGAGGGAATGCATCCTGCCCAGCTCCATGGCCTGCTCCTTGAATGGGGTGAGGCACTGGAGGAGGGCGCATCCAAGTCCAGTCCTCAGGAGCTCCCGGGCATTATGGTTACTTTTTGCCGGCAAAATACTTAAGAGGATTTATTGGGGCTGTTTGCTCATGTACTCTGCACGCGCACGCCACACCCCAAACACAGTGGGCCATCTGAGGCCTCCAGCGGCTCCTGTTCACACTACTAGTGATGAGTCCCCAGAAGATAGTATGGCTAGTCCCAAACCCCTCCCCCAATGGCCCCCTTGGACACATTCGGCATCCATCACTTTGAGTAGCACACGGGTCCTAGTGCCCATGGAAAGGAGGATCAAATAGGTGTGGCGCCGATGCCAGCAGTTGGGACTTGCCCAAAAGACCTTGAGTCACCCCTTGGACCATCTCATTACCATCAATATGGCATGTGTTGGAGTTCTGAGTATGTGTCTACCGGCCTCCCCTGCAGGTTGCCCCCAAACTACTCAAATGCCACAGAAACCACAGAACATATGCTGCGCAGAAAGCCCTTCTTCTCCTCAACTACTAAGGCTGATGTAAGGATTGTCAGTACCCATTTGCCCACCCAGCGTGCACCAAATGCCCAATGCAGTAACGACAGCCATACATGGTGGGAGGTGGGGGGTCAAAGGCCAAGGCTGCCTTCTGCCTCAAATAGTCCAGACAGACATGGTACTCACCTGTCCGGAGCACAGCAAATCATTGAAGCGTTTTCGGCAATGTGTGCCAGTGCGTCTGACGTCATCATGGGCACTTACAGCCTCGCCCACCTCCTCCCACGCCTGGTTGGTAACATGGGTGGCCTTCCTCAGGATACAAAACATCACGTCGCTGGCCCACCTCTTCCAGGAGGACAGCAAGGCATGCGTCTGAGAATCTGGGTGCACAGTGGCTCCCCCGCTGGCCTCTCCTGCAGCCTGCCCCCCTCCTCCTCCACCTCCTCCTCCTCTGCCCTCCTTGGAGCATTTCTGCCTCTCTGAGTGGCCATGGTGCACTGCTTCAAGCAGGCTGCCTGGCCACTCTTTAAACAGGCTGCCGGCTCCCTATTGGAACTGGCAGTCGGAAGCCGCCCACCCCTGTAACTATTGTCCTGTTCTCCACAGGAGTCGCTTACCCACTGGGTGGGCCTTAATTGGCCCGCCGGCAGAAAATGGTGGTGCGGCCCGTTTCTTCAGTGGCAATCAGCCGCCCGCCTGACCGACGAATGTAAAATTCTGCCCTAAGTGTCTAAATGGGGTTGAGGAACAGAGGGACTTGAAGTTACAGATATTGAAAATCACTAAGAGTAGCAACTCAGGCTAATAAGACTACATATAAAGAAAAAAGCACTGGAGTTAATTCCTAGAGGAACAGAAAAGCAAAGAAGTCATGTTCAATTAGGCTAGACCACCCTTGTTTTACTGCAAACAGCTCTGGACTTAGAGGCATTGGAGAAAGTGCAAATAAAGATTTACTAAAACACCAGAACTCATAGATTAGGAGTGATGAACTCAGCTGGGTCTCTTTCTCCAGGAAAGAGAAGACTGAGCGGTGGCCTGATAGAGATGCTTACGATTATGAAAAGGGGCAGAATTTTGCTGTCGGTGAGCAGGGGGTTTTCAGGAAGGTGGGGGCGCAGCAAAATCAGCTGCAGGCCTGCCGACCTATCAATGGCCAATTGAGGCCATTGACAGGATCATTTAAACAATTAAAGGACCTGCCCGTCCAATCCTAAGGTTGGTGGGCAGGCCAGGAGCCCCGGCAGCAAATAGATAAAACATGAAACCTCATCCAGTGGCGGGATGAGGTTTCATGCAGGGTTTTAAAAATTTTAATGAAGATTTTCTGTAAATTATGAACATGTCCCATCTCATGTGACATTGTCACATGAGGGGGACATGGTAGGGAATTTTTTTTTCTCTACTTTTAATCTTTTTCAAAGTGGAAGCGATCTCCCTGAGGCTGCACTTAGCCTCAGGGAGATGTGCGCTCTTTCATGCGCATGCACAAAAGAGTGCACTCTCGCTTTTAGGGAATCCCCCCCGCCCGCACAGGAAACGCATAGCGCTTCCTACCGGACGTCACGCTGGGTGGGCCTTAATTGACGGTGCGGCCTGCTTCGCTGGCGGGGATCAGCTCCCCACCCGCCGGAGATTGGGTTGGGCCTGCCCGCCCGACAGGCAGAAAATTCTGCCCAATGTTTGATAGTGTAGATGGAGAAAAAATTACCTCTTGCTCAAGACCAGAGCTAGGGGCCATAAATATAAGATATAAGTTAAATAAATATAAGACTAATAAATCCAAAAGTGAATTCAGGAGAAATACTTTGATCCAGAGAGTGGTTAGAATGTGGAACTCTCTAGAAAAGGGAAGACTGAGGGGTCACCTAATTGAGATCTTTACAATTATGAAAAGGTTCGATTGTGTAGACATGGAGAGAATTTGCAGGGAGACTAGAACTAGGAGTCATAAATGGAAGATAGTCACTAATGAATCCAAAAAAGAATTCAGGAGAATTTCCTTATCCAGAGAATGACCAGAATGTGGAACTCATGACCACAACGAGTAGTTGAGGCAAATAGCATGGATGCATTTAAGGGGAATCTAGATAAGCACATAATGGACAAAGGAATGGAAGAATATGTTGATGGGGTTAAATGAAGAGAGGTGGGAGGAGGCTCATGTGGAACATAAACACTAGCATGGACCTTTGGGCTGAAAAGCCTCTTTCTGTAAACACTTCGTAATAAAGGGAGTGCGAGTGGATATATTATGTACTGATTTTCAGAAGATATCTCATAAGGTGGTTCACAGGGCTTTGTTAGAAAAGTTCAGACCCATGATATTTGACGGAATGCAGCAGGGTGGATAGAATGCTGACTGATGGACAGGAAACAAAAATTTACGGTGAATGAGGGGCGCTGTGTCTATTTTTTGTTCTTGATATGTAGGTATGATTTGGACTTGGGTACATAGTATATCACCTTCAAATTATACTGATCACAGAAAAGCTGAGGATTTATTGAACAGTGAGGAGAACTATAACAAAACTTGAGGAAGACATAAACAATTAGCAAATATGGGCAGCCTAGCGGCAGATGCAAGTTAGAGCTTTGTGATTTATGCGTGAAATCAGGAAGCACTTTTTCCACATAAAGGATTATGGTTTTGGAACTCTCCTAAAAAGGCTATTGATGCTTCATCAATTGAAATTCTTCAGGTTAAGATCAATAGATTTTTATTAGGTAATTGTATCAGGGATATGGATCAGTAGATGGGAAATGGGCCACGATCTTACGGCCCTTTCTGCCCAGCGGAACATTATGGTCCTGTCAAACCGAATGGATATTTAAATGTCTCGCTGCATCTGGTGGGGGGGATGGGGGTGGATGGGAGACACGCTGTGGCGGGGCTGTAAAATCCTGGCCATGGAGTTGAGAAACAGATCGGCCACAATCTAGTTAAATGGTGGAACAGGCTCAAGGGGCTGAATGGCCTACTCCTCTTTCTATTTCTATAACTTAATGCAGATCAGTGTGAGGTAATATATTTTTGGAGAAAAGAGGACATGGAGGATGCACCCAAAGGAAAGGATGGGTGTGGATGAGCAGAGACCTAGGGATTCAAATATAGGAAAACTTTGGGCATCCAAGAAGCAGCCCAGGTGCTTCCCGATTCTTGACAGTAAGGCAACTCTTTATCAGGCAAGAAACAGGCAGCTTCAATGACTGAGACTCCAATGTGCTACAGAAGGTGTGCTACACAGTGCTACTGTCAGAAGTGCAGTCTTTTGGATGAAATGTTAAACAGAGGCCCTACTTACCCTGTCAGGTGGAGGTAAAAGATTCCACGACTCTATTATGGCAACTAAAAATAATCTTCAGCAGCTTCTGTTACAAAAACAGCAACACCACCAGTCGTACCTCAGATGAAGAATTTTTGTTCAACTGTTTTATCCAGATCTATCAGTTCCCGCCACTCAAAGGTGTGGTAAAGTAGCATTCCTAAATTCCACAATTTAAATTGGGCAGATACTTAGGAAGCACCATAAATCCCTGGGTGATCATTCCCTTTGTTCTAACGAGACCATCCCCAGAATTTGAGATGGGATCAATGCTGTGGCAGATTGACTGGTAAAAGTCCCACAGAGCCCACTTGCATTGGTGCCAAACAATAATTTACAGCTCAGTATTATAACTTAGGGCAAAGCTCATTCCAAATGTCAAAGAAGAAAATGCAAACTAAAATGACACTAGTTGTCTGTTTAATACTTGGGTATCCTACAAATGTACCTAGATATCTAGGTGAGTAAAATTATTCTGTGGGATTTAAGCATTAACACATAAATGTAAAATTTGTAAATACAATCCTGCACATTAAAGCATAATGCATGCAGTGTCGAATGGTATGCATGTGTGGTTTCCTTCTTGTGTTTCCAGATCATGGTGGATGCAGACTCCCATGAAAGAGTAAAGTTTTTAACTTGGAAATAAAAATAATCTGAACTAATAAAAAGATGGCAGGGAACTGACTTTTCACCAATTTGCAGTCAACAAGCAGCATATTATTTTATATATTAAGTAATCAAAGCATGTTTGCATCAGTAGTACTTTTTAATTGAGAAAACACTTTGAAAGAAATACATTAAAGACTTGCATTTATATAGCACCTTTCATGACCACAGGATGTTCCAAAGCACTTTACAGCCAATGAAGTATTTTTGAAGTGTAGTTAGTGATAATGGAGGAAACATGACATCCACTTCCCGCCTTTTAAAAATTTAAGTTCAAAAATCGGGCTTCCTGCTCCTGCCTGGCTGTCCAGGCCAATATTATTATGGTCAATTGGCTTGATAACAAGCCTAATTGACCCTCAGTTGTTCATTTAAATATGGTGCATTGGAGCCCACCTTACCACCCCCCCCCCCCCCCCCCCCCCCCCTATTATGGAGTGTGCTCTGGGGTGGACAGGAAGGTGTTGGGATAGGCACCCATGTCATATTATGTGCCACCCACCCAGCAGGAAATATGCTCGCCGGGGGTACATAAAACTAAACCGCTGGAGTGGGACTGAAGCTCACGACCTTCATACTCAAAGGTAGAAAGTCCTACCAGCTGAGCTACAGCTTTGTGACTGTGTACATATTATTCTTGAAACATTACAATTTGTAAATAATTCCATAACTTAATCTATCAATATTTATGACAGGCAATGGAAGGGATAATTATTGTGAATAGCTTTCACATATCCAGTTTATTATTTTTGTTGTATTCAAGCTTCTAATCAAAGTATATGGAACAACACAAGAATAAAAACATTTTTTCTTAAATTTCAATGGATTAAGTAATATTATCCTTAAATGGCCTTCAATTTTCATATTTCTAACTTTCAGGCAGCTGCCTTAAAATACAAATTGTTAATAGAACTGGAGGAATTTATACTATTGAATAGTACAGTTCTGGTAACAGATTCCTTAAATGTCTAGAAAATTTAGTATTTTACTGTTGTTAATTAGGTTGCAGATTAAGTCTAAAATGCCTACATGATTTGTTGATATACTAATTAGGGTTATTTTGCTTTCTCTACAGGAAGCATTTTAATACAAAGTTATAATGCACATTTTACATTTTCAGTGTAAATGTTGCATCTTCTGTTTGACATTGGATTATGTAAAGTGTTTTCTTACATATTCCCTTATATGGCAATGTTGTGTGCACTGCTATGAGGTTACTGAATGCTGTGAAATTTGTAAGAACATTTCATAGGTTAAAAAGTTTGATAGAGTGAATTTGAAGATATTTTTATCATTTCAGATGCAAAGCATCACAGTTTACCAATTGTAAATTGTGAAACTTGCCAACCACTTTTGACTCCAGTGAAAACAGTCAAATTATTGCCACTTTCAGCATTCACGTTATTCAGTATGCATTTGTCTAGATTGAGTCTACAGTTTCTGCAGGATCATCAAACATTTTACAAATTCGGGTTTTGGACTATCCTTTTTAATTAGATTTTTTTTCAGATTTACCCTCCAAGTCTGCTCCTTTTGTCATTAGCACTCTAATAGCATTATATCTGAAATAGGCCTTCTAATTCAGATCATGCCAGACTTGCAGTTTTCTAATGATAACTTTAGTAATAGCTAAAGTTGATCAATAAAGGCAAATTTTCAGATACTGATGAAGTACTAACAACTTAAAGTTGTTGGCATACATAAATGTACCAAATAAACATTTACAATATCCTTGTTTCTTCATGATCCAGATTTATCAAGCAAACAAAAATTGCAAAATCATATTCATTACACACGTTCAATATGGGGTACTACAACTTTTATGGGAAGACAATGAAGTACAGAAGACACTGTTGCAGTCTGTAAAGTTTTGGAATATAAATTTAAAATTAAAACTGATAAATATCTCACAGAGAAAAGAATACCAGGTAATTTGATAACCATAAGTGGAAGAACCATGTTCTGAAATCATGGTGCAAGCATCATACAGCGCCAAATAGACCACTTGGACACAATACAGCAAAATGATCTAATACAGCTTTCATGGAGTTAGCAGAGAAAGCAGCATGGAAAACAGTCAGAATTCCAGGAACCCTACAGTATGCAACCTAAATGTTCTGCCAATGATTAGTATAATGTTATATAAATTGGAAAAAGGCCAAAGTGAAGTTGGCAATTGATGTAAGCTTATAATACTAGAGGAGGCTATATGAGGAGAACTGGAGCTGGTAATGATATAGAGCAGATTAAGGAGCAGATTATTAAACTCAATTGCTTAAGGAGATTGGGTCTAATGCAATGTCGTCAAGATAACCTTGCTAATTTCACTTTTTTTTCAAATCAGATGTTTAATAAGGCTAATTATATGAGAATGTTAAAATTAGTCATGATTATATTGTATGTTCATAAATATGAAAGCAGCATAAATTTGAATTACTTTTGAGGAAAAGATGATATTTTGAATGAAATGGTTTTTGGTTATTTAAATGAGGAGAAATAAGGAAATAGCAAATGCATTGAACAGATATTTTGGGCTGGATTTTCGCAGTGTCAAATGGTGGCTGGGATGAGATTCCAGGATTCCCAGCCTTATTCCCAAAGTTTCTAATTTTCAACAGTGTCATTTTAAGCATGCGGGTTGGTTCAGTTCATGAGCCCGCACCCTGCATTCCTGACTTGACCGACTCCATTGCGGGGATAGGCATGTCCTAGTCCTCAACAATTTTTACAGAGTTGGACCAGCTTTTCAAAAAGTTGTGGTTTACAAGTTCAAAAGATAATCCTCATGCCCCCTCATGCCAAGGTATGCCCCCACCCACCCCCTATGGCTTCTCATGCCCCCATACCAAACTAGGCACTTCTATGCCCATTCACCCATAAACACTGTATAGTACCAATGAACCCTATAGTGACAATAGGATGTGTAAAACAAGCTTTAAAAAAGTCATTCATTGATAACTTCCCACTTTCTTAAGAAAAATACTAATTTTTACTGCTGGCCAGTAAAAGTGTCAATTATACAGACCCTTTAAAGCATCAATAGCAGGAATTATAAGCACTTTTATCTTGTGTAAATAAACATTGTGCAATTGACAGCAAAGATCGGATGGCCAGAGATGTCAATCAAGCAATGTTTTTCCCTGGGCTCAGGTGTTTCAGTGCTCTAATGGATGTCTGGGCTCTCAGCCAAGAATTCATAATGAGGCTTGGCTGAGACCCCAGAAATCCATGAGAATACTGAAACACCTGAGCCCCAGGGGAAATACTGCTTGATTGACAGTTCTGGTTCTGTGATCACTTCTGTCAATTTATACAAGATAAATAGGTTTCAAGTGCTTACATGATATGTTAAAGGGACTGGATGAATGAGAATCCCGTCTTTGTGGGCACTTTTGTCCAAGGCAGGTGGGCCAGGCTGGGAATTTTCTCGATTCCATTTACTCACCTCAAGGATGAAAATCCAGCCCTTTGTGTCTGTCTTCACTGTAGAAGATAAAATAACATCCCAGAAATCGTAAGTCAAGAGGTGAAAGGTAGGGAGGAACTTAAAATAATTACAATTGCCAGGGAAAGGACACTGAGCAAATTATTAGAACCAAAGTCTGACAAGTCCCCAGGGCCTGATGGACTTCATCCCAGAATTTTAAAAGAAGTGGCTGCTGAGATGATAGATGCATTGGTTATAATTTTCCAAAATACCCTAGATTCTTGAAGGATCCCATCAGATTGGAAAATAGAGAATGTAACTCCTCTATGGAAGAAAAGAGGGAGACAGAAAGGCTGGAAATTTCCAGCCCTGGTGCGTGGAGAACAATTTGGTGATAAGGCCAAAAAGTGGTTTCACACTGGTGCGAAAGCACAGTGGGATCATATGATGGCAGAATGCCAGTCCCACTGAAGGCCGACGCGAACCCGATTTGCCTGATTAATGGGATGCAAAGTAAGGCCCAACAGGAATCGTCCCCCCACGCTTGATTTACTGTTATGTCAACGGGAACACTCGCTGGCCCAGAATGCATCTGGACAAGTGTGACGTATAGACGTCGGGACTTACCCGTTAGGGCCTTGCTCAGATCTCGGACATCAGAGGAACAGAAGATGCTGGAGCTCTGCAGCTACTGGACCCTGGAGGAACATGAGCATTGCATGATGGGTGGATTCTCATGGACATAGCTCCACCGCAAAGCAGCTCAGGGAAGGTGGGAGGTCTCTGTTGATGTCTCAGGTCTGCTTCGGAATATCATGGTCTCGGCCATGGGCTGCTATGGATGATTGGTGAGCAGAGTCGGGGGGAGGATAATTCAGCTGTGACTGTGAGAGGAAGGTGTATCGGGGGGTGTTGAGGTTGCGGGGGTGGGGGGGAAACAAAGGAGTCGGAGGGGGGTGGGGTTGGAACGGGGGTGGACAAATGTGTCGGAGGTGGTGAGGTTGGGAGTGGGGAGGAGGGTGTAATGGGGTAGAATGCAGCAAGTGCGAACGTAGGTGTAAGGGGGTTGGAAGCTGTAAGGGAGGGAGTTTGAAGGGGACGGTGTCCGGGGGGAGGAGGGAGTAAGGGTGGAGGAGGGAATAAGGGGTGAGGGATGTCCAGGTGAACGTGCAAGGGAGAGGTCTGGGGAGTCAATGACTGCCTCCTGGGGAGCAGACTGAGGGTGCGAATGGTAAGTATGAGAGGGGGCAGAAAGAGACAGAAGGGTGGGAGGGTGTGTCGGTAGCAGTAGAATAGTCGGTGAGGGTGGTTTTGGGGACTCAGAGGCAGACACGTACCCTGGGGGTGGGAAGGAGGAGGTCAGGGAGGTCAATATGGATAGGGGTGGGATTCTGAGGATGGTAGGGAATGTGCATGTTTACCAGGACATCGTAGAAAGACAAGGATTCAAGTTAGTAGGTAACAATGGGGATGTGGAAAGTGACACCGGGGGTATCGACAGTGATGGGGGGAAGAACATGGCTGACTGGGGGAGGGGAAAGGATGGGAGAACTGAACAAAAAGTTGACTATGACCATCATTGTCGAAATCGAAAGTGAGAGGAGCCTCATGTTGGATGGACACAGGTGCTGTATGAGAGTGCAATCAGTGGGTGGATGGAGATACAGGTCAGCTCAGATGGACAACGGGAAGAGAACCCCAGCATGCAGCATTGATAATGCTTAGGATGGTGAAATGAATCTGATTGAAGGAAATCTCCATGTGCGTGGAAGAACGCTTGCACGAGGCTCGAAAAGGCCCTGACAGGCGCACGCACACACACACATACACATACACACACACACACTTCTCCCTCCAGAATCACTCGTGGTCTGCTGCGTGCAACTGAACTGTTAGTGAGGGGGAAGGCAGGGGTGAAGACTCGCAAAGCCTGTCAATGAAGTTGAAAGACACCATTACACATTACTCAGTGAAAGTGAATATATTTTCAGATTATAAGGTGACAAAATGTGTTCACCCGTGCAACCACTTGTGATCAGAATTTCTTAACTTTCCTAGGCCTACCACTTCTTCTAGGTGCTTCCTGACATCCGCAGTAAGCGGGGAGACAGCCTGTGCAATGGTTGGCCCTATCACTTCTGACGACATCAGCATGGGTTGTCTGGAGAGCTGAAGTCTTGAGGGCCCTGGCTTGCTTTGGCTGTCCTCCTGTGAATATACAAACAAGGAGTAGGAGTAGGCCATTCAGCCCCTCAAGCCTGCTCCACCATTTAATAAGATCATGGTTGATCTGATAGTAAACTGCAATCTGCATCCCACCTACCCCTTATAACCTATCACCCCCTTGCTTACCAAAAATCTATCTACCTCTGCCTTGAAAATATTCAAAGACTTTGCTTCCACCAGATTTTCAGGAAGAGAGCTTCAAAGACTCACAACCCTCTGCATGAAAAAAATTTGCCTCATCTCTGTTTTAAATGGGCGACCCCATTTTTAAACTGCTCCCTCTTCAGTGACAGAAGACAAGGTTTAGGGGGTCACAGGCTAAGTGGACTCGGAGGGAGAGGACAGCCTCTGAGATTCCTGAGTGGATAACCCTAGGGTGTCCAACTGCCCCTCCTCCTCCCTTTGGGTGCCCGAGGGCCCCAGCCTGACTCCTTGAGTGGAAGGAGAACCTGGAGGGATGTTAAGGTGCCTTGTTTTCCTCTTGCATTGCCATTGCAGGAACTCACCCATAACTACCCCGATGGAGTGCAGGCCTAGGCACATCTCTGCGTTCTGCTGGACTAGTGTCTGCATGACGTCAGCCATCCTCCCCATGGAGACTTCAATGCACGCATATGTGGGCACCACATCATCACATCTTGCCAATGGTAAAGTACCCTATTCTCTGTTTCCTATTAGCTAACCAATCCTTTATTGATAATAATATTTAACCTCTTACACCATGAGCTGTTATTTTGTGTAATAACCTTTGATGTAGCACCTTGTCAAATACCTTTTGGAAATCTAAGTACAGCACAGCCATAGGTTCCCCTTTATCCACATAACAGAACATAACATTATATAAGGATAGCTGGAAACCACGTGAGAGGGGAGAGTTTGAAGTTCCAAGAGTTTGAAAGCAGCATGAAAGGGGAGATGTCCGACAGTTTGAAACCAATGTGAGAGGAGATAAGTCCGTGAGTTGTGTTCTCCTAATGCTAATTATGCTTAGAAAGAGTAGGGAAAATATTTTAAAAGGTTAAATAGTGACTTATTACTTCCTTTATGGCTGACAACTGAATTTTAAGAAAATGAGTTTACATGAAGCATCTTGCTTAACTCAAGGTTTTTATTTAAAATTAAGCAGCCTCACGTGAGCTCAAACAGGGATAAACTTTTCCCACAAAGCAGGGGAAATGCCGAACATTCTCTTAGCAAAAGTAAGTGAGACTGCAGCAAAGACCAAGAGTCTAGATGGCTGTGTTGCCTGGCCGGTGTTAGGGTTCAGGACGTATGCTCAGGGCTGGAGAGGAACTTACATTGGGAGGGGGAGGAACCAGTTATCATGGTGCATGTAGATACCAATGACATAGAACTGGTGTTAGAATAATTTCTTTCAAGACAATATTTTCTTTTAAAATTTGGAAAGATATTGCATTATTTGGATACTTGGGATTTTTTTTTAACAAAAGGTCACAAGTTCAACTTTGGACCAAGTGCAAGCATGCCTTTTCCAAGAAATCACCTGACCAGCATGGTACTTGATGGGAGAGAGCTGTTTGCTTGTTTGTACTGCAGTTATTCTCATTGATGGGGAAAAAAACTGGTTTAAAGGCAAAGGCTAGTGATTTATCGGAAATCACATGACAGAGATGGGGCAGAATCATCTGTCTGTTGGGCGGGCTGGTCGGGAGTTGGCGCAGCGGGCGTGGAGCAGATCTCTGCCCGCGATCGGCTGTGTGCTGCCATTTTACAAGGGCTGGCAAATTAAGGCCTGCCCAGCGCTCAGCATTACCTGTGCAGGCGGGGGGAGGAGGGACAGTCAGGGTCTGCGCGCGAAAGAGCGCAGAAATCTCTCTGAGGCAAGGGGCTGCCTCAGGGAGATTAAGTTCAATTTGAAACTTTAAAATAAAGAAAGATTGAAATTATTTAGACGTGTCCCCTCATGTGACAGTGTCACATGAGCTGGGACGTGTTTGCGAAATGTGTAAAAAATATTTATTAATTTAATAAAACCTTCATGAAACCTCATCCCGCCTGTGGATGAGGCTTCATGAAAAACACAAAGGCCGCTCGGGCTCTTTGCCTGCCCATCAACCTTAAGGTTGGATAGGCAGCACTGTCAATTAATTCAATTGGTTTATTGGCCTTAATAGGCCTTTGACAGTTTGGCAGGCGCATAGCTGACTCCGGTGCATGCCCACCAAACAGAAGATTGGAGCGATGCGTGGTGACGTCGAGACACATGCCCGACGTCACCGCGCATCATTTTACGCGTCAGCATGTGGGACCTGCCCCCCGCTCGCCGAAGGGAAAATTTTGCCCGTGAGCTTTAAGTATTGAACTTGTTTTTGGATTCAGTTGGGACTGAACTGGCAGAGAGAAAAGCTGCCCAGCTCACACTCTCTTTGCCTTGCATGAAATTGTGTGATGGTCAGTATCCAGCTAAGAATCCTCATCTCAGTGGAACTTATCCATCTTTGGAATCCTGAGAAGCTGAGATAAGAAGGATTGATCCGGCTGTATTTTCCTTTATGCCAAAGCTCTGTTGATGAGAACTTATATTGGGACTAACGATCTGTCTTCTCATGAGGGCATTCCAGATTGACAGCATCGAAACCCTGCAAAATTTATCCTTTTCTTTTAAATTAAATCTACCCTTCAACTGTCTATCTCTGCAGAGATCCCTATATGTTTGTCGTTTGTGTGTGTGTGTATGTGTTGTGTATGTGCTGGGGAATTATAAAAGGGATAGGTAGTTATACTTCTAGATTACAATTGTGTGTTAACCAGTTCTTGCAACTTGTTTTAAAAAAGTTTTGTTTTATAATAAATCAATCATTCTAAGTTTATTGAAAGAAGCCTGGTTAAAGTCTCTTTTATTCTGGGCCTAACAGCAGTGAAGGTAAATATTTGGCCATTTTTGGTGAGTGAATTAATCTTTTAAACTAATAGGTTGACCTGCAGAATAGTGAGGCTAGATAAACTGTGCACTCCTCCCATCCCGATCGTAATACTAGGAAAGAGGTTCTGCATAGAGAGCATGAGGAGCTAGGCACTAAATTAAAAAGTAGAACCTCAAAGGTAATAATCTCTGAATTATTACCTGACCCACATGGAAATTTGCATAGGGTACATAAACTTAGAGCGATGGATACGTGGCTCAAAGACTGGTGTGTGAGAAGTAAGTTCCAGTTTGTGGGGCACTGGCACCAGTACTGGGGAAAGTGAGGACTGTACTGTCCCGACGGTCTAGACTTGAACTGTGCTGGGACCGGTGTTCTAGTGAGCCGCATAACTAGGGAAGTAGAGAGAATTTGAAACTAAATAGTGGGGGCAATGATCAAATTTGGGAAGATCTGGTAAATCAAAGAATAGAGAAAAGATAAGAGAGAAAGGTATCAATGTGGGAAACAATAGACAGACTGTGACAGGAAAGGACAGAGAGTACAAGAAGTACAAATCTAAGAGTAAATCAGCAGATAAGGCTAGAGGTTATATAAATAATAAAACGACAAAACTAAAGGCTCTGTATCCGAATGCACCTAGCATTCAAAACAAAATAGGCAATCTGAGAATGCAAATAGAAATAAATAAATACGATTTGGTAGCCATTATAAAGACATGGCTGCAGGATGACATAGATTGGGACCTGAATATTGAAGGATATGAACAGGAAGCTCAGAAAAGGTGGAGGGATGGCTCTGTTAATTAATGATGGCACTAGCACATTAGAGAGGGATGACCTAAGTTCAGGATATAGAAATAGTTTGGGTAGAGATGAGAAATGATAAAAGCAAGAAGTCACTTGTGGGGGCGGTGTACAGGCCTCCTAACAGTAACCTTACAGTAGGATGGGGTAAAAAGGAAGAAGTAATGCCAGCTTGTCAGAAAGGTAAGGTGATAATCATGGGAGATTTTAATCTACATATAGACTGGGAAAATAATAAGGGCAAAGGTAGCCTAAGTAAGCAATGTTTTGGGGATAATTTCTTAGAACAGCACATTCTAGCACAAACCAGAGAGCAGGCTATACTAGACCTGGTATTGTGCAATGAGATAGGATTAATAATGACCTCATAGTGCAGGCACCCCTAGTAGCAGCAATCATAATATAATTGAATTTTAAATTCAGTTTGAGGGAGAAAAGAGTGGTCCCAAGACTAGTATTTTAAACTTAAATAAGGGCAACTATGAGGGCATAAAAGCACAGCTAGCTAAAGTGAACTGGTAAAATAGTTTAAGGGATAAGTCAATAGAGATGCAGTGGTGGACATTTATGGGGATATTTCAGAATACACAATAGATACATTCCAACGAGAAAGAAAAATTCCAAGGAGGGGACCCACCATCTGTGGTTAACTAAAAAAAATTAAAGATAGTATCAAACTTAAAGAAAAAGCATATAATTGCACAAAGATGGGTGGCAGGTCAGAAGATTGGACAGACTATAAAAAACAGCATGTGCGCTGGTGCGTGCAGTAAAAGCTCCCTGAGGCAGCTGAAGATTTTTATCAATATAAATAAAGGATCTTAAAAAATGAAAACATATTCCCTCTTGTGACTCTGTCACATGGGCAGGGACATGTAAAATATGATTGCAAAAAGTTTTTTTTTAAATCACTGGATGAAACCTCATCCTGTCCATGGATGAGGTTTTACCAAAAATGCAAAGGCTGCTTGGCCTTTTTGCCTGCCCGCAACCAAACGGTTGGACGGGCAGTGAAAAATTCCAAACAATTAGTTGATTAAGGGCCTTAATAGGCTGCTTAATTGTCAGTGGGCACGCTGCCGACTCCTGCTGAACCGAACTATCGCGCGAGTGCGTGATGACGTCGGGATGCTCACCTGACATCATTGCGCGTCATTTTACGTGTGTTCAGGTCGGGTGCGTGCCTGCCCGATGAGTGCAATATTCTGCCCATGGTAATTAACAGCCTAATGCATTTTTAAAAACTCCCTGGTAAAATTAGTTTATAGTGAGCAGAGCAGATTCTGGGCCTGCCCTGTTCTGAATTCTGCTGTAGCCCCTGTGGCAGTCAACAGAAGGTAATTACAGGTGTCCAGAGAACATGCCAGAACTATCCAGAACTAAATTACTTTTAAATTAGGTCCTTTTTCCGATCTTGGTCTACCCCAATGCCTGAACTCACCCAGCAATTCAAGGTGTTAAATGACAGGTAGGAGCCTTAGGCAGCAGTATTTAAAGACATCATGTAGTACAGTAATCCTCCATTTAGTGTTTTATGATAATGCATCTTTGTTTCAGACCAGATTTCAAATTAGAGAACTTTCTCAAATAGCCCTGCCAGCAACAACCTCAATTTTTGGTTTAGCACAGTTGGTAAGGCTCCTTACATAAGTTAATATCGATGGAATGGACTGCTCCTGGTTTTATATTTCTTGTAATGATATTTCTTGTTAGGACAAGGAAATACCCCTGATGGGACAGAGACCATTCACAGCCTCTCCTGGTGGGACGGGGTGCATTTTGGCCTTTCTTGGTGAGATGGGATCTATCTGTTCCTGTCCCCCTTCTTGGGCTGTTTGCCTGTAGCCATCATGGGCTCTCCAGGCATTAACTCTGGCTGGAGCTGGGCTTGCGACCTTCCCGGGGGTGCAACCACTAACAGCCGACATAGGTGCTAGGACTCCAGGCCCGATAGCAATTCCGGACTCCTAGACCGTTTGTGATCCCGGAGCCTGGGCCAGTGCTCATTCTTCACCTTCCCTACGTCCGTATTGCTGCCAGCCAGCGGCATGTTGCTGAGGCTGAGATAAAGGGCATAATCTGGTAACTTCTCCATCATTTCCTGCTCTCCACCAACAAGCAGGTCTAGCAGGAGGAGCAGCTGGAGTTAGTCAACTCAACCTAGAGTCAGTCAACTGACACCCAGGGCAGAATTTACATTCAACTTGCTGACAAAGATAGTGCTGTTGTTGTCTGGCATAATGACCTCTACTTGCAGAGGCTGAGTGCCAGCTCTCAGACACTTCTTCCTACCACCTGGAGGTAGGAAGCCACTGTTTCCAGGACCATCACTGACCTCATCTCCTTTGGAGAACATCCTTCACAGCCTCCAACCTCATAGTCTGTCAGCCTGTACAGCCCGCTTCTACCTCCTTCCCAAAATCCACAAAGAGGACTGTCCTGGTAGACTCATTGCTCCTGCCCCATTAAACTTACTTCTTCCTATCTTGACTCTATTTTTCCTCCTATTGTCCAGTCTCTTCCCATCTAAATTTGGATTCTTCTGATGCCCTAAGTCATTTAACAGTTTCCAGTTTCTTGGCCGTAACCACATCCTCTTCACTGTGGACGTCCAATCCCTCTACACCTCCATCCCCAACAAGGATGGTCTGAAGCCTCTCTGCTTCTTTCTTGAATGGAGGCTTGAACAGTCCCCATCCACCACCACCTTCCTCTGCCTGGCTGAACCTGTTCTCTCATCGAACAATTTCTCCTTTAACTTGCCTCACTTCTCCATGGGCCCTAGTTATTTCTGTCTTTTTGTGGGATGTGTGGAACATTCTTTGTTCCAGTCCTACTCTGGCTGCCTCCCACAATTCTTTTTCTCAGTACATTGATAACTGCACTGGTGCCATTTCCTGGTCTCGTCTGGAAATGAAAAATTAATCAATTTTGCTTCCAAATTCCACCCTTCTGTCACCCATATGTGATCCATCCCCGACATTTCCCTTCCCTTCCTTGGGGAAGAATTTTCAGTTTGGCGGGTGGGTGTGGTCGGCGGGTCTGGGATCGACTGGGGAACGGTCCACCGACCACGATCGGCCCCCGACCGTGTTATTCATGCTGGCTGGCCAATTAACGACACTGAAAGGCTCAGCACTGCCAGGGTGGGGGCTGGCGGAGGGTGGGTGCTGAAGTCTGGGCGGGCGTGGGTTAGCGCACACAGAAAGCTCCCTGAAGGCAGAGAGCTGCCTCAGGGAGCTGAAGACCTGAACAATTTAAAATAAAGGTCATAGAAACCAGAAAAAAGTGTCCAAGCTTCATAATCAGGTACCTGAAAATGTAGGTGATGAAAGAGCTGTCCACAGAAATTTATTTTAATTTTAATTTAACGTAGAAACCTCGTACTGCCCGTGGATGAGGTTTCCTGAAAAATGCAAAGGCCGCCTGGCCTATTTGCTTGCTTGCCAACCATAACGTTGGACGGGCAATTAAAAATCTCTGTTAGCTGCGCCATTAATGGGCTTAATTGCCCTCTTAATTGTCGATGCTGAGTTTAGTTCGCACCTGCTGACTGAAATATCATGTGAGTGCGCGATGATGTCAGGACACTCGCCTGATGTCATCATGCGCTATTTCACACTCAAGCGGGTCGGGTGCGTGCCCGCCCGCTCAGTGAAAAATTCTGCTCCATCTGTCTCAATTTCTGGGGATAGTCTGTCTACTAATATTCATTACAAGCCTACTGACTCCCACAGCTACCTCAACTGCGCCACCTCACACCCTATTTCCTGTAAGGTTTTCATTCCATTCTCTGTTGCATCTTTCTTATGATGCTACCTTTCACAACAGCACTTCGGACATGTCTTCTTTTATCCTCAACCGAGAATCTCCTCCCACTGTGGTTGACAGGGTCCTCAATCATGTCCAACCCATTCCCCACACTTCTGCCCTAATACCTTCCCCTCCTTCTCAGAACCATAGTAGTGTTCCCCTTATCCTCACTTTCCACCCCACCAGCCTCCTCACTCAAAGGATTATCAACCAACCCCAGTATTATGCACCTCCAAACACATCTTCCCCTCCCCTATCACCATTCCAAAGGGACCATTTCCTCCGTGACACCCTGGTCCACTCCTCTATCTCCCCAATACCTCATCCCCTTCCCATAGCCATTGTTATGATCCTGGACCAGGCCCCCAAGTTTTTGATAAGATCCATCTAGGGACCAATAACCTTTTGTTTAAAGTGGACAAAGTCTGAGATTCAAGCTACTCACTAAGAGAAGAAAGCTACAAGATTCAACAGGTTTTGAACAAACAAAAATAAACTTTATTATACAGGTCAGAAAGATAAAACAATTTACAATATCTATCTTATAATCTAAAATTCAGTGTTAACATGAGATACATGTGAATTAACAGGCAAACTGTTATCGAACACACCACACTGCACAATAACTGGCAGATGTGATCAAGACAGATTCCACAGATTTCTCAACAACCCACCCAGATGTTGGTAAACGCTGAGTCAACTAATCTCATTGAAATTCTGTCTCTCTCATGAGGGATTCTAGTCTTCACCTTTGAAGACCTCGCCTTGGAGTTCTCTCCAAAAGTCATTCCAACTTGGACAGCCTCAACAATTGCTCACCTCGCACACTTTCAATCTCAGCTCCTGACATTCTGTTCCCCTGGATTCCTGAGTATGCACTCAAGCATCAACTCTCAAACACAACTTCAGGTTTTTTAGTTGTGATGAGCAGAACACTACTGCTCCAAAGGGTTACCTTAGCCCCAACAGCCCACAGCATGGAGCCCCCACCCATCCTGCTGCCTTCTTAGATCTTCAGGACTTCTTCCAAGTTCTCTTTGATCGCCAGGGCTTCTTCTGAGCCCTCACCACTTAAAGTCTGCCAACAGCAGCCTTTTTCTGCTTGGAACCTCCTTCTCTGCTCCTCTTCTTAACTGGGACCTCTGCCTGTCCCCTCTCCTGGACTCCTCCCAACTATGGTGCTCTGCTCCTGGTTCACATGACCTGGTTTTTGCACCATTTCTTTTTTTTTTCTTTTTACGCAGACACACCACTGTCAGGATGGCTGAGCTCTTTAATTGCCGGATTGCACATGCACCAGCCACTCTTAGCCCGCGCATGTGCAAATCTCCCATGGCCTATTGGGACTTGGAGTTTCCGATCCCCACTCCACAAGAAGATTGAATCAATTGAATCAATTGAACCATGAAATTGCAGGAGGTGTAACACCTACTCCTTTACCTCCTACCTTCTCACTGTCCAAGGCCCCAAACTCTCCTTCTAGGTGAAGCAATGATTTACTTGTACTTCCTTCAATTTATTCTACTGTATTCACTGCTCACAACGTGGTCTCCTCTACATTAGAGAGAACCCCTTATTGGGGTTGCTTGCAGGCTTCCTTGGCAGGGGGTCCCTCTTTCAAAGGCACTAAACGCCTGATCAAGGGATCCCACATCAGGAAGGGCAGCCTACTGAGAGCCAGTCCCCTGCCCTTGCTGCTGACCCCCTTCCCCTACAACCCGCAACCTGTAATCCCACTCCTGCCATCACTCACCTGTGGCCTAAGTCCCTTGGCGATCATGAGCCTCTGGTGGCTACATTACCAGTAGCTGGCTCCACTGTCCTAGTGGCACTGCCGAGCAATGAAGAGTTGCTGGCCTCTGCCCTTGGTGAGTGGGACCTCTGCCCCCAGAGTCCTTGATCCCAGGGAAGGCCAGCCACTGCCCAATTAAGTGCCTGTTTGGCCCTTAATGCCTTGGGCCTTCCTGAAAATAGGCGATGCAGGACTCTCACTAGCTCTCTAGCCTGTGGGCTGGGGGGTGGGGGGGTGGTGGTGGGAGGGGAACCCCCATCACTTACAATAAATTCTGTCCCCGGAATCACTCAGCTCACAGCTGAATCTAAAAATTACAAATCAGGACAGGAACATAACACCAGCATGACTAACTCTTAGGAAATAAAATAAGTGTCACTTCGACCGGGGGCATGGAGTGCTGATGATCTTAAAATTGAGGCAGGCCTTAAAAATGTTTTAGAATTTTGAAACATCATTTGTAATGTCTGTAAGCTGTTGCAACACCACATTTAAAGATGAACATAAGCCAACAAACTTTAAACAACCATTGTTTTTTTAATTCCTTACATTGTAGTTGGATTCAAATCTACCATCTTCAAGTTTGACCACTTTCTGGGAGCTTCAACGCCACCTTGTGTTCAACAGCAAGAGCGTTGTGCGGCTGCGCAAATAACCAAGAGGCACAAGGAGCTTCTACATGAGACTCTAGGCAGTCTCCCAATTCGCTGGCAAGCCAAAGCTTTATAAATGCGGGGACAAATATTGCCCCAAGAAGACAAAATACAGGACACCGAACAATCAGCGAAATTATAGGACGATCCCGGAAAAAAACAGGATGGTTGGTCACCCTGGGTAACTCCCACCCTTCATTGCATATTTTCTTAGGGGAAAATTATTTTTATTTAGGGCATTTTCATTTAGCATGCCATTTTTCGGGAAGACATTAGGCAGGCTAAACAAGAGACAGCTGTATGTACAGTTTAGTTGCTGTTTTTTGTCATTTCAGGCGTTGGTTAATTTTTGGGCATTGTTTGGTATGTTTTGTGACTCTAGAATGTCCAGTTTGATTTATGGCAAGCATTATTTTTTGCTGCTGCACTGTTGTTCCTTTCCTTATAAACAGTTTCATTGTTCCCTTTGGGGCTGGAGGATAATGGGGAACAGCAAGGAATGCAGCAGGAGCAGCTGTCACAGAAAGACAGTGAGTAGGAGGCCACATGCACAGCAGCGAATCAGGGAGATCTTCTCCTACCTCAACTTCAAAAAGAGAACTGTAACCAAACTGTATCATCTACTGCCCAACTCATGCCTTTAACCATTGCAGGGACAAACTGCCTGCAGCTCTCAAAAGTCACAATGGTCCTTAACCTTTACGCCACAGGCTTCTTTCAGGCTTCAGGGCATGAAATCAGTGACATCCCCCAGTTCGCTTTCCACAGGGAGGTCAAGAGGTTATCTATATTCTGGATATGGCTTGTGACCAAGTTTCCTCAAAGCTGCATGGCCGTGCAGTTGCAGAGCAATCAGGAATGTGCCACACATGGAACAAACAGGCCATATCCAGCATTTTCTTTAAGATGCATGTATGCTCGGTTAAGTGGCAAACATAAAGGGACCGTACAGTGGAACAAAGGGCTGCACTACGTACAATGAAGGGTGATCAGAAGTAACATTGTTCCTGACTCCTGTCAGGAACCCAGGCACGACTGGGTTGCTGCGAAAGCCCTGCCAATCAAGGTCCTCAAGCAACATTTCCTTTGCCTAGACTATACTAGAGGGGCTTTACAGTCCATCTTGGAACAGATACATAGATTTGTGGTTGCCTGGTACATGCTTCAATATTTTGCTGCCAATTGGGATCAGCCCTTACCACTACCTGGACAACAATGAAGGCAGGTGGAGTATGAAATGGAGTAGGAAGAGGAGGAAGAGCAGGAGAGACAAGACCACCTCTGGTTACACCAGAGCTCTTGGAAAGCAAGTAGTCAAAGACTACTTCAACATAACCATCGTACCACCCCCATACACCAAAAAGACCCACAATCCTTATCACTATTGTCCTTACTAATACCATCCAATTGGCTTCCTTCAGCCAGCCCTTTGGCTCTTGCCCTCACTTCAGGACAAATATAAACACCAATGCCAGCTACCAGAACAAGAAATAAAGTTATCACATAACTCAATTCCATCTCTAACTGTTAACAGAATTAATTTTGAATTTTCAGAAAACAGGTTAAAATTAAAGACAGAAAGTGCTGGAAAACTCAGCAGGTCTGGCAGCATCTGTGGAGAGAGAAGCAGAGTTAATGTTTCGTGTCCAATATGGCTCTTCTTTTGAGGTTCCACAGATGCTGCCAGACCTGCTGAGCTTTTCCAGCACTTTCAGTTTTTATTTCAGATCTCCAGCATCTGCAGTATTTTGCTTTTTTAAGAACTGAAGTCAGCAGGCAGGCTCCATGCAGGATGATGTTAGGCAAGCCAAGTGGCAAATTTTAACTGCCAATCTACATAGTTTCTGTTGGCTAAAATCGCCTTTAGGTCTTTTTGCTTGCAGACCATAACTTGTTTGGCTGTTTTAGATTGCCCAATTAGCCTCAAAGGTAGCGATCCATACATGTTTTGACTATTCAACATACGCCTCATTTTTAGAGGGGGGTTGCTGTGCTTACACTAGTTTGGAGTCCCTATATGATGTGATGGCTCTCGCTCTTTAGTTGAAGGCCTTCTTAATAAGGCTATTATTTTGTGAATCAGTCCTGGCTTGAAGTTGAGGCACTGGATTACCATACCCTGTGTTAATTCCATGTGCCTGTTCAATAGTAGCAATTGGGTAGCTTCAGGGTGTTGGTACTCAGAAACAATTTTGATATTAATTCTGCAAGCTTTCCTTTTGGTTGCTGTCAGTCAGGTTGGCTCGCTGTATTGTAATAGGGTAGTTGTGGAGAAATAGAGCAGGTAGCAGTGGAAGCAGCTCAAGAGGAGCAGTGCTGTACCACAATGACCATTTTGGGTGATTTTGTCACGAGAAATCTAGCTGTATCAGAAAGAAAAATATACTAAAGCAAATTTAATAAAAACACAACGTTACATTAACAATAATAACATATGCATATATTTTTGAAAAAAAATTATACAAGTATTAGCTTATCATTTCAAGCTAGAAAGTAAACAAGTTCTAAGAATCTGCTGGAAATCTAAATGGTAATACAACAAATTTGCTGCAAATGAGTGCCCTATTTATGTCAAATGCAAGCTTTAAGCATTTTTTGGAAGGACCCCATGTGCTACTATAGTAAACAGAATGGAACTATTTGGTTGCTACATTTACATGGCAATAACTAATTTGATTATGTTTATGACTTAGCAGCTGTACCACATTAGTTGCAGCCATGTAAACACTGCATTTGCTTGCTGTGAACTTAATGCTCTGAGAAACCTCCCACCTCCTGGGTGAAGATTTTAAGCTTCTCTGCACCATGAGCCACTCTAAGTTTGTTTACATAAGTACCCTTGTGCTGATGAATTAAACTAATTTAAAGGGCTGAATTTTGCCGTCGGTGAGCAGGGGGTGGGGCCCGCTTGCCGACGCAAGAAAAGGGTGGTCATCCAGGTACTGACCCACGGAGGAGCTCATGAAAGCTGCAATCCCCGACGTCATCCCGCCCTATTTAAATTTTCAGGAAGGCGGGGGCACAGCCAAATTAGCTGTGCACCCGCCGACCTGTCAATGGCCAATTGAGGCCTTTAACAGGATCATTGAAACAATTAAAGGACCTGCCCATCCAACCTTAAGGCTGGTGGGCAGGCCAGGAGCCCCGGCGGGAACTAGAAAAAACATGAAACCTCATCCACCGGCGGGATGAGGTTTCATGTAGGGATTTAAAAAGTGTAAAAGCAAAAAACTGCGGATGCTGGAAATCCAAAACAAAAACAAAAATACCTGGAAAAACTCAGCAGGTCTGGCAGCATCTGCGGAGAGGAACACAGTTAACGTTTCGAGTCCGAATGACCCTTCAACAGAACTAAGTAAAAATAGAAGAGAGGTGAAATATGAGCTGGTTTAAGGGGGGTTGGATATTAAAAAGTTTAATAAAGTTTTAGTGTAATTTATGAACATGTCCCATCTCATGTGACATTGTTAAGGATTTTTTTTTCTATTTTAAACGTTTTTAAAGCTGTCAGCGATCTCTCTGAGGCAGCACTTAGCCTCAGGGAAATGTGCGTTCTTTCGTGTGCATGCGTGAAAGAGCGCACTCTCGCTTTTGAGGAATCCCCCCTGCCCACACAGGGAGCGCATTGCGATATTTCGTTTGGCGGGCGCGCGCTGGAGTCAGCTGCATGCCTGCTGAAATGTTAAAGGCCTATTAAAGCCATTAAGGGATTCATTAAAGTATGTAAGAATGCTGCCCATCCAACCTTAAGGTTGGCGGGCAGGCGAAAAGCCCAAGCGGTCTTTGCAGGAAACCTCATCCACGGCCGGGATGTGATTTCCTAAAGCTTTTATAAAATAAATTAATTTTCCCACCTTTACAAACATGTCCCAACTCGTGACACTGTCACAGGAGGGGACATGTTTAAATAAATCTTTACATCATTTATTGAACTGTTTTATTATCTATTCAATCTCCCTGAGGCAGATCTGTGCCTCAGGGACATTGCTGTGCTCTTTCGCATGCATGCGTGAAAGAGCGCAGGTCCCGACTCTCCCTCCTCCCCCTGCCCGCACAGCTAGCGCTGAGCACTACCGGCCGTGCATTTCGCTTGGTGGGCCTTAATTGGCCTACCCACGTAAAATGGCGGCGCGCAGCCGATGGCGGGCAGCGATCGGCTCCGCTCCCGCCCCCGCCTGCTCCTGTCCAGCCAGCCCACAATGGCAAAAATCCAGGCCATAATCTCAACAAACCTAGTAATCTAATGGAGAAGAAATCAATGGACTGGAAGACCCTTTGAACACTGGCATCCACAATCACGACAGCAGCAGTATGCGTTTCTACTGCAACACTTGAGTTGCTGTTGCTTGCGCTGCAATGGAAGCTGAGACATTGGCCATCATGGTTGGTTGCACCCTTCTGGTAATGGTGTTAGCCACCCAATCCCTGTTGGAAGCAATGGTCTCCAAGCTCTGTGAAAAGTCTTGTGTAATGTTGGTGTCGGATTCCTCCAAGCTTCTTGACATTGTCTTCAGGTTTTCTGGCAGGCCCCCCCATTGCATCAAGCATTTCAGTGTATACACCCATCAGTTATACACTGTAATCGAGCCCATTAAGCCCTCATCTTGCCTTCTGGCAAGCTGGCAACAGTGCTGTACTTTCCCTTGCCTTGGCTGCTGCACGCTTAAGCCTGATTCCTCACCATATGCTGATTCCAACTCTGAACTTTTCTCTATATTACGCACATTGCTAGTATCTGGGCTGTGGCAGCAAGTGGCAAATTGAGTGACAATGTGTCTTAATATTCATTGTCTTCCTACTCTTGCAATACTGCCTGGGCAGGTTGCAGTTCTTTGGTATTTGAAATGGAAAAGGGACAATGATTGTGTAGTGGTGATGGGAAGAGAAAGGCATAAGTGCACAGTCACACTTGTAAGTCAGAAGAGAGTTAGAGATGAAGAAGTGGGATGTGAGATGGAGGATTAGGTATGAGGATACTGTCATCTTCAATGGCTTCAGCCCTGTCAGTGGCCATAACCTCAGCAATGGGTCGTCCCACAATAGCCAGCACCATCTCCTCCATGGAAGCTTAGGATGTGCAGACATGACTGTCCCCCTATGGTTAGTACCTGCTCCTTTCAGTTGTGTACCATCTTCTTCTGCAAGTTAGAAGAGTGTCATTGAGTGTTGGGAAATCTGTTTGGATGATATGGAGGTCATGGTAATATAACTGGCAGTGTGTAGAAGCTGTGGGATATGGGTCTGAGACTTGCAGCAGCGCTAAGTGTGAGAGGTTAGGGTGCAGCATATTATGTTAGGTATGAGTCTTGGTTCTTGATTTTTAGGTCCCAACTGAGGCAAGTGTGGAGGCAGTAGGGATAATAATTCACACTGCTGATTGGCTTGCTTGTTTTCTGACACCATTATACCCCTAGACCAATTTTTCAGAAGTGGGATGGGAGGGGGTGTGGCAGGGCTAGCAGCCCATAAGTGATAGATAGCCAAATAAAAGTCTTCAAAGGATTATTATCAGAGGCTGACAGGCTCAATGCCATCCCAGGGGCCCAGTGCTACATGCAGGCTTTGAGGCCCTCCCCACCTCCCTGGCCACAGCTACAGTCGCAGGCCACTCTGTGAAGAGGTTCCACCTCCACAATAGAGGCTGGCTGCTGAAGACACTTAAATTTAAAACTTTTTCTGAATGTTTGAGTATTTCTGAACTGCAAGCTGCTGCTTCTTCAGTGCTGGAGGGCCCCCTATTGCCTCTCAATCTTCGAACCCCACCTGCTCTCTTCAATTGGGCACTAATTGGCCAATTCAGGAAAACTCACTGCTGGGTGACACACTGTGAGGTTGAGGCCCCCATTTGACTCAGATGCCAGGTTCTGACCCTGCCCATAATTAATAGAGATTTTTTGTAGGCGAGTGAGGGAGGAGTGATGAATTGAGCAGTGTCTGAAGTTAGTGGTGCAATTGGTAGGTTATGGCATTTGAAGATGAATTCCCTGACCTTGACCACACATGTGAGGCCATTAAACATCTTTTGGCACTGCAGGTCCTTGGGACTGCATTCCTGGAATTAACTTCGTCAGCTGTCTGTTCCCACTGCCTTTGCATCATGTGTCTGGAGGGCCTCCTGTCCCCCTGAGATTCCTGGGCATCTTCCCTTCTTTCTACCTCCTCCACCAAGACCTCCGCTAAAGTTTCTGAAAGCCTCGAGTTCCACGGGCAGTCATTCTTTTCTCTTACCCAGGTCAGATTCAGCTGCAGAATGAGTTTCAGCACCAATTGTAACCACAAAGCTCCTCTTCTTACAGAGGTGCTAGCTACCTTTAAGTAATGTAGATTAGCATTAAGTAATGCAAGTTACTAATAATATTGGACCCCTGCTGATAGGTGCAGCGAATGAATAGTGCAGGAAGGGCTGTCTGCATGCAGAAATCATTCAAATTAGCAGGCAACACAAAGTTGCTGTGCTGTCTGTATTCCACTCAATCAATGCCAATTAATTGTACATCATATTCCCTGTGCCCATTTTAAGGGACTAACCAATTTATAGCCCAGTGAGTTTTGAGCATTCTAATGAGTGATAATTAATACTCAACAGCCTCTTTGGCCCTGAAAAATTAAATTTATTATTATGGAGCCACGTTCCCTCAGAAGAAAATTAATGTTGCAGATTTTAAAAAAAGAAATTAAAATGCTTTTTTTGTTCCATCTTTCTCTCTTAATCCCATCTGTATTTGCCAACATTTATTTCACTTTATCTCCTCCTCCAGCCACCATGCCCTGGGAGGGTACTGGCGACCATTGACTTCCATTCGATTGGTCCATGATTATGCTTGGCAAAACACTGCAGTGGTTTGTTGTTGTCTTCTGCAGTATGGTTGACCAGGAAACTCTCCTGCTTTTACCACCTGCCATCAGGCGTAATGGATAAATTTACAGGCTGATAACCAACCTACTTGGCCACATTATGAACGCACCTTCTGTGGCCATCATGACCTGAGGTGGGATGGAGCTTCTGGCCCAGAGGTAGGGATGCTACCACTGTGCCACAAGGCCTTCTACTCACTTTATTTACATCATTTAAATCTAAATTATATTTCCTGATTTGGATTCTGCATGTCGCAGTGAAGATCCTTCAATCTGACCGATTGAAGAGCCTCACCATTTCATGTCCAGCCTACAGAAGTCACAAATTTCGTGGAGGTGACACCTGAAACAGACTCGATGACAAGGAGTCTGCACTCTAAAGCCTTTATGAGTTTCTTTTTGTCACTAAGAAAATTTGGCCCAAAGTGCTAGAAGTTACAGTTGCTCGCGTGCTCTCCATAAACTCAAACTCATCCAAATTCTGTTGTTTTTATCCTTAATTGCATCAAGTCCTATCCACGCCTATTCATGCCAACCTACATTGACTCCTGGTTGAGCAATGCCTCAATTTTAAAATTCTCATCCTTGTTTTTAAATCCCTCCACAGCCTCACTTTTCTCTATTTCGGTAATCTCCTCCAGCTCTACAACCCTTTGAGATATCTGTGCACTTTCAATTACAGCCTCTTGAGGATTTTTGATTGTAACCGTCATGCCTTCAGCTGCTAAGGCCCTAAACTGTGGAATTCCATCCTTAAATCTATTCACCTATCTACCTCTCTTTTCCCCTTTAAGACACTCCTTAAAGCCGACCTCTTTAACCAAGCTTTTAGTCATCTCTCCTAATATCTCCTTACATGGCTCAGCATCAAATTTTGTTTGACAAGGCACCTGGTGAAGTACATTGGGATGTATTACTATGTTAAAGGCATTATATAAATGCGGATTGTTCTTGTTACTGTCTTTCTATCTACTATAATTCACAGAGGAAGATCAGATGATATCTTTTTGCAACAGCAGGGTACAAGTTTGATCCTCACAAATTATCTAAATATATTATGTGTGCTTAATTTCGATACTTCTGCACATTGTTCACTCAATTAAATTCTGAATAGTTGCATTCAGTAGCTGAAGGCCATATTACTAAGATTTTTAATGGGTGGGATTTTCTAGTCCCGTCAGCGGCATGCATCGTCATGGGTGGGACCTGAAAATCCTAGCCAATGTAACTAATGAATCAGCATGTATTTAACTGTTTATTTAACTATTCATATATAATATTTAAAAAAACACTGCTGTCTGCATCTATTCTCTTTCCTGAGTAAAATGAATGTAATATTGTAATAAACTTATTTCAGTTGGAATGACAATAGAGATGCTGGGCTAGGAAGTCTACATAATCAGGTAGTGTTCCTGTTTTTGATCACTATGTGCAAGGCACACATTACTGCTGCAGGTTGATAATCCATCCTTGCACACTGCTGCTGGTACCAGTTTGATTCAGGGGCTCTGCACACTTGTGAAGAAATAAGATGACCTCATCTGACAATGTGGGGTTAGAGCTCTTGAATAATTTTCTGTCAGACCAGCCTAATTTCTCAAACACTGCAAAAGCACCAGGAATAGAATTTAAATACCAACAATCAGTAAACACATGCTGAAGAATCTTGAGTCTGAAGACCTGTTGCAGTAAGTTGCTTCCAATCCTGCTTAACCTTATCTTTGTTCTACAGTTCTTTCATGATGGCAGCGAAATTATCACTAGTCTTGTTGTTGGGTGTTTCTTCAGCTGTCAGATGAAGCAATGGAGGATTTCACAATGGTAAAGTCAGGTTGTATTCCTTGTCAGCTGGTTATAAGGTAAGATAAAAAACAAAAAACTTTCACAACCTGAGGATGCCCCCAAAGCACTTTATAGCCAATGAATTACTTTTCTGGAAGGGTAGACACTGTTGTTATGTAGGAAATGTGACAGCCTAAGGCCCCACAAACAACAACTTGAGAGTGAATAGAAAATCTGGTTTAGCATTGTTAGTTGAGCAATAAATATTAGGATACTGAGAATTTCCCCTACTCCTCAAATTTTTTACATTATGTTATATGCCCTCTGAAGAAGACATTTGGGGCATCAGTTTAATGTCTCATCCAAACGACAGCATCTCTAACACTACAGCACTTCCTCAATACTGCCCTAGATTGTCAGCTTGCACCATATTCACAAGTCTCTGGAATGGGATTTGAACCCACAATCTTCTGACTCAGAGGTGATAGTTCTGCCACTGAAGCGCAGCTGACACCTGCAAGGTAATATGATCAAATGTCTGGAAGGGATTCAACTGTCTGTTCTCTGATTGGCAGAGAAGGTTGATAAGGGCAACACTGTTGATGAGATGTATATGGATTTTCAAAAGGCACTTGATACAATGCCACACAACAGACTTGTGAGCAAAGTTTTAGCTCATGGAATAAAAGGGAAAGCAGGCACTTGGATAAGAAAATTACTGAGTGACAGGAACCAGGCAGTAGTGATAAATAGTTATTTTTCAGAATGGAGGAAGGTTTGTAGTGGAGTTCCTTGGGGTTGGTGTTAGGATGTTTGCTCTTCCTGATGTATATTAATGATTGTGGTGTTCAGGGCATGATTTCAAAATTTGTAGATGATATGAAGATTAGAAACATTGTTAACTGTGATGAGGATAGTCGTGAACTTCAAAAGGACATAGACATGTTGGTGGATTGGGCGGATAAGGGGCAGATGAAGTTCAATGCAGAGAAGTGTGAAGTGATTCATTTTGACAGGAAAAATATGGAGAGACAGTATAAAATAAAGAGACAAACTCTAAAGGAGGTACAGGAACAGATGGACCTTGGTGTATATATATACATGAGTCATTGAAGATGGCAAGGCATGTTGAGAGAGCAGTTAATAAAGCATATAGTATCTTAGGCTTTATTAATGGGGCATTGAGTACAAGAGTAAGGAGGTCATGTTGAATTTGTATAAGACACTAGTTAGGCCTCATAGAATCATAGAATAGTTACAGCACAGAAAAAGGCCATTCAGTCCGTTGAGCCTGAGCTAGCTTTCTGCAAGAACAATTTAGCCAGTCCGACTTCCCTGCACTGCATCCAGTTCTGGGCACCATACTTTAGGAATGATGTGAAGGCATTGGAGAGAGTATGGAGGCGATTTACAAGAATGATTCTGGGGATAAGGGACTGTAGCTATGAGGATAGAATGGAGAGATTGGGACTGTTTTCCTTAGAGAAAAGAAGGCTGCGATGAGTCATGATTCTGAGGGGTATGTACAGGGTAAATAGTGAGAAATTGTCTCCACTCAAGACAACATCAAGAACTAAAGGGCACAGATTCAAAATAATTGACAAAAGGAGTAATAAAGATGTGAGGAAAACATCTTTCACCCATAGGGTTGTTAGAGTCTGGAATGAACTTCCTGAGATGGTGATGGAGGCAGATTCGATCGAGGCATTCAAAAGGGAATTGGATTGCTATCTGAAAAGAAAGAATTTATCATAATATTTATCACTCAACTAACGATGCTAAACCAAACTTTCTATTCACTCTCATGTTGTTGTTTGTGGGACTTTTGGCTGCCACATTTCCTACATTATAACAGTGTCTACCCTCCAGAAAAGTAATTCATTGGCTATAAAGTGGTTTGGGACATCCTCTGGTTGTGAAAGGTTTTTTTAATACCTTACCTTATAACCAGCTGACAAGGAATACAACCTGACTTTACCATTGTGAAATCCTCCATGGCTTCATCTGACAGCTAAAGAAACAAGGTTACAGAGATAAGGCAGGGATGTGAGACTAGGTAGATTGCTCTTTCAGAGAGCCAGTGCAGACTCAATGGGCTGAATGGCCTCCTTCTGCACTGTAAATATTGTGATTCTGTGCATTATATATGTCATGAAGAGTGGAAAGAGGGGAAGGCATGCAAATGGAAGGCTCCTGGACTCAACAATGAGTTCAACAATTTCAGATCACAACCACGGATCCCATTTTTTCAGACAACAGCTGTTGGTAATGATTCTGCTATTGCCATATACACCTCCTCTATACCTCTCTTTTGTTTCTGTCCTTGCCCCATTACCATCCCTTTTGGCTTGCACCATCATCCCTTTTGTCATTTAATCTTCTAGCATATTACATACATTTTTTCTTTCCTTTCCTCTCCTAGCCCTTTCCCTGCCTCTGTATTTAGTTAAAAGCTCTTACATCTCTAATGTTTTGTAATTCTGATGAAAAGTCATCACCCTGAAAAGTTAACTTTGTTTCTCTTTCCACAGATGCTGCATATTTCCAGCATTTTTTACTTTTATTTCTAATATTAGAGATATTCGCAATAAAATTTAATAGCAGAAATCTAATACATTACACGCTTACACATTGGAAAAGATCCTTAAGTTTCTTTTTGTTATTTAGCAAAGACTGTAATTTGTTTGAAATTGTTCTTATAAAATAGTTTCAAATATGTTTTCTTTGTTCATTCATGGGATATGGGCATCGCTGGCGGGACCAGCATTTATTGCCCATCCCTAATTGCCCTTGAGAAGGTGGTGGTGAGCTGCCTTCTTGAACTGCCGCAGTCCATGTGGCGTAGGTACACCCACAGTGCTGTTAGGGAGGGAGTTCCAGGATTTTGACTCAATGACGATGAAGGAACAGTGATATATTTCCAAGACAGGATGGTGAGTGGATTGGAGGGGAACTTCCAGGTGGTGGTGTTCCCATGTGTCTGTGAAATTAAACCTAATTTAAAAGTTATCAGTTTGGCTCATTTTATTTGTGCCAACTTAGAGAACTAGCAAAAGCTGATCAACAATTTCTGCAAAGCTGGGGCAGCATCATAAATGCTGACACCTCAAAGCAGTTATAATTATGGATCTTATGGCAAATGGAGTCAAGGAAAACTGTACAGGTTTTGCAGAATGAGTTGGAACTAGATTGAAGTGCTAGACATAGAAGGTAGGCATTTCACGATTTTCCTTGGTGTTTTGCAGTGGATAAGTTAGGGAAGGGCAGATTAGAAACCTCTAATACAGGTAGTATAGGAAGGAAATGAAACAAGTTAGGAGGCAGGAAACGTGTTCACCTAAAGTAGATAGGGCTGCAGAGAGGGTTAATAGGATAAAAGGTATTGATTTAAACCAGTGAAGCAAAGGAGAAGGGTACTGATCCAAGAAGGAAGAAATTAATCAGAATAACAGCAGAAAGATAACATATGTAAAGGAAATGCTTCGAGGAATAGGTTTGTGTTCAAATGCAAGAAGCATTACAACAACAACAACAACTTACTTTTATATAACAGCTTTCATTTAATAAAATGTCCCCAAGCCCTTTACGGTGGTATCATGAAACAAAATATGGCAATGATCCACTTAAGGAGATATTAGGTCAAATGACCAAAAGCTTGATCAAAGATGTGGCTCTCAAGGACTGCTTTGAAGGAGAAAAGTGAAGTAAAGGGGCATGGAGGTTTAGGGAGTGTATTCCAGAGTTTGGGAATAAAGTGATGAGTTAGAGGTATCTGCGGCTAGGTAAACTTATTTTACAAAGATAGATTTAGAAAGAGATGAGGAGGAGTTTATTGATAAGGAATTATATAGAAAATATAGAAAGAATGGATATGGTAGCAGAAGGGGATAAAACTTAAACAATATGAATAAGAGTGACTATTGCTAAGAGTATTTACTATTACTAAATATGCATTATTTGAAGTGCTAATCTTTGGATGAGATGTTAAATGTAAGTGATATTTGGTGTTTGGATGTGTGTTAAAGATCCCAACAAAACTATCCCAGAGCATAGAACTCTTGGGATGTCTTGGACAACATTCCTCTTCAACCAATAACAACAAAAAAGATTAATTAGTCATTTGTCTCATTACTGTAGTTATTTTGGGGATCTTGTTGTACTCAAAATGTATACATTCTATTAAACCATTAACTAACATTGCACAGTCATTAAAAATTCCTTTGTAAGATGCTACATGTATGGAGAAGGTAGTGAAGAAATCCTTTTGATGTGTGTGTGGAGACAGTGTTAGTGGCCTTCTGCAATTTGATACAGTTGCCATGTCTGCTGTGTTCATTACTTGGTTTGCCTGTGAGCAGGGAGAATATATTTGTGCTATAGTTGGGTCATGGAGTTTAACAAGTGTTTGGATGGGGTAAGGTGGGCTGCTAAAAAAAGGCTTGGATGTCCTATGTGGCAGGCAATTCATACAGAGACATCTCCATTTTTTTAAATTAATAAGTTACTGGTATGCTTCATTGACTGAGTCAGGAGTGTTTCATTCTAGGAGCAAAAGTGAAAACTGTATAGATAGAGGAATGGCATTGCTGGGAGTGAAAGAAGGTACAGTGGAAAGTGTTGGGGTAATTTGGAGTAGGAAAGAAAGAGTTGTGATCTTACTCAGGAAAAAGTGTCCTGTAACCAGGCTTGTTGGTTGCCTTGGGAAGTTAAAAGAATCTTATCATAGATGTATTTATTGGGAAGGTTGGTAATTTCATGAGGGAAAATGGACTAGACTGATATGTTAATGGAGTGACATGCAGTAAGCTGGGAGAAGGCTCATAAATATCGGCATGGGTCAGTTGCGCCAAATGGCCTGTTTCTGTGCAGTGAAATTCTATGTATTACTGATGTTCTTCAGCTGCTTCAGTCTTTTTTGCATCATCTAGCATCTCTCCATAGCCTCATATAACAGCTTCTCCAGCCTATTATGTTGGCCAGATTGTGAAGAATGCAGCACCCCACAATGACCAGAGATGGTGGCACAGTGGTATACAGTCAGTAGGGAGTTGGCCTGGGAATCCTCAACATCAACTCTGGAGCCCGTGAAGTTTCATGACAACAGGTCAAATATGAGAAAGGAAATCTTCTGTTGGTTACTACCTACCATCTCCCCTCAACTGATGAATCAGAAACCTCCATGTTAAACACCACTTGGAGGAAGCATGCAACTGGCAAGGGCACAGAATGTACTCTGGGTGCGAGACTTCAATGTCCATCACCAGGAGTGGCTTTGTAGCACCACTGCTGACTAGGCTGGCCGAGTCCTAAAGGACATAGCTGCTAGACTGGGTTTTTGTCAGATGGTGAGGGAACCAACAAGAGGGAAAAACATACCTGACCTCGTCCTCACCAATCTACCTGTTGCAATGCCTCTGTCCATGATAGTATTGGTAGGAGTAACCATTGCATGGTCCATGTGGAGATGAAGTCCTCTCTTCACATTGAGGACACCCTCCATCATGTTGTGTGGTACTATCACTGTGCTAAATGGGATAGATTTTGAACATATCTAGCAACTCAAAACTGGGCAATTATGAGGCACTGTCGGCCATCAGCAGCAGCAGAATTGTATACAACCACAATCTGTAACCTTATAGACTGGCATATGCCCCACTCTACCATTACCATCAAGCTGCAGGATCAGCCCTGGTTCAATGAAGAGTGCAGGAGAGCATGACAAGAGCAGCACCAGGCATACTTAAAAATGAAGTGACAACCTGGTGAAGCTGCAGCATAGAACTATTTGTGTACCAAACAGTAGAAGCACATTCGATAAAGCTAAGCGATCCCACAACCAACGGATCAGATCTAAGCTTCGCAGTTCTGCCACATGCAGTTGTGAATGGTGGTGGACAATTAAACAACTAACAGGAAGAGGTAGCTCCACAAATATCCCTATCCTCAATGTTTGGGGAGACCAGCACATCAGTGCAAAAAACAAGGCGGAAGCATAGACAGCCATATTCAGCCAGAAGTGCCGAGAGAATAATCAATTTCAGTAACCTCCTGAGGTTCCCAGCATCACAGATGCCTGTCTCCAGCCAATATCAAGAACCTGCTGAAGGCACTGGATACTGCAAAGGCTATGGGCCCTGACAACATTCCGGCAATAGTACTGAAGACTTGTGCTCTGGAACTAGCCATGCTTGAGCCAAGCTGTCCCAGTACAGCTACAATACTGGCATTTACCTGGTGATGTGGAAAATTGCCCAGGTATGTCATGTACGCAAAAAGCAGGACAAATCCAACCTGGCCAATTACCGCCCCATCAGTCTACTCTCTGTCATCAGCAAAAGTGATGAAAATTGTCGCTGACAGTGCTATCAAGCTGTACTTACTCAGCAATAACCTGCTTACCGACACTTAGGTTGGGTTCTGCCAGGGCTGCTCAGCTCCTGACCTCATTACAGCCTTAGTTCAAACATGGACAAAAGAGCTGAAGTCAAGAGGAGAGGTGAGAGTGAGTGCCCTTGACATCAAGGCAGTATTTGACTCAAGGGACTCTAGCAAAATGAAGTCAATGTGAATCGGGGGAAAACTCTCCATTTGTTGGATCATATCTAGCACAGAGGAAGATGCTTGTGGTTGTTGAGGATCAATCATCTCAGTCCCCGACATCAATGCAGGAGTTCCTCAGGGTAGTATTCTAGGACCAACCATTTGTAGCTGTTTCATCAATGACCCTCCCTCCATCATAAGGTCAGAAGGGGAAATATTTGCTGATGATTACACAATGTTCAGCGCCATTTGCGGCTCCACAGATACTGAAGCCACTTGCATCAATATGTAAAAAGACCTGGACAATATTTGGGCTTGAGCTGATAAGTGGCAAGTAACATTTGTGCCACACAAGTGCTAGGCAATGACTATCTCCAACAAGAGAAAATCTAACCATTTCCCATTGACATTCATCGGCATTACCGCCACTGAATCCCCCATTATCAACATCATGGGTGTTACCATTGACCAGAAACTGACCTGGACCAGCCATATAAATACTGTGACTACAAGGGCAGGTCAGAGACTGGGAATTCTGCAGAGACTAACTCACCTCCTGACTCCCCAAACCCTGTCCACCATCTACAAGGCACAAGTCAGGAGTGTGATGGAATACTCTCCACTTGCCTGGATGGATGCAGCTCCAACAACATTCAAGAAGCTCGGCACCATCCAGGAAAAAGCAGCCCATTGGCAACCCATCCACCACCTTAAACATTCACTCCCTCCACCACTGGCTCATAGTGGCAGCAGTGTGTACCATCTTCAAGAAGCACTGCAGCAACTCATCAAGACGCCTTTGACAGCACCTCCGAAACCCATGAATTTTACCACCTAGAAGGACAAGAGCAGCAGATGCATGGGAACACCACCAACTGCACATTCACCTCCAAGTCACACACCATCCCGACTTGGAACTGTATCGCCTTTCCTGTAGTGTTGCTGGTACAAGTGCCTGGAACTTCCTTGCTGACAGCACTGTGGGCGTTTCCACAACTCACGAACTGCAGCAGTGCAAGAAGGCAGCACACCACCACCTTCTCAAGGGCAATTCAGGATGGGCAATAAACGCTGGCCTAGCCAGCGACACCCACATTGCATGACCAAATAAAAAAATATTGAAAAAGTTGGGTTGTTCAATTTTTCCAATGCATATTCAAAATTATTGTAAGAACCTTTGTATGTGCTGACTTTAACTATTCTTAAATTAAATCAGATGAGTTTGTTGTTTCTCATTAAAATTTAATCATGATAAATGGAAACGAGTGGCCTGTTTTGTTTCATGTGTTCGCTACTGCCCTTATGGAACTTGTAGGCTAGTGGCTGTAGGGTATAAATGGATAAAATTTTGCAAAGCATGAACATTTAAACTGTACAATTTAAGCTTCTAAATTTGTGTTTTACAATACAAATGATTTACTGCAGTTTAATATGTTCAGCATTCAGCCAGCTAGATATAAACGCAATGTTATCGGAAGCCATTTCCATTAATTTATTCTGAGAAGTGATGGCACAATAGAAATCCAAATTCAACAGTGAGCATTCATGAATGATTAATCCACTCCTGTCTAACATGGACAGTACAAGTTGCTGTTCTTTCTGCATTTAACTTCACACAAAATTGGCTTTTTTAAATCTACAAATGTTAACAGCATTTTCACATGAATCCTCTTCTCAGTCAATTAATCACATTGCTGCCCAGTCACCAGCAGCATTATTTTTGAATCGGACTGGCAGCAGCTTGAAAATTGTCTTGAATACTATAAAACGGTAATTGCCATTGACTTTAAGCAACACTATGATAATTACCTTTTAACAATTTTCTGCAAGGGTAATGGAAGAGCCATGCTGATGTCCATGGAAGACATAAAATTAATGGGATAAGCCATTTACTCCATAATTTCTTCTTTTGCACCATTTACAGCCCCTATACCATTGAAAATGATGCAAGCCCACAGGAAAAACAGGACATTAATTTTGTTTCTAAAGACCCTTGAGCATTCTAGCACGAGAACTACTCTGCTCCTGTTTACTCTGTTTCATCATTTTAAATACTTATATCAAGTTGTTCCATAATTTGTCACTCCTCATGATAAGAAATCTGATTTTTCAAGACTTTCTTTGTACTTTTATGATCTCGTACCAGTTGCATCTTAGTTTATTTGCATTGTACTCACTCTAAAACTTCAATATTCTTCCTATCGTGTAGAACATATTATTGCACATGGCGATCTAAGCGAGGTCTTACGAAAGCTTCATGTCGAATTCCATTAGCTTTGTTTAAACAGCACCGATGAATGTAGTGATGGATCACTAATTGTCTGATGTTGCTAATAATCCCAGTGTCCCGCTGGAAAGTACACATGGTTAAGAAACAGCAACAACTTATATTTATTTAGTGCCTTTAATGTAATAACACAATCTAAGGCGCATCAAAGGAGCATTATAAAACAAAATATGACACCGAGCCACCTGAACAGATATTGCGCTGGATTTTTGCTGAGTCAGAAGGACTTGAAGCCATTTAAAAATGGTGGACAGGGTAATGAGCCTGCACCCTTCATTCCCAACATGGCTGGCACCATTGTGTGGGTAAGCATTTCCTATTCCCCCTGGAATTTTTGTGGAGTTGGGCTAGTTTCTGGATGACTTGTGGTTCACAGCCCCTCAGAGGAGTCATCAACCATAGTCTGGCTTTGGGAACCTTTTTGAAAGGTAACTTCAAAAGGCCTTACCCATGCCCCCAGGACCCTTTCGTGTCCCCATGTCCGCTCCGTTCCACTCAGTACCAAATCATGCCCCCAATTATCCCAATGGCCCCTCAAACCCTCCATGACAGCTCATGGCCTTTCCATGCCCATTCACCCAGTATACACCATATACAGAACCAATGAACCCTATAGTAACAATGGCATGTATGAAACTGTTAAAAAAACACCCATTCATAATTTTTTGACAGAAGAACCCTATAAAAGTGTTAATCAACCAGACCATTAAAATATCAATAACAGAAGCTTTAAACACTTCACACCAATTAATCTTGTACAAATAAACACTGAGCCATTGATAAAAGAGATCACAGAAAACAAGATCTTATTATAACCTCAAAGAGATGTTAATCAAGTAAAGTCAACATTTCTCTGCACTTATGTGAGTAACTCCCTCCCACAATCCTTTTATGAGAGTCTGGGCTCTCAGCTAAAGACTGGCACTTTTATAAGGTTATAGGAACGCCAGTTTTCTTTTCCAAAAAATTATGAATGTGTGTTTTCTAAGCAGTTTCACACATATCATTTTTGCTTTAAGATTCATTGGTAATGTAAATAGTGTATACTGGGTGAATAGGCATGGAAGGGCCATGAGTTGGCATGGAGGGTATGAGAGGTCTTTGGGAATGGGTAGGGGTGTGAGTTGGCATTGAGTTGGTATGGAACATGGAGGTGGCATAGGGAGTGGGTGGGACGTAATGGGGTGTGAGGGATGAGGGATAGAGGGCCTAAAATGTAACCAAACAACTGGGTCAAAGTCCCAGAGAACCATGGTCGGTCACCCCTGCGGCCACTTCTAACCTGCATCCAGGAGCGATGGAGTCAAGCCCATCCCTCATCTGCTGCCCTGGACCAAAAATTGTGTGTAAAGGTGCACTTTAAACTGAGATGTGTCTGCCAAGACTGAAGATTTCTAGACTCAAGCTACCAGCCTTAGTAATGAAAATCTAGTCCATGAGATCAGGTAACAAAAACTTGAAAAAAGGGGTAAATTTTAAGGAGAGTCTTAAAGGAGAAAAGCAAGGTGGTGAAACAGGGAGGTATAGGGAGAGTTTTGCAGAGTTTAGGACATAGGCAACTGAAGGCATGGAACGATTAAAATCGGAAGGCACAAGAGGCCTGAATTAGAGAGCACAGATATCTCAAAGAATTGTGGGCTGGAGGAGATTGCAGAGATAAGGAAGGACAAGGCAATGTGGGTCAGCATTCAAACATAAGAATTAGGAGTAGGAATAGGCCACTCGGCCCTTCGAACCTGCTCCGCCATTCAATAAGATCATGGCTGATCTGGCTGTAACCTGAACACTACTTCGCCTCCTACCCCGATAACCCATCAGCCCCTTGCTTATCAAGAATCTATTTACCTCTGCCTTAAAAGTATTCAAAGACTGCTTCCAATGCCTTTTGAGGAAGCAAGTTCCAAATGCTCATGATCCCCTGAGAGAAAAAAATTCTCCTCATCTCTGTCTTAAATGGGAGACCACTTATTTTTAAACAGTGACCTGTAGTTCTAGATGCTCTGACAAGAGGAAACATCCTTTCCACATCCACCCTGTCAAGACTCCTCAGGATCTTAAATGTTTCAATCAAGTCACCTCTTACTCTTCTAAACTCCAACAGATACAAGCCTAGCCTGTCCAACCTTTCCTCATAGGACAGCCTGCCCATTCCAGGCACTAGTCTAGTAAACCTTCTCAGCAGCGACAGGGATGACAGGTAAACAAAATGTGGTATGAGTTAAGACACAAACAGCAGAGTTTTGGATATCACAGGTTTTCCTTAACTCCCTGGTATCTAAAATGCTCTCTTATTAATTTTGCTCCTATTCCTCCAAATAGCTCAAGGTGAAAGGGATTCTCAATGGACCTCTATATGGCAGAAGGGGATGATGGTATTTACAAATTCCTAGGGCTTCATTTAAACTTCTGGCCAGAGAGCACCCTTTAAGCAAAAGCAAAGGCCAGCTAAGGTAGCAAATATAACAACTAAAAATACAACAGTAAACTTGGAGTTTTCATCCTGTTCCTTCAGATTGTGCAGCTAGTGAATTGCAACATAACACCTAGGAACACCTAGGAAAGTCCAATTTACACTGGGACAGTTTGCCACTGACCTGTGACCAGTAAAAATGAAAAAAGCTGGTCATAGGTACAAGTCACCTCCGTTGGTAGCCGTTTAAATGTAATTCGCATAAACGTGTTTCATTCTTGCATCTAGAAGTGCATATCCTCCAGACTCAGAAAGGGAGTCTGGGAGCTGTGCAAGGGAGGCAAAAATTTTCCCACTTTTCTTCATTTGTCTGCCTCAAAAATAGATGCATTTGGGGAACATGGCAGCGGAAAATTGGCTTATAATTGTTTAAAGATAAAGTTTAAATTGAATCAAAAGTATTGATAAGGAATTGAGGCGCAAATCAGCCATCATCTAACTGAATGGCAGAATGTGCTCAAGAGGTTGAATGGCCTCCTGCTATTCCTATAATTTCCTACTCAAAGATAATACTGTATACTTTTTGTCGAGTTTATGTGATTAGAATCAATACCAAGCCCAACAAGATTTCTCCCATGCTTTATGAATTTGTGGATCTATATATTGACAATAATCACCATTGTTTTGAGTAGCAAATTGATAATTCAAGTGTCTCCATGGAGTATTTTCTATTGTATTTAGTTTTGACAGGTGTGTCACATTGAATGCCCAAAAAAAAAGTGGTGAGGCATATCGTTTACGTCAAATGTAGCTCGTCTTTTTTCTATATTCAGGCATACTACATATATTTTCCTGAATAGACTTTGGTTTGGCTTTTTATTTCCTACCTTTGTAGTACAGATGCTGCTTACATAATTTTTTTTTGCTTTTTAGCTGTAAGAATTATGTTATTTGTTGCTTTAAAACATAGCTTAGAACTACATTATTTATAATCAGGTTTAATGTAGTGAGAAATAAGGTAAAGGTGGGTTTATAGCTTAACACCAGGAAGTTATTTGAATTTCAAACTGCACAGCTAAATGTATAAAATCCTGTGGTGATTTCTCATAAAATAATGGACCTGAACTTCCACGTAGTCAGATTGCCACTCCACTCCTACTTCCTTACCTTGAAATTTTTTTCAATCCTGTCTCTCCCGACCTTCCGATTCAAGCCAGATGAGAACTGTGCAGGGCAGCGCGCTCCTGAGGCCTTCAGTCGAGCGCTGCAGAATCGGACAGAAGGAGGCCATGCCCCCCGCTTTTTCTCAGCACCAGCTGCTGTAGGTCTGGTGAATTTAAAAGTCCAGCCAATTTCAAGCCAGGGAGAAAGTAGGTTTGTCAGGTAGGTGGTTAGAATTTGGGTTGGGGTTTCAGCCAGTGGGGAGGGAGGAGGAATGTGGAGTCAGCCAGTCGGGGTGGGGGTTGGCCAATCGGGCGGTGGGGAGTTTCGGACAGGAGAGGGTTTGGGGGAGTCCCATTGGGGGTTGGGGGAGTCCCATGGGGGGACAGTCCCTTTGAGGATGGGGGCAGTAATCGGTGGACAGTGACAGTCCCCTAGGGGTTTAGCGGTGTTAGAGGAAGTCCCATGGGGGATTGGTGTGGGTCAGTACAATAGTTACCCAGAAGCTAGAAGTGATTTTAATTCTTCTAACTCTTTCTGGGTAACTATAGATGTAAACAGTCGGAACCATCCAAAGTTTGCAATTTAAATCGCAATTTCCGTTGGTTCCCAGTGCACGGCAATTGCCCACAGGAAGTTTGCGCTTCCCAGGCAATTGCCGTGCAATTCTTTCCTGGGAACTTCTGAGGGGTTTGGTGGGGGTGTGTCGGGGGCTTCCCTAGTGCATCTTTGGGGTACCCCAAGTTAGACTGCCCTGGAGCTCAGAAGTTACCATCCTATTTTGAAGATAGCCAGGATTGCCCAGGTATGTCCTGTACACAAAAAGCAGGACAAATCCAACCCAGCCAATTACCACCCCATCAGTCTACTCTCCATCATCAGTCAAGTAATGGAAGCGATCATCAACAGTGCTATCGAGTGGCACTTGCTTAGCAATAACCTGCTCACTGATGCCCAGTTTGGGTTCTGCCAGGGCCACTCAGCTCCTGACCTCATTACAGCCTTGGTTCAAACATGGACAAAAGAGCTGAGCTCCCGAGGTGAGGTGAGAGTGACTGCCCTTGACATCAAGGCAGCATTTGATCGAGTGTGGCATCAAAGAGCCCTAGCAAAACTGGAGTCAATGGGAATCAGGGGGAAAACTCTCCACTGGCTGGAGTCATACCTAGCACAAAGGAAAATGGTTGTGGTTGTTGGAGGTCAGTCATCTCAGCTCCAAGACATCACTGCAGGAGTTCCTCAGGGTAGTGTTCTAGGCCCAATCATCTTCAGCTGCTTCATCAATGACCTTCCTTCCATCATAAGGTCAGAAGTGGGGATGTTTGCTGATGATTGCACAATGTTCAGCACCATTCGCGGCTCCTCAGATACTGAAGCAGTCCATGTCCAGACAATATCCAGGCTTGGGTTGACAAGTTGACATTAATGCCACACAAGTGTCAGGCAATGACCATCTCCAACAAGAGAGAATCCAACCATCGCCCCTTGATGTTCAATGGCATTACCATCACTGAATCCCCCACTATCAACATCCTAGGGGCTACCATTGACCAGAAACTGAACTGGACTAGCCATATAAATACTGTGGCTACAAGAGCAGGTCAGAGGTTAAGAATCATACGATGAGTAACTCACCTCCTGACTCCTCAAAACCTGTCCACCATCTACAAGGCACAAGTCAGGAATGTGTTGGAATACTCCCTACTTGCCTGGATGAGTGCAGCTCCTACAACAAGCAGTCCACATCTACAAACATTCATTTCCTCTGCCACCGATGCACAGTGGCAGCAGTGTGTACCATCTACAAGATGTACTGCAGGAATTCACCAAGGCTCCTTAGACAGCGCCTTCCAAACCCATGACCACTACCACCTAGAAGAACAAGGGCAGCAGATAAATGGGAACACCAGCATCTGGAAGTTCCCCTCCAAGTCACTCACCACCCTGACTTGGAAATATATTGCCGTTCTTTCACTGTCGCTGGGTCAAAATCCTGGAACTCCCTTCCTAACAGCACTGTGGGTGTACCTACACCACATGGACTGCAGCAGTTCAAGAAGGCAGCTCACCACCACATTCTCAAGGGCAATTAAGGATGGGCAATAAATGCTGGCTCAGCCAGCGAAGCCCACATCCCGTCAATGAATTTTTTTTAAAAAGCCAAAAATCAAACCTGAAGGAATGAATTTAGAGAAAGAATAAGGGTTGCTGTGGGTTGCTCTTTGCAGACATGTACAGCAGCTCAAATATGCAGAAACTTGTATATTTAGATTTTATGTTAATCCGTAGATTTCTCTCAGTTCCACTGAGAAAAGCATTCTGGAGTATCTTGTTATAAAATTTAAATTACTTATCAAATTCAGCAGAAAGTCACACTTAACTGATTTTACAGCAATCATCACATAGTATTGTAGTTCTGTTTTCTTTTGAATTTTCAAAATCCCTTGTGGCCAGCTCCATGAGGCAAAGTACACTAATAATTCAGTCTAAAGTGGTTGAAGTTTTAGGCTTTTGGCACATTAGGAATGGTCTTAAGCAGAGCAAATGTTATCCGGTATGTGTGGCATGAATTCAAATAATATTTTATAGCTTTTAAGAGCACCAGCTACGTATTCAGTAGTAACACTTATACCAGTGTGTGTTCCATCTATGTTGATGTAATTAAACAAATGATTGGACATTGTGTGAATTAAGATCTAGATTGCAAGCTTGATTCTTTTCAGACAACAAAGCCCAAATTAAGGTAAATTAAATTTTCGTTATTTTTTGGGGATCAAGTAGGAAGTTGGAGTGCAGCCAAGGTCTCATTTTTCTATTGAGCTCGAGAGGGAAACAGCAATTTTAGCAGCTTGGATTTTGCCTGGATTAGATGGGAAACTGTTCACACATCCCTACTGCTCTAATATCTTTGACTGAATTGTACTAAAACATGCCTTAACTCTTACCCAGTTGAATAAACAGAAGCTCCAAAGACAAAGGCCAGGATTTTCCAGTCCTGCCCGCCGTGGGAATCATTGCGGGCTGGATGGGAAATTTGACAGAGCAGCCAAAGGTCAGCTAACTTCGGGCAGGAATTTCCGGTCTTGCGGTGGGCGGGACGGACCATGTCGTGATTCTAGTTTAAAGGATTACAAACTGATTTATTTCATGCAAGTTTGCGTCTCATTGCATGCTTCTAGCAAAGTTGTCCAGAACAGCTATAACACTGACATATACCCAACAACGTGGAAAATTGTCCAGGTATGTCCTGTCAACAAAAAGCAGGACAGATCTAACTTGGGCAATTACTGCACTATCAGTTTACTTTAAATCATCAACAAAGCAATGGAAAGAGCATCAAGAGTACTATGAAATGAAAATTGCTGCTCGCTGATGTTCAATTGGGTTCCACCAGGACCATTTGGCTACAGAATCATACAGCCTTAGTCCAAATATGGATACAAGAGCTGAATTCCAAAGGTGAGGTAAGAGTGATTGTCTTTGACATCAAGGTAGCATTTGACCAAGTGTGGCATCAAGGAAGTCTTGTAAAATTGAAGCCAATGTGTTGCAATCCCTGTGGGGAAACCATAAATGAAATAACCAAATTTACTGAATGACTGCCAAATAAAGAAATAACCAAGAAGATTTCACTTTTTGTAGCTTTTACTTTAACATGAACAAGAATCCATATAAATTAAATATGAATTAACAGGCAAATTGAGGTTGGTATGAACGATAAATTACATGTTAAATAGCAGATATAATAAAGACTATCTCACGAGATTACAAACATTCGTATCACTCCCTACACAAGTGTGGTACCACGTGCAAACTCATGGTGTTCCCAACTCAGACTCCAGAATGCAGGATCTTCCACTTTTCTCATTCAATGGATTTGGCCCTCGAGTCACCTGGAACAGTAGCTCCACATAGTCTGAGCCCTCATGGAGACAGTTGTGACCCAAATGGCACACTCCTGCAGAACCTCCTTAGTTAAGGTCATAATAGTCTTGATGGTACAGATTCCCCAGAGACTCCTTATCAGACAACTTTAATAAACCTTGCTAAATGGTCTAGTCGGCTCTAGTTGGCAAAGCTGAAGCAAAGCTGTAGAATTACCCTATTCAGAAGCTCTGCTCTAAGTCTCTCTTCAGTTTTCTGTCCTTTTTAACTATGGGCAGAATTTTGCCCTTGACGTGCGGGATCAGCGAAGGCGGGCAGAGGGGGGCAGGAAGCTGACTGCTGCCTGTGACCAATTAAGGCCCGCCTAGCGTAAGACATGGCTGTGGAATGAGCGCGAAGGGGCGGGCGGGGATGGATGCTCAATGTCCGCCGGGTCCAATGGTGACCCAGCGGCTGATTTAAATGCGGCCTCGGCAGCACTTGGAAGGCTGCCACCGAAGGACGCAGAAGTCATGATGGAGAGCGTTGTGAGTGGACACGGCAGGCGGGAGGGCAGGTCGGCGGGTGTGTTTCCCTGATGAGTGCCTCACTGCCCTCCCACCTTGATGGCCATATATGTGCAGTCGATTGCACCCTGGATGTGGAAGAAGCCAGCAATGGCCGCGAAGTCTCTGGCTCGATCAGCCTGGCTGGCCTCATCCATAGGGTAGTGAATGAAAGTCAATGCACGCCTGAATAGAGCATCTGTCACCAGCTTCATGCAACTGTGGACAGCTGATTGGGAGGCTCCACACAGATCCCCCACTGAGCCCTGGAAGGAGCCAGAGGCATAGAAGTTGAGGGCCACCATGACCTTCAGTGCCACTGGCTTGGGGTGTCCACCCACGCAGTCAGAGTTGATCTCAGGGCCAATCCTCTGACAAATGGAGGTCACAGTCTCCCTTGAGAGGCGGAGCCTCTTTTATCATTACACCTCAGACATATTGAGGTGGCTGTATCGCCGCCTGTAAACCCTGGCAGCAAGATAATGCCATCTTATGCAGCCCCTTCTGCCTTGGACTTCCTGTTGGCCCTGTGCCCCTTGTGCCTGCACCTCTCCTCCCACAGGTCACTCCCCTGGAGGCTGAATGGGGACACTTGCCTCCTCACCCTGCTGGCTCTCCCTTTCTCCCCAGAGGAGATGCCTCCAGCGGAGACCACAACCCCCATTACCAGGGTAAGGGAAGGCTGTCTGATATCTCGAAGGCCCCAAGTGGTATGAATCCCCCCCGGGGCCTGGAAAACAACACTGAGTCCTGAACTGAAGCCTCTTATTTCTGTCAATGCAGCTCTGAAGCGAAATGAAAATGTCCCGTTCACACAAGCAACCAGCAACAAGTTATATCCTAAGCTACAAACTACCCGCATTTACAAGCCCACTAACCCCTCTTATCCTGCCCGTGGATGAGATTTTTGAAATTGCTGCCTGCCCACCTATCTGTTTAGCCCATGCGATGGCCTGAAAAATCGCACGGGCTATGTAAAGTCCGAGACAATTGATGTCTCAAGGACCGTAACTGGCCACTTAATTATTGGCGGGTGTGCGATGACATCAGCATGCTCAGCTGACGTCAATGCACTTTATTTCATGCTCGGGCGTGTTAGGTGCGCACCTGCAAGCCGAGCTAAAAGTTCTGCCCTATATTACACACACAGCCCCTTGTAAATGTGCTCCCTCTGTTCTTCCTCTGCTGCAGCTCTTCTTTGTCTGCAGCTCTCCTTTGTGTCTGACTCTGTCTGCTGATCACCTTCACCCTCCATTTCCTCTGATTTTAGCTCTGTTTTGTGTCTGCCAGCCACATGGCTTTTGGTTTTGACTTCCTGTTGGTATTGCTTCCAGTTCAAAAATCAGCAGGTTACATGTACCACTATTTCTTATTGTCAAAGAAAAGTACAATTGGCCCCATTACAATTGATGCAAACTCCTTTTCAAGCATTCTTAAAAACAATTACAGATTCTACAGACATTTAAAGAAATTACAAAATTTCCTTACTTAAGGTCATCACATCTCCTCCTTTGAAAAAAATAAACGTTCCTGTAGTGAAATTTTCTTTATAACAGTGCTCAAAATATTGCACATTCTTAACATCATGAATACATCTAACAACTAGCATTGTAACAACTATATGTTACACAAATAACAACAATGTTATATCATATTTACAAAACAAGCTTCATTACAAACATGCAGTGTTATTTTACAACCTTATAAAACCCAATATGTTCACCTGGTTTTAAGACATTGCTATCATCCATGGTTCTTTAGGCTCTCATGCACAATCACATTGTTATGGTCAGCAATACACAGAATTTTTAGTGTAAATGGCTGCAGCAGCAAACTCCGCTAAAATAACCTTTAGTTCTTTGTTCTGAACTTTTCTAGGAACAGCAAGGTTGTGGTCTGTATGGACTAGACCTTGGTTTTGCACTCTTCATGGATGTTTTTTAAATCTGTAGGTATTATCTCCATACTGGCTTCTGCTAGACTGCTAGTGTACTCAGTCCACTATCATGTGACAGTCTACATCATACTGTGGGCAGTACTGTTTCCCCAGTCCCACATTAACCCTTGCTATGTTGAACACCCTTCTCCCAGTTTCTCAACAGGGCTTGACCTCATCTCATCTTTGACCTTCCTTAATTCCAGTTTATCTGGAAGGTTCCAAAGTGGGGCCTGTTATTAATCATTTAAGTCATAATTGTCTACTTTACTGAGGCTTCCCTTATTTTATGAACTTTGCGGCCTTCAAGGTGAGACCTTAACCCAAAGGGACACTATTTTTGAATTCCTCCAACATCATCTCTAAAGTTATTGAAGTTCTCTTCCACCTTCATCGACCTACATCACCTAAGGAATGCCATTTCCTTTTCCCTGGCAAATTCTATATAGGTCTGGCCCATTCTCTTTCTCAAACTTCTAAATTTCTACCTGTAGGCCTGTGGCACCAGCTTGTAGGTAATTAAGTATAGCAATCTATACTTCATTGTAATCACATGAGTGTTCTGATGAAAGAGATGGCTACATCTCCAAAGCCTTCCCTACCAAACACTTCATAGGGGCATAGACCATTGTTCTTTCTCCCAATTCAGATTTGTGGTAATTTTCTAGAAGGATACAAAGCACACCTCCATCCTTCCTCATTAAATTTGGGTACCAACCAAAATACTTTGCCAAATCAAAATAAAGAAGCATTCTCTCTGAGTCAGCCTCACTTCTCCTTGTCAGTTCAAGTTTGTGTAATTGGATCTCATGCTCCATTTCGGGTTTCTTCATTTCTTTCTTCCTCACTCTCTTTACTTGCTCTCCCTGATTTTCACAATTGACCAGAACTTAATTGGACCAGCCACATAAATGCCCTGACTATGAGAAAGATCAGGTTAGAGACTGAGTATTCTGTGATGAATAGCTCACCTCCTAACTTCCCAAAGCCTCACCATCACCTACAAGACATAATTTAAAAGTCTGGATAGGCACAGCTGCAACAGTACTGAAAAAAGCTAAATACCATCACGGGCAAAGCAGTCCACTGGATTTGTACCACATCCACCAGCTCAGACATGCGCGTTCTCCTCTATCAGTGTACTGTGGAAGCAATGTATACTATGTACAGGATGCAATGTAACAAATCATGAAAACTTCAGCAGCCTCTCTCCCTACCACTTAGAAGGACAAGGGCAGCAGGTGCATGTGAAAACCATCATTTCCAAGTCACACACCATCCTGATTTGGCCATTTGTGGCTTCATTATTGCTGGGTAAAAATCCAGCACTCCCTACCTAACTTCATCACATGGATGCATCAATTCAAGAAGCAGGCTTACCACCACCTATCAAGAAGAAGTAGGGATAGATATCAAACATGGGCCTTGACAGCTACATTCATGTGTAGCAATGGAGGGGTGGGACTCATTAGAGACCAAAGAGGAGATCTGCACATGCAGGCAGAGGCCTTGGCTGAGGTATTAAATGAACACTTTGCATCTGTCATTGCAAGGAAGAAAGTGCTGACTCAGTTGTAGTGAAAGAAGAGGCAGTTGAGATACCGAATGGGATAAAAATTCGTAAGGGAAAATATTTGAAAGACTGGCTATATTTAAAGCTGGCAAGTCACCGTGTCTGGATGAAGATGCAACCAAGGATACTGAGGAAAGTAAGGGTGGAAATTCCATTGGCACTGGCCATAATCATCCAATCATCTTTGGCTACAGGGGTGGTGCCAGAGGATGGAAGAATTGAAACTATTACATTCTTACTCAAAAAACATTATAAGGATAAGCTCAGAAAGTACAAGCCAGTCAGTTTAACCTCAGTGGTGGAAAAAACTTTACAGATGAAAATCCAGACAAAATTAACAATCACCTGGATAAATGTGGATTAAGCACAAATTTGTTCAAGGCAAATCGTGTTCAAGTAACTTGATTGAGTTTTTTGATGAGATTATAGATGAGGTTGATGAGGATACTGTGGTTGATGTGGTGTACATGGACTTCCAAAAGGAGTTTGATACAATGCCTCAAAGTAGACTTGCCAGCAAGGTTGAAACCCATGAAAAATAATGGAAAGTGGCAACATGGATACAACGTTGACTGAGCGACTGGATTCAAAGAGCAGTGGCGATCAGTTGTTTTCAGACTGGAGGATAGAACAGAATGGGCTTCCCCAGGGGGTTGCCAACAAGACCACTGCTTTTTTGATATGTATGAATGACCTAGGCTTAGGTGTGCAGGACACAATTTCAAAATTAGATGACATAAAACTTGGAGGGACAGTGAACAATGAGGAGGATAGTGATAGACTTCAAGAAGACGTGGTCAGGTTGGTGGACTGGGCTGAGATGTAGCAGATGAAATTTATTGCAGAGAAGTATATATTTTGGTAAGAATGGTTAAATCACACAAAGTATTGTGTGCAGTTCTGGTCACCATATTACAGTATAAAAAGCTTACGGAGGCACTGGAAAAGGTGCAGAGACATTGACAAGGGTGATAGTTGAAGTAAGTTTGAATACATATCAGGAAAGGATTGTCAGGGAAGGTCTCTTTTCTCTTGAAAAAAGAAGAGCTGAGTGGTAGCCTAATAGAGGTCTTTAAAATTATGAAAGGTTTTGATGGAGTGAGAGATTGTTTCCTCTTGTAGGGAAGAGCATAACTACAGGTCATCAATATCAGATAGTAACCAAGAAATCCAATAGGGAATTCAGAAGAACCTTCTTCACCCAAATAGTGGTAAGAATGTGGAACTTGCTAACACGTGGAATGGTTGGAGCAATAGCATAGATACGTTTAAGGGGAAATCAGGCATGCGTATGAGGGAGAAGGAAATAGAAGATTACGATGGAGGTTTAGATATGAAAAGATAAGAGGAGCTTTAAGTGGAGTATAAACACAGACATGGACTGGCTGGGCTGAATGACCTGTTTCTGTGCCATGTACCTTATATAATCCTATACAATGAGAGGCAATCTAAAAACAAAGGCACAATTCTAAAGGGTGTGCAGAAGCAAAGAGACATAATGTTCCAAATTATTGAAAGTGGCAAGGCAGGTTGAAAAAGTAGTTAAAAAGTGTTGGGTCCCAATGACTTGAAAATAAATCCAAAACATTATTCTTTTGCCATTTAAAAAAAATGGACTTTCTGCTGAACCAAAAGGAATGGCTGCTACAATCACATGACCACACGATTGGCCCTTTGTTCTGGAAACTACCAACAGGAGTTACAAGAACAAAAAAATTCCTCTCTCAGCCTGTGGAGTTTCGCACCTCATTGTACAGACCTCTTGTAATCAACAAAAGCAGAGGAAATGCAGATGATGCGGCATCAGCATCAACTGTAAAGAGAACTCTACAGCTCCGGTCTTCAGCCAGCTGAGCGCGAGCTCCTACATGAAAGAACTCCTCTTTGGATTCTGATTCTGGAATCTGGAAATCACATGAACTATTTTCATTTCTGTGGTTCTTGTACTGTTATTATCCACAGTTGTAAAATTATCTTTTCTACTTGCACCTCCCACACCACCCTCACCCCACCATCCTCCCCACTTCCTGCTCCCCGCCGCCCCCCCACCCCGCCACCCACCAACCACCTGTCTGTGTGTGTAGTGGAGTGGGAAGCTGCAAATATCCTCACCCGGATTTTGATTGTGAAATAAACTAATCTTCTGAGTTAATCACAAACGGGTTTGCTGCGAGTTTTAGTAAATTGGATCACACAAACCGAGGGTTTTGGAAAACACACCACAGCATACCTTACAATAAATAATACTCAAAACATCTTCTGCTTAAAGACATTTGGTGAGGGGAAAGAAGTACAGCTTGCCTGTGTATCTCTCTCCTGTCCATAAACAAAGGCATAAGGGATCATGGACTTTTTAAATAGAGGCATGGAATACAAAATCAAGGAAGTTATGATGAACCTTTGTAAAACTCTGGCTCGGACTCAACTGGGCACTGCACCTTAAGAACGATGTTCTGGCTTTAGAGATGGTGCAGCAAAGATTAATGAGAATGGCTCCAGGGATGAGGTACTTCAGTTATGTGGATAGATTTGAGAAGCTGGTGTTGTTCTTCTTTGAGAAGAGAATGTTGAGATGAGATTAGATAGAAGTTTTCAAAATCATGATGGGTCTAGAAACAGAAGATAGAGAGCAAAACTAAAGTCAGCCTGAATTGGGGGGGTGGAGGAGCAACTCTTCACTGGTTGTTGTAATATCCAGTACAAAGGAAGATGGTTATGTTTATTGGAGGCCAATCAGTTTGGCCCCAGCATATTGCTGTAAGCATTCCTCAGAATAATGTCCTCGTTTCAGCCATTTTCAGCTTCTTCATCAATTACCTTCCTTTTCCTTCCAACATAAGGTAAGATATGGGGATGTTGATACTTCAGTTGTAGAGGGCACTAGTGAGACCACATTTGGAGCACTGTGTACAGTATTGGTTACCTTATTTAAGGAAGAATGTAAGTGAGTTGGAAGCAGTTCGGAGAAGGTTTACCAGACTAATACCTGGAATGGGTCTTATGAGGATAGGTTGGACAGATTAGGCTCGTATCCACTGGAGTTTAGAACAGTAAGAGACAACTTGATTTAAACATATAAGTTCCTGAGGGGTCTTGACAGGGTGAATGTGGAGATGGTGTTTCCTCTTGTGGAAAAATCTAGAGCCACATGTCACTGTTTTAAAACAAAGGGTCACCCATTTAAAACAGAGATGAGGTGAAGTTTTTTCACTCAGAGAGTTGTGAGTCTTTGGAACTCTCTTCCTGAAAAGGTGGTGGAAGCAGAGTCTTTGAATATTTTTAATGCAGAGGTGGATAGATTCTTGGTAAGCAAGGGGGTGATGAGTTATCGGGGGTAGGCGGGTTGCTGATTTCAGGTTACTATCAGGTCAGCCATGAACTTACTAAATGGTGGAGCAGGTTCAAGGTGCTGAATGGCCTACTCCTGCTCCTTGACCGTATGTTCATATGATTGTACAGTGATTGCACATTCGCAGTTCCTCAGATACCAAAGCTGTCTGTGCCCACATGCAGCAAGACCTGGATAACATTCGGGCTTGGACTGATAAGTGGCAAGTAACATTTGTGCCCCACAAGTGCCAGGCCATTACTATCTCGTGTTATGATGTGGCAGGTGATGTGTGCCAGGCAGACAAAATCCACAAGGGAAACTTGATCACGCTATCACAATAGTTTTGAAATTTGTATTTATTACGAGAAGATGTGTGTACTGAATTCAGAAGTAATGAGTCCACCAAGACCTTTATAGATTTTAAAAATTAAGTTACAATATTTATTATATTATATTATATTATATTATATTATATTATATTATATTAACAAAATAAAAGATTTCAAGCACATATATAAGACTACAATTACTTACTACTATAACAATACCAAAAATTCCTAATTGACCTGACTCCCAGTTACATACCTCCTTTAAGGCAACAGTCCAAAAAAAACTTTAGATGTAAAACAAAACCAGCAAGTTAACACAATACCAACTTGACAGTGGAATTCCAAATGGCTTCCCTACCTTCAGTTACTTTACATAACAAACTTGTGCACAAATGGTGGGAAGCTTCATGGAGGCTGTTTCACACACTCCTGTTAGATCTTACATGGCCCTTTCCTCACATAGCCTTTCATTCTTCTTTATATATGTTTCTCTCTCTTTAATATGTAAATTCTATGTTTTCATATGTCTTTGAAACTATATCTCCCTCATAATATAAAAACTTTCATGTTGCCAATATTGTCAGTAACCTTTGGGAAAAATAAGCACACTTATTAGCCTTGCTTATGTAACTAGTTATAAACAGACTAAGATCCCTTTGAAATCTAAACAATCCCTTCATTTATCTAAAAAATGCAAATTCCCATCACACCTTACATGTTAAGCCAGCCATATTTACTCATTAGCATCTCAAGCACATTTCAATGTAATTAAATCAGAACCACCCGTACTTACACCCATAAACCTACTTTACAATAAACCAGAAAAAATTATGAAAATTATTATACTTTTATCTTACTCCAACAAGAAAGCATCTAACCCTCTCCTTTTGTTGTTCAACAGCATTACCATTTCTGAATTCCCAACCGTCAAAATGCTGGGACTTACCATCACCCCAGAAACTTAACTGGATGAATCATATGAATGCTGTTATTACAAAAACAGGTCAGGGTCTGGGAATTCTGCAACGAGTAACTCAACTTGTGACTCCGCAAAGCCTGACTCTCATCTACAAGCCACAAGGAAGAAATGTGATGGAATACTCTCCACTTGCCAGGATAAGTGCAGTTCCAAAAACACTCAAGAAGCTCAACACTGTCCAGGACAAAGCACCCCATCCACCAACTTATGCAATCATTCACTCCATTATTGGTGCACACTGGCAGCAGTGTGTGTCATCTACAAGATGCTCTGCAACTCACCAAGTCTCCTTCAACAGCATCTCCCAAACTTGTGACCTAGAAGATCAACGGCCGCAGACACATGGGAACATCACCAGCTGCAAGTTCTCCTCCAAATCATACACTTTCCTGACTTGGAACTATATTTCTGCTCTTTCACTAGTGCTGGGTCAAAATCCTGGTACTCCCTCCCTAACAGATCTGCTAATGTACCCACACCACATGATTTGTAATGGTTCAAGAAGGGAGCTCACCACCACCTTCTCAAGGGTCATTCGGGATAAGCAATAAATGCTGGTCTTGCCAGTGATGCTAACATCCCATGAATGAATAAAACAAAAGAAATTATTCCCATTAGCGGAAGGGTCGAGAACCAGAGAACACTGGTGCAAGATAATTGCCAAAAACTAACAGCAACAGGAGGAGAACTGTTTTCTGTAGCAAGTCATTCAAATCTGGAATGCGCTGCCTGAGAGAATTGCGAAGGCAGATACAATCTGAGCTTTCAAAAGGGAATTGCATAAGAACCTGAAGAGAAAAAAAAAGACCAGGGCTACGGGAAAAAGGCAGGGGCTTGGGGCTAGCTGAGTTACTCTTGCAGAGAGCCGGCAAGCACACTTGGACGAATAGCCTGCTTCTGTGCTGTAACCATCCTATGATTCTATGATGCCTTACATGAGAACATTGCCAGGAACATCTCTTTGTAATTTAAAGGAAGTAGGTATGTAGTTAGCATAGGTTTCAGGAGTCTGGACTTTTTTTTATTGTTATGGCTTACAGCTTCTGAAAACAACTTGCTGCTGGAAAACATTAAAGGTAAACATTCCAATAATTCCTTCAGTGGAAAGGCCCTGGGCCACATCTATGGCATAGCTCCTTTTTGACTTGGAAAGCATTTGCTGCTCCAGTGTGAGCCAGAAATAATGCCATACTGACAGAATGATGCTCAATACCATATGGTGTTATAATTACATAGCCCATAATGTGTTAGTTAATGTGTAGATCTGGGTCACCATCAAACCATTTGTAACTAGGGCTGTGCCCATCATGCTCTCAATCAATGCAACATTTGAATACAGAATACATATTGTATATGCCTACTATAATTTCTATTACGTTTAATTTATCCCTTTCTGTTCTTTGTACCCTTTATGATGTTTATGACTGCAATAAATAAAAAAATTAAATGGAATACAACTTGGGTAAGTGCATTACTTGGCATTGTCCAAGCTTCCTGATGGTATCTAGTTCTGTTGCCAAGAAGTTCTTTAAATAGGTTAGAGTTCATAAAAATATTATTTTCTGATTAAAAAGAAACAAATTTGTTTAATGTAAAAAATTAACACTGCTGATTTTAACCCTCTCTGCCTGAGGAGAGCAGGTCTGTAGGATCTTAAATATTTGTACTTACTGCACTGTACTTACTTGCTGCCCAATCCTGTCCGATATGTTACGGGCAGGGAGAGAAATGTGGGGTAATTTCCCTCCTTTTCTCACCTATTGTCTGACCACAACAAGACGTATTTTTGGGAAACAGTGTTTTCACCCCTTGAGTGCTGTGACCTTGAAGAACAGACATAAAACAGGCTTTTTTGTAAGTTTAAATCAAAAGAAAGAATAAACGTTCAATTCTCAAAACATCCGAAATGTAAATGCAACAAATGTATTCATTTATACCAGATACACACACACACACAAGAAAAGATGGGGCAGAATTTTCCAGTCAGCGTGCGGGGGCGGGCCTGACATGCTGACGCATAAAATGACGCGCGACGACACTGGGCGTGCGTCCCGACATCACCGCGCGCCATTGCGATATATCGTTCAGTGGGCGCATGCCAGAATCGGCTGCACGCCCGCTGAAATGTAAATGGTCTATTAAGGCCATTAAGAAATTAATTGAAGCACTTGTGAACACTGCCCGTCCAACCTTAAGGTTGGCAGGCAGGCGAAAAGCCCAAGTGGCCTTCGCATTTTTCAGGAAACCTCATCCATGAGCGGGATGAGGTTTCCTGAAGCTTATATTAAATAAATAAATAATTTTTCATAAGTATAAAAACATGTCCCAACTCATGACACAGTCACATAAGAGGACATGTTTAAATACATTTTTAAATCACTTGTTCAATCATTTTAATATCTATTCAATCTCCCTGAGGCATGGAGCATGCCTGCCTGCGTAAAATGGTGGCACGTATCAGATCGCGGGTGGCTATCGGCTCTGCGCCCGCCCCCACCCGCTCCCACCCAGCCCACCCACCATTTGAAAAATCCTGCCCATGATGTCTAAACATTTTCTTTCTGATTAAAAAGAAACAAATTTGTTTCATGTAAAAAAATGAACACTGCTGATTTTAACCCTCTCTACCTGATGAGAGCAGGCCTATAGGATCTCAAATATTTGTACTTACTGCACTGTTCCTGCCCAATCCTGTCCGATGTATTACGGGCAGGAAGAGAGATGTGGGATAATTTCCCTCCTTTTCTCAGATGATGTCTAAACATTACTGTGGTCATAAACACCATAAAGGGTACAAAGAGCAGAAAAGGGTAGACTAAACATAATAGAAATTGTGATAGACATATGCAATATGCATTCAGTATTCAAGTGTTGCATTGATTGAGATCATGATGGGCACAGCCCTAGTTACAAATGGTTTGATGGTCACCCAGATCTACACATTAACTAAACATGTAGCATGCACTTAGTTATCTTAAAGAGTAAAAAGGTCACTTCTAGTCAGTCCTCAAGATGGTAGTCGAAATGTCGCAAGTGTGAAGGATTCTGTCTTGATGCACTGTAGAAAAATGAAGGTCAGTGCTTTCTGCTGATGAATTGACACTGGTTCACCCCAAACAACAGCAGGTTTCTGGCTTCCCAGTCAAAATAATGGCCAAGAACTTGTAGTGACAATTTATGACCCTGCAATTAAAATGAATTAGCCCCAATTCTCTGCCTAAGGTAACTTTTGAGGCGGGGTTTTTCCTTGTGCTGGGCAAGAGATGGCTTCCCTTAAGCCTTTATTTCCCAGACTGACTCACTGCTCTGCCCTTGTGGATTAATAAGATATTGACTATCGCCAGCCAGTTTCAGTCATGTGGCCACAGTATTGATGTATTCTATTGTCCACACAATGAGTTAATGGCAGATGTAATTGACACACAATGAAGAATGAATGATATCCCATCAACATTGCAGCCATGTATAAGCCTCCTGAATGTCTTTATTTGAAATCCCATCTTCATGGAGACAGCAAGTCTAGCAGCTATTGTTACTTTAAGTCTTGTCAATTGAAATGGAGAGGGTGGTCATCAACACCTGGGAAGGCCATTTACATTTTAATGAATTTCCAGAGACATGTCCAGCCATGAAATTAGTCCCTGTCTGTATAGAAACCTGACTCTCTAGAGTCCTTTTTGTGAAGGTACAGTGTCCAGGCTGCCTTTTAAAAATAGTGTCCATCTTCCTGATATGTTTTACAGGCATATGAGATGACTGTGACAGACACTAGTACAACCAAGGTACCTGCCTGAAGCAGATGGGAACCTTACTGAAGTATTTAAATCAGAGTTCTATGAAATCAATAGGACCCAATGCCATTTACAGTGGAAAAGGTGGTGTAGCTTACATGCGGGAGATACAAGAACACAAAAAACACAAGAAATAGGAGCAGACATAGACCACATGGCCCATCGAGCCTGCTCTGCCATTAAATGCATCCCACCCTCTGTGTTCTGTTTTGTAGTCATCTTTCAATCCATTCAGTTGCTGTCCCATTGGGAATTGCCCTAATGGATCCTTGGCTTTGACTCCATTTATTTGCCTGCTCCCCATTTTGCTTAATTCCCTGATAGACCAAAAGGTCTCTATATCCCAGCCTTAAATGTAATCAAAAATGGAGCAGCCACAACACTCTGATGTAGAGAATTCCAAAGATTCACAATCCTTTGAGTGAATTAGTTTCTCCTAATCTCAGTCCTAAATGATTGTTCCCTTATCCGGAGACTATTCCCCCATGATTTAGATGGGTTGACCAGCAGAAACAATTTTTCAACATCTACCCTATCAAGCCCCTTCAGAATTTTGTAGGTTTCAATGAGATCGTCTCTCATTCTTCTAAACTCCAGAGAATATAGGCACAATTTACTCAGCCTCTCATCAAAGGACAACCCCTCATCCCAGGAGCCAATTTAGTGAACCTTCGCTGTACTGCCTCCAATCCAAGTATATCCTTCTTAAATGTGGAAACCAAAACTGCACTCAGTATTCCAGATGTGGTCTCACCAACATCCTGTACGATTGTAGCATAACCAGTACTACTGTACGGTTCAGGTATGAAATAGCAATTGGAGGTTCTATTTAAAGGGACACTCACCTAAAAGTACTCAGATGCGTCTCTGTGCATTCAACCTGACTGGATTTCTTCTCATGCTTTTCTATCAGAGATTGCTGATTCTCAGTTCTCTCCTGTTTCAAGCCCTTCAAGAAATCCAGAGCTTAACATTTGAGTTATCCTGGCCAATGTATTCTGGTTGAAGGTAGAGGAGCTACTGGAGCAGCAGAGCAGGAAATCTCAAGGAATTGCAGTTAAGGCGCTGAGAAGACTACACATGAGGGCTACTTGTAATTGTCCTAACCCTGATCATAGACTATAGGCCCAGTTAGTTACTTCCAGTTTTCCGAGGAGTAAGTAGACCAGGAGATTGTTTTACCAGAGAGGCTGTCACAGGCCACTGCAGCTTCTTACAGAAAGATTTCTTTCCAGCTGGCCAGACATTCCCTCTAGTAGTCAAAGTGACTTTATTTTTTTCACCTCAGACTTTTTACATGCTTCAGCATGTGGAATCAGTCATATTAGTCAGTCTGTACACCATGCTTGCAACAAGCAGGTCCTTTACCCTCTTTGCCAAGGCGAGTGATTTTATTACATTCCAAATGGAGACCTGTAATCAGAAAAAACAGGGCTTTGTCTCCAAAGCAAATTTCTTCCAACTTCAGGTTGTGGTTAACTGTAATCATTAGGGCATTTCCCAATGGGACAGCAACTGAATGGATTGAAAGATGACTACAAAACAGGACATAGAGGGTGGGAGTTAAGGAATGTTTCATGGACTCACAGCAAATGGGGAGTGGTGTTCCACTGGGATATTTGCTGGGATCACTGTTGTTCATCACATTTGATCATCTCACAGTCACCCTGCCTAAAACATGACTGCAGTAAAAACGACCTTAAGTTGTTTCGAAACAAAAAAAATGCGCAAGTTTCCGTACTATTTACTCTGCTACATTTTGAAAAGGAATATGCTTACCACAAAAAAACTCAGTTTATTTCTTTCCCAAATAGAAACATAAAGATTTACAGCACAAAGAAGGCTATTCAGCTGATCTTGTCCATGTCGGCTGAAAAAGAGCTATCCCACCTTTTGGCTCTTGGCCCATAGTCCCACAGGTTAAGGCACCTCAACTGCATTCCAAATGTTTTATGGAAACATGTTTTCTCATCAGTTACGTCAATTCCAGGCAAATATGTAATCGATGATGTTAATTTCATTGAAGTAAGCTGGAGATACAGGATGAATCAGCTTGCCCTTCCATTTTTGTGTAGCTGCTATTTAGCTATAATGTTTTGCAACAACTTCTTGAGGAATTTCCTAACATCTGGAGTAAATGCAAATGAATAAACCCTAATGACTAAAGTTTGATGATAAATGTAACAACAATTTTCCATGATGTATTGACGTATTTTCCATCTACAAATGTGAACAAGCATTCAATCACAAAATTTTTGTCAATGGATGCTGATAATATTGACAATGCCATGAAAATATCCCTGCCCTCAAAAATCCATATGGTTAGTTGTACCACTTTTACACTATTAGAAAACATATTTCACCTATTGAAGTTTGGAGAGGTATTTAGATCAGAACTGATGGGTCTGCTTATTTGCGTAGTGAATGGTGTAAAATCCACATAAAACAGAAGTATTGTGTCAGGCAGCATGGAAATTAGAGTGTGGCCTGTAAAAAGAAAACAATTCTAGCTGAAGATTGCAGCATCATGGCTGAAGAAACAGCAGGTAAATAAATAATATGGCTTGGCCCTGACAGTTGACTGTCAGCCAGCTTGTCTAGATATCTCATAACTATTTTTATGACACTTTACTAGAATGACTAACACTAGACAACCAGATAGAGGAACCCAAAGATGGGACAAGGGCATAACACAGAGTTACAGAAGAAAATGCCGTAAATTTGGAGTCACACCTAAAAGCTCTCCTTGATGAAATAGGAGACTGGATAGAATGCTGGGTGTTTTTTTATCAGGACATCTACCGAGAAAGTCATTGTACCATGTTGGGCATCATGGTATTTACAATGCATGGCAACTCTCCCACCTGTAGAACCTGAAAAGAGGAGACAAGGTGAGAAAAGGCCGCTCTCTTTTCCTTGGGCATCCCTGGGCATCAGCACACTCTTCACCCTTTAAAAATAACAGCTGTACAAATAATCTTTCTCAATGCACTGTGGTTAAATTAGGTATTAACTAATTGCATGCACACTTTAAAAACTTCATCCTCCATGTTTACTCAATCTTAGTGCAATAAAAAATGCTGCACAATACCTATCCGGGACAAACTAACAGAAATACCTCATGCTATGCGAGGAGAAAGCCATTGAACTCTTGGGGAGACATGTTGCTCTTCCCATGGGAAATAACGGGCATAGTGCTTTGCCAGATTAGTGACTGTTACTGTGGAATCCCCATGGAGTATCATACAGTCACAAACTCCTGTCTTGTTCCTCTGCCCAATCTTCTTAAGCTCAATTATTTGCTTTATCTTTCCCATTAACTCATTCAGATACTTTCATCTGTGGCAATTAGACAGTGTTGACTTTAAGATGTCTCTGAGGAAGTGCAACAAATGATAGGAGTGACGCTTGAGTCTACAGTAGAAATTTACAGCAAAATGGGGAAGCTTTTTTTGTGGACATGAATGGAGTGTCAGGCAGTTTCTTTAGGGTTTATAGTGTAGGCGACTGCTTAAAGTTTGTGAACTATACATGGCATGACTTAAAGCATTTAGAAGGGGTCGTACACAGATTTGAGAGAAAACAAGTGTCTGAAGAAAAAAAAACGGAACTGGCTGAATAAACATAATGTATAGTGAAGTGAAATGGGAAATGGGGAAGTAAGCATATTGGAGTGCAGAGGTCTGTAAGGTGATGGAGTGAAGGACTGCTAAATATACATTAATAATGTAATCGGGAGTGGTTGCCTGGAAACTTGGGAGGCCACAGGATGAGACAATGTCTACTTATCTTCCTGAGAGACAATAGCTAAGGGAACTAGCTGCCATGTGTGGTCGAAACTGAGAGATACAAACCTTGAAAAACAAGCAGATGTTTGAACTGGTGAAAGGTCAACTGACCATGGTAGACATGGCACACTTGTGACACTGCCAGTGGTCAACAGACCAATCGCCAAAAACTGGACACTGGGGTTGACCTATCAAAGCCTGATCATGTAGGCAGCATGTGGAGAATGGGGTATAAGAGAAGGTGCTCTGAAGGTGATAAGCTAGCTTGCTCAGGAACAAAGTAGTCTGATCAACTACTTGGAGATCAGAATGAGGAGGACTGATCATCCCCTCCAATATGATTCTCGGACTTTCCAAGCAACCAGCAACCCAACCCACGTGGGTACATGAGTATATAGTTGCATTTGAGTTGTGAAGCACTAAATAAACTTGCCTGGTGTGGACAAATTTGGTAGTTTTGAGTTGTTGATACCTAGAATATACCTACGAACAATGGGTAGGAACAGCCTATAATAGCAGACTCCATATCAGAAGCAGCCAGGTAATAAGCAGTATCACTATCTCCATGGAAGCACAGACTGTTGTTCTGGTAGGAATAAAGGAGGAAGTAGACAGCACCCTCTGTACTGGTTTCTAAATCATGGCTGGGATCCATACTGTACTGTGTGTCACTCAGGGCTTTCTTGATCTGATCAGGAGGGACATAGATCCAGGACCTAGTGGAAAGGTCATGCAGGAAAGGGTACTCTTACTTGGTACTGATTCAATTACGTGATGATTACTAGCACATAGGGCTGATATGTTGTCATGTTAGGATGGGTACTGAATTGAAGCAATGTTTATGTGTGGAATGAAGGAGATAAGGCATCGGTGTTAAACAGAAGTAATGAAATATACCCTGATCTTTGCATCAGTTACCGAGGAGTCCAAAATGATCATGATATTCTCTTCCATGTAGTTCTTCCTCCAAAGCAGCTATGTTTCATACGGGTTGTTCTTGTGTGGTGAAGCTGTGCAGGGCAAAGCAGGCTACAACTAAGTAGGACACATAGACTGGGGCAGACTGATTCCTTTAAGATCCCAATGGTCATCTTGATGGGCCATTGTGTAGAGGAATGTACCAAATTACAGCACTGTTCAGCTGCTGTGTGGGCCACACTTGTAGGGGCATTACCCATGAAAACAAAGCTTTCTTCTCCCACAAGTTATCTGGTGACTTGAGTTTCCTTCCTGAAGAAGTCTGGGAGATCAAGTTTTGTAAGAATGCATTGTATTATCTTTTATAATATCTCTCATTTTTTCTTTGTACTCTGTCGCACAAAATCTACACATTCAAGGAGTTGGAGCCCTTAATGTTGTGGAAATTGAAGATGTTATCTGTAGGAGCTCACAAAACAATTTTGGAATTATCTATTGGGCTCCAGTTCTTAGAAAAGCTAGTAACGCTGTAAAATTGGATGGCACTTTCTTGCTGTAGTGACAAAGTTAATGGCGGAAAAAGTTAGCGCAGAGTGCTACTTCTCATGACCCTACACAGGCTTATCTTGATCCCTCTGGGGTAGGCAGCACTGCAGGCACAAGCAAGCTACGCAGTGTTTTTCAATAATATCAATAAAAAATGCAACACAGATGGTGGCTTATGGGGTACGTTGCCTGCCCCAGGGAATCAGGTAAGTCTATTATACTTGCAGCTCTTGGCCATTATTGTTGAGGCTGAACTTGTGATAGCATCGGTGTATTGAAAATGAAATTTTTGCCCCCATATTTTCCAAGTGCCAGGTATTAATTTTATGAATATTTGTTAATCAGTATTCCCCTTCTGGGCAATTCTAGATTGGGGATCTCAGCCTTGTTCCCACTTTCAGCTTTTGCACACGGTGGAGAGAGAAGGGCTGGTGTCCAAGCATAGGTAGTAAATTGAAGTTCTGGCAACAAGGTGGCACTGAGCCTCACAATAAGGTTTTGCCATGCTCTCACCCCACTCTAGGTGGGATTGCCGATGAGAATCCAATCTTAGAATTCCTACAATAATCAGATGATAAACTCTGCTCTCTCTCTTTCATTCATTTGAAATTAGGCCTTCAAAGGATCAAGGACTGTTTTTCAAAAGTTGCTGATGACTATGGGCTAAACATCCGCTTAAGGAAGACAGAGATAGCCTACCAACGATGACCAAATTCTGACTATACTCCACCTTCTATAACTATCAATGGCATAGCCCTATCTTGGAAGCACAACTTCCAGAAATGTCCAGATTGACAGCGAGGTGACAAATGGAATTGCCTGAGCAGCCTTGTTTATGCAAGAAGCTGTGGTGGAAACGAGATATCAAATTTACAACAAAACTTGCTGTGTAAAAAGCTGTGGTAATACTTACCCTCCTATATGCTTGTGAGACATGGGCTACCTACCCCAGGCATATTAAGCAGTTGAACAGGTTCCATATGAGATGCATTTGGAACATCATGGGCATGAAATGAGAGGACAAAATGTCCAATATCGAGGCATGTCAAAGAGCAGAAATGTATGGAATTGAAGAAGTCACCATCAGAGCCCATCTCAGATGGAGTGTACATTTAATACATATGACTGAACATAAAATCCCTAAGGTAGTCATGTATTCACAACTTAAATTTGGGCATGCCTGTGAGGTAGGCCAAAATTAAGGTTCAAAGATTCCTTGACTCCTCAGGAAATGTGCATGTCCACAACAGACTGGGTGAAAAATGCACAAGATGCCCCTGGGGAAATGCAGAGCTTAGAGCATCTGAAGGTATTGCTGCCAATGGTAGAGGGAAGAAAATCAGGAACACACAAGAGGCTTGAACTGGATGAATGCAGTTTTTGGAGGATTGTAGAGGTTTACAAAGATAGGGAGAGATTTCAAAGTAGAATCATAGAATAGAATCATGGAATAATTGCTGCTCGGAAAGAGGCCATTTGTATCCATTTCATGTCCATGCTGGAACTCTATCTACTCTGTATAGACCCCTTATGATTTTGAATACCTCTTTCAAAACTCCTCTCAACCTCTCTTTGAGAAAAAAGGAGTAAAAAGTAAGGCTGAGTCTTTTAAAATCAAGGGGTCACCAGACTGGAAGCCAGTGTAGGTCAATGAGCATGAGGATGATGGGTAAATGGGGCTTAATATATGTTAGGATATGGGTACAGCAGATTTTTGAATGAGCTCAAGTTTACTGAGGATGCTAGTTGGGAGACCAGACAAGGTAGGATTGGAATAGTTGATTCTAGTGGTAACACAGGTATGAGTGAGGGTTTCAGCAGCAGAAACACTAAGGCAGGAGCGGGGATGAGTCATGCTACAGATGTGGAATGAGGCAGTCTTTGTGATGGAGAGGATATGGGTCGGCAGTTCAGCTCAGGTTCAAACAGGATGGCTAGGTTGCTAGTGATCCGGTTCAGCTTCAGACAGGGACCAGTGAGAGGGAAAGAATCAATGGCTGTGGAAGAGAGTTTGTGGTGGGGGCTGTAAGCAATCACTTTGGTCTTTCCACTGTTACAATGGAGGACATTTTTGATCTTCTAGTACTGAATGTTTGACAAGCAGCATGAGAAATTAGAGGTGGTGAACATGTTGAGAGAGTGGCCTTTCATCTATAAGTTCACTGAACCTTCATCATCATCTTCCTCATCATCTGTACTCTCTCCTTGCTGTGGAGGATCTGCAGGAATAACGGTTACAAATTTAGGTATGTTTTCTATATGATACGAGACACATTTTTCTGTAATGCCCGCAAATGCAGAACAAGTAATCACCCTCACTCTCTCTAGTCAATTGCTTCTTGGAGAGCTTGGAGTTCTTTTCTGCAAAGGTTATATGCCCTCCTTAGGTTCCTCTCTATGATGCCTTTGTTTATTTCACTTATCAGTGTCACATCCTGCAATGGCAGATATTCTTACAAAGTGGCACAAAAACACAGATGAAGGGCGGAATCACACCAGATTTGCACAAAATGTGGTAGTGGGCAGGAAAAGGGATCACAGCCACAATGGTGGCTTTTCATGCTGTACTATCCCACTTATGGCATCCTGCCTTATTAATAATACATTCACAGTAAACACGCTGCATCGCTGGCAGATGGACTCGGATATGCCCACCAAGCCGTGACCTCACCGCTTCCTCACTCCAGACGCCATATTTAAAACACAACAGAGCGCATGCCTACTTCAAGTCTTCAGATCAGGACTGCTCCAGGTGACAGGCGACCCCGAAATCAAAGAAGATGGCAGCTCCCAAATTTAGTGATGCCTCTCTGGGGCACCTGCTGGATGCAGTGGAAGGCTTCTGCAATGTCCTCTACCCTTGATCTGGCCACAGGAGGTCCACTAGAGTCACCAATCCGGCCTTGGAGGCAGTGGCAGTGTTGTCAGTGCCACTGGAGCACACAGGAGGTCAACCATCCGGTGCAGGAAGAGGATGAGTGATCTCATCCATTCCACCAGGGTAAGTCAACCACCTCATCACTCTCAACTCTCACACTCACAAACCCATTACACATCCACAGGGATCTCACAGCTCAAGGGACAACATCACTAACTCTCACACACACCCTCACATCTCCATCAAGCTCATGAGCTCGTGTCCTCATCCTGTCCATGGCTCCGCTCACCACACAAACATTACATGCAGTGCCATACATTCTCCATCTGTTTTCATGCAGGAGAAGCTAGCTCACAACAGCAGGGAGAGGTCCCAGACCAGGGGTGGAGTGGCCAATAATCAGGCCCCTCACTCACTTTGAGGAGCGTGCCATCATGCTGACTGGTGAGGACCTGGACCAAGCCTGCGGCGATGGTAAGGTCAGTGGCGAACACCCACATGAGGATACTGCACTACTGTCAACGCAACTGTGAGTGCTCTCTCTCCTGCTTTTGACTCTGCTGCCATGCACTCATTGTCTCTACTTTGGTTCACAGGGAGCTCTGCCAAGCGAACAATGCCTTTAGCTACTCAGTCCCTCATCTCCATTCAGGTCCTCACCTCCAGTGAAGAGGACACCTCCTTCATTGAAGAGCTGGAAATAAGCAGCCTGGAAGACTCGTCACAGCGCTTACCCACACCCTCCACCAGCGCAAAGGCACACACCTGGGTATGACCTAGACCTAGAGCAGCCTCGGGTCCACAATCTGGTGGTCACAGCAAGGACATGAACAGGAGGAGGCAGGTTCAGACAAGCACCCTGGCACACAGAGGACTGCTAGGGAAGAGGCATCTATGGGGTCCGAGTCAGGTGACGAGCCTATAGATTTGGCCTTCCAACTCATTGTGGAGAGTCAGCAGCAGAACATCACACAGAGCTGTTGGAAGCCCTCAACAGAGCAGCACATGAGTCAGGGAGTGTGTCCACCTGCTCTCTGATTAAGTGGTGCCCACATGTGCATGTATGGAGGACTCCATGGGAAGGACAGTGGATGCCATGGAGACCCTGGTCCAGTAGAACATGGAGTTGTGCACAGACCTGCACTCCATCGCGGGAGCCATTGGTGTGTTCCTGCAGTGGCAACATGAAAGGGAGGCGGGGAAGCTCAGCGTCCCTCCAGCTGCTCGTTCCCCCCAAGGAGTCAGGCCAGGGCCCCCAGGCACACGAAGGGAAGAGGAGCAGCAGCTGGACACCCCTGGGTCATCCACTCAAGAATCTCAGATGCTGTTCTCTCCCTCTGAGTCCCTTTTGCCTGTGACCCCCTCAACCTTGTCGTCTGTCACTGTAGAGGGAGCAGCTGGTACACAGAATCACAGAATCTTAACGGCGCAGAAGGAGGCCGTTCAGCCCATCATGTCTGCACCGGCTCTTCAAATAAGCATTATGACTTAGTGCTATTCTCCTGCTTTTCCCCTACCCTTGCACACTGTTTTTATTCAAATAATCATCCAATGTCCTCTTGAATGCCTCGATTGAAGCTGCCTCCACCATGCTGCCAGGCAGCGCTTTCCAGACTTGAACCACTCGCTGTGCGAAAATGTTTTTTCTCACATCACATTTGCTTCTTTTGCAATCACTTTAAATCTGTGCCCTCTCATTCTCGATCCTTTTACGAGCAGGAACAGTTTCTCCCTTTCTACTCTATCCCAGCCCCCTCATGGTTTCGAACACTTCTATCAAATCTCCTTTTAGACTTTCCCTCTCCAATCTCTCCAATCTATCTTCATAATGGAAGTTTCTCACCCCGGAAACATTCTTGTAAACCTCTTCGGCACTCTCTCCAATGTGTTCTCATCCTTCCTATACTGTGGTGCCCAGAACTGTACACAATACTCCAGCTGAGGTATAACGAGTGTCTTAAATAAGTTCAGCATAACCCCCTTGCTCTTGTACTCTTTTCTCCTATTAATAAAACCCAGGATACTCTCTGCTTTATTAACTGCTCTCCACCCGTCCTGCCACCTTCAATGAACTTTGCACATATACACCAAGGTCCCTCTGCTCCTGCACCCTATTAAGAATTGTACCCTTTATTTTATATTGTTTCTCCATGTTCTTCCTACCAAAATGCATCACCTTACACTTCTCTGCATTGAAATTCATCTGCCACCTCTCTGCCCACTCCACCGGCTTGTCTACGTCCTTTTGAAGTTCTATACTGTCCTCCTCACAGTTTACAATACTTCCAAGTTTCGTATAATCCGCAGACTTTGAAATTGTCCCCTGCACACCAAGATCTAGATTATAGAGGAGTCGGTGGCATAGTGGTAATCTAGAGACCCAGGATAATGCTCTGGGGACCTGAGTTTAAATCCCACCATGGCAGATGATGGAATTTGAATTCAATAAAATCTCAAATTCAGGTAAGCGATGACCATGAAACCATTGTCACTTGTTGTGAAAACTCATCTGGTTCACTAATATCCTTTAGGGAAGGAAATCTACTGTCCTTACCTGGTCTAGCCTACATGTGACTCCAGAACCTCAATAATGTGGTTGACTCTAAATATCTTCTGAACAAGGGGGATTAGGGATGGGCAATAAATGCCTAACCAGAGATGCCCACATCCCATGAACAAATTAAAAAAAAAATCAATATACATCAGGAAAAGCAAGGGCCGCAATACTGGCCCCTGGGGAACTCTGCTACAAACCTTCTTTTGGCCTGGAAAATATCCATGAACCATTACTCTCTGTTTCCTGTCCCTCAGCCAATTTTGTATCCATGTTCCTACTGTCCCTTTTATTCCATGCGCTAATACCTTTCTCCAAGTCTGTTCTGTGACACTGTATCGAAAGCCTTTTGAAAGCCCATGTACACCACATCAACAGCATTACCCTCACCAACCCTCTCTGTTACCTCTTCAAAAAACTTCAGCAAGTTGGTTAAACATGATTTCCCCTTTAGAAATCCTTGCTGGCTCTTGCTAATCAACCCATATTTTTCCATGTGACTCTAATTCTATCCTGAATAATTGTTTCTCGAAGCTTCCGCATCACTGAAGTGAAACTGACTGGTCTGTAATTGCTGGGCTTATCCTTGTAACCTTTTTTGAACAAGGGCGTATTGTTTGCAATTCTCCAGTCCTCTGGCACCTCCCCTGAGTCTAGAGAAGACTGAAAGGTTATGGGCCAGTGCCCCTGCAGTTTCCACTCTCACTTCCTTCGATATCCTTGGATGCATCTCATCCAGGCTTGGTGCCTTGTCAACTTTTACTACAGACTGTTTATCCAACACTTCCTCATTATCAATTTTGAACCCTTCCAGTGACAGAGTTTCCTCCTCTGTCACCATGGCCTGGGTAGCATCTACCTTCTGGAGAAAACAGATGCAAATTATTCATTTAACACCTCAGCCATGCCCCTTGCCTCAATGCGTAAATTACCTTTTAGGTCCCTAATCAGCCCTACTCCTCTTTTTACCACCTTTTTACTATTTATGTACCTATAGAAGGCTTTGGGATTCCCCTTTATATTGGCTGCCAGTCTTTTCTCATAATCCCTCTTCGCTTCTCTAATATCCATTTTCACCTCCTCTCTGAACCTTCTTTATTCTGCGTGGCTCTCAATTGTATTTTCTAGCTGATGTGCCATAAGCACACTTTTTCTTTTTTATCTTAATTTCTATCTCCTTTTTCATTCACAGGGCTCTGGATTTGTTTGCCCTACCTTTACCTTTTGCAGGAAAATACCTTGACTGTGCCTGAATCATTTCTTTTTTGAAGGTAGCCCATTGGACAGCTACAGTTTTCCCCACAAACCTTTCAGTCCAGTTAATCCAACCCAACTCTGTTCTTGCCCCATTGAAGTCAGCTCTCCCTAGTTAATTATTCTTACTCTGGATTGTTTATTCTCCTTTTCTATCGTCATCCTAAACATTACAATACAATGATCACCGACTCCTAAATTTTCCCCCACTGAAATTTGACCGACTTGGCCCAACTCATTTCTAAGAACCAGGTCCAACAGTGCATCCTTTCTTGTTGGACTGGACACATACTGTTGTAGAAAATTCTCCTGAACACAATCTAGGAACACTTGCCCCTCTCTGCCTTTTACACTACCACTGTCTCAGTCTACATTCAGGTAATTAAAGTCCCCCATTATAGCTACTCTTCATAATGTTTGCATCTCTCTGTAATTTCCCTGCAGATTTGTTCTTCTACATCGTTTCAACTAGTTGGCAGTCTATAGACTACATCAAGCATTGTAATTGCACCTTTTTTGTTCCTTAGCTCCAGCCAAATTGATTCTGTCCTTGAAACCTCTGGGACATCCTCTTTCTTCAGCAGTGCAATGCTCTCCTTAACCAATACTGCCACCCCTCCTCCTTTTCTTCCTTTCCTACCTTTTCTGAACACCTTGTACCCAGGAATATTTAACACCCAGTCCTGCCCTTCCCTGAGTCAGGTCTCTGTTATCGCCACATGGCAATCTGTGCCTGTAACTCCCCAATCTTATTTCCTATGTACATTCACAAACATGCACAGTAACCCTGATTTAGGCTTCATTACTTTATTCCTTGTTTCAACTCCACACCTATTAACTTATTATTTACTATACTAGTGCAATCTGTCCCTTCCAGTATTTTGTGCACCCTGGTATTTCTCTCTAATGTTCTCTCCTGTTTCCCACACCTCTGCTGAGTTAGTTTAAAGCCCTCCCAACAGCACTAGCAAAACACCCCACAAGGAACTCAGTCTCGGCTCTGTTCAGGTACAACCCGTTCGGCTTGTATGGGTGCCATCTTCCCCAAAGCCAGTCCCAGTGTCCCAGGAATCTAAAGCCCTCCCTCCTGCACCATCTTTCCAGCCACGCATTCATCTGCCTTATCCTATTTCTGTACTCACTTGCACATGGCACTGGGAGAAATCCTGAAATTACTACATTTGAGGCCCTGCTTGCTAATTTTCCACCTAGCTCCCTAAATTCTGATTACCGGACCACATCCTCCTTCCTAATTAAGTCATTGGTACCAGTGTGGACAACAACCTCTGGCTGTTCACCCTCTCCCAGAAGAATGTCCCACAGCCATTCTGCAACATCCTTGACCCTGGCACCAGGGAGGCAAATTACCATCCTGGAGTCATGTCGATGGCCATAGAAACGCCTGTTTGTTTCCCTAACCAATGAATCCCCTATCACTATTGCTGTTCCTTTCTTCTTCCTCCCTTCCTGTATAGCCAAGTCGCTCATGGTGCCACAAACTTGGTTCTGACTGCACTCTGAGGACGCAATGCCCTCACGAGCTTCCAAAACTGATTTGTGAGTGGGACCCCAAGGGACACCTGCAATACCTGCCTAGTTCTCTTGAACTACCTGGCGGTCGCCCATTCACTTTCTGCCTCCAGGCTCCTAAGCTGCGGTGTGACCACCTCCCTGGACATGCTATCCACATAGCTGCCAGCCTCACGGATGTGCAACAGTGACTCCTGCCGCCATTTGAGCTCTGAAACCCGGAGCTCAAGTTTCTGCAGCTGGCATCACTTCCTGCACATCTGGCCGTCTAGGACACTGGTAGAGTCCATGACTTCCCATATATTACAGGCCACATATTCCACTTGACTGAGCTGCCCTGCCATGTCTTAACTTTACTTCCCTTACGTTAACTTTATTTTACTTTGGTTTACTTATATTACTTTATTATACTAGCCCTGACTTTCCTTAGTACTAGGCTTTCTCACTTAAATCCAAGTATAGCTACTTCTTTAAAAATAATACGCTTTTCTAATTTACAGCAATTTAAAGACAGTCCCTGAAAGCAGTTTCTTACCAACCAATGAACTTACAGTTTTCCTGTGATGTCACTATTTGTTTTTGATCCTTTTGAACTCAGTGAGGGATGGTTCCGTGCAGCTGACTGGTATGCTTCTCCGACCTCAAAGTAAGTGGGCAGGAGGACAGCCAAAGCAAGCTGGGGCCCTCAAGGCCTTGATTCTCCAGGGAATGCACAGCAAAGTTGCTATAGGCAACAGGGTCAGCCATTGCACAGGCTGTCTCTACCCATGCTGTGGATGTCAGGGCAGAACCTAGAAGGAGTGGTAGGCCTAGAAAAATTAAGAAATTTTGATCACGTGGTTGCACGGGTGAACACATTTTGTCACTTTATAACCCGAAAATATAATGTGTAATGTTGTCTTTCAGCTTCATTTACAGGCTTTGCGAGTCCTCCCCCTGTATTACTCCCACGAGCAGTTCAGCTGCAAGCAGCCGGACCACGAGTGATTTTTGAGGGAGAAATGTGTGTGTGTGTGTGTGGCAGGGCCTTTTGGAGCCTCATGCAAGCACCCTCATCTCACTGTCCCAAACATTTTCAATGCTGCCTGCTGGGGTTCTCTTTCAGTTGTCTATCTGAGCTGATCTGCATCTCCGCCCATCTACTGAATGCACTCCCATGCAGCACCTGTGCCTGTCCAGCATGAGGCTCCGCTCACTTTTGACTTGAGAAAAATGGTAGTTGTCACGTTTCTGATCAGCTCCACCTGTCCTTTCCCCTCCTCCAGTCACCCATGTCGTTTCCCCCATCACTGTTGACCCCCGAGCACCACCTTCCACCTCCCCACTGTCACCTACCAACCTGAACCATTTCTTTCCAGGATGTCCAGATGAACGTGCACATTCCCTACCTTCCTGAGAATCCCAACCCATCCACATTGACTTCCCGACTTCCTCTTTCAAACCCCAGGGCCTCTGAGACCCCACCAACCACCCTCGCCATCCCCTCTACCGCCACAGTAGCACCCTCACCCTCCCACCCTTCCGGCTCACTCCGCCCCCCTGTAATACTAACCATTCCCTCCCACCACACCCATCCTCAGTTTGCTCCCCAGGAGGTAGTCATTGACTTTATAGACCCTTCCCTTGCACGTTCAGCTGGACATCCCTCCCCTTACTCCTCCTACTACCTGAACTCCTTCCCCCCCCAAACTCCTTCCCCCCTCCGAACTCCTTCCCCACTCCGAGCTCCTCTTATACTTCCTCCCCCTCATATCTTCCTCCCCACTTGTTACATTCTTTCCCATTACACTCTCCTCCTCCTGTACTCCCTCTTCCCGCGACCCCCCTCCCCCACCTCATCCTCCTCCCCCCGCAGTACAGCTTCCTTTCCCAGCCGCCCCCTGATACACCTTCCACTCTGACTCACAGCTGGACCTCCCTCTCCCCCTACCCCTCTCGCCAATAATCTGTAGTAGCCCATGGCCAAGACTGTGATGCTCCGAAGCAGACCTAAGACATTAACGGAGACCTCCCACTTTCCATGAGCTGCTTTGCGGTGGAACCATGTCCATGAGAATCCACCCAGCATGCGATGCATGTGTTCCTCCAGGGTCCGGTAGCTCTAGGGCTCCAGAATCTTCTACTCCTCGGATGTCTTCGGTTTGAGCAAAGCCCTAACGATAAGCCCCGACTTCTGCACATCACACTTTTCCAGACGTGTTCGGGCCGGCGTGTTTTCCTGCCGGCATAACGGAAAGTCTGGCATGTGGGGACAATTCTGGTCGGGCCTTACTTTGCAACCCATGAGTGGGATGCAAAGCAGGTTCACGTTGGCCTTCAGTAGGACTGGTATTCCGCTATGGTGGACACCATCAGATGATCCCACCTCTACTTTCACGCGGCATGAAACCACCCTTCCCTCTCCCCTCACCATGATGCCTGACACCAACGGGGCAAGAAAATTCCAGCTGAAGCATCCAGGGAAGCTACCAGTTCGTGGATTGAGTGATCCAAGCATTTCATTACTTACAAGGTGTTCACCCAGCATGTCCCTGCAATCTTCAGGAAGAATTGTCTTTTTAAAGGCAGCATTCTAATGTCCAGGTATCCTCAATATGTTATCCTTGTTTACACAGGATTTGTCCAATAATTCTTCCAGTAAACATGTAAACAAACTGATGCTCAAAATTGTGGAGGATTTGCCTTTGTGGGGGTTTAGTAAGCACAATTCAAGCCTTATTGGTAAAAATATTGTGCAACTGCCAAGATTATCAGATTTCAAAAATCTACAGTCTACCATTGACTTAGTCTGTTCCAAACTAACTCAGAGCATGTTTATTAGGCAGTGATTGAGGTAAAGAAACTTTGGAACTGAAGGTCACTCAAGTAACCAAGAATGTTGAAATGAAAAACTGTTTAAATCATGTGATTCATTGGCATTTATATGTGTTTTGGTTTTCAAAGATAAACAGCCTTGTTTGAAAATGCTGAAAGACAAGTTATTTATACCTTTCATTCTACATACTTCTCTGAGACCATGTAATAATTGGAGTAATGTCAAATTTATATTTCTACCTAACAGATGAATAGCTTGTGTATCAGATCAGATATTATAGCCTGGAAGTGCAGCCAATTAGCACCCTTTTTGGTTAATAAGAGACCTCCTAAACCTACAAATTGGCAGGCAGGAAGCACATGCACAAGCAGGTACAGCAAGCAATTAGAAAGCAAATGTCATATTGGCCTTTATTGCAAAAGGATTGGAGTACAAAAATAAAGAAGTCTTGCTACAATTGTATGGCACTTTGTTTGAGAACACACCTGGAATACTGTGTGCAATTTTGGTTTCCACATTTAAGGAAGGTTATACTTGCATTGGTTAACTAGATCGGTCCCTGGGATGAGAGGGTTGTCTTATGATGAGAGAGAGTAAATTGGCTCCATGTCCTCTGGAATTTAGAAGAATGGGAAGTGATTTTATTTAAACATTTAAGATTATGAAGGAGTTTGAGAAGATAGATATTGAGATGTTATTAACCCTGGCTAGGGAATCTAGTACATGGAGGCACAGTCTAAGGATAAGGGGCCAATCATTTAGGACTGAGATGAGGAGCCATGTCTTCCCTCAAAAGGTTGTGAATCTTTGGAATTCTGTACCCCAGTGGGTTGTGGATGCTCCATCATTAAATATATTTAGGGCTGAGATAGACAGATTTTTGGTGTCTCATGAAATCAGTGGACACGGGGAGCAGACGGGGAAATGGACTGAAGCTCAGGATCAGTCATGGTCATATTGGACGGCGGTGGATCAGGCTTGATGGGCCATATGGTCTTCTCATGTTCCTATTTCTTATATTCTTATGAGTTTGAAGTATATGATCCACCTTATTGATAAAGGCAAAAAATTAGCATGAAGTTAAGGAATTTAGTACTTGTTTGATACTCCCTGCAGAGGGATCACTATAGACCGCAATAAATAATGTAAGTTTTAAAACATACTTACTTGAATGCAGAGCTGGGAAGTGCTTCATATGATTGCTCCTCCCGATCCAATATTCAAAGAATGTGGGCTACTCCTGGACACCGATTTCACCCCACCCTTACCATTCACCACCAGTCCCCAACTCAACAGTGTTCATCTGCCCCTTCCTAACTTTTGCTGCAACCTTCCACTGGCCTCTACTACTTTCTGACCCTCCCTTTCCAGTTGCCCTCTGTGTTATTTACCTGAGGGCTGCTACAACACCTGCAGCTCCTCGACTTTCCATCGTACTTTGCCAATGACTCACTTGTTGCTCCATGCAGTTCGCTGGTTTGATGTAAATGAGACCCGAGTTCCAATACTGGGGCACCTCAGGCCTCAGCAACCCCTGTGTGCCCAAAAATGGGTATGCCCAAATTTCTGGGCTGGTGTGTTGTCATTTGTATCTTACTTTAAAAAGTTGATATTAGAGTGCAATATTGACCATCCCAATAGATGTCATAAAAAACATGCACATATTATATTAGAAATAACAATACGTACAAATGGAAGAAAATATGAATTCATAATTTAGCCCTGCTCATATTCTTCTAGATTTACATGTTATCTGCAATTTAATAGTTGTGGCACTCCTAGAACCTTATAGCTTAAAATTTAACGATATTGGAGACCTTTGTTCCAGAGATTTGCAAATACCATTGGTAAATACAATAATATTCCCTACATGCTTTGGATTGTGGCACATTGAAAAGATAGTACTTTTACCTTATCTATGGTTTTATAATTCTGGTTTATCAGAAAATATTGGCCTTGAATTTACTTGAACCTTCTCCCCAGTGTGCTGCTGTAACTTAGTCAGAAGTATAGTGTCTTTAAGAGGCATATCCATGTCGCACAGACTGCAGCTCTAGTGACACTAGTGGAGAGATTGGGTAGTACCCTGCATGCCAGATTCCAGATCAAAATGTTGTCTCTTACATTTTTCATGATCTGATAGCTACCACTAATCAATGGTGACCCAGAACCAGGTTACAATGAAATGGTGACAGTGGGATTTGGCCTGCTTTCTCTGAGGACCGTCTCCATCCATCCTCCTCAGAGCACCACACATGTTAAGCAGGCTCCAGAGATTCATAGGCACATTGCTGGGAACAAGCTACCACAAGATGAGGGCCATCTCAATATGAACAATGAACACCCCCCTCAATTCTGGCCCTCAGGTTGCACTTAGGGGAAGTACTAGAATAGGTGAAAGGCATCCCTAGCTAGGTAAGGGAAGCACAATGTTAAGAAAGAGAGTGTTGCAATGTATTTGTCTTGGAATTTGTTGTATTAAAAGAAAATATGTACATAATTAAATGCTTTGTTATTCACAGAATTTAGAATGATATGGAAAATTGTACACTTAATCTAGTGTTGACTTATTCAATCAGGTGATGATTACTGGCATGCTCATTTAGGAGCATAGAGGGTTAACGTGGTCATAGCCAGGATGAATACCAGATTGAGGGACTGTTCCAGTATTTTAAGGTGCCCTAGATGGAGGAAAGGCACTCATGTTACAGATGGACTACATTAAATAGAATAGAAGGCTTCAGTGATGCGATGTCCACTTGTGATGCGATGTCCCTTTGCAGCATACATTGAGGGGCCTTCTGAGCGCACATCAATGTGATGTTCTCCTCTATATGCTTCGGCAACCAAAGCAGCTAGGGCCAGGTCACAGGGAATGTCCAAGTCCAAGTTTCTATGTATAGCCACGTTGTGCAGGGTACAGCAGGCTACAACTATGCGTGATACATGAGACTGGGCGTATTGCAGAGTCCTTCCTGACCTGTCGAGATAGCAAAAATGTTTCTTTAAGAATTCCAATTGCCCTCTTGATAAAAACTTATGTATGCCAGTGCCTTATTGTAGCACTCCTCTGCTGCTAATTGGGTCATACTCAATGGGTTATTTACTATGGGATAGGGGGTATGCTTAGTTACATACAAGGCATCCAATCACCTCATTCTCTTCCATCATAGGGAATCAAATTTCAAAGAATGAATTCATTGTGGCAACTTTTAGCATATCTTGCACTGATGTGTATAATTCTTTGCATGTTGTCGTATGCAATCTGTACATTCAGGGAAGCCTTTCATTTGAAGAAGTTGAGGGGGTTATCTGTTGGAGTTCACAAAGTATTGTGGGTGCCATCCATTGCACCCAGAATCATGGCAAAGGCAGCAAACCTATATAACTGGATGGCAGTATCTCTCTGATGCCTTGCTGTGATGTTAAAAAGTAATGAATTCTCCAATTCTCTTGTAAAATATGTCAGTAACCTAATGAATGCATTCCTATACTTCCTTCTGGTTGCCCTGTGACTGTCTGAAATAATCTTGATGTGGGGATGTCTTCAGCAATGCGACTGAAGTCACTGGATGTGTATACTGTAGATTAGGGGGTCATAGTGACATGGAGGCCTCAACTATGATTGCAACAGATGTGGCTATGGAAGGTGAGATTCTCGCAGGATAGCAGCACTTCCGCACTACTTCACCACCACTGATGACTCGCCAAAAGCCAAAAGGAGGGTTGAAATAGGCTGTCCTGCAGCTGCAAAGAGTTTCTAAACTGCAGTGGGACAACAACAGCAACATGTATTTGTATAGCACCTTCATTTTAGTAAAACATCAAACGGGTCATCACAGGAACATTATCAAACTAAATTTGACACCGAAAGACATAAGGGGATATTTGATCAAACAGATAGGTCTTAAGAAGCGTCTGAAAGGAAAGAAGTGAGGTTGAAAGATGGAGAGGATTAGGGGAAAAATTCCAAAGCTTAGGACCTTGGCAGCTGAAGACATGACTGCCAAGTCTGCCAACGGTGGAGCATTTAAAATCAGGAAGTTTAACAGGCCAAAATTGAAGGTGCGCAGGTATCTCCAGAGGTTGGTAGAGCTGAAGGAAATTACAAAGATAGGGAGAAGTGAGGCAATGGAGGGATTTGACTATATGGATGGCTGCTGGTTGACAAGGGCTATCTGTTGAAAAGGTGGCTCATGACGCCTCTCCACCATCCAAGAACAGAGGTGGAGCAGCGGTACAACAGGAGGCATGCCTCCACAACGGTGGTGATAGAGAGAACCATAGGCCTTCTCAAGATGTGCTTCTGATGCCTGGACCATTCAGGGGGAGCACTACAATACCCCCCAGAGCGGGTGTCACTGAAAGTGGTTGCATGCTGCGCTCTTCACAGTCTGGCACTGGCAAGGGGGAACCCACTGGAGGAAGAGGATGTTGATGCAGCTGCACAGGCCAAAGATAATGAGTCCAGTAGTGAGTCAGAACAGGACAGGAGAATGCTGAGGGTATGGAGGCAGGCCTCGGTAACCTCCAGGGATGCAGGGACACTAGGGATGCCTTGATCCAATGGTCCTTCAGCTAGGCTGCCAAATAAGAGCTACCAACTCATGCCAGAGCTGCTGCCACCATCTTGGATCGCAGAAATGACCCTATACTTTGCCTCCAAGATACATTCAGTGCCTATGTAATAAAATATCGAGCCACCCACGACCAGCATTACATACTGGCGTATCCTGCACTTACAAAACAAATGAAGCAAACTCAAGTCAATAACACAAAAGCAAATGTAATTTAATGTTGGAACTCACAGATTATTGAACAGAACAATGTCCGGTGTTGTTGGTCACATCATTTAAAAAAAGTAAAGCAAATGCGTGAACAAAAGATCACCCATGACCAGTCCCTCTTGTGATTAAGGTGCTTTAAACTTACGTTTATGGGTGCTATGTCTAAGCCTCCCCTCTCGCTGGCATCATCATTGGAGACAGCTTGCTGACTCTGCTGTCTTGTTGGCCTTGATGACCTTGGCAGTCATCCTCTGGCCAGTGGAGCTTGTGATGGAGGGAGCAGCCAGTGCCATGGCTGGCATCTCCCAGTCACCGCAGCCTCATCAGATGCTGCTGCCATCACCCAGAGCGCCCTGAGAGGATCCTGCAGAGACGACAAGCAGTTTGTGTGCCAACGTGAGGTCGCTGTGGAGCTCCCTGCTTACCATTGATGGATGGGCACCTAGCTGGAAATCTGGGTGCTTCATACATTTCACACACGGACACTGACCACCTGAGGTCAATGCTGCTGTGAGGGCTTGCAGGTCCGAGTGCAAGCTCAGGAACCCCTGATTCTCTTCCTGGAGCAGCCCCTCCATTAGTGTTGCCACGCTCTCCATGGAGGAGGCATTGCACTCGGCCATGAGGGTCAACGCAATGCTCATGCTCCGCAGGGACTCCTCCACAATGGAGACCATGGCACGCATACCCCCTTGGATCTCCACCAGATCCTCCCACACATGTCACTGGACATCCAGCATCTGCTGCCTAATGGATGACTCTAGATGTCCATCATCTGCCTTTGATTGAGCATCGTCCTGGTCTCCAGCAGTCCTCCGACTGCCAGCGCCCTGGGCACTCTCTGCCTCCGACTGCACCTCAAGCGAGTGTAAAGAGCCCTCACCAATGTGCACCGAGATACTAGCTGCTGAACTAATGCCCACCGAGGTGCTGGTATCTGCGCTGGTGCCTGGTTCAGAGAGCAGGTGTGATGCAGGTGCTTATGAAGCACGATGATCCTCCGGCGTCAGGGGTAGCTCCTGGAGGTCCTGTGCTTGGCTGCCTGGTGGCAGATCTAAGGGAGAAGAAGGACATGTCATTAGTTTAAGTCATGACACCATCTCTGTGCAAGCCAGGCACCCTGGTGAGACAATGGAGATCTGCATCAGGGTGATATTGTCTTTCAACGATCAATGAGGAATTCAATCTGGAGGCTCCCATCAATGATGAGACTGCACAAGATTGATTGCAGCTTCAAAAACTCTCACCTCAGTGCACTGCACTCTTACGTTCGTCTGACACCCCAGCCTCACCGCGGCCGATTGATTGAGGTGTGTGGCGCCTCTTGAACTCCAAGGCCTCCTATTCATATCTGGAGAGGATGAGGAGATGTGGATGTCCTCCGCCAGTCTGTGACCTCCCAGTATTGTTATGGGATGTCATCTCCTGGAAGGACAGAGGAGCATTGATTAGTGCACTCTCTACCTGGCCAACCCCGCCTGAGGAGCATCTCCCAGGGCACATCTGAGTCATAGCCTTCGAGGCGCGAGGCACTCAGTCAAAGCAGCCAGCACTCAGCCCCTTGGCCAGTTCCTGTGTGATTGACAGTCGGCACTTAGACTCTAACACCCCTGAGCTCCATGGCAGGGGGGGTGGGTGGGATTGGCCAGCCCAAAACGATTTAACACACTGATCCATGCCAATACAGTACCTACCCTTCCTGAGTGTAGCAGGTCATTGAAGTGCTTCCGGCACTGCACTACGCTGCACCATGTCATGGCTGCTCACATGGGCTGCCACCTCCTCCCATGCCTTCTTTGTGAGGCGTGGTGGCCTCCTCCTCCCATCTCTGGAGACACGGGCGTCCCTTCTGGCAGCCACCTCCTTCAGGAGGGCGGCGAGGCTCTCATCAGAAAAACGAGTGCCCAGCCGACCTCAACTTCCGCCTGGTCTGTACAACTTCATTTGCAGCCATGTCGCTGCTGCAACTCCAACACGGGCAGTCTCCCTGGGGCTACCTGCACCAATTTTGAACTGGTCACCAGGTCGCCATTGGAACCGGCGGCCAACAGGCCCTCGCCCCCGCTCACCCCTTCTTGGAGGCTCTGCAGCCGTGTTCATGCTGATCAAGCCTTAATTATCCTGCCAGCGTGAAATTGCGGTAGCGGCCCAATCACGGTCGGCTTCCGGACCGCTCCTGTTCGCCCCCGTCGAGCCCACCTGACGAGGGAAAAATTCTGCCCCTTGAGTTTACGGTGGGTAGAAAACTGAGAAGCTGACCAGGAATTCATCTGAAATACTCAAGTCTGAGCTAACAAAGGCATGGATGAGGATTTCCACAACAGATAAGCTGAAGCAGCGATGTCACAGAGAGAGACGTACGTATTCTTAATGACGCTGCAGATATGTTGTCGGATATTCATCTCGGGGTCAAATGTAACACCAAGGTTGCGAATCGTCTGGTTCAGCCTCAGACAGTTGCTGGAGTGAGGGATGAAATCGCAGTTAGGGAACAGAGTTTGTGGCAGGGATCGAAAATGATGACATCGATCTTCCCAATATTTAGTTGAAGAATACTTCCTTCATCCGTATATTGGATGTCAGACAATTTAGAAACAGTGGATGGGTTGAGAGAGGGACTAGGTGGGATTTGTGCTTAAAAAACGAGTCACCTCATTCCAACATTATATCTCAAAGACACAGCTAGCTGCCCTCCGAATCTCCTGTCAGTGAAATTTCACTTAGAAAGAGCACTAGTAAAGTTAGCTGTGCACAAGGAACAGCAACATGGAAGCAATGGGTAAATGGAAAACCCCATGGTGATGAAGATGGAGAATTCAGTCACATAAGCACTATATTGTAATAAATCACTGTTGGAGTTCAATCAATCTTCCAATTGTGCTTTTCTTTTCAGTATTTGAACCAGAAAACCAAAAAAAATTGTGAATATGTAAATTGATTAAAAATCAGGATTAGAGGAGCATGAATGTTTGATTCTCTTTATATTGATTCACTGATGTGACTATTATACACAAAGCTGAGAAGGGCATTTTTGCCCCTTGCTATTGATGCAGCTCTTCAGGGCTTGTATGGGGAAGGGGGCGGGGGGAACGATGTTGGGTGGGTTGGTTACGATGCTTCCTACTCCCCCTCCTGCCTCCAGATAAGCCATCTCACAAAAGAAGAATGAAATCTTTGTATCACACTTGACATCCATCATTGACAGTGAGTGAAAAGGAGTTACAGCGTTCAGTAGGCAGAGTAAATCTGGTAATAGGTGGTAAATTCCTCAACAATTCTTTGATGAGATGTTAAGATAAAGAGTTAAACATCATAGCATCTCAGCCTCCAAATTAACATAGCAAGCTAATAATAGATGTAAATTAAATGGTTCCTTTCACTATCCTGAACTAATAATTCTGCCTATGTATGTATAGCTAGAAAGCTATTCCGAGGAATGAAAACTGGATAGCTAAACGCATAAACTTGGCAAATGAACATCATTTGCAAGACATCAGAAGTCTCCAACCCCTTTCTACATAACTGGTGGGTTTCTTTCCAAGGAGATTTTGGCTCACTTAAACTAACCTACATTAGACTACCCAGCCTAATTTACAGAAACCAAACATAACCGAGTGAATGAATCCTCAAAGAAGAAACTAGACAGGAAAGTTATGAACTAACTTTTCTTTTGAATAATATATTTCTCTCAGCTTGGTTAACGTTTTCTTAGTTCTAAAAAACCAGTTTCTGTCTGCATGCTAAAATAGTGTAGCCCCTGTCAAATGTGAAACATTTAATCAAGGTTTAGACTTTTGTTATAAATACTCTGGTGGAAAGCCAGGGCAAGTTACCAAATATTCATATTAAATACTGCTTTGTGTCCTAATGAATACAGTGCCTAACTGATCTGGTGAGGTCTCACAGACATCTTGCACAGCTGCAGCTGAAGTGTCTCCAGTTTTGTTTAGAAGCTCTGGATCTTTTATTTTCAAACAGTATTTCAATGGAGTTGAAATCACTTTATAGTTTTTATATTTTTCAACACACAAATGGTCATAACAAAGTAGAGTCGTATGTGAAATATGCATTCCTCCTTTGATTCTGACCAAGTCTCCATAAATTTTTCAGATTAATCTAGAAATTTCTAAGTACTTGTGAGACTGGGGTGCAACATACAGAAATCGAATCCAAACCGTATAGAATGGGGGACTTAGCACTCCACCTACTGGATTAACTGTTCTCAAATTTGTAGCTTCATACTTCCTGGAAGATAACTTGATCTTTCCATTTTCTGTTTTTAACTTCAGCTCAAAAAAGTTCAATTTTTTTTATTGGAGTAAGTGTGCTTTTTCTCAAATCTTCTACCTTAGTAATGAATCTGATTCTCCACTTAATTTACAATCTTAGTTAGTCTGCTTCTTGAATAGAATATAACTTGCTAGTTAGTTTCTTCAACAAACAACCTATTATTCTATTAATCCCTTAGACAAATTATAACTATTCTGTCAGTTTCTTCCACAAAATATAACTATATGCTTTGGTTCTCATATGCACTCAAAGCTTCAGGGCTCTCTCAGTTTTGTCTCAGCACCAGTTTGCCACTTAAGTGAATACTTTTCTGCCAATTTCAAGCAAAATAATGTTCTATCAGTTTTTCAGGCTGTCTATTTCTTTTTGACCTCTTCATAAACTAAAATTCAGTAGGATTCTTCATGTCAAATCTTTCAGCCTTTATAGCTCTCTAATCTTCAGGCAGATTTGGAATGGATGTTGAATAACATGTTTCTAGAATGTATAAGCAGATTTGCTGCTGGATGTCATGGATATTTCTATTACTCTAGGCAGATTTGTACAGGGCTGAGTATTAAATGTTTTGAAAATCTCTGGGTATCTTTAGAATAGCCCTGGTGTAGAGCTTTTGCAGGATTTACTTATAACCAAATCCTGGATGAGTTGAAGATCTCTAAAGCTAAGGAGGACAGAAACCACCCTGTTTTCTTAAGAACTGTTATGTAATTCCAGCTCTGATTCTATTACCGTCTTCCTCCTGAAGATCAAATTTCTCAAATACTCCCACCACAAGTTTCCTCGCCCCACTCTACACAAATATAAATTTTTACACTCCTTTCCTGCATAGCCATCATTCACATTCTTATGTAGCTCTACTGGCTCCATGTCTCTCAGCCAATCAACTTCAAAGTCCTTCTGCTTATCACAAACTCACAGTAAAATCTTCTCAAAATCTTTTGCACCCTGTGCTTCTTTGACTCAACATTACTGTGTGTCCCTTTTCCCTCTGATTCACTATTGATCTTTTGACTATCATGTTTCCCCTTTCTAGAACTCTTTCCAAAGCCACTTTACCTTGCCAGAGCAAGAGGGATGGAACCTGTGATTGGAGGAGGTTGAACAGCAAGGTGGCAGAGACAGAATCAGTGATTGGTTCTCTGTTTCTCCTGAGCTTACTGCACCTCCAATCACAACTCTGCAGTCAGTTGCCACACTCACTGACAACACAGTTGCAATTTTTTTAAAGCCCTGTTCTAACCCTGAAGCTCGGAACTTATATTTAAAATGCCGGACTTCCGAGATGCCAATGTCAGAAATCTCAACCTGCCACTGCAAAGATATCTTAGTAAAGACTACAATCAATACTGATAAAGTGGCTTACTCCAGCTAGTTTGTAAAGTGTTACAATTCTCTTTAGTGACCTCAATGCGTTGTCATCACCCAACCTATAACAAGTAGCACTTTTATACTCCTTAACCTTACATTGATCCTCACTACTTAATGAATCTAGGTAATATTTTAAGTAATCTGTTACCCCTACAGTCGAAGTGCAAGCCCTAACTAGCACAGTACAACTGAACGAGTCTGCGACTAACACATTACTCACAGGACTAAAACGCCTTGTGACTAGTACAATTTGTTCAGATGCATCATTATCTTCATCTTCTGCCTCAGAATTCTCTGTGTCACTTCTAGGACCCTGCCTCTCTGCTTTAATGATACTTTGAGTCACAGCTGAAGAATGTATTAAATGTTAATTAGCATTCCAGGATTCATTTGTTTATTATTGCTGTTCCAATCCTATCTACTGCTGTAGTGGCCAGTCTGCTAATGGTGCTTTCATCCCTGTTCTGCCTACCTGTAATCCTTCCACTGCACTGAGGCTTATGTCTAGTATCTAGACCATTTTGAAATCTGGCAATCACTGAGTTCTCTATTCTTTGTCTCATAACGGAATGTCCCATTTGTTCCACCAAGGCTGCAGAAAATGATTGTTTCCATAGTATTTTTTTTCAACACAGTAGACATTGAATGCAACAGGGACTCTCTCTCCCTGAGAACCAAACACCGGTTAGAAATAAGAGCCTGTCCATATGCGACAGCTTAGCACAATCCAGCAATTTAAGTGCTTGCATGGAACCAGGAATCGCTAAATTGAATTTCCTCAATTTTTATGTAGTCTGATTAAGTCCATGAAATATTCCTCCATTGAATAACCATCTGTTTTCCAAAATCTATCAAAGTCTGACTATGCCCTATTGGTATTTAATAGATCTTTCTCCAAGAACTATAATGAAAGATCCAAACCTTCATCAATGGGAATCCAGCTAACAAACTACTTTATTTATGATTTTACTTTTGGTAGGATGCAAAAATATTGAGGCCATACCTCTTTCCTCTTTGGTAGGGATATAACCTGTGCCCACATATTCACTTCATTGTTCCACTGATCACATGGTTCAGACTCCAAGAACATTGGAGCGTATTCATACCCCAACAATTTACTCTTGCTTTCTTCCATTTCTCACAATGGCAACTAGGATTGTACTCTTCCATTTGATTTTTTTTCTCTTAGTTTCTAACCTTCACCTTTCGGCAATCAGCCTCTGCTGCCATGTTATATTTCAGAAAGCCAGTTGATGAAAGCTAGTGCTGGAGCCAGTCTTTACTCAATCCAACATTCATTTGCAGAGTGAAGCATTACAAGCATACACCTCCTAACCCAACCCAACACCCAGTTTCACTGAGTGTCCCTTTATACCTGTGCCAATGAAACCTCAATATATGCCGTCTACCTGTATATAATTAAACACAATTGATATACAATTAATACATACCTGGTGACAGCATTAGATATTCTACAGTCACTTGACAGATAAGAGTTCCTCATTCTTTATTGATACCATCACTAACTGCAATATCACAATATGCACAATGTAAAGTTTAAACCCTTTCTCCATGTCAGCATATCTTGCATCTCCCACAAGTCTTTCAGGGCTGACTGAGGATCCGTAGTGGGAGGAAGCTGATGAGTCCTCAAAGGAGGGTGAGCACTCCAAGGATTTGCCATCAAATGGCTCATGCACCCCTCCACGAACCTAGATAAATAGACCTCAGTGAGTACTGCTGTAGATATAGCTAAGCTGTCACATGGTGAGGACCACATCACATGAGCAAGAGTATATGCTGAAAATAGAGACAGCAGTGGAGAGTTCCCACTAGAAGAAGAGCAGGGCACTCCAAGTTCTGCTCATGTGGATGCAAATGCTGAACCTCAGGGTCATCCTTGAATAGGGAACTTGTGGAACACCAGCAGGAAATGTGTGTGTCTATGTCAGCATTTCCAGAGGCAGTACACACCCTTGGAGAAAGTTTGAAAGAGTTGTCCTCTAGCTTACGTGTCTTGAAGTCTCAAGCACTTGCATGGCAAGAGTGGCCATTTGCATTGAGATTCAGATGTGGCAGGTCACCAAGTGCATGCTGACTCAGACCACTAGCCTGCACACTCTGATTGCCACTTTTTATACAGGATGGTTCATCCTGTGTAAAAAATGGCAGCCAGAGTGTGCAGGCCATTTGTGGTTCAAGGCCTCTCTGACATGCAACCAAATATTCCTTTGTGTTGGTGATGGAGAGATGGCAGTGGTCCAAAGACCGCGAGATGATATTAGATGATGTAGTGCCACTTGGCACTTAATAGCCACTCATGCTGAATTGAAGTCACCACTATCTAAATTGTCTTGATATGCAATATGCTAAGTATTTATCATTTCTCAATGTCAGCACCAAATCACATCTTTTACCTTTCACAGATCCTTCACATGTTATGGTGCAGCTGCTGAAAGACAGCCTAAGAGTTCTTAGAGGAGGACAAACATTCTGAGGATGCACCATTACATGACTCATGCCACCATGGCCCTCCTTTAGCAAAGATACACACACCTCGGTAGGTACAGCAATAAAGATAGCTAGGTTGTTACATAGTAAGGAGCAAACACATGTGAGTAGTTGCTGGAGTTAGGAACAGCAGTGGAGAGTCACCTTTCAAGTGAGCAGGACACACCAAGATCTGTTCAATCGCAGGTAGATGCTGAGTCTTAGAGGTCATGCACAAAAAAGAACTTCTGTGGCTCTGTCAGCATTTTCAGAAGCAGTACACAGCCTTGGAGAGAGATTGAAGGAGTTCATCTCTAGCATGAGTGCCATGATGTCTCAGGTATTTGTACTTACGTCCTCCTCCATGGAAAGAGTGGCCATCTGGACAGAAATCAGACAGAGCTGGCTCTGAGCAATGGCTGTACACTCAGATTGCCACTTTACACAGGATGGAGGAAAACATCCTGATAGCTCATGCCTCACTGAAATGCAGCCAAGTGTTCTCTCGCTCTTGGCTAAGAGGGAATTGCAGGTGGCCCCTGAGAAGGAAAATGGATTAAAGGCACTTGTAAGTGGGATCTCTTCTCATGACAGTTCCACTTCTTATCTGTTATTCCCATACCCCTACCCCCAATGGCATGAGACAGAGCCCCATATGCTACCTCCTACCCCGATGACCGACGACTAGACTCCAAAGCCCAGTAGTTGTTAGCCATGGACATCTCATCTGTCAAAGCAGGGGAATAGGCAGCCTGCCTCCAGCTCTGCTGAAGCCACAGAGGTTGCACCATTTAGGAGCAATAGGAAGCGGATGACAAAGATTTATTAATTGTACAAGGCAATTCATTTAGGTGTATATAACAATGTTCCTGGCATCATGTAGATATTTATTTAAATGACTAGTACATCTTACTTGAACCCTTCATTCTCCTGCCATCCAATCTGTTACATCCTGAATTCCAAATGGACTGTATCTTTCAGGTGAATGGTATTACCAGGTTCGAAGACAGGGAAAGGGTGTGAATATAATGGCTGAGTATTTGACTGGAGGAATGATTTGTGTTGCAATGGGGGGGGTTTGGTCTGAGGGTTTATGATTGCATGGCCATATGCTTCACCCATTTAGATTAGCTGAAGTGTGCCTGTATGAGGCTGGCATGGGCTTCGCTAGCAGCCAGGTGAGTTGCTGAAGGTACTCTGGTCATTTCTGGCTCCTCATCCTCCTCCTCCCCTGTTGATGCCAAGAAATTGGCACCTTCTTCCTCTTGGAGGTCCAGTCCTCTCTGCAGCATGATGCTACGCAATGCATAGTAGAGAACAACCATTCTGGAGACCCATACTAAGTACACCTTGCTGTTGCATACACTGAAGGGCTCCCCTAGATCTGCCTAAGCAGCTGATTTGCATCTTCAACAACCCAATGGCTTGCTTAATGATTGCCCCTGGGGGTCATGTGGCTCTCATTATACCTCTATTCTGCATCAGTGGTAGGGCTCCCCACAGGAGTCCTCAGAAGGTAACCCTTGTTCCAAAGATTCACACATATATATGATCATGGTATGAGCTGAATCCAATTGATAGATACTCCTGAATGAACTGCAGGCACCTTGATTGAGCCATTGATTCCCTGAATCTGTGGTAACCCAGCCAGCAGCGAATGGGTGAGCTTTCTGTATCTCATTGACATCATCAGTGTGAAAGTGGACACAAGTATTTTCCTTAGCAAGTTTGGCCTCAATTGCCTGGGAGGTACACTCATGGGCAGCAGATTGTGATGTTACCAGCAAATCCCTGCAAGGAACTGGAAAGGAAGAAATTCAAGATTGTTGTAACCTTGAAAACCACTGGTAATGTGTGCCCACCTGGCTCTTTTGGAAGGCAATCTTGTTCCAGGAGGCTACAATAATCTATCGTAAAAGCCTTGCCTTCTGATACACTGTTCCTGTTATTATGAGAAAACTGATCCTCTGCCAGTATACCCTGTGCTCACTCTGTGTCCATTCCCTGTATCCTGTGGAGCACCATGTGGCTGTTATTGTTGGTGTCTTTTCTTGTTTATATGATTGCTCCTGTTGTTCCCCATCAGATGCCCATCCTATAGCTGCATAAGTTATTCCCATGCTGCATCAAAGACTGATAGCAAGGAAGTTAACATCAAAGTGAATAAACTCCAAGGTAGGTGAAATAACTTCCAAAAAGTTTGAAATCATCTGTGGAACAGTGAATCATGTTCTCAGAATAAGGGGCTGTGAGTACAAGCTTTTCATATAAGTATACTGGCAGCTGCACAGTTTCATTTATAAAAAACTTTCAACCCTCTCAGTTTCATTAATCAATGACTCCCCCTGTGTATTCCTGAAAAAATACATTTTATCGAAGCTTTTCATGTACTCATCAGGACAATGGCAAGAATACCATGTTAACTGCCAAGCATTGTTTGAAGTTTAAACCAGGCAGCTTGACTCTGATTGGTCAAGGCATTGAGCCAGCAAATGGCTATCACTTATTTTGTTTAGCTGAAGCAGGCTAATGTGTGTACATGTTCTTTCTGTCTGCAAAGAACTTTCAGTACATTCTCCATGGCAATGTCTCTACCAATCAGAGCCCACTTGCCAACCAATCAGCACTCTCTTCTCACACAGTGTAAGGTTGTTGCTTGCCCTGACATTGGTATTCTTGCAATTGTCCTGATGAGTGCAAGGTGAAAAGCTTTGACAAAATGTCTTTTTTCAAGAATATTCAAGTTCTGTACTACCAAATGACTATTTGACTTCCCATATACATTTGCCTGGTTGACCTTGGTGAGTTCCATACAACTCAGGAAACCAAAGAATAGGATGTTAAAGACATGAGTTAAAACTACATTTAATTGCATGTTTGAATATCTTAATGATTGACCTGACAGTTTTACAAGTGTTTCCTGCTCACCTTGTGCTCTGGTAAAATCTGGAAGTGGACAGGATTACGTTGGCATCTTTAAGCTATTAAACTCCCCACTCTCACCTGAACTTTCCCTCACTTTGCCAGTTAAAATTCTGTCCATTATGTCTATTTCCAGGGTACCAAGCACAGACTTGCATTATGCCTAATGTCACAACTAGCTGAGCATGACTGTGTGGAGATGGGGAGAACACAAAGCAATGTGTAGGCATCCAAAGTGATCTTGCACTTGGGGACATCCAATGTAGTAGTCTGATGCAGAAAAATCTGAAAGGTCTTGCCTCTGTAACAAAAGCCTTTAGGGTGGAAATGATGGTTTCTTTCTTCTTGCAAAAAGGACATCCATTACTTCTTTGATGGCTGTATAGACAAAAAAATTGGCTGATACTGTTGACATCACTTGTGGCAGCCTAGAATGAACCTGTGGCATTGAAGTTGAGAGCTACTGTTACATTCAGAACAACAGACAATACTCTGACTATTCTGGTATTTGGCTCCAATTCCTGTTACAGCAGATGATGCAGGCGAATGACTGCCTGGATGCTTTAGTGCAGCTTTCTCACATACTGCTCCTCTGATGGTTGAGGTATGACAAGCCTGTTTCAGATGTATAGCAGCTCCTTGGCCCTTACCTCCTACTTCTTTTTGCTGCCATCTTCTGCAGCCCCCCCAAAGATCTTTGCCATTGTGTTTGTTGTTGTTGCTGCAGCCGCATGGCAGACATTCCCATCAATTCTGGTACCCTGCAGCCAATGTAGTCAAACAGTACAGTTGAACTCAGCAATTCAATTGCTGTGTATTCTACTGTCAAACCAGACAAAAAAAAGTATGGCTTCAAAATCCCCACTAGCAACAATTGCAGTGACCAACTTATTGGTGATGGGATCCCTTTAAATAGAACTTCCTGAGTGTATGCACATGATTCTCTGGCTACATATAAGAAAGTGCAAATGAAAGGCTCCCAGGCACCAATGTTGGTAAAGGGGTCCTAATTAAATTGCAGGATCCCTATTAACATATATTAATGTGACCAGTGTTCATTCTAGGCAGCTGCCAGGGATCCCCTAAATCCTTCTTTTTACTGAAAATAAAAGCCTCCCTTGAAGATCCAAGAGATGCACTTGAATCTTGTAGTTTATCAACATGTCTTTTTACAAATAGCCATTTGGTAGTACAGAACTTGAATATAGCTTGAAAAAAGAGACGTTTTGTCAAAGTTTTTCATCTTGCACTCATCAGGACAATTGCAACAATACCAATGTCAGGGGAAGCAACAACTTTATACTGTATGAGATGAGAGTGCTGATTGGTTGTCAAGTGGACTCTGATTGGTAGAGGCGTTGCCCTGGAGAATGCAACAGTTAATGGTAACTGACATTTAACTTCCAAGCATTGTTTGAAATTTAAACCAGGCAGCTAGACTCCAATTGGTCAAGGAATTGCCCTGAGGAATGAACCCAGCGAATGGCTTTCGCTTATTTTGTTTAGCTGAAAGCGACGCTTTGTGAGTACATGTTCTTTCTGTCTGCAAAGAACAAGACCTTGTGTGTTAATACGCGTAGCTTCCTGTGCCACACTGCGAGCCCAACTGACAATCTTAAATTGGTTGTCGGTGTAATTTTTAGCATACTGAGGATTACTTAGCAAATGTTGTCCAATCGTAGAGTCACATCTAATGCTGGGCACTGTGTTTTGAGTTTTGCAAGCACAGGCTGGTTGAGTACAACCTGTACCTTACCTGTGTGAACGGCGGAAGGGACATGTTGTTTAATTCGATCTGCCAGTCTTTGGGACATACAGCCTACATACCTAACATCACACTGGCACTAAAATTCATACACCACGTTACTCATTTGTGAGATAGGCAGGACATCTTTTTGGCTTGATGGTAGTATACCACTTGTTGCGACTGCATAGTAGCAGCGTGAAGCAGCTAACTTCATCTGTTGCTCAAATTTTTGAGATACCTTGCCCTTCCAGGGTAATCTGAGGTAGATTGGGCACTTTTCATGGCCGAAAGTGATGGTCTTAGGCCTGTTCATGAACTTGCGTGATACACAACGCACTGGTCAATACACGAGTCGGGATTCTTACAGTTCCATGCGCTATAAGATTGACCTTATCAGCAACCTCGTAAATAGGGCCCAAGCCATTTGTTCACCATGCAAGCTCAACGCTGAAATAAGGCATATCAAAGACATCCTGCAATATAATGGCTTCTCTTATCAGATTGTTTTGCGCTGTGTATCATGCAAATTCATGAACGGGCCTGAGGTGGTCACTTTCTTCCCTGAAAAGTGTCCAGTCTACCTTAGATTACCCTGGAAGGGCAAGGTACCTTGTTACTTTATACTCAACCCAACCAGCAATAGAAGGCTATGAAAATAGGCAGTGCAGAGTCAAACAATGTCAGAAACATACAGGTTACAGACAAGCATTTTTTGTTTTTAAAAAACATAAGGGATTTATTTCTGTATGTTAAAGGAAAGTTATCTTCCTTTCATCTACTTTTGTTATATAGATGAGAAAGGATTTGACAATAATACCATAAGAAAGCAGTTAAGTATCTCTGGTATGCTCTAGATGGCAGTATGGCCCATAACTACAGCTAGTATTGCTAATTGTTAGTACTGATGCATGATATTAAATCTGAGCCCTTTGTAATCTAATTTATAAATACAGTAGTTTATATTATACATAATTTGACCATGATGTGTTCATTTAAAAGTCTTTCTGCCACAAAATTGAAATGCACACAACCTTTCTATAATGAATGTGAAATGGTGCCTCAGATGTGCTGCATCTTCACAATTTTCTATTTATCTGATGAAAATTTAATTGTGAAACAGTATTTGAAATCCTCTTCCATAGAGCACGGATGTCAATTTCCTACATTTTCTCCCCAGTACTCCACACCAGTTAGGAGAGTTTGCTTTCTCACTGTTTAATTCCAATTCTTGCGATTTTTTTCAATATTTGTTTAACATTTGCATCAACAAAATTACAAAACAAATATCATAAATATGGTCCACCGTGAATCAGATTGGTGCCAATGGCATGGGTTTGATCCCTGTTCCAGCTGGGGTGGATTTGTGACCTGCCTCCTTGCCCTGCCCGTGGTGGAGATTGTGGCGCTGTGGGTTGGACCTGTCTTTGGTCAGATAAGTCAAGAAGGATTTGGGAGTGGGCCATTTGGCCCTTCAAGCCTGCTCTGCCATTCAATAAGATCGTGACTGATATTGTTATGGTCTCAAGTCCACTTTCCGGTCTGCCCCTATAACCCTTGATTCCCTTGGCTATCACAAATCTATCTACCTTCAAAAAATGTAATGGCCCAGCCGCCACTATTTTCTGGGGAAGAGCATTCCATCTACTAACGACCCCCTGAGAGAAAAAAAAATCTCCTCTCCTCCGTCTTAAAAAGACTCTTATTCTTACACTGTGCTCCTAGTCACCCCAACAAGAAGAAACATCCTCCCAGTATCCTATCTATCCGGTCCCCTCAGGATCTTATATGTTTCAATAAGATCACCTCTCATTCTTTACACTCCAATGGGTAAAGGTCCAACCTGTTCAACATTTCTTCATAAGATAAGCCCTTCATCCCAGGAATGAGTTGAATGAAACTTCTTGAAATTGCTTCCAAAGCACTTATATCTTTTTTCAAATAAGGAGACCAAAGATGTAAGCATTACTCTAGATATGGTCTTACCAAGGCCCTGTACAGCTACAGTAAAACTCCCCTGCTTTTATATTCCATTCCCCTAGCAATAAATATCCAACATTCCATTTGCTTTCCTAATCTCTTGCCGTTCCTGCATGCTAACATTTTGTGATTCGCGTACATGGACACCTAGATCACTCTGTACCACTGATTTCTGTAATCTCTCTCTAGTTAAATATTATACTGCTTTTCTATTCTTCCTACTAAAGTCGACTGGTTCACATTTTCCCACATGATGCTCCATTTGCCAAATTTTTGCTCACTCACTTAGTCCGTCTATATCGCTTTGCAGACTCTCTACATCCTCTTGACAACTTAGGGCTTGAACTTCCTCGGAATAGCAATCAGAGTTGGATTGCTACCCTGCTCTTACTTTCTTGTCTGAAAATTTTTTTTGATCCTCGCCCGACCTTCCAACTCAGGCCAGATGAGATCCAGATGGTCCCCGGGCCCTAGCGTCAAGGACAGCTCAGTCAGATGCAAGGAGGACATGGCTCCCTTTTCACGGCACCAGTTGCTGTAAACCAGGTAAGTTAAAGGTCCTTGACAGGCCAGGGAGAAGGTAAGTGTATAAAGTAAATGGATAGGATTTGGGGGGATGGGGTGGATTTTGGGGGGTTTGTCCGGTTGGGTGCGCCTCCTGGAAGAGCAGGGGTGCGGGTAGGTTGGATCGGGCCTCGTGGGGGTCTGGGTCAGGCCTTGGTGGTGGGGGTCAGATGGTCAGGTCTTGGGAGGAGTTTGGGTCGGGACTCAGATGGAGGCGCAGTCTGGCCTGGAGGGCCAGGGCGTCGGGGCAGGCCTCATGGGGAGGGGATCATGTTGGGCCTCGGAGTTTGGGTCAGGTCGGGCCTTGGTGCGAGGGGGGTCGGGTTGGGGTTCGGAAGGGGGTTGGGTCATGTTGGGCCTCAGGGGGGTTGGGTCAGGTCTCGGGGGGAATAGGTTGCGTTAGCCTTTGGGTGGTTGGGTTGGGTCAGGAGTTGGGGTGGATGTTGGGTCGGACTTCAGGGCGGGCGGTCAGGTTGGGTCTCAAGGGGGTGTTGTGTCAGTCCTTGGGGGGCACCGCGTCGGGTCTTGGAGTTTGGGTCAGGCCTCAGTGGTGTGACAGTTTGGAGGAGTGTCAGGTCGGGTCGGGCCTCGGTGGGGGTGGGGTGAGGGGGGAGCGCAGTGAAAGTTGGAAGTCAGGACTTGTGGGTAAGTCCCAATGGGGGGGTTGGAGGAAGGGTTCCAATGTGAGGGGTGGAGTGGTGCTCGGAAGAGTCCTGAGGGGGCGGGAGAAGAGTCCCGAGGGGAGGGGTGGAGTCCAGTGGGTCGGGGAATCTCATGGAGGGGAAATCCCGTGGGGGGATGGGGGGAATATCCTGTGGGTGTGGGGAGTGGGGAGTCTTCGTGGGTGTGGGGAGTCCCCTTGGGGCATGTAGTGAGTGGATGGGGGGAGTTCTGTTGGGGGGTGGGGGCCGCTGCAGGTCTGAAGTTAGAAGTGCTTTAAATCCTTCTAACCTTTTCTGTGTAACTATTGATGTAACACAGTTGGAACCATCCGAAGTTTGCGATTTAAATCATATTTTCGACAGTTCTCAGTGCACTTCCTAGGCAAATGCCATCCAAACCTTACCTGGGAACCTCTGGCAGGGTTGATGGGGGTGGGTCCCTAGTGGATCTTTAGGGTACTCCCCGATACAACGCTCTGGAGTTTGGAAATTATAGCCCTTACTTTCCTATCTATCTTGGTGTCATCAGCAAATTTAGCTACCATACATTTGATCCCTTCATCTAAGTCGTTGATATAGATTGTAAGTAGTTGCGGCCCCAGTACTGACCCCTGTGGCATTGCACTAGTTATAACTTGCCAACCTGAAAATAACCCATTTACCCTACTCACCGCTTTCTGTTAGCTAACCAATCCTTTATCCATGCTAATATGTTACCCCTACACCATGTGCTCTTATCTTGTGTAGTAACCTTTGGTGTGGCTCCTTATCAAATGCCTTTAGGAAATCCAAATACACCACATCTACAGGTTCCCCTTTATCCAGCTTGCTTGTTGCTTCCTCAAAGAACTTTAATGGGTTAGTTAAATAAGATTTCCCTTTAACAAAGCCATGTTGACTCTGTCTGATCACACTATGATTTTTTTAAAAGTATCCTGCTACAACCTCCTTAATAATGGATTCTAGCAATTTCCCTATGACAGATATTAGGCTAACTGGCCTATAATTTCCTACTTTCTGTCTCCCTCCTTTCTTGAATATAGGTGCTACATTAGCTATTTTCAAATCCACTGGCTAGAATCTAAGGAATTTTGGAAGGTTACAACCAATGTCTCTACAATGCCTGCAGCCTCTTCTTTTAAGGCCCTAGGATGCAGGCCATCTTGACCTGGGCACTTGTCAGCCTTTAAGTCTAATAGTTTTCCCAGCACCTTTTCCCTGGTGATGGTGATTTTTTTACGTTCCTGCCTATCGTTCATCTCTTGATTTTCAAGTATCTTTGGGAAGTTTTCTAAATCTTCTGCAGTGAAAATAAACACAAGGTACCTGTTCAATGCATTCACTATTTTCTTTGTTTTCTATTATCAATTCCCCAGACTCACTCTCCAGAGGACCAACACTAGCTTTATTTATTATTTTCCTATTTAAATACATGTAGAAACTCTTACTATTTGTTTTATATTACTAGCTAGCTTTCTTTCATACTCTATTTTCTCCCTCTTTATTCTTTTCTTAGTTATTCTTTGCTGGTTCTTAAAATCTGACCAATCTTCTGACCAACAACTAATTTTTGCAGATTTGTACAGTGTTTCTTTCAATTTTATATTATCCATAAGTTCCTTATTTAGCCTAGGATAATGCATCCTTCTCAAAAGCCTTTTCTTTCTCACTGGGATAAATCATTGCTGTGAGTAATTAAATATCTCCTTAAAAGTCTGCCACAGCATCTCTGTCCTACCTTTTAATGTAGTTTCCCAGTTCACTTTAGCTATCTCTGCCTTCATACCCTTATAATTAACTTTATTCAGGTTTAAAACATTAGTCTTAGACCAATACTTCTCCCCTTCAAACTGAACGTGAAAGTCTATTATGTTATGATCGCTCTCACTTAGAGGCTCCTTTACCATAAGGCTATTGATTAATCCTGTCTCATTGCTCATTATCAAGCCTAGAATAACCTCCTGTTGGTTGGTTCGAGAATGTACTGCTGTCATAATCGTCCCGCATACGCTCTATGACCGCATTGGTCCAGGCTACCAGTGCACATTCACACATAGAGCCTTTCATTATATATTTTTTTCCATTTCTGCAATCTCTGGCCTTATCTGCTGGTGCACTCTCAAGTTTGTATTCCCTGTCCCTTCCTGGCATACCCTAGTTATCATTACCAAAATCACTACCCTGCTCTACTACCTTGTTGTTTCTCTTTGATTTACCGAATCTCCTCTCACATGATCTCTTTCCCCAACTATTTCATTTAAAGCCCTCTCTATCTCCCTAGCTATATGACTCGCTAAACAACTGGTCCCAGCACGGTTCAGGTGAAGCCTATCCCAACAGTACAACTCCCACTTTCTCCAGTACTGGTGCCAGTGCCCCATGAATCAAAACCAATTCCTTCACACCAATTTTTGAGCCACACGTTCATCTCTCTTATCTTATTTACCCTACACTAAGTTGCTCATGGCTCAGCTAATAATCTAGAGATTATTACCTGTGAGGTTCTGCTTTTTAATTCAGCTCCAGCTGCTCATAATCCCGAAACAGAATTTCTCTCCTGGTCCCATCTATGTCGTTGGTACCCATGTCGACCACAACAACGGGATTCTCCCCCTCCCATTGTAAATTCCTCTCCAGCCCAGAGCAGACATTGCAGAACTCTGGCACCAGGCAGGCAACAGTGCCTTCTGGGCTCATGCTCTTGGCTGCAGAGAATTGTGTCTATTCTCATGACTATACTTCTCCCTATTACCACAACATTCCTATTTACTCCGCCTAATGAATAGCTTCCTGTACCATGGTGCCATGGTCAGTTTGCTCATCCTCCTTGCAGCCCCTGCTCTCATCCATACAGGCTGGAAGAACATCAAACCTGTTGGATAATTGCAAAGGCTGAGGCTCCTCCACTTCTATCTTCTCAGTTCCATACCTGCCTCACTTGCAGTCACACCCTCCTATCCCTAATCGCTGACCAAATCAGATGACTCTATCCTAAGGGGTGTGACTGCAGAAGAAGAAGAGAATTAAAACATATGGGAGTATTGCGAAAGGTGGAATTAAGGTAGAAGATCAGCCATGATCTTGTTGATGAATGCTGAAGCAGACTTGAAGGGCCAAATGATCTGCTTCAGCTCTTATTTCTTATTTTTTGTTGTCAAAATGCTCTAAAAGTATTATTTTCCTTACATGCAGTGTGGGCATCACAAGGCCAGCATTTGTTGCTGATTCCTAATTGCCCTGAACTGAGTGGCTTGCTTAGCCATTTCCAAGGGCAGTTAAGAGTCAACCACATTGCAGTGGATTAGCTAGACCTAGTAAGGACAGCAGCTTTCCTTCCCTAAAGGGCTTTAGTAAACCAGATGGGTTTTTACAACAATCATTAACAGTTCATGGTTACCATTACTGAGACTAACTTGCAATCACAGATTTTATTACCATGGTGGGATTTGAACACACATCCTTAGTGCATTAGCCTAGGCCTCTGGACTACTAGTCCAGTGATATTACCACTACACCACCATCTCTCCAACTCCATGTAGGCTAGGCTAATGAGGTTCATCCGCCACTGAGAATGCACATCTATAAATGTTTTTTGGCATACCCTCTATCAGGTGTCCTGTGTGTCACTTTCTCATTCACAACCATAGACAATTGTAAATTGGCTCCAGAGACAGATAATTGATGTCTTTTCATTTTTGAAGGTTCTCCATCTCGGCTAAATTTAGGACTTATAAAAAAACTTCAGCCTTCATTTGCTACTTAAATGAAAGAGGTTTCTTGTTTTTTAATAATTTGGTGAATTACAAAAACAATCAATTGACTTCTTAGATTCTGGTCATTTAATTTGCCATACTTATGCATTATTAATGCCAATTCTAACTACTAGTAGAAATTTGGAATGCTCCTTAGGAAACCTGGGTCTCCCCTGCTTGACTGCAATGTCTCATTGACTCCCTTTCAGCCTGACTATTGGAGATTGTTCTTTTGGGTCCATGGTGGCAACCCCGACCAGATAATGCTCCCTGATAAATTTTGGCCAGAGATCAAAAATCTCCAAGGCCTCACACAGAAGATTGTGAGACAGGTTGCCATCCACCTCAGCCCCCAGCCATACGACTTTCACTAGGGCTTTTATATTAACAATTGTTATCAGTATATATGAGAACAGAAAATGAAATCCTACTGAGTATAAGTGGCCCTGTTACGATATACAAATGCCAGTTTGCATACAACTTGAGTAGGGGTAGTGGTGTTATAGCAACTGCAGATGATCTGGTGATGTGGGAAGAAGGGTTGCACAAAAAAACAAGTACACACCCTGCTCCCAGAGCACGATCACAGTCTCAAGCACTCACTGCACAGTACCAACCACTGCAATAATTACTATAATTTAATTGCCCCTTCAATTACGCTGATTGAATTAATGTTATCAGTGAAAATGAAGGACCCACTGAAGTGCTAAGTAATTATGGAAATACTTAGGGTGACTGCCATTAAATCTTTCAACATCAGCAGTAACTAATAACTTTGGAAAATATGACTTGGGTTTAATTCTATTAATGATACAATATAGCAAGGTTTCAGCATTGAGTTTGATTATAAAAGCAAAATACTATATATGCTGGAGATCTGAAATAAAAGCAGAAAGTGCTGGAAAACTGAGCAGATCTGGCAGCATCTGTGGAGAGGGAAACAGAGTTAATGTTTTGAGTCCAATATGACTCTTCTTCGGAAGAGTCAGAAGTTCTGAAGAAGATTTGTATTGGACTTGAAACATTACCTCTGTTTCCCTCTCCACAGATGCTGCCAGATCTGCTGAGTTTTCCAGCACTTTTTGTTTTTATTTGAGTTTGATTATATACTACAACGTTTCTACACGTATATTGTGTACGATGTCTTGCACTCAAAATTTGTAACTTCACCACGAAAGTCAAACAAGCGTAAGGACCCCAATATTAATGGGGAGGAGGGAAGGATGTGAGATATCCTGTAAGTAGGAGAAGAACCCAACAAATTGGGACAGGGAGGCCCTACAAGTCTTAATGGCAAGGATTCATTAAATAATAGTGTGTAGGCTCTCTCCGGACAGCTATCCAGATTGAAGGCTAGGACGTGAGCTGGAGCAGCTGGGGACCCATGGGGACAATGACCAGCAGTCAGTGCAGGAAGAAGGTTCATGGCCATGATCAGCGTGGGGAACATTCAGCTACATCTGGCCATGATTTGGACTGGGGAGACCAAAGGTTTCCTTGTAGGCGGGGACCACTCCTGCTCCTCCTAACCCACAAGGAGCTTGAAAACAGACAAAAATTCAAAAATTATCTGAGCCAGTGACGACCTCCCTCCAGACAATAGAGAATGTAGGATTCACCTTGTGTTGAGATGAAAAATTAAAAATAAATCACGCTGCTGAAGACGCTCAGTTGGGTTCCATTAGGGCCACTCAACTCCTGACCTCATTACAGCCTTGGTTCAAACATGGACAAAAGAGCTGAACTCCAGAGGTGAGATGAGAGTGCTGCCCTTGACATCAAGGCCGCATTTGACTGAGCGTGGCATCAAAGTGCCCTAGCAAAACTGGAGTTACTGGGAATCAGGGGGAAAACTCCCCACTGGTTGAAATCATACCTGGCACAAAGGAAGATGGTTGTGGTTGTTGGAGGTCAATCATCTCAGTTTCAGGACATCACTGCAGGAGTGTCCTCGGCCCAACCATCTTCAGTTGCTTCATCAATGACCTTCCTTCCATCATAAGGTCAGAAGTGGGGATGTTCGCTGATGAGTGCACAATGTTCAGCATCATTCGCGACTCCTTTGATACTGAAGTAGTCCATGTGTAAATGCAGAAAGACCTGGACAAAATCCAGGCCTGGCCTGACAAGTGGCAAGTAACATTTGTGCCAACTAAGTGTCAGACAATGACCATCTCCAACAAGAGAGAATCTAACCATCGTTCCTTGACATTTAATGGCATTACCATTGCCGAAACCCCACTATCCTGGGGGTTACCTTTGACAAGAAACTGAACTGGAATAGCCATATAAATACTGTGGCTACAAGAGCAGGTCAGAGGCTAGGAATCTTGCAGTGACTAACTCACCTCCTGACTCCCCAAAGCTTGTCCACCATCTACAAGGCACAAGTCCGGAGTGTGACAGAATACCCACCACTTGCATGGATGGCTGCAGCTCCAACAACACTCAAGAAGCTTGACACCATCCAAAACAAAGCAACCCGCTTGATTGGCACCCCACCCACAAACACTCACTCCCTCAACCATTGACGAACAGTGGCAGTAGTGTGCACCATCTACAAGATGCACTACAGCAACTCACCAAGTGTCCTTAGGCAGCATCTTCCAAACTCAAGACTGCTACCATCGAGAAGGACAAGGGCAGCAGATAGACGGGAACACCATCATCTAGAAGTTCCCCTCCAAGCCACTCACTATCCTGATTTGGAAATATATTGCCGTTCCTTCACTGTCGCTGGGTCAAAATCCTGGAACTCCCTCCCTAACATTACCGTGGGTGTACCTACACCGCATGGACTGCAACAGTTCAAGAAGGCAGCTCACTGCCATGTTCTCAAGAGCAATTGGGATGGGTAATAAATGCTGGTCTAGACAGCAATGCCCACATTGCATGAAGGAATTTTTAAAAATTGCAATCCTTTGGCATCATCTCTGTATCTTTCTTTAATTATTTCGTGGATGTGGGTGTCACTGGTATGGCTAGCAATTGTTAGCTGTCACTAATTGCCCTTGAGAAGGTGGTGGTGAGTAGCAGTTTGGTACAACTGAATGGTTAGCACAGCCATTTCAGAGGGCAGTTATGAGTTAATCATGGGTCTGTAGGCCAGGCTGGGTAAGGAGACAGATTTCCTTCCCTAAAGAGGATTTATGAACCTGATGAATTTTTACAACAATCAATGATAGTTTCATGGCCACCATTATCTGGACTAGCTTTTGAATTCCAGAATTATTAATTGAGTTTATACTTGAACCCATGTGCCCAGGGAACTAGCCTGGGGCCTGGATTATCTATCTGGTGACATTACCATTATTCCCCCATCTCAACCTAAGGAGGATTGGAAAATTATGGTCTGCACCTCCACAATTTCTACCCTTGCTACACTTGAAAAGCTAAGATGCATCCCGTTTAGATGGGTGACTTACTTTAAGTAGTGTTGGATGCTTCCTTGAAAGCGCCCCATTCACAGTCTGTTATGCTTTCAAGGATACTACGTTAAAGGAGATGTGTCAGATGATTGACAGCCATTGCACCTTGATTAGCTTTAACCACCAATATATTACCAAACACATCTTCAGACCTTGAAATAATTACCTGGCAATGACATTGGGGAGACTGATGCAAGATGGATGACTGCTTTGAAGAGCACTTTTGTTCAGTTCACAAGCATAACCCCAAGCTTCCAGTTGCCTGTCATTACAACTTTCCACTCCAATACCACTCTAACCCCTCTGTCCTGTGCCTCCTACACTGTTCCAGTGAAGCTCAATGTAAGCCCAAGGAACTGCGCCTAATCTTTCGATTAAGCACTTTACAGCAATCCAGTCTCAACACTGAGTTCAACAATTTTAGATCATAACCTCTGCTCTCATTTAAAAAAAATTTTGGATGGCAACTGTTGATAATGATTCTGTATTTCCCAATTAACACCAACTCTAGGCGCACATTTTGTTTCTTTACTTGTCCCATTAGTACCCCGCTTTTGCCTTGCACCATCATCGCTTTTGACATTTAATGTATCCTGTGTTCCACCTCTATCACAGACATTTCCCATTATGCTTCTCCTCCCCTTCCCCCTTTTCATGCCTTTGCATTTGCTTTAAGCCTTTCTGATGAAGGGCCATCCACATGTAACTTTGGGCCAGATTTTTGTATTGAGGTGATAGACAGAAATTTCCTGACTCGACAGACACACCTTGGTTCAAAGTGCTTGGCTACACACAATTTTCGCTCTGAGGTGGGGTTGGGGGAGTTGGAGGGAGCACTGCAGGATGAAATCAGACTTGACAACTCCGGAAACAGATCCTAGGCAGGGTGGCCAGATATTTAGTTTTCCACCTGTCCTAATTATATGTGCTTAGCTGAAAATCCAGACCAATAAAAGCATTAGATCTGCAAGGACTCTATTTTGACAAGTGAAATGAGTTGTTGAATGCATTTGATTGGCATCTTTAAGTGGGCATATTAAGTTGTTCTTTATGTGATCTCTTGTGTCAATGATCGATGTGTATTTGGACAAAATTAAGATGTGAGGTATTTGAAGCCTCTGTCATCGATACTCTATTGGTCTGTGTGATTTAGAATTTTATGGGGTGACAGGAACAGCAGTTTTTTTTTCAAATAACATTTCTTAATGGGTGTATTTTTTCTCTCTCCAGTTCCACAGTTGCCATTATTATATGGCTGATTGGCTATGTACATAGTGCATATTGGGTGAATAGGCATAGAAGGGAAATGAACTGGCATTTAGTTGGAATGGAGCTGATGAGGGGCTGTGGGGAGTTGCTGGGAGAATGATTTGGCATCGAGTTGACATGGAGAGGATGAGGTGCCATGGGGAGTGGGAGGGGCATGAGTTGACATTGAGTTGGCATGGTGTGATGGGCCATGTGGAGTGGCTGCTGGCATAAGCTGGCATTAAATTGGCATGGAAATTATAAGGGCCCATGGGGAGTAGCTGGGGCCATGAGTTGGCATTAAGTTGGTATGGTACGATGAACCATGTTACTGCTTTTTTGGTTGCATTGTTAAAGATAACAAGTGATGGGCAGTGTTTGATTATGGACTGGGATCAAATTAAAGAGAGTCAGCTGGGACGCGGGGGTAGTAGTTGGGAGGCAGAGTTCTGTAAAGCTGCATCCTGTGAATAAACCTATTATGAAGGAATAGAATTGTGCCTTGTTTTGTACTTCACCATCTGGCTTGGATCTATTTAACAGGCCATGGGGAGAGGCTAGGTATATAAGTTGGCATGGAGGGTACGACAGGCTATGGGGAGCGGCTGGGGAGCATTGGTAGGACCCTTTGAGCTTACCTTTCAAAATGTTCCCGAATCCAGACTAAAATTCACAACTCCTCTGAGGGATCATGAACCATGAGCCATGGAGAAGCTGGGCCAACTCCATGAAAAGTGTGGGGGGGCTGCGATCAGGTGCAAACCGCAAATTTACGCATGCGGGCCAATTAAGACCCGCCCAGCGTAATGCGCGGCTCCCAAGATCAGCTGGAAGGGGCGGGCGGGGGAGAGAAGCCAATGTCCGCCGGGTCCAATGGCAACCCGCCAGCTTATTCAAAAACGGCACAAGCAGCTGTCCTAAGGCTGCCATTGACTTTGCTCGTCAGCAATAGAGAATGTCGTCGGCGAGCAGGGCAGGTGGGATGGCAGGTCGGTGAGGCAGTTGGCCCCGAGGTTTTCTGATGAGTGCCTCATTGCTCTTCTCGAGGAGTTAGCAGCACACCGGGATATCCTTGTCCCAAGGGACGGGAGGCCCCCTCACTTAACCAAACATGCCTGGGAGGAGCTGGCATCATGGGTCAGCTCCCATGATGTGGTGAGGCACATGGGTGTAGTGCCGCAAGCGGTTTAACAACCTCCTGTGATTGGGAAGGGCGAGTACCGTGTTGGCATGGGTCACTTAGCACAGCAGTTAGTTGGGCCCCCCCCCCATCACCTCCCCTTCCACCCCACTCCCTGCACCTCAGAGTTCTTAGAGTATGGGTGGCAAATGCCATAGATGCAGCATCTGGGCAAGGGGGTCAGACCTGGCTGCTTGGAGTGAGTGTCTTGTGGCTCCAGGGTCATGAATTGGCTAAGCCCTGCAAGGTTTTCGTCAGGTAGGGGTGGCAAGGCTGCAAAGGCAATGCAGGTACAGGGTGGACTAATCAATGCTCATCTCTCTTTTCAGGAGAAGACAGCACACAACAATGCGGAAAGGCTGCGGACTGGCAGAGGGCCACCCCAACTTCTAACCCTTGCCAGATATGAGCAGGAAGCACTGGGGCTGAAGAGGCACCTAGATCAACCGGCCGTGCTGAGGTTGGGGTGCCACTGGGAGGTAAAAGTGCTGTGCACTGAGGTCAGAATGTCTATCATTGCAACCATTCCACTGTTGATTGTATATCGAATTCAGCCTCCAACATGGAGTCCCCATTGCTAATGGAAAGACAAGGGCACCCTGATCTGGGTGCCAGGTATGCACAGTAACAGTGTAACTACTTCAACTAATCAAATGTCCTTGTTCTTCCTTTCAGGCTCACCAGAGCACCCTCAGTCTCAGGAGCCTGAAGGACCGCCGCTCACCCCTGAGGGCACAGGTGATATGAATGCACCAGCGTCACACTCTCTCAGCCAGGCATGTACCCAGCGCAGATACCAGCACCTTGGTGGGATTAAGAGCATCAGCTAGTATCTTGGTGCATAGCGGTGAGGGCACTTCACACTCGCTTGAGGTGCAGGTGGAGGCAGAGAGTGCCCAGGGCACTGGCAGTCGGAGGACTGCTGGGGACCAGGAACATGCTCAGCCGGTGGCTGATGCTGTGCCTCTGGAGTCGTCCCTGAGGCAGCAGATGCTGGAAGTCCAGCAGGGTGTGCGGGAGGATCTGGCGGAGATACATGAGGGAATGTGTGCCATGGTGTCCGTTGTGGAGGAGTCCATGTGGAGCATGAGCAATGCAATGACCCTCATGGCCGAGCGCACTGCCTCCTTCATGGAGAGAGTGGCAACTCTCATGGAGAGGCTCCTCCGGGAGATCAGTCAGGGGTTCCTGGGGATGAGCTCAGACCTGCAAGCCCTTACACCGGCAATGACCTCAGGTGGTCACTATCAGTGTGGGAGATGGATTGGACACCCAGTATCCCATCTAGGTGACCATCCATCAATGATGAGCAGGGAGGTCCAAAGTGACCTGATGTTGGCACACGAGCTGCTTGCTGTCTCTGCGGGCTCCTCTCAGAGCGCTCTGGATGATGGCAGGAGCTCCTCCGCCCCTCTCCCAGTGACCGTGGCATCCAATGAGGCTGCAGCGACTGGGGAGATGCCAGCCGTGCAGCTGGCCACTCCCTCCCAGGCGGGGCCAGCACAGGCTTCACGGGCCAGAGGACGCCCGCCAAGGTCATCAAGGCCAACAGGACAGCAGATTGAGCAGGCTGTCTCCAATGCTGGTGCCAGCAAGGTGGTTGCATGTAGACGTAGCACCTGCAAATATAAACGTGAAGCACCTTAGGCACAACACGGGCTTATCACTAATGTTTTTCTTTTGCCCCTCTTTTTAGTTATTGTTAAGTTGGTGTGATGTTGAACACCTTTTCATTTACTTTGATTTATGAATGCCAAGCTGCAAAGCAGTAAATTTGTTCGTTGTCAACAAGCCTTTGTGTGTTTCATTAGTTCTGCAGGTGAACAGGAACCCATGATTTTATGAGTGACTTGTTTGTCATTGAGCTTTATTGAAATGGCACATAGTGCATGTCGTTGACCAAGGAAATGTTGCTCTCAGGTATCGAGTATGGAGCCTGCAGCCCTGGCATGTGGTAATGATTCATCTTTGGTAGGCTAGCTGGTGGATAGTTGGATTAAATCCTCCCGGGTGTCCCTGCCCCCCTGGAGATTGCCCAGGTCAGTGTCTATCCCCCAGAATTCTCCTGAGCGTGCTCGTCCTTGGACTCACTACTGGACTCATCGCCTGCAGCCAGAGCAGCTGCGTCTACATCTTCCTCCTCCACTGCATCCCCCCCTTTCCAGCGCCAGATTGTGGAGAGCACAGCATGCAACCACCATCAGTGACACACAATCTGGGGGGTATTACAGTGCGCTTCCTGAATGGGCCAGGCATTGGAAGTGCGTCTGGAGAAGACCGATGGTTCTCTCTACCACAGCCCTTGTAGAGGCATGGCTCCTATTGTACCGCTGCTCAGCTTCTGTTCTTGGATGGCGGAGAGGTGTCATGAGCCACCTTCTGAGGGGATAGCCCTTGTTGCTCATCAGCCATCCATCAAGCCAGGCCGGAGCACTGAAGAGCCTCGGCACCTGGGAGTGTCTCAGCATGTAAGCGTCATGGGAGCTGCCTGGGTACCTTGCACAGACTTGCGAATCTGCAATCTGTGATCACACACTATCTGCACGTTCATGGAATGGAAGCCCTTCCTGTTGACGAAGGCACCGAGCTCACCTGCTGGCACCTTGATGGCCACATGCATGCAGTCTGTTGCACCCTGGACGCAGGGGAAGCCAACAATTGCGGCAAAGCCTCTGGCTCGCTCTGCTTGGCTGGGCTCGTCTGTGCGATAGCGAATGAAAGTCAATGTACCCCTGAACAGAGCGTCTGTCACCAGCTTGACGCAACTGTGGTCAGCTGACTGGGAGACTCCACAAAGATCACGAACTGACCCCTGGAAATAGCCGGAGCCATAGAAGCTGAGGGCCACTGTGACCTTCAGCATCACTGACATGGAGTGTCCACCCACAAAGTTGGAGCTGATCTCAGGGCCAATCATCTGACAGATGGAGGTCACGGTCTCCCTTGAGATGCGGAGCCTCCTTTGGTATTGCATTTCAGACATATTGAGGTAGTTGCATTGCCACCTGTAAACCCTGGCAGTAGGATGGTGGTGTCTTCTGCGGCCCCTTCGCCTTGGATTTCCTGTTGGCCCTGCGCCCCTTGTGTCTGCACCTGTCCTCTCACAGGTGGCTCCCCTGGAGGCTGAATAGGGACACCTAGCCTCCTCCCCCTTCTGGCCCTCTCTTCCTCCTCAGAGGAGGTGCCTCCAGTGGAGTCCACCATCCCCATTCCCAGGGTAAGGGAAGGCTGCCTGATATTTGGAAGGCCCCAAGCATTATGACTCCTCCGGTGTCCTGAACTGAAGCCTGTTATTTCTGTCAAAGCAGCTCTGAAGCGAAATTAAGTTGTCCTGTTCACAGAAGCAAGTAGCAGTAAGTAATAATCCAAAGTTCTAACAACTCGCATTAGCGAGCCTACTCACCCCTCTTATCCTGCACGTGGATGAGGTTTTTGAAAATGTGGCCTACCCACCTGCCCGTCGCGCCTGTGCGATGCCCTGAAAATTGCATGAGCTGCGCAAAATTGATTTCAATTGCTGCCTCAAGGGCCTTAACTGGCCTATTAATTAATGGCGGGCGTGCTTCCGAACTCATAGCGCCCACCTCCTGAAATATCGCGATGGTGCGCGGTGACGTAGGGACGCATGCCCGACGTCATCGCGCGGCATTTTACGCATATGCGTGTCGAGCCCACCCCCGCACACCAACTGTAAAATCCTGCCCTTGGCTTTGTTTGAGATATTGAAATAGAATTTTTGTTGAGCTGATTTAATTGAATCCAATCGCTTTTAATTGTTATGATGTTCACTTTGCTATTAATCAGGATACCATTATATTCCCCTTCAGTACCCAGAATTCATAAATATTGCAAAAATCAATCAAAGTTTACACATTAGACTTTGTGACCTCTGGATGAGACTAATTGTCTATTTTGTTCTTTTCAGAGGCATTCAATTTCAGCAAAAATGTAAGAAAATAAAGGTAGTGATTGAGTTAAGTGCACACTAAAGTTCATTCTATTCTGACCTAACAATGAAGACAAATATTTAGGTTTTGGAAATGTCATGATAGTATAGCAAAATCCAGAGAAAGTGGTATTGCTTGCTTTAACATGTTATTGAATTTACTAATTTCAGACATCTGCTTCCAATGTCGGAAAATCTAACAAAATAATTAAGCTCATTAAATATGTCTAGATTCAATTAAAATAAACCATACTTTCAGAGACCCACAAAACATTTGCCATTAAGTTGGTAACTTTATTGCAATAGTACTTTTTTAAACACAAGGTTTCTTGTTATTCTTTCACTAAAGACTTTAACAGAATGAAAACTTCTCTCTCTGGAAGAAACTACATCAGAACATAAGAACAAAAGAAATAAGATCAAGAGTCTTATTTTGTCATTCATCATTTGTAGGGGCTATATTCTATAACAACAAGGAGTAGGGAAGAAGGGCCCAAGAGTAATTGATATTAAGTATCTTCCAAAAGGTTTAATTTAATTTAAAGGGGTAAGTCATGGCAGGAGAGCTCAAAGCCGTGGTGTGCTCCTCCTGCTCTATGTAGGAAGCCAGGCACATTTCCAGTGCCCGGGGCCAGCATGTGTGCAGGAAGTGTCTCCAGCTACAGTTCCTGGAAGCCCTGGTTTTGGAGCTGAAGTGGCGGCTGGGGACAGTGTGGAGCATCCATGAGGTGGAGAGTATCGTGAATAGCATATATAGAGAGGTGGTCACACCACAGGCTAAAAGTCCACAGGCAGGAAGGGAATGGGTGACCACCAGGCAAAGCAAGAGGACTAGGCACGCAGTACAGGAATCTCCTGTGGCTATTCCCCTGCAAAACAGATATACCGCTTTGGATACTGTTGGGGGGAATGCCTCTCAGGAGAAAGCAGCAACAGCCAAATTCATTGCACCGCGGTTGGCTCTGCTGCACAGGGGAGGAGTAAAAAGTGTGGGAATGCAATAGTTATAGGGGATTCAATTGTAAGGGGAATAGATAGGCATTTCTGTGGCCACAAACGAGACTCCAGGATGGTATGTTGCCTCCCTGGTGCTAGGGTCAAGGATGTCTCAAAGCGGCTAGAGGACCTTCTGAAGGGGGAGGGTGAACAGCCAGTGGTTGTGGTACACATTGGTACAAACGACATAGGTTAAAAAAAGTGATGAGTTCCTAAAAGCAGAATATAGGGAGTTAGGAAGTAAGTTGAAAATTAGGACCTCAAAGGTAATGATCTCAGGATTACTACTAGTGCCACGTGCCAGTCAGAGTAGAAATAGCAGGATATATCAAATGAATATGTGGCTGAAGAGATTGTGTGAAGGGGAGGGTTTCAGATTCCTGGGGCATTGGGACCGTTTCTGGGGGAGCTGGGACCAGTACAAACTGGACGGGTTACACCTGGGCAGGACCGACACTGATGTCCCGGGGGAATGTTTGCTATAGTGGTTGGGGAGGGTTTAAACTAAAATGGCAGGGGGGTGGGAGCCTATGCAAGGAGTCAGAGGAAGGGGAATCAAAGACAAGAACAAAAGACAGAAAGCGGAGTAAGAAAAGTGATGGTCAGAGAAATCAAGGGCAAGAATCAAACAGGGGCTCAGTGAAAAATAGTGGGAACGGGACAGATAATGTTAAAAAGACAAGCCTTAAGGCTTTGTGCCTAAACGCGAGGAGCATTCGCAATAAAGTGGATGAATTAACCACGCAAATAGATGTAAACAAGCATGATATAGTCGGGATTACAGAGACATGGCTGCAGGGTGACCAGGGATGGGAACTGAACATCCAGGGGTATTCAGTATTTAGGAAGGACAGACAAAAAGGAAAAGGAGGTGGAGTTGCATTGCTGGTTAAAGAGGAAATTAACACAATAGTGAGGAAAGATATTAGCTCTGACAATGTGGAATCTGTATGGGTAGAGCTGAGAAACACTAAGGGGCAAAAAACGTTAATGGGGGTTGTATATAGACCCCCAAATTGAAGTGGTGATGTTGGGAATGGCATTAAACAGGAAATTAGAGACGCATGCAATAAAGGAACATCTATAATTATGGATGACTTTAATACGCATATAGATTGGGCAAATCAAATCAGTAACAATACCATAGAGGAGGAATTCCTGGAGTGTATACGGGATGTTTTTCTGGACCAATACATTGAGGAACCAACGAGAGAACAGGCCATCCTCGACTGGGTATTGTGTAATGAGAAAGGAATAATTGGCAATCTAGTTGTGCGAGGCCCCTTGGGGATGAGCAACCATAATATGATAGAATTCTTCATCAAGATGGAGAGTGATATAGTTGATTTTGAGACTTGGGTCCTGAATCTTAATAAAGGAAACTACGATGGTATGAGGCGCGAGTTGGCTATGATGGATTGGGAAACGTTACTTAAAGGGATGACAGTAGATAGGCAATGGCAAGCATTCAAAGAGCACATGGGTGAACTGCAACAATTGTTTATTCCTGTCTGGCGCAAAAGTAAAACAGGAAAGGTGGCCAAACCATGGCTTACAAGGGAAATTAGAGATAGTATTAGATGCACGGAAGAGGCATACAAATTGGCCAGAAAAAACAACAGGCCTGAAGGTTGGGAGCAGTTTAGAATTCAGCAAAGGAGGACCAAGGGATTGGTTAAGAAGGGGAAAATAGAGTACAAGAGTAAGCTTGCAGGGAACATAAAAACTGACTGTAAAAGTTTCTATAGCTTTGAGAAGAGAAAAAGATTGGTGAAGACAAATGTAGGTCCCTTACAATCAGAAACAGGGGAATTTATAATGGGGAACAAAGAAATGGCTGACCAACGAAATACATAGTTTGGTTCTGTCTTCACAAAGGAGGACACTAATAACATACCAGAAATGTTGGGGAACACAGGGTTTAGTGAGAGGGGGGAATTGAAAGAAATAAGTATTAGTAGGGAAATGGTGTTGGGGAAATTGATGGGATTGAAGGCTGATAAATCCCCGGGGTCTGATAATCTACATCCCAGAGTACTTAAGGAAGTGGCCCTCGAAATAATGGATGCATTGGTGGTCATCTTCCGAGATTCTATAGACTCTGGAACAGTTCCTACAGATTGGAGGGCAGCTAATGTAACGCCACTATTTAAAAAGGGAGGCAGAGAGAAAACAGGGAATTATAGACCAGTCAGCCTGACGTCGGTAGTGGGGAAAATTCTAGAGTCCATTATAAAAGATTTAATAGCTGAGCACGTGGAATACAGTGGCAGAATTGGACAGAGTCAGCGTGGATTTATGAAAGGGAAATCATGCTTGACAAATCTACTGCAATTTTTCGAGGATGTAACTAGTAGAGTTGATGAGGGGGAGCCAGTGGATGTGGTTTATTTGGACTTTCAGAAGGCTTTCGACAAAGTCCCACATAAGAGATTGGTGTGTAAAATTAAAGTGCATGGGATAAGGGGTAGTGTATTGAGATGGATAGAAAACTGGTTGGCAGACAGGAAACAAAGAGTAGGAATAAAGGGGTCTTTTTCCAAAAGGCAGGCAGTGACTAGTGGGGTACCGCAGGGATCGGTGCTGGGACCCCAGTTATTCACAATATATGTTAATGATTTAGATGAGGGAATTAAATGTAATATCTCCAAATTTGCAGATGACACAAAGCTGGGTGGGAGGGTGAGCTGTGAGGAGGATGCATAGATGCTTCAGTGTGATTTGGACAAGCTGAGTGAGTGGGCAAATGCGTGACAGATGCAGTATAATGTGGATAAATGTGAGGTTATCCATTTTGGTAGCAAAAACAGGAAGGCAGGTTATTATCTGAATGGCTATAAATTGAGAGAGGGGAATGTGCAACGAGACCTGGGTGTCCTTGTACACCAGTCACTGAAGATAAGCATGTAGGTGCAGCAGGCGGTTAAGAAGGCAAATGGTATGTTGTCCTTCAGGGCCAGAGGATTCAAGTACAGGAACAGGGATGTCTTGCTGCAATTGTACAGGGCCTTGGTGAGACCACACCTGGAATATTGTGTGCAGTTTTGGTCTCCTTATCTGAGGAAGGATGTACTTGCTATAGAGGGAGTGCAGTGAAGGTTTTCCCAGCTGATTCCTGGGATGGCGGGACTGACATATGAGGAGAGATTGAGTCGATTAGGATTATATTCACCAGAGTTCAGAAGAATGAGGGGGGATCTCGTAGAAACTTATAAAATTCTAACAGGGCTAGACAGGGTAGATGCAGGAAGGATGTTCCCGATTTTGGGGGAGTCCAGAACCAGGGGTCACAGTCTGAGGATATGGGGTAGACCATTTAGGGCTGAGATGAGGAGAAATTTCTTCACCCAGAGAGTGGTGAGCCTGTGGAATTCGCTACCACAGAAAGTAGTTGAGACCAAAACATTGTATGTTTTCAAGAAGGAGCTAGATATAGCTCTCGGGGCGAAAGGGATCAAACGATATGGGGAGAAAGCGGGAGCAGGCTATTGAGTTGGATGATCAGCCACGATCATAATGAATGGCGGAGCAGGCTCGAAGGGCCGAATGGCCTACTCCTGCTCCTGGTTTCTATGTTTCTATCTTGTCCTGTATAAAGACAGATGGACAGACTGTGAGCAGGACGGATGCCAAAATGGATGATAATCATGCCTGCCTGCTGTGGGTGCTGAGTGGAGCTATGTAAGAGCTGAGGTTGTGACTTGTGCAGGATATGACAAGAGATGACGATGTTAAAGAGTGTGTGAGAGAATGAATAATGATTTCTCTTGTGCTGGTAGTGTGTGAGATCCCTGTGGACCATAACCCTGTAAATGCCTGATGGTCTTCTGAGAGTGATTTGAGAGTGAAGAGAAGATTAACTTACCCTGGTGGAGAAGATAATTCATCCTCTTTCTGTCCAGATAGTGGTCCTCTTCTGAGGACTGCAGGTGCTGGCCACCCTGGTGACTTCCTCTCAAGCTTTGGAGGTGAGGCTAGTGGATCTCTGGCCTCCATCATGGGGTAAAAGACCTCCCACTCGTCCTTGACTGCCTGGAGGAATTCCGTTGCCCCTTGTTGCTGAGTTAGGGCATAATTTGTCAAATCTGACAATGTCTCGGCTTGGGCTGACAAGTGGCAAGTAGCATTCGCGGCACACAAGTGTCAGGCAATGACCACCTCCAACAAGAGAGAATCTAACTATCGCCCCTTGACGTTAAATGACATTACCATCACTGAACCCTTCACTATCAACATCCTGAAGGTCACCATTGACCGGAAACTGAACTGGACTAGCCATATAAATACTGTGGCTACAAGAGCAGGTTAGAGGCTAGGAACCCTATGACGAGTAACTTGCCTCCTGACTCCCCAAAGCCTGTCCACCATCTACAAGGCACAAGTCAGGAGTGTGATGGAATACCCTCCACTTGCCTGGATGAGTGCAGCTCCCACAACTCCCAAGAAGCTTGACAGCAGTCTGCTTGATTGGCACCACATCCACATCCACAAACACTCACTCCCTCCACCACATACATGCAGCAGTATGTACCACCTACAAGATGCATTGCAGAAATTCACCAAAGCTCCCTCAACAGCACTTTGCAAATCCATGACCACTATCATCTAGAAGGACAAGGGCAGCAGATGGATGGGAACACCACCGCCTGGAAGTTCTCCTCCAAGTCACTCACTATCCTGACTTGGCAACGTATTGCGATTTCTTCACTGTCACTGGGTCAAAATCCTGGAACTCCCTTCCTAACAGCACTGTGGGTGTACCTACACCACATGGACTGCAGCGGTTCAAGAAGGCAGCTCACCACCACCTTCTCAAGGGCAACTAGGGATGGACAATAAATGCTGGCCCATCCAGCAAAACCCACATCCTGTGAATGAATAAAACAAAAGGGCATTAGTCACTTCTCTTATGCAGCAGCAGATGGTGAACTATGGGATGATACTTTTTTTAATTCATTCATGGGATGTGGCTGTCATCAGGATGGTGTGTAGCTTGGAGGGCAACTTCCAATTTGTGGTGTTCCCATGCATCTGCTGCCCTTGTCCTTCGAGATGGTAGTGGCTGTGGGTTTGGTAGGTGCTGTCTAAGGAGCCTTGTTGAGTTCCTGCAGTGCATCTTGTAGATGATACACATTGCTGCCACTGTGTGTCGTGGTGGACCTTAGATGGATAAGGTCCCTAGCTGAGACCCCCTTCCCCTTCAAACGCTGAGCAGCTGTCCCTGATGGGGGGTGTTCTTCCTTTTGAGGAACACACATTCAGCTCTGTAAGATTAAGAGAGAGCGTTAGCTGAAAATAGTAGCACTGGTGCCAAAGCAGCGAGACATGTTGACTATCGTTATGATTTCCTTACTCTGCATACTTTCAGTGCATGCTCTTAACATGCACACTAACAATCTTACCAAGATGGTGTTCCACATGGATCACTGCAGAAGTGTATGTGTGTGGCCCAGGCACCATTTTGGTACCAAAATGGCACTCATAGCACCTAAACTACAGAATGTGGAATCCAATTTTGTGGCCTGGTTGTTTTGGATTAGTATCCCCCTTCAGAACTCAAAGGTCCCAACTGTTTTGCAAGGTTGATTGAGTAATTGTGTGCTTCCAGCTTTTTCTGTTTCAGATACATTAGTAGTATTCTGCTTTTTTTGAAAAAAAATAAAGGTCCAAGTAAACTATTGATTAGGAAAGGTATTATCTTCATGAGGCTTTCACACTAAAGGTCATAACAACTCAATACAGCAGCACCTTCAATGAAACTGCCTGAACATTAAAGAGAAAAATATTCTTAAAACTCAAGAATGCCCTAGTGTTCAATAGTTGCCTTTTCATCTTTGACATTGTATGCGTAGAACACAAAAAATAGGAGCGGGAGTAAACCATGAGCTCATTCTATACGATCATGGCTGCTCTTGGGCTTCAACTCCATTTTTCCGCCTGCTCCCCCTATCCCTTGATTACCTGAGAGACCAGAAATCTATCCCAGCCTTAAATGTATTAAAAGATGGAGCATTCAAAACCCCCTGGGGTAGAGAATTCCAAAGATTCATAGCCTTTTGAGTGAAGCAATTTCTACTCATCTCGGCCCAAAGTGATCTGCCCTTTATCCTGAGGCAGAGACCCTGTGTTTTAGTATCCCCAGCCAGCAGAAACAATCTCTCAGCATCTAGCCTATCAAGCCCTTTCAGAATTTTGTAAGTTTCAGTGAGGTTACCTCTCATTCTTCTAAGAGAATATAAGCCCAATTTACTCAGCTTCTCATCACAGGATGACCTCTTCGTCCAAAGGACCTTCACTGTACCACCTCTAATGCAAATATATTCTTTCTTAAATGCGGAGCCCAAAACTGCACACCATACTCCAGGTGTGGGGCAGAATCATCCCAGATTTGCACTAAGTGCTGTAGTGGGCAGGAAAAATGATGTTTTACCCGTTGGCCGCAATGGCGGCTTCTTACACTGTCTCGTCCCAATCCCACCACATTAATTATGCATTCCCAGGAAATATGCTGTTTCAATGGCGGGCAGGCTCTCATTCGCCCACCACGCTATCGCCTCGCTGCCTCATCACGCCGGGTGCCCCATTAAAAGTGCAGCCATGTGCACACCTATCAGTGCTTCCAGCCCATGACTGCTGTAAAGAAGACATGGCCCCGGAAGGCAAAAAGGCTGCAGCCTCCTGGTTTAATGACACACCCCTTGAGCGCCCTTTGGACGCAGTGGAGGCCTGCCTTGATGTCCTCTACATCCGATCTGGCCATAGGACGGGCAGAAGGATCACCAATCCAGCATGGGAGGCAGTGGAAGCGGTGGTCAGTGCCAATGCCCTGCACAAGAGGACAGCTACCTAGTGCCACAACAGAATAAATGGTCTCATCCGTTCCACCAAGGTAAGTCACTCTTCTCATTACACTCACAAACTCATTGCACATCCACTGGGATCTCACACCTCAAGGGACAACAACACTGACTCTCACACACGCTCACATCTCCATCAAGCTCCTATCCTCTGAGGTCACATCCTCATCCTGCCATGGCTCCGCTCACCACACAAACATTCCATGCAGTGCCATGTGTGCTGCTCACACTCTCTCCATCTGTTTTCATGCAGGAGAAGCTGGCTCACAGCAGCAGGGAGAGCTCCCAGACTGGGGGTGGGTTGGCTCACATTAGGCACCTCACTCATTTTGAGAAGTGTGCCATCACGCTGACTGGTGAAGGTGTGGACCGTGTCTGCGGCGACGATGAGGTCGGCGTGAACACCCACGTCAAGATCCTGCACCACATCATTCTTCTCTCAATGCAACTCTGACTGCTCTCTCTCCTGCTTTTGACTCTGCTGACATACACTAATTATCTCTACTTCGGTTCACAGCGAGCTCTGCCAAGTGACCGGCACCCTCAGCCAGCCAGCCTCTCAGCTCCATTACCATCCTCACCTCCAGCCAAGAAGACACCCCCTCTGTTGAAGAGCTGGAAATGAGCAGCTTGGAAGGTCCATCACAGCACGTACACCCTCCACCAGCGCAGAGACACACACCTCGGTGGGACCTATATCTAAGGCAGGCTTGGGTTCACAATCTGGTGGTCACTGCATGGACAAGTACCTGCAGCAGGAGGAGGCAGTTCTGCTCATCTCCCTGCACTTGGAGGACTGCTGGGGAAGAGGCATGTATGAGGCCCAAGTCAGATGATGAGCTTCTGGATTTTGCCTTCCAACTCATCCTGGAGAGTCAGCAGCAGGCGGGGAACATCACGCAGAGCTGTTGGAAGTCTTCAACAGAGCAGCACGTGAGTCGGCGGAGTGCTGCTCTCACCTGCTGTCTGCCCAAATGTGTGCGTATCAAGGTCTCCGTGGGGAGCATGGTGGACGACAAGGAGACCCTGGTTCAGCAGATGGTGGAGATGTGTGCAGACATGCACTCCATCACGGGAGCCATGGGTGAGTTCCTGCATTGGTAACATGAGAAGGAAATGGGGCACCTCGACGTCCCCCCAGGTGCTCCTTCCCCTCAATGAGTTAGGCCAGGACCCCGAGGCACCCAAAGGGAGGAGGATTGGCAGCTGGACACCCCTGGATCATCCACTCAAGAATCTCAGAGGCTGTCCTCTTCCCCCCAAGTCCCCTTTGCCTGTGACCTCCTCAACCTCACCTTGTGTCACTGCAGAGGGAGCAGCTGGCACACAGGAGGACAGTCAAAGCAAGCCAGGGCCCCCAAGGCCGCAGCTCTCCAGGGGACCCACGCCAAAGTCATCAGAGGCAACAGGGCCAGCATGCCCAGGCTGTCTCCACCCGTGCTGCGGATGTCAGGGCAGCAACTAGAAGTCTAAGACATACAAAACTTAAGAAATTCTGATCAAAGTTGGTTGCATGGATGATCACATTAATGTATCTTCCAGCTTCATTGACAGACTTCTCAAGTACTCCCACTGCACCCTCCCATGCCCCCCCACCAGCAGTTCAGTTGCACGCAGCTGACCCATGAGTGATTCTGGAGGGAGAAGTGTGTGTGGCAGGGCCTTTTGGAGCCTCATGCAAGCTCTCTCCCACACACGTGGATCATTGCTGTATCGCACTCATCTTAGTGTCCTAAGCATTTTCAATGCTGCCTGCTGGGGTTTGCTTTCAGTTGACCATCTGAGCTGACCTGCATCTCTGCCCACCAATTGATTACACTCCCATGCAGCATCGGATCTCGCCCACCATGACTCTCATTTCACTTTCGATTTAGCCAGCATGGTATTGCTACAGTTTTTCTTTCTCTCCCCTTGCCCTTTCCCCTATCCCAATCACCTATTTCCTTTCCCCCATCACAGTTGACCTCCCTGGTACCACCTTCAATCTCCCCTCAATGACCTACCAGCCACAGCCCTTTTCTTTCCGGGATGTCCAGGTGAAAGTGCACATTTCCTTCCTTCCCGAAAATCCCACCCATCCACATTAACCACCCCCAACCTCCTGTTTCCCACCCCCAGAGTCTGTGTCTGCCTCCGAGGCCCCATCAATGAACCTTGCTGTCCCCTCTATTGATACCGTTGAACCCTCACCCTCTCACACTAACGTCTCACTCTGCTCTCAGCTATTCTCACCATTCCCTCGTACAAAGCCCACCCTCAGTTTGCTCCCCAGGAGGCAGTTAGAGACACATCAGAGCTCTCTCATGCGCATTCACCTGGGCAGCTTCCCTCCTGACTCCTCCTCCACCTCCCTCCAGACTGCTTCCCCCCTTGGAGCTCTTTGCTCCCCCCTCCCCGGAACTCCTTCACCCTCCTGGCCCAGGGACCCCTTTCCCCTTTGGAACTCCACCCCCCCCCACCCCCCGGAACTCCTTCCCCACCCGGGAGTGCCTTCCACCCTTGGAACTTTTTCTCCCATTCTGACTTCCCACCCCTTAGTCTTTCCCCTTTTCCGGTTCCTTCCCCCACCCTTATTCCTTCTCCACCCTTACTCCCTCCCCTCTCCGCACACATTCCTCTTCCCACACTCCTGCCTCCTCCTGGACTTCTTCCCCTCTCTACACTCCTTCCTTCCCCTGGACTCCTTCCCCTCTCTGCGCTCCTTCCTTCCCCGGACTCCTTCCCTTACAGCTTCCACCCCCCTTACATCTACCTCCCCTGTTGCCGTCTTCTCCCCTGTTACCCCCTCCTACCCCCGTAGTCCCTCCCCCCACCAACCTCAGCCCCCTGACACTTTTGTTACCCCCCTCCCAACCTCCCCCCAACATCATCGTTCCCCCCTTACCAACTTTCCCGCCGACACCTTCATTCCAACCTCCCAACCTCACTCCCCCGTGACTCCTTTCTCTCCCAGTTGATCCTAGACCTTCCTCTCCCACCCCCTCATTATATCTTTCTCTCCCAAACTCAGCTGCACTTTCCTCTTCGCCCCCTTGACCATCATCCGTTGATAGCAGATGGTGACTTCCCACCTCCCGTGAATTGCTTCATGGCAGAGCCATATCCATGAGCATCCACCCAGCATTCCATGGACATTCCTCCAGGGTCCCATTGCTGTCGGGCTGCAACATCTTCTGTTGCTCGGATGTCCACGATGTGAGCAATGCCCTGGTGGTTAGTGCCGACTTCTCCATGTCACACCTGTCAGGACGTGTTCTCCACTGGCATGTTTTCCGCCGACATGAACGGATGATCCAGCATGGGAGGATGATTCTGGTGGGCTGGTCTTATAGCGATATGCATTGTGTATTATAGTTTATAGTGATTGTGTATTACAATGAGGTTCCCGACGTCTGATGGCGGGAAACGCGGCCTGCCATTGTCAGGCTGAGCAGATGATCGCAAACTGATTCCACAATATCATGAAGCTGAATTTTGGCCTTCTCGTCATATTGTCCGCTCATGCCACCGAACATGTCTGATGTAAGCGGGCACGGAAAATTCTGCCCGTGGTCTCACCAAAGTCCTGTACAACTGTACCAAGACTCCTTTATTCTTGTACTCTGATCCTCTTGCAATGAAGGCCAACATCCCATTTGCCTTCCAAAGTGCTTGCTGCATCTGCATGCTAACTTCTGTATTCCTTGTACAAGCACACCCAAGTCTGTTTGAACATAAAACACTTACAAGTTTCTCATCTTTTAAAAAAATATTCTGCTTTTTTATTCTTACAACCAAAGTAAATAACTTTACACTTCCCTATATTATACTCCATTTGCCATCCTGTTGCCCACTCACTGTCTACATCTCCTTGCAGCTTCTGTGTGCTCCCCATCGCTTACCTTTCCACCTAGCTTTATATCATCAGCAAGCTTAGTTACATTACTCTCTGTCTCTTCATCTAAGTCATTAATATAGATTGTAAATAGCTGAGGCTCCAACACTGATCCTTGCGGCACTCCGCTATTCACTGTCTGCCAACTTGATAAAGCCATATTTATGCCCACTCTTTGCTTTTTATTCATTAACTAATCCTCTACCAATGCTAATATATTGCTCCCAGCTGCATGAGCCCTTAATTTGCCTATTAACCTTTTGTGCATCTTATTGAATGCCTTCTGGAAATCCAGGTATATTACATCTACTGGTTCCCCTTTATCTACCCTACCAGTTACATCCTCAAAATACTCTAATAAATTTGTCAAACAGGATTTCCCTTTAGGAAAACCATGTTGGCTTGTTCTAACTATACTATGCTTTTCTAAGTGCATTGTTAAGCTTCCGTAATAATAGATTCCAGAATTTTCCCAACATCTGATATTGGGTTAACTGGCCCGTGATTCATTGTTTTCTCCCTTTTCTCCTTCCTTGAAAGCTGTGTAACATTTCTAACTTTCAGTCTCGTGGGACCATTCAGAATCTAATTAATTCTGGAAAATCATAGCTAGCAGATCCACCATCTCTGCAGCTATCTCTTTTAGAAACCTAGGATGTCAGCCACCAGGCTCCAGAGATGGAGGAAGAAGTGCCAAACGGACTCAAAATGTTAACTCTGTTTCTTTCTCCACAGATGCTGTCAGACCTGCTGAGTTTTTCCAGCATTTTCTGTTTTTATCCCAGAGATTTTTTGGGTTTTAGTCCCTTAAGTTTCTCGAATACTTTGCCTCTGCTGATATTAATTTACCTACTTTCCTCACTCTTTTTAGCCCCTAGGTTACTGGCTATTTCTGATATGGAACTTGTGTCTTCTGCTGTGAAGATAGACACAAAATATTTGTTCCATGCCACCGCCATTTTCTCATTGCCCCTGATAATTTCTCCTGTCTCTGCTTCTAAGGGGCCAACATTTACTTTAGCTGCTCTCTTCCTTTTTATATACTTATAAAAGCTCTTACAATGGGTTTTGATGTTTCTGGCTAGTTTACTCTCATATTAATTCTTTTGGTGGCCCTTTGCTGGTATCTAAAACATTCCCAATCCTCAGACTTGCTACTGTTTTTTTACAACATTGTAAGCCTCTCCTTTTAATCTGATCCTATCTTTAACTTCCTGAATGAGCCATGGATGAGTCATCTTGCTGAGTTTTTGTTCTTTACTGGAATGCATTTTTGTTGAACATTTTGAATTGTTTCTTTAAATGTTTCCCACTGTTCATTTACCTCCATACCTTTTTAGCCTATTCACCCAATTAACATTAGCCAGTTCTCCTCTCATGCCTATGTAATTGGCTTTTTTTAAGTTTAAGATTTTTGTTGTGATTGGAATATGTCACTTTCAAACTTAACATAGAATTGAGTTGTATCATGACCACAACTTCTCAGTTGACCTTCTACTATGACATTACTAATCAACCCTGCTTCATTATATAATACTGGATCGAAGATAACGTTATACCTGGTCAGTTCCACAATGTACTACTCCAGAAACTGCCATGAAAACATTCTACAACTCATCTTCTAGACCATTCTTGTCAATTTGATTATCCTAGCCTATATGGAGATTAAAGTCTCCAATAATTATTACATTTCCTTCATACAGGCTCCAATAATTTCTTGTTTAATGCTCTTCCCAATGGAATAGCTACTGCTTTGGGCCTATAACCACTCCCACCTGTGTTTTCTGACTATTGCTATTCCCAATTTTCACCCATACTGATTCTACTAATTCATGACCTTCAGAGGCCAGGTCCTTTCTCGCTAATGCCCTTATGTCATCTTTTACTATCAGGGCTACCTCACCTCCTTTGTCATTCTGTCCGTCTTTCCAAAATATTGTGTACTCTGGAATATTTATTTCCCAACCTTGATCACCTTGTAACCATGTTTCTAGAATGGCGTTTAGATCTAAATCAATTACCTCTATTTGTGCCACTAGCGTATCTATCTTATTGCAAATGCTTTGTGTATTTAGATAAAGAACCTTTAACTTCATTTTTTTTACTTCTATTTCCTGAAATGAACTTATTTGCTGATGTAATTTTGTTAAACTCTCTGTCCCTTCCTGTCCCACTCTGCTTGTCTTCATCCACATCACTGTACTGTTCCGATACCTTGACCTTCCTCTGTGGATTTCTAAGTCTCCCTTCACCCAACAACTGCCCCCAGTCTCCCCACCCCCCCACTCCTGTTAGCTTAAAGCCCTGCCCACAGCCCTAGTTATATGATTGGTCTGGACACTGGTCCCAACCCAGTTCAAGTGGAGCTCATCCTAATGGAATAGAATGCACTATCCTGAGTGCTGATGCCAGTACCCCATGAATCAAAACCCCTTCTTCCCACACTACTTCCTGAGCCATACTTTTAATTCTCTAATCTGTTTAACCTTATGCCAATTGGCATGTGGCTCAGGTAACAATCCAGAGATGATTGCCTTTGATGTTCCGCGTTTTAATTTGGGCCCTAACTCCTCAAATTCTCTTCGCAGAACATCATTCCTTGTTCTACCTGTTGTTGGTTCCCAAGTGGACCATGACAACTGGATCGTCCCACTCCTAGTTCCTCTCCAGCCATGAGGAGATGACCTTAACCCTGCCACCAGGCAGGCAACACAACCTTTGCAGCTCCCTGTCGTGGCTGCAGAGAACAGTATATAGCCCTCTGACCATACTCTCTCATATCACTAGCACACTCCTCTTTGATCTCTCCGTCTTGAATGGCATCCTCACCATGGTGCCATGGTCAGTCCGCTTATCTATCTTGCAGTCCTTCTCCTCATCCACACAGAAAGCTACCACCTCGAGGTGATAAACTCCTGTAAGCAGTATCAATGTATTCACAGCCAGAGAATTGTTTTTCAAGATTTTGCTGAACAAAGGACTAAGAACAAAAACTGTCACAGCTGTGTGTATTGTAAATTATTAAATGTGCTGTATGATATATTTTCTATGCTTTGCTTTTGTGAAACATTTTTAAGTTTAAATGAAGTTGATTGTTGATTAAGCAGTAATTAGTAAGTAATATCTTCTGCATTCTATATTGAATGGCCAGTTTGTGGACATCCAGCGTGTTCTTTGGCAAGCAATTAATAGTGACCTTTATTAGCTGCTTGACCTGGTTAGAATAATTAAGTGCAGCAGGGAATAAAAGACACAGGTTTGAATTTGCCAAAGGTGCTGTCTAATTAGATAAACAGTTGTCAAACTGTTTAATGGCTGATCTTCCATCTTCTACCTTCCATAAACTTGAACTCATGTAAAATGCTGCCCATATCCTAATGTACACCAATTTGCAGTACCCATTACTCTTGTACTCGGTGACTTACATTGGCTCCCAGCCTGGCTATGCCTCGATTTAAAAATTTTCATTCTAGTTTGCAAATCTGTTCATAATCTCACACCTTCCTATCTCTGTAACCTCCACTCAACAATTCTCTGGCATCTTTGTCCAACTCCTATTACTGGCCTCTCGCCTATCATCTTTTTTGATTGCCCTGCCATTGGTTGCCATGTCTTCAGCTGCCAAGGCCCTGACTTATGTTCATATGTACGTTTATACCTCTGGCAATCCCTCCATAAAATATATCTCTGCCTCTCTGTCCTTCTTTAAGACACTTTTTAAAACCTATCTCTTTGACCAAACTTTTAATCATGTGTTTTAATATTCCCTTACGTGGTTTAGTGTCAAATTTTGTTTGATAATGCTCCTGCGAAGCACTTTTGGGACATCTGACTTCATCAAAAGCAATGTATTAGCTATTGATGGTGCTTAAATGATAAAAATGGGTTCTACAGAAGCAGTTGTATAGTATCTCGATCAGTTCCTTCTGAAGCATTGGCCTGAATTTTTTGCTTGTTGGGCACGCGCGACCAGTGGGCCCGGGAGCGGACGGGAAACGGACCCCCGACCGCGGTTGGCCCCAACTGTGATTTTACGCTGGCTGGCCAATTAACGGCCAGCCAGCATGAAACGTGTGCGCTGAGAAAGGCTCAGCACTGCCGGTGGGGACGAGAAGAGGGTGGGCGCCGATGTCACTGTGGGTGCTGGCGAGCGCTTCCACTCAGCTCCCTGAAGGCAGACAGCTGCCTCAGGGAGCTGCAGGATTCCACAGGATAAATGAAACAACAAAAACGCTGCAAAATGTGCCCATGCAGCACAATCAAGTATCTGAAAGCATACCTCATTAAAAAACAATTCCCAGATATCGCTTTATTTTTTTTCCACACAGAGATTCCATCCAGCCCTGGGTTGAGGGTTGAGCAAAAATGTAAAGGCCGCTTGGCTGATTGGCCTGTCCGCCAACTGTAAAAGTGGATGGGCCATGAAAAATTGCTTTCAATTGCCTCCTTTGTGCACCTAATTGCCCACTTAATTGTTGGCGGATGCGCTTCCGACTGCCGACTGACCTGAAGGTTACTTGCGTGTGGGATGACTTGGATATGCTCGCCCGACATCATCTCGCGCTATTTTAAGTGCGTTCGGGTCGGGCGCGTGCTCGCCTGTGAGGCATTAAATTCTGCCCATTGTATTCAATATTGGAAACCAAACATCAGGAGAGCTAAAATGAAATTTAGAAAATGCTAGAAATACTCAGCAGGTTAGGTAGCAACTATAGAGAGAGAAAAACAGAGCCAACATGTCAGGTCTGCAGCCTTTCAGCAGAACTGTGATAAGTTAGAGATGAAATAGATTTTGAGCAAGGGGTTGGTGCAACAAGGAAAAATGGAAGGTCTGTGATAGGGCCGAAAACAGGAGACAGATATTGGCCTTAGTGTAGATTCAACAGAATGATATCAAGGCTTAAAGGATGAAAATATAAGAATGATGCATAAACTTGGCTTGTATTCCTTGAGTTTAAAAAGTTGTGGGCTATCTAATCAGGTATTGAAAATGATTAAGGGATGTTACGAATGCAAGGTTTTATAAGATGATTATGTTTTAGACCGTCTCTTTAATTTGGAATAAAATATAGTAATGGAGAGAGTTATCAGATTTGCTATCTCTTTAATTTAAAGTAATTTTTTTTATTATTCATTCACGGGATGAGGGCTTCACTGGCTGGGCCAGCATTTATTGCCCATCCCTAGTTGCCCTTGAGAAGGTGATGGTGAGCTGCCTTCTTGAACTGCTGCAGTTCCTGTGGTGTAGGTGCACCCACAGAACTGTTAGGAAGGGAGTTCCAGGATTTTAACCCTGCAACAGTGAAGAAACAGCGATATATTTCCAAGTCAGGATGGTGATTGACTTAGAGGGGAACTTCCAGGTGTTGGTGCTCCCATCTATCAGCTGCCCTTGTCCTTCTAGATATTAGTGGTTGTGGGTTTGAAAGATGCTGTTGAAGATATCTTGGTGAATTCCTGCCGTGCATCTTGTATATGGTACAACACTGCTACTACTGTGTATCGGTGGTAGAGGGAGTGAATGTTTGTGGATGTGGTGCCAATCAAGCGGGTTGCTTTGTCCTGGATGCTGTAGGGGGTGGTGGTGTGTGTCAGCTTCACCCCTGACTTCTGAGCAGTCCGAATCGCTCCCACTTTCTGGGTTCTAGACCTTGGACTTATTTGGGGGTTGTGACAAAGTGCAGCAGACAATTTGTTTTGGTGCAAGAAAAAAACTGGGTTTATTGAAGTCACAAATGAACTTATAACATTAGGATTACACTGAGATTATACAGTCCTACAAAGTACACTTAGTTAAGAATAGGGAACACACGGCATAACGAGGGAAAATCACGCTACTAATCCCCTTACCCTTGTCCCACCCCCAAAACCTAACTAAATTGAACTAGGAGAGGCCAGGGATCATGCTCACTAACCAGGGTTCCTTGTCAGTTCAAAATCCAGCGAGGTAAGCCAGTTGCAGTTTTGGGGTACGCTCATTGTGTCCTCTGGGGCCTGCCGTCCCCACGTGGTCCTGGTCTGTGGAATCTGTGAAGGTTCTTCAGTTGGGTGGAGGGCGCAGTTGTGGGTGGTCGATCTTCGTGGAGGGCTGCGGTTGAGGCCTTGTTGTCTTCTGTTGAGCCTGCCACCCCGTGCCCCTCACCGTGATGTTGCCTGCGGACCTGCAGACCTCCAGATTTCCTCCCTCCGCTTGGCTCAGCTGGCTCTTCCTGCTTAAACTCTGTTTCAACCGCTCCAAAACTGCTCACCATCCAAAACTGCCCACCCTTCGTAACTGGTGGCCCAGTTATACTGTTTTTTTCAAATTTCTTATCTGAAACCAAATCAAGGTTAGTTCTTTGTCTGATTGTGGCTTCTTCAGGTGATTGTTGTCTCGTTGTTTTTAATCGGCTCACGTAATGTTTATCGTTGTCTTCCTGTCCCCGTAACTAGTCTTGAACTGAAAGCCATTGTATATGTGGAATATTGATAGGTTCACATAATTGCATTGATTGCGGCCTTCCTGCCTTAGTAGTCAGTAACGATTATTTATGCAAAGTTTTGATGGGCTTTAGTTTTGTGTAAGATGAAGTCTTTCTCTGGGTTGATTGTTTTAAAGGGAAGAATGCGTATTCTGTCTCCTCTCGTCTGGTTACAGGCAACAATCCACACTGCGCTCAACAAGCCCGGGCATGTCCAGTCCCAGGCCTTCATGGGCTGCAGGGTTCTACACTTAACTCAGCAGTAGTGTCCTCTGCCATAAAAGTCCAAAAGTCATATCCTTGTTGATGATATGAAAAATGTGGGAATTTTGAGAACCCTTAAATGCTGTCAAGCCTCTTGAGTGTTGTGGGAGCTGCAACTTATCCAGGCAAATGGGGAGCATTCCATCACACTCCTGACTTGTGCCTTGTCAATAGTAGACGGCTTTGGGGAGTCAGGAGGTAAATTACTCTTTGTGCAATTCCTAGCCTCTGACTTGCTCTTGTAGCCATAGTATTTATATGGCTAGTCCAGTTCAGTTTCTGGTCAATCGCAACCTCCAGGATGTTGATAGTGGGGGATTCAGTGATGGTAATGCCCATTGAACATCAAAGGGCGATGGTTGGATTCTCTCTTGTTGGAGATGGTCATTGACTGACACTTGTGTGGCGCAAATGTTGCTTGCCACTTGTCAACCCAAGCCTGGATATTGTCCAGGTCTTGCTGCATTTAGACATGGATTGCTTCAGTATCCGAGGAGTCGCGAATGGTGCTGAACATTCATCAGCGAACATCCCCACTTCTGATCTTATGATGGAAAGAAGGTCATTGATGAGCAGCTGAAGATCGTTGGGCTGAGGACACTACCCTGAGAAACTCCTGCAGTGATGTCCTGGAGCTGAGATGACTGACCTCCAACAACCACAACCATCTTCCTTCGTGCTAGGTATGAGTCCAACCAGTGGAGAGTTTTCCCTCTGATTCCCATTGACTCCAGTTTTGCTAGGGCTCCTTGATGCCACACTTGGTCAAATGTGGCCATGATGTCAAGGGCAGTCACTCTCACCTCACCTCGGGAGTTCAGCTCTTTTGTCCATGTTTGAACCAAAGTTGTAATGAGGCCAGGAGCTGAGTGGTCCTGGCGGAACCCAAACTGGGCATCAGTGAGCAGGTTATTGCTCAGCAAATGTCACTTGATAGCACTGTTGATGACCCCTTCCATTACTTTACTGATGATAGAGAGTAGACTGATGGGGCAGTAATTGGCTGGGTTGGATTTGTCCTGCTTTTTGTGTACAGGACGTACCTGGGCAATTTTCAACATTGCCGGGTTAATTCCAGTGTTGTAGATGTACTGGAACAGCTTGGCTAGGGGCGTGGCAAGTTCTGGAGCACAAGTCTTCAGTACTATTGCTGGAATATTGTCAGGCCCCATTATCCAGTGCCTTCAGCCGTTTCTTGATATCACGTGGAGTGAATCGAATTGGCTGAAGATTGGCATCTGTGATGCTGGGGACCTCCGGAGGAGGCCCAGATGGATCATCCACTTTGCACTTCTGGCTGAAGATTGTTGCAAATGTTTCAGACTTATCTTTTGCAGTGATGTGCGGGTCTCCTCAATCATTGAGGATGGGGATATTTGTGCAGCCTCCTCCTCCAGTGAGTTGTCTAATTGTCCACCACCATTCGCGACTGGATGTGGCAGGAGTGCGGAGCTTAGATCTGATCCGTTTGTTGTGGGATTGATTAGCTCTTTCTATCACTTGCTGCTTATGCTGTTTGGCACACAAGTAGTCCTGTGTTATAGCTTCACCAGGTTGACACCTCATTTTTAGGTGTGCCTGGTACTGCTCTCGGCATGCTCTCCTGCACTCTTCATTGAACCAGGGTTGATCCCCTGGCTTGATGGTAATGGTAGAGTGGGGGATATGCAGGGCCATGAGGTTCCAGATTGTGTTTGAGTACAATTCTGCTGCTGCTGATGGCCCACAGCGCCTCATGGATACCCAGTTGCTAGATCTGTTCGAAATCTATCACATTTAGCACGGTGGTAGTACCACACGATGGGGGGTATCCTCAATGTGAAGGCAGAATTTCGTCTCCATAATGACTGGACGGTGTGATTGTAACAGGGATTTTATAAACTACAGAGAGACAACTTCATCAGGAGACAAGCTATAGAGAGAAAAACATACCATGGGCCTGAACTTCCTTGGAGTGGCAGTCAGAATTGGATTGCCACTCCGCTCCTAGTTCTTTACCTTAAATTTTATTTTGATTCTCTCTCACCTGACCTTCCAACTCAGGCTGGACAAGATCTGGTCAGTGCTGTGCATCCCAGGGCTTAGCATGGACTGCAGTTCAGTTTGATGCAAGGAGACCATGGGTCCTTTTTTATGGCACTAACTAGGTAAAGGTTGTATGGCAATTGCCCAGAAGTGCAATCCCTTGAGGGTAGGGAGAGTCCCGTGAATGGGGTGATCAGAGGGGTGGGGACTCCCTTGGGGTGCAAGTAGTCAGGTAGTGGAAGAGTCCCCTGGGAGTATGGTGGTGTGCTGTGGGGTGTCAGGGGGTAAGGGAGTCCTGCAATGGGTTGGTAGTGTGGGTGGGGGTCCCATGAGAAGGGTCAGTGTGGGTCTCTGCAATAGTTTCCTGGAAGTTACAAAAGGTTTTAATTCTGGATAACTATTGATGTAATCCAGTTGGAACCATCCTAAGTTTGTGATTTAAATCATATTTTCGGATGGTGACCAGAATAGAGGAATTGCCCAGAGGAAGTTTGCATTTCTGGGCATTTACCATACAATCCTTACCGGTGACCTTCCGGGGAGGGTTGCCCAGCGCATCTTTGGGGCAACGACCCCCCCAATACGAAGTCCTAGAGCTTGGAAGTTATGGTCCATAATCTACAGCTGAGCCACTTAGGAGTAAAATCAGGAGGCACCTTTTCATACAAATGGTGAGGGAAATCTGGAATTCAAGGCTGATGCTGGAACAAATGAATTTTTGAGGACTGATAGATTTTTATTATAGGCAACAGTGCTTTGCAATATTGAACAAAGGTGGTGAATAAGGTTGAGGTATGACCAGCCGTAATCCAATTAAATTGCATAAGCCATTCCTAATGAAGCCCAAATGAGAGCAAGGGCAAGATTATTTGTTATTAATTAAATTTTAAGGTTTTTGGTTGGATGGGCAGTGAAAAATTTCTTTCAATAACCTTTTTAATGGTCTTAATAGGCCTTTTAATTGTCGGCTGGTGCTCTGCCAACTCCGGCATGTGCCTGCCGACTGAAATATCGCGTGAGTGCGCAATGACGTTGGGATGCTCACCTGACGTCATTGCGCATCACTTCATGCTCAGTCAGATCGGGCACGTGCCCGCCCACCGAGCTAAATATTCTCCCCTAGGATTCCCAACTCCCCCTTGCAATATACTGCAAAAATGATTTGTGACCTTCTAAATTGTACTGAATAACAATTATTGAGACAAGTTTGTTAAGAAGAATTGTTTTTAAATAATGAATGTGGATTTTTGAAAGGTTCATTGTACGTTATTTCATCTTTAGTGCTTTGATGATATTGACAAAAGTTAAGCCTTATCTATTAGCTCATACAATTCACTTTACTACTGTTAAGCATTATTATTAGAATATAAGTTTAAACTGTCTTCTGCTATTGATTGTCTAGTAAATGTTTGGAGGTCTAAATCAATCTATTTGAACTGAACTGATAACATAGATCAAACTTTGAGCTAAACAAATTTGGAGAAGTCAGAATAGATCTGAATCTACTGAAATTTAAGTTCAACTAATATTTTAAAATTCTGTTCTACCTAATAAAGCCTGTAAAATGCTAACAATATGTCATATATTTGACAAGATCAAAGATTCAATTTTAAAAATCTGTATTTGCTTCCCTGATTACCTAGCGCCCAGTGTAGCTGTACATATAAGGAGGTCTCTAGTTTGATTTCTGGTTTGTCATGATTGACTTATCTCATTCAGGGCACAAATCGATTGCTGCAATTGGCCTTTGTGCACATAAATTGGGAATTGGTTGGGGTGGGGGAGGTGGTAGAAATCGGCCAGGAATCATGCCTTTTATTTGTAACTTGTGACCCATGCTAAAATTTGCATTTGTGTGGGCCCCGGGTGAAGATATGGGCCCAGATTTTGCATTAATAATACTAATGGTGGCTGGAATTTTACTTCTATCAACAGGATTGTGGAAGCAGAAAAGAAGTGTGTGGCGAAGGTCCTCCTGCTCTGGCCTGCAATCCTGCAGCAATCTTACACTGGCTGGCTGGTTAGCAGCTGGCAGGTAAGATTGCTGATGACATTGTATCCAAGGGTGGGACTTAAGGTGGTCGCCACGTCATCATCTGACACAGAGGAAGGTGATGATGATATATTTAAAGGGGCCACCAACAACCAAGTCCTGATTGTAGTTGTATCTAGCAGGAAACCTACAGTTGGAGAGCAGCTCTCAGAAGCCCGACATCAGCTATCCCCTTCTTGAGACCACTCCTCATCTGCCTGAGACCATCCTTCATCTGTCAGAGACCACTTCTCATCTGTCTGAGACTAACCCCTCCTCAGCCTGCAGCCAACCTCTCCTCGGCCTCACACCAAGGAAGCCCCTTCTACGTAAAACTAGAGAACACCCATCAGCCTCAGACAAGCAGTTGCCATTGATCTGTTCAACAAGGGCGCATTTTGAACCATTTTGTCGGCATTGTGGAAGACAGAACTCAGGTGGTTCCACAGTTCAATGATGACTCCCTGCACATCATCATCCAGACTGCTCAAGGAAGGCAGGAGGTCCTCTTCGCTTGGGACCAGTGGGGGAAATCTCCCTAACGAACCAAGCAAGCCTTGATGGAGGTCACAGAGGAGGCCAGCAGTCATGGAGTCACCTGGAGGACCTGGCTGCAGTGCCACAAGTTGGTCTGAAATCTTCTTCACTCTGCCAGGATGAGGAAAAACCTTACACCCCTTTAGGGGACAAGAAAATGGGTAAGTATGATGGTGCAGAAGTTGGGAAGGGAAAGCCCATCTTACCAGTGCTAATGGGTGAAGGTTGAAGAATCTCTTGAAAAGGAATGGCTGCAACTCTAACAGGAGACATGAGCCTGGCATTGCCAACCCATGCAATGTTGCTCCAGAATGACACAATGCTACATGCATGACGCTGCTACAGATGCTGCAGCAATTGTGCAAAACAATTTACTATGTTTGCTCTAGTGTGGCTGTGAATGATACAATGCAGAAGGGGCCATTTGGCCCATCATGTTGTCCTTAACTTACATGTGCAGCAGAGTTATTTGCCACACACTGTGACGAATATGCAAACATCTGTGAAGGCTGAAATTTCCCGTCAGGATTTTCATAGAAGGATATGCTGATAGGGCTAGGTGAAGTAGAGTGGGAGGAGGCTTGTATGGAGCATGACAACAGTAGCTTCCGTTTACCATATTAAAACCATTACCCAGCAAAACACCTGTGGTGATTCACAGGGGATTATCAAACTCAATTCAACACCTAGCTACATAAAGAAATATTAGGACAGGATCTTGGTCAAGAGGTACATTTTAAGGAATGTCTTAAAAGAGGAAATAGGGATGGAGGGGGTTACAGAAGGAACTCCAGAGTTCAAGGCCTAAGCCTATAGCTACCAATAGTGGAATGAAGAGAATCATGGATGCATGAGGCCACAATTGGAAGAGTGCAGAGATCTCAATGGGTTGTAGGGCTGGACAAGCTGTCATGACCAGGTGAGAAGGGGTGTACAGGCTCCCCCTATTCAACCTCCTCATCACCACAAAGGTTTAAGTTTCCTTTTTGCGAGGACAAGCCTTTTCCGAATCAGAATGCATTTACCTATTTAAGCTGTGATCAATAAGGAACCAATCAAACAAGGTTTCCTTGAGTCAAAGTGCAAGCAAATTTATTACCCACTAAACCTGAGAAAAATAATAAAAACATGACACCAAGCATTCGACCCTCATGCAGTCATTAGAGCTCCTGCGTCGACGTTTTCCACACCCCACCCCCCCCCACCCCCCCACACACACACGTATCAGAAATAAGGGGAGTTAGACTCTAAATTAAAACATGGAAAAGAGTATACGAATAACTTTCTGGACACTCAAGTGGCTGGCAGTCTCGCCTTGAAATACATTACTTGTTGTGTCTTTCTAAGATGTTTTGGGTATACCTGTCTGTGGCAGTGATTATCCAGTACTTGACATTTTTAATGTCTCTTCCTTAGACAGTTACAAGTTTTGTTGGGTGTCTGGATTATAGGAAATGTCTCTCTCTTCACAGTCCCCTGAGGGCGATTTGTTGGTTTCTCACCTTCATCTTGGAATGTGGCCTTGCATTTTTAAGCAGTTTGCTCTGTCTCAGTTCAAATTACAAAATTTCCAGTCAGTTGAAAGTTGAAAATCATAAGAAAAAATAAAGGGGCTCATAACAAAGGCTACAGAGATCAGGAGAGGTGGAAGAATCAGATAGCAAGGCTGAGAATTATAGAAGAAGCACCAGAATAGATTGGACCAAATAGCCAATTTCTGTTCTGTAAATTCCAAGTAATTCTACATAAAGTTTGGTTATTGCTGAAAAAGGAAACAGACTATCAAAGCTTTTCATCTTGCATTCATCAGGACAGATGCAAGAATGCCAAATTTCAAAGGAATCAACAATTTAAACTGCATGGGAAAAGTGCCCAGTATACCTCAAATTATCCTGGAAGGGTAAGGTATCTCAAAAATTTAAGCAACAGGTGAAGCTAACTGTTTCACGCTGCAGTAGCAACACAAGTAGTATTTTTATCTAACAGGGTGCTATCAAGCCACAAAGACATTCTACCTACCACACAAATGAATAATGTGGTATATGAATTTCAATGCCGGTGTATTGCCAGATACGTAGGCCAGGTGACCCAATGAATTGTATCAAACAGCTGTTCCATTCAGCTCAAAAACAGAATTACCTGGAAAAACTCAGCAGGTCTGGCAGCATCGGTGGAGAAGAAAAGAGTTGACGTTTCGAGTCTACATGACCCTTCAACAGAACAGTTCTGTTGAAGGGTCATGTGGACTCGAAACGTCAACTCTTTTCTTCTCCACCGATGCTGCCAGACCTGCTGAGTTTTTCCAGGTAATTCTGTTTTTGTTTTGGATTTCCAGCATCCGCAGTAGTTTTTTGTTTTTGTCCCATTCAGCTGTTTACAATAGGTAGAGTACAGACCACACTCAACCATCCCATGCTTGCAAAAGTCCAAACATGACATCTGATGTTAGATGTTATTCTGTGATTGGACGGTACTTGCTGAACAATCCTAAATGTGCTAAGAATTACACTAATGATTAATTTAAGATTATCAGTTGGGCTTGCAATGTGGCTCACTTATACTTGTTAGAAGCTATATATATATATTCACATCCAGGGACTTGTCCTCTGCAAGCAAAAGGAACATGTCCAGATATTGTGCCTTTTTAAAATTAAACTAAAGCATGGGGGACAATAGTTCCCTGATGCTTTCTCATTGGCAATGCCTTGACCAATCAGAGTTGGCTTGCCAATCAATCAGCACCATTTTCTCATTCGATATAAGTTGTTGCTCCCAGTGAAATTTGGCATTCTTGCATCTGTCCTGATGAGTGCAAGACATAAAGCTTCAACAGCATGTCTCTTTTGTCAGCAATACTCAAATTGTGTACTACCAAGCGACTTTACAGCTTGGAGTTATATTGTATCATTTTAAATGAAGGTTTTTTCGGTTACAGATTGTTGACGGATTATTTTACCAGAGTGTTTTAATTTTGCTGTCTACCTTCTTTATCTTTTGCAATCATGAGCCTAATATTTGATTTGTATAATTATATAATTTAATTTATAAATTAACACAATTAATTAGTTCACATGCTTGCTTACTATAAAATTGGAGACAAAGAAAATGCTGATCTTGCAAAACACCTATAGCAAATCTTGATGCCTTTTTCTGTATATTGTAGGGCAACTGAAGCATTACATGCCAAGTTAATTGTTGGAAGATGTGAGTCAGATGTAATATTGCCATAGCAACTAAACCTGAGCCCATGGGACCAGACATAAAAAACGTTCATATGTCTAAAGTAGCTAACCTTGATTTTTTTTCTAAAAAAGCTCATATTGAACCATGGTTCTGCAAGAGATGTAATTCTCTGAGGTTTCTCCTTTGTGATTTTTGAACATTTATGAATGGTATAATCAGGCTGGGGTTGGGGGTGGGTAGGTGAAGTGGGGTTAGAAGGGCTACAAAACAGGACTGACAACTGTAGCATTGCTTAATTTGCATTGTGTGACATTTTCCATATACCCTCAATAACATATTTCAGAAATAATTACATTATTAAACTGATGGCTATCCATATTAGAAAGAAAGTATAAAATGAAGACATTTACAAAGTCCATTTATACTATTAGCATTTAATTGAAGGCAGTTTCCCTAGGCTTCTGTGAGGATTTGTCAATAATTACTTCAAGTGATGTATCCCTAATTTCTGCACATTCAGTTGCAGCAGCACTTCTTCATTTAACCTAAGCTCTGTCGTAGGAATTCCTCAAATAATGGTTAATTCTGCATTCTGGCTGGATCACAATTGACCCATCTTCTATTTTTGCTGTTGATCCCTTTGTCATTCCTTGTTATTGTTTCCTTTTCTTTGTGCTACATGCTTTCTCTGAAGCTGTGTTCCCACATATTCTGACTATTATTCTTCATAATCACAAGTAAACATCCTGGCCAAAAGTGACTTTCCTGGCATATTGCCTAAGCACTTTTTATTAACGAAATACTCAGTTTTCATTGAGCTGCTTAGTTCTTAGTTTCCATAACCATTTACACACATTCAATTTAGGTCATTTAAAATGTCTTCACTTGCAACTACACCAGACAATCTAACTTTTCTCATCTTCTGAGTCCAAGGTTGTAAAACATATTCGGTTGAATGTCCCTTCACCCTGTAATCTAAACAACAGCTAGATATCAAATTAGTGATAGAAGCATATCAATAATCTTCTGGTTTATTACTGTATTATCTGAAAAGTGCATTTTAATATTAAAGAGTGTTAGTTTGTATGATAAAGAACCATAATTGCTTACAAAATGTCTTTTTGAATGTTAGGGTCTTTGCTTCGGATTCACCCAACAGAAATACATTTGCATTAAACAAATAGTTGTGGCTAATGTGTTATTGCAAATATATGATGGTTTTTGTATCAGATTTATATGATTTAAAAGGAGAGTGCTGCAGTTTGCAGTACTTAATTTAACATGCAATCTACCCCTGCAGGCAATTTACCCCTGCATTCAAGTGTTCGAAAAAGAATTCTAATATGCTAAAAGAAATGTTGATGCTTCTGACTGGTGGTTGTGGATTTAGCTAATTGAAAGATGATAGTAGTGTCTTTTTGCTACTCTCCTTAATTTTCTTCCACAATCCGAAGAGATCCATTTTCTGTCGGATGATGCTGTGAGGTAATCTCATGGTTTTTTATGTAAATTGTATCATCCTGTGGGATTGCTGCCTGCATTTCATTGTAATGTTTTAGTGGTGGCAAAGAAACACCGAGTAATGCTACAAGATGTAAACCAGGATTTTCTGATGATATTCTTTAAAATAAAATGTCTGGGTTAAACACTGGCATTAAACCAACACTGATTCGAAAGTCTAGGATGTAATGATTTTAAAAATGTTACCCTCATTTTAATTTTTATGCATTATTTTTGTCCTCCAGTGCCATTCACTATTTCCCGTTTACTCTGTCAAAGGTCTAATCAAAATGACATCCTTTAATTTTCTCCCATGGGGAAGTGTTTAGCCAGTGCCCTGCTGCTCACACACCTTGTATAGTAATGATAGAACACTGTATAAGCAAGTACAGAGCAGGGAAAGGGGAGGGCAAAAGAATAAAAGGAAAGGTTTATGGTAGGGTGGAAGGCAGGACTGATTAAATGGCAAAAGAGATGATAGTGTGTGGTAAAGTGGAGTGCTATGTATCTTTAAGAGAATGTAGTTAATCGACCACGTGACTATCGAGCAATCTCTATACAACGCGGGAGGTGATTGAAGCACACATTGTGTTAGTGTCCTGTTCTTAGTTCCAATAAGCCACCAGTGTTTGCGAAATAAATCGGTCTCTCTCTGCCTATGTTGTTTCAAGCACCGATTAGTGTGTAGATATCAAGGGCGCAGCTCATGTTTGCAGAACACAGCAAACCTGATAACTCAAAACATAAAACTGGCGACGAGGATAAACCGGATCAATTGACGGCAATCAAGAAAGCCACGGTAAGCCAGTTACGTTACTTCACCACTACATTGAAAGCTGTTTGGAAATGTAGTCTCCTTAGTCATCGAGTATGCTGCAGTTTGGGCACTTTGAACCATTCAACCCCGTTTCCAATGACTGGTCTAATTACGACAAACGCCGAGCATTCTTCTTTGCCGCTAATGACATCGTGGGGGAGGACAAGAGGAGGGCGATTATTTTGTCCACGTGCTGGAGCAAAACTTATGGGCTGATCCGCAGCCTCATGTCACCTAGCACTCCCAATATGAAGACTTTCAATGAGTTAGTGAATATTGTAAAAAAAAAACACCTGAAGCTAAAGCCCTCAGTCACTATGCAGCATTTTAAATTCAATTTGAGGAATAGCCTTCCAGGAGAGACAATCACTGGCTATGTAGCTGCTTTAAAGGAATTAACAGAATATTGTGAGTTCGGAACTTCAATTAATGACATGTTGAGAGATCGATTGATATGTGGAATCAGGGACGATGATATTCAAAAGCGATTATTACCTGAAACTAATCTAGACTTCAATATGACATTAGAATTGGCAGCAGCCATGGAGAGCGCTGTTAGAAACTCAGAGGCAATAAAAGATACACAAAATGGCGCCGTCCATCTTGTAGGGTGGGAAGGGCCAGTGACAAAAGGCGCAAAAACATCGGTCTCTGCAGAAAGGCAGGGAACACCCACTATGTACAGACCATTGAAGAACAACAGTACTACAGTGAAAAACCATGACATTAATGAGAGAAATGCATCCAGGCAGCCTGCAGGCGATCGACAGTTCAGAAATATCGAATACTTTTTCTGCCACTGCAATGATCACATAATTTCTGTCAAGATAGGCTGAGACAGCATTTCAAAAACAACGGTAGAAATCGCAAAATCTGTCTCGTTGAAGAACCAGAGGAAGATGAATCTAACATCTATTCATTATACAACCTGAAAGTGGGTAGAACTTAGCCAATCCAGGTAGTCATTAGAGTCAATGAACAACCCATCAAGATGGAAGTCGATACTGGGGCATCATTGTCTGTCATAGGAGAACATACGTTCAGATACTTGAATAAAGGAGTCCACCCTTTAAGTTTGGAAGAATCGGGCACTAAATTAAAAAAATATACGGGTGAAGAAATAAGAGTAAAAGGAATATGTCAAGTCCTAGTGCAGTATGGGGACCAGTCTGCAAGTCCACCTCTTGTAGTAATAGCTGGGGCGGGCCCCAGTTTAATTGGTCATAACTGGCTCAGAAAGATTAAATTGCAATGGGCCGAGATTTTTCTAATCAGAATGAGAAACTTAAAGGAATTGTTACAAAAGTTCCATTTTCAGTGGCGAGCTAGGAAGGATTTGTGGGCAACAAACCAAAATCCACGTAGAACAAAGAAATGGCTGACCAACTAAAGAGATACTTTGCTTCTGTCTTCACAAAGGAGGACTCTAATAACATATCAGGAATGTTGGGGAACACAAGGTTTAGTGAGAGGGAAGAATTGAAAGAAATCAGTATTAGTAGGGAAATGGTGTTGGGGAAATTGATGGGATTGAAGGCCGATAAATCCCCGGGGCCTGATAATCTACATCCCAGAGTATTTAAGGAAGTGGCCCTAGAAATAGTGGATGCATTGGTGGTCATCTTCTGAGATTCTATAGACTCTGGAACAGTTCCTACAGATTGGAGGGTAGCTAATGTAACGCCACTATTTAAAAAGGGAGGCAGAGAGAAAACAGGGAATTATAGACCAGTCAGCCTGACGTTAGTAGTGGGGAAAATTCTAGAGTCCATTATAAAAGATTTAATAGCTGAGCACGTGGAATACAGTGGCAGAATCGGACAGAGTCAGCATGGATTTGTGAAAGGGAAATCATGCTTGACAAATCTACTGCAATTTTTCAAGGATGTAACTAGTAGAGTTGATGAGGGGGAGCCAGTGGATGTGGTTTATTTGGACTTTCAGAAGGCTTTTGACAAAGTCCCACATAAGAGATTGGCATATAAAATTAAAGTGCATGGGATTGGGGGCAGTGTATTGAGATGGATAGAAAACCAGTTGGCAGACAGGAAACAGAGTAGGAATAAGCAAGTCTTTTTCTGAATGGCAGGGAGTGACTAGTGGGGTACTGCAGGGATCGGTGCTGGGACCCCAGTTATTCACAATATATATTAATGATTTAGATGAGGGAATTAAATGTAATATCTCCAAATTTGCAGATGACACAAAGCTGGGTGGGTGGGTGAACTGTGAGGAGGATGCATAGATGCTTCAGTGTGATTTGGACAAGCTGAGTGAGTGGGCAAATGCATGACAGATGCAGTATAATGTGGATAAATGTGAGTTTATCCATTTTGGTAGCAAAAATAGGAAGGCAGATTATTATCTGAATGGCTATAAATTGAGAGAGGGGAATGTGCACCGAGACCTGGATGTCCTTGTACACCAGTTGCTGAAGGTAAGCATGCAGGTGCAGCAGGCGGTTAAGAAGGCAAATGGTATGTTGGCCTACATAGCCAGAGGATTCGAGTACAGGAACAGGGATGTTTTGCTGCAATTATACAGGGCCTTGGTGAGAACACACCTGGAATATTGTGTGCAGGTTTGGTCTCCTTATCTGAGGAAGGATGTACTTGCTATAGAGGGAGTGCAGCGAAGGTTGAGTCGATTAGGATTATATTCGCTGGAGTTCATAAGAATGAGGGGGGGTCTCATAGAAACCTATAAAATTCTAACAGGTCTAGACAGGGTAGATGCAGGAAGCATGTTCCCGATGGTGGGGGAGTCCAGAACCATGGGTCACAGTCTGAGGATATGGGGTAGACCATTTAGGACTGAGATGAGGAGAAATTTCTTCATCCAGAGAGTGGTGAACCTGTGGAATTCGTTGCCACAGAAAGTAGTTGAGACCAAAACATTGTATGTTTACAAGGAGTTAGGTATAGCTCTTGGAGCGAAAGGGATCAAAGGGTATGGGGAGAAAGCGGGAGAAGGCTATTGAGTTGGATGATCAGCCATGATCATAATGAATGGCGAAGCAGGCTCAAAGGGCCAAATGGCCTACTCCTGCTCCTAGTTTCTGTGTTTCTATCCCTTGCAGGTGACATAGTTGACCATGTGTTGTGACGGAGATCTGAGCACCATGTGAGTGCAGTCGATGGCACCCTGGAGCTGTGGGAAATCTGGGATCAGGGAAAATCCAATTGCTTTTGCATCCTGGCTGTCCTGGTTCCGGGTGATATGCACAAAGTTGTGTACCCTCGCGAGGATGGCATCCGTGACCTCATGGATGCTTTTATGAGTGGAGGCTTGTGAGATCCCACAGAGGTCACCTGTGGAGCCCTGAAAGGAGCCACTGGGGTAGAAATTGAGCACCATGGTCACTTTCACAGCTGTTGGGAGTAGATCCCCTCCATGTCCCTGTGGCGCCAAATCCTGCAGTAGGGGGCATATGTGACTGACCATTTCACTAGACATGCGCAACCTTCGGCGATGCTGGTGCTTGGTCATCTGCAGGAATGAAAGGTGGCATCTATAGACCCTAGGTGTCGCTAAGCACTAACCAGCAATGGCTCGCTGTGGCTTTTCGGGCGGCTTGTGCGGGAGCCCCAGTCGTCCCTTCTTCCTGAGGCTGCTGCTCCTCCCCCTGCGCAGCCAGGCACCTCAGTTGCTCTCTCTTCTGTCGTCTTCGCTCTCTGTACACCACGAGGCATCTAACTAGTTCGCCAGGCTCCATGATCCTGTTGTACTATACACTACACTAGTTTTGCAATCAAGAGCTGATTAGATACAGTCTGTATTGTGTCTTTTTCAGCAATGCTCACATTCGGTACTACCAAACGACCATGAGAACAACAACAAAATCAAAATACTTCTGAAAAAACATCAGAAAATATGTCAGGAATATTTAATTTGTAACTTATATGTTTTCGAATATAACTTGTGGTTTTAGGAATGAAAGTTTAACTGTAGAGAACTTGGGGAAAACTTAGTTTAAAACTGGCAAATCCTGTTGTACTCCTCCTGCAGGATGAGAGACGTGGGTTAGTATGGGCACACTAAGAACCTGTCCTGGTTAAGTGTAAAGACCCCTTAACACATCGAGGAGAATGCTGGCCACCACTAGGATGGCCAGAGATCAGTTCGCTGCGTGGCTTCCCGAAACACCCTCACCTCCACCCCATCCACCCAACCAATTGGTGGCAACCTTGCCCAGTGGACTGCATGCTGTCCCCTCATCTCAGCCGTAGGAATTCTCCAAACCTGCACTGCAAGGCTGCACTGTTAGCTTGAACTATGGGGGAGACTGGTCCAAACTAGGATGGTGACATTGCAAGGGACGGTCAGTGCCTCCACCATGGCCAGCTTTGGCATGGAGATTGTACAATGTGCACAGTCATTCAACTTTTATGCAGTCCACTAAAACACTCATTACTTTGCCATCTATGCTGAAGTGGTGAAAAGCCCTGGAGCAACTTGGTGGCACTTTGATGCCTCTGCATTGTTTGAGTGGGCAGATAAGCTAGGAGCCCGACTCCAATCATCTCAATGGCTGCATCTAAATTGTCTTAGTTGCAGTGGAATGGTCACTTTATGTAAGGTGCCCTAATGAGTGACTGCTTCCCTCGTTCACCCTACCCTCCCAACCCGAATGCTTGTGCACTACATTCAACCACAGGGCAGCCCTAGCACCCCCCCCCCCCACCAAATCAACTGCGGGGCTGGCCTTGCCACCCCCCCCCCCACCCTCCACCCACCCCTCCTCCCACCCAAGCCATTTCAACTGCAGGGCAGCACTTGCCCATCTCCTCAACGCACATCAAGCTGGCGACCTACAGGCGACCCTAGTGAGAACTGTGCAATGTTATTGTGTACTCACCACTGAGTTCCTCTCAAAGCACAGCCCACCAAGTGCACGCTTTTTATATGCTGTTGTAAAACACGTCGCCGGGGGTGGACGATCCAGCAGAGGGGGACGATTCTGGCAGGCAGGCCTAATAATGATGTGCAGATGTATTACAAAATGAGGTTCCTGACGTCCAATAGCAGGTAATGCGGCCCACCATTGGGGTTGCTGAACCCACGATCGGAAACTGGTTTCACGCCATTGTGAAGCCGATTGCGCCATATTGTCCGCTCACACCATTAAACATGCCTGACGCTGGCGGGCACAGAAAATCCCGGACCATAACTCAGACATGTGATGAATTTACATCATAAATCCCCAACTGTCTTTCATATTTCATTTTTTTTTCCCTCATATTTTATTTGTTTCATCTAAGTTATGTTTTGAGACACTACACATTATTACTTGATGGGGGAAAGCGACAGGCAGCATGCAGAGCCAGGAAAAGTGAAGAGGCTAAAGGAAAAAAGCAAAAAGCTGACAGAGAGTGACAGAATGCAGTAGAACCAGTGCTACAAGTCACCGACCAAGACTCTTTGGCCAGAATCTTCGGGTTGGCGTGCGGGGGTGGGCCTCGCTCGCCGATGCGTAAAATGACGCGCAGTGACATCAGGTGTGCGTCCTGACATCACCGCGCGTCATTCCGATTTTCAGTTTGACTGGCGCATACCGGAGTCGGCTGTGCGCCTGCCGAACTGTCAAAGGCCTATTAAGGCCATTTAAATATCAATTAAAATAATTAACAGAGCTGCCCGTCCAACTTTAAGGATTGGCAGGCAGGCAAAAAGCCTAGGCGGCCTTCGCATTTGTCATGAAACCTCATCCACAGGCAGGATGAAGTTTCATGAAGGTTTTTAAACTTTAATTAAAATTTTTAATCAAATTCATTGACATGCCCCACTGTCACATGAAGGGACATGCCTGAAATTTTTTTTTTGTTTATTTACATTTTTAATAATGAAATTAAACCCCCTGAGGCAGGTCCGTGAAAGACCACAGGCCTCGGCTCAGCCTCCTCCCCCTGCCTGCAAAGGGAGTGTTCAGTGCTTCCGGGTGCGCGTCACGCCGGGCGAGCCTTAAATGGCCCGCCCACATAAAATGGCAGCGCGCAACCGATCACGGGCGGCAATCGGCTGCATCATAGCCCGCACCCACTCCCGCTCATCCTCCCCCGATGGGGAGAAAATTCTCCCCTTTAAGAGGGTTTCATTTATGATCCTCATCATCATTATGAGTCAGGCCCAGAATATGATATTGGCAGTGGATCAGAGGTATGTCAATATTATGGTGCAACAAAGTGAAAGACAGCATCACCTTCGATGTGTTGCACAAATGGAAACATACAATTGCCACGCTTAAGTGAGCCACCTGACCCATTGAATGTTGAGTATTGCTGAAAAAAGAGAAATGTCAATGCTTTTTGCCTTGCACTCAGCAGGATACTTCACAAGATGCCAATATAAGGAGGAAACAACAATTTATACTGTTTGAGAAGAGAGTGATGATTGGTAGAGGCATTGCCAAGGAGAATGCACCTGACAGTTAACTTCCGAGCATTGTTTGAAATTTAAACCAGGCAGCTTGCCCTTGATTAGTGATATACACTAGATTTGCAAGCACGGGCTGTTTGGGTACAGTCTGTATCGTGTCTTTTTCAGCAATACTCAAGTTCTGTACTACCAAACGACCATGGGAACAACAACAAACTCAAAATACTTCTTAAAAAACACCAGAAAATATGTCAGGAATATTTAATTCATAACTTGTGTGTTTTAGAATATAACTTGAAGTTTTAGGAATGAAAATTTAACTGTAGAGAACTTGGGGAAAACCTAGTTTAAAACTGGCAAACATCTGATGTGAATGCACTCAAACAAGCCTTGTTAATTATAATTCAAAGAAGGGGTTATGTTTATCGAAAGGCTGAGCCTTGTTAACTTAAAAGGTCAGAGCAGAAGGGCAAGAATCATAAAACAGCAGGTGGAGAAACTTGAACAATGGAAAACCTATGTGCGGGTCTTTTGGTGGAAACATGACATCTGTAGCTCAGAGAGATGTTTTTGCTTTGGGAGAGCTAAATTAGTTTAAAAGCATTCTGTAAACCCTGAAGGGTTGTAAAATCCATTCCTTTCTTCCGATCAAAGAAGGAATTTTAGATGAGGAACTCTCTCTCTTCAGGTACCATGAGCTAGGAGAGCATTGGTGACCATCGACCTTTCTTTATTTTTTATATTCATTCACGGGGTTTGGGCTTCGCTGGCCCAGCATTTATTGCCCACTCCTAGTTGTCCTTGAGAAGGTGGTGGTGAGGTGCCTTCTTAAACCACTGCAGTCCATGTGGTGTAGGTACACCCACAGTGCCATTAGGAAGCGAATTCCAGGATTTTGACCTAACGACAGTGAAGGAACGGCAATATATTTCCAAGTCAGGATGGTGAGTGACTTGGAGGGGAACTTCCAGGTGGTGGTGTTCCCATCTATCTACTGCCCTTTTCCTTCTAGATGGTAGTGGTCGAAGGTTTTGAAGGTGTTGTCGAAGGAGCCTTGGTGAATTCCTGCAGTGCATCTTGTAGATGGTACACACTGCTGCTACTGTGCGTTGGTGGTGAAGGGAGTGAATGTTTGTGGACGTGGTGCCAATCAAGTGGGCTACTTTGTCCTGGATGGTGTCAAGCTTCTTGAGTGTTTTGGGAGCTGCACTCATCCAGGCAAGTGGGGAGTATTCCATCACACTCCTGACTTGTGCCTTATAGATGGTGGACAGGCTTTGGGCAGTAAGGAGGTGAGTAACCCATTGCACGATTCCTAGCCTCTGACCTGCTCTTGTAACCACAGTATTTATATGGCTAGTCCAGTTCAGTTCCTGGTCAATGGTAACCCCCAGGATGTTGATAGTGGGGGATTCATTGATGTTAATACCATTGAACATCAAGGGGTGACGGTTGGACTCTCTCTTGTTGGCGATGGTCATTGCCTGACATTTGTGTGGCACAAATGTTACTTGCCACATGTCAGCCCAAGCCTGGATATTGTCCAGGTCTTGCTGCATTTGGACTTGGTCTGCTTCAGTATCTGAGGAGTCGTGAATGGTGCTTAACATTGTGCAATCATCAGCGAACATCCCTGCTTCTGACCTTATGATGGAAAGAAGGCCATTGATGAGCAGATGAAAATGGGTGGGCTGAGGAAACTACCCCGAGGAACTCCTGCAGTGATGCCCTGGAACTGCAATGATTGACCTCCAACAACTCAACCATTTTCCTTTGTGCTAAGTATGACTCCAACCAGTGGAGCGTTTTCCCCTGATTCCCATTGACTCCAGCACTTCTAGTGTTCCTTGATGCCATACTCGGACAAATTTTGCCTTGATGTCAATATTAATCTTGCTCTAGAGGCATTGATCATCTTCATTGATGGTACACTTTGCTAGGTTGTTTACAAATGAGGAACACCTAAAGGTTTATTTGAGGACACCTCAGAACATTCCATGTTGGCATGGACATGAAGCTTAGGGATATACACTGGTTTCAATTTACCTGGGTGTTTTCTGAGAGTTTTAGTTGCAACCTGGATTTTGTCTGGTGCAGCTCACTGAGAGAAGGTAGACAAAGTAAATGGAAGTTAGTTAGGCCTGCAGTTTCACCAGAGAAAATGCTAACTTCATCATTCACCGTGTGGAATGTTGGTGAGACTTAAGGTGGTATCTTCTGTTCTGGAGTGCAAGTTGTGTGCTGGGAGCAGAAATGTGAGTGATATCTGCTTGGGGGTAGGATTTCAAGTTGTTCATCTAATTTCATATGCATATGCAAAAAGCTCAGCAAATCTCACTGTGGGGTGGACAGAATCCACTGACCTCACCCTTACCTTATGGGGTCAAAGGTCCTGACATTATATTTAAAGGGCACCCAGACAGCCATTCACTCACTACAAGCTAGGAGCTCCTGATTCTGAATCCCTTGTGATGCCCCAGAGCATGCAATGTGTGGCCCCACAATTCAGCGATGCCTCCCTGCAGATTCTCCTCCAGGCCATCCAGGAAATGTGGGAGGGCTTGTTTCCCAGGGATGGCAGCAGGAGGTTGGGCAAATGTGGCCCACAAAGGAACTGCAGTTCAGGAAAAGGATGAAATTTTTATGCTCTGCCAGGGTAACCTGAGGGAGCAGCCAAGACTGGTGGAGGCATTCTAGGTATCCAAGCACTTAGCACTTAGAAGGTGCTAAGTTAGGGAGGACTGGCTCCGTGCACCGGCTGAAGGTGAGACAGGACCCCCCAGCAGGCCAGTGGGGATGCCTCCAATCTGCAGTTGTTAGATGCGCCGACAGAGGGAGATATTGTTTGGATAAGGAACCTGCTTAGGCATCCTCTAAATCCTTCTTTTCTCCATCCCAGGTACCAGCAAAAAAAGGGGGAGCAAAAGAAGGCAGCTCACCCACAGCACCATCTCTAACCCCACCTCTGAGGATGATGACTCAGAATCCTCAGAGGGTGCACCATCATTTTGTTCCTCCACCAGCACAGAGACATTCATCTCAGTGGGTCCAAGTTCTAGAGTAGGCTTGGGGTCATAATCTGGTGAGCACATCATTGACACGGATCCACAGCTGATGGAGGAAGTGACAGCCAAGGTCTGAGACACTCGGAAGACTGCTGGAGACCAGGCTCCCGCTCAGACCCATGCAGATGATGGGTCTCTGGACTCAGCCATAACAGACACGTTGGAGATGCAGAGACAGGCAGGGGAACATCAATCAGAATTGCCAGAAGCCATGTGTGGACTGGACCGAAGGCTGGAGGAGTCTCTCCATGTTCTGTCTTTTATCATGGATCCTGCATACAAATGCTTGGCTGCCTCCACGAAAAGGGTGGCAGTTGCCTTGGAGATCTAGGTCCAGCAGAACACACAGTGGCTGGCGGATATGTGCTCCATCGCTCTAGTCATGGGTGCAGTGTAGCAGTGGCTAGGCAAGAACGAGTTGAGGCACCTCGAACTCCCTCCAGGTGCCCCATCTCCTCAAGGAGTCAGGGAGGTGCCATGGCAAACGGAAAGAAAGGAGGAACGCCAGCAAGGCACCCGGGGACTTCATCCCAGGATACTCTAAGGGTGCCATGCTGTTCAACCTCCCCTTTGCCAGCGACCCCATTGCCTCCAGCTGGTCAGGACGAGGAGGATGTATGTGCACCTGTGCAAGAGACCCTTAGCAGACCAGGACCCTCTAGGCGACAGTCCACCAGAGGACACCCGCCAAAATCTTCGCAGTCAACAGAGCATAGCAGTCAGCAGGTTGCCCCTGTGGATGTCGGGACAGCACTTAGATGTGGAAGTAGGAAAAGAAAGATAAAGAAGTTTTGAAGGAACATAGTTGGCATGCATGTACAACCATTGTATATAATTTTGGCACTTGTAAATATATGTTCATTTGCACTGTTTGGAAGTGTCCTAGATTCTCACCTTGCTGCTAGTTGTTTCAATGATCACGGGCATTTAAGGTCATGAAACTTGGCCACCCCCATAGGTGTCCAATAATGTCCTCCTATAGAGTCACTCTTCTCACATTACCAACATTGTGATCACTGAATATTCTGACATGAGGATATTAAGCCATCATTTGTGAGCGTGCAGCCTGGGCACGCATCACACAATCCATTACTTGCAGCTCACCAGGTTCTGAGTTCTGAGAATGATGTCTGCGCTGAGTGTGCAGCCAAGTCATTGCATCTTCTGCTGCTGTTGCCATGATGTGAAATATGGGTGGATGCAAAGATTCCTTATGGGGATTTGAACAGACTATGTGTGTGGCAAGGAACACCATAGGTGCAGTTTGGTGGTTAAAAGAGTTGTCATGACTCACTGGGAATAGTGCGCTGTAATATCAAGTCCCTCTGTTCCCCAAAACACAACAAACGTGAAAAAGTTGTATCAAGCCACCAGATTGCCCGAATTCTACCTAATTGTTTAATTTAGGTTAACAGAATACAAGCATCAGGTTTGTAAACTTAATAAGTAAATAACTGTTTATTGAACAAATCGTCATTAACTAGTGGCAAAAGAAAGAAATATGAACTGTTAATTTCTAACACTATAACTTAAACTCTATGCCCTTCTTAAATCCCTATACACACCATACAAGACACATAAGACACACAAAATTGGATTTTAAGGGTGGAGCAAAACAGTTCAAAGCACCAATTCCAGAGTACAAGATTCAATGGGCTGATTTTGATCAATGTCTTCCAAATTCCTTTCAGTTCTTGTTGATGACATGAGGTGGTCTTCCAGCACTTTCAGTATTTAGTTCACTGCTTGAGCAGTTGCCTTTGAATGCCTCTAATGGTGATTTTCCCCTTTGCCTCTTGACAGGGGTTTTCAGAGAAAGAGCAGGTTATAGAGATATGAGGAGAAAAAAAACAGCTAGCTATTATTGTGGAATTACTGGAATCTTCCACACACAGGAAAAAGAGGTTTTAGGCCTTGTTCCTTTCAGGCTAGGAGCTATTCTCTGCTCTCACACAAAACCTGGTCACCTGGTCAGGAGTCAATTAAAAAGGTATTGTCAGGCAGCTCCCATGGTCCAGAACTCCTTTCTGCAACCATTCTGTCTTTCATGGCACACTCTGTTCCAGGATTGCAACATTGTGTATGTCTCTCATCCTGTTCCAATGGATATGTCTTTCAACCTGCAGCCAGTGTACTTTTAATCCACAATCCAACAGAATATAAAAAGATATGTTCTTTACAACAGCCCAACAAAAAAAGAAAGATATGTTCCTTACAGAGTGAAGTTGTCCACTGTGGTTTGAACAATAGAAAAACAAAGGCCTCCTTAGATGTTTGGAAAATGATCAGGTGTACACATCCAATTGTTCCTGGCTGTAATATTGAGCTAACATGCAGGTGAAGGCTGCATCCAAGGAGGCAACAGGCAAGTTGGTCTTGACTGCAAGAGGGGTTGAGCATAGGAATAAAGAGGTGCATGTGCAGCTGACTTCAGCTTTTCTGAAACTTCACATAGAGAATTGTTTGCCCTGTTAATGTCCTTATCAAGGGTAGGGTTAGACCTCACATAAAGGGATTCCAACCAAAGTGCACCGGTCATCATTAAAGGACTGGGTTATTATCCCATGAGTTGAGAGGAAGTAGAATGGGTCTGTGCGCTGGACCGTGAGGAGGACTGACAGGCTATCTATGTGAAGCACCAAGAGCTCTTTCAGTGCTCTGCAGGGTCCATGCAGGAAAGATGTTTAACCTGGCTGTGATGTCCAGAATGACAGATCACAGTCTCACAATAATATATAATAGTAAGGCCATCTAGGGCTGAGATTTGTAGGACTTTAATGCAATTGGAGGGTCATGAGTGGTTGGGCCTCAACTCCCCATAATGCAGCTCAGGGACTGTCATTGAGTGGACTCCAAAGTTACTTCAATATTTTTCGAGATGATAAAGGTACCAAGGGATATGGGGTTACTTTGGGCCAATGGGGATCGGGGCCAGTTAAAAGAATTTCCAGGATCAAGGTGCATGGAGGAGCAATCTCGAAGGGCCAAATAGTCTCCTCATGTTGTTCTTCCCTGTGCATCCATGTTTCTAGTTCCATCTGAAAGAGCTCCCTGCAAGGCCTGCTCCCCATTGGGAGCAGCTGTTGAGGGTGACATGAGTCCATCCCTGCCCAGGTAAGATTTCATGTTGCTTTCAATATGCCATGCATATGGACTTTGTGAGGGTGTGGGAAACATTTCATTTCGACTTACAGGTGTCCGATGTTATGGGAGAACAAAGTACTGTGCTGATTCTGATGTGTGCATTTGTCAAGGAGGATCTATATCAGCCCAGTTTGGCGTGTGCAAAGAATCACAGCATGAGCTGGCTGATATTAAGTACTGCAATTTAATTCAGCTATCATAAATCAAGGTACATGAGAGCAAACTATAATCTATGTTACAAATAAGGAGCCGCAGTCTGCCAGCCAGCAGAGGAATGAAAACCAAATAGTAAAGGATAAGTATCGGCAGCTTACTTTGCTTGGAATCTGTTAGCTATTAGATTGTAATGGGCCTGTCTGCCACATCATACCCTTACAAGAGCTCTGCATGTATCTTCGACATCCTGGTCCTTGTCATCAACATCCTCTTTCCTATCCTCATCCTCGGAGGAGCTATCTTAGTCCTCCATATCTTGCTCAGTTGTGTGAGGTTGTGCAGGACACACCAGACACGAATGATTCGGGGCCCTGCTTGTGAGGAATATTGAAGTGCCCTGCCTGAGTGGTCCAAAGTTGTAAAGCTCATCTTTAGGAGACCTACCATCTGCTAAACAATGGCCTTTGTGGAGGCATGTGCAGTACTGTAGCTCTCCTTAACAACGCTCTGTGGATGGTGAACTAGCATCATCAGCCAGCGCTTCTGGGGGTACCCCTTATCCCCAAGGAGCCAGTACTGCAATCGCCGAGGTCCTTCAAAAACTTGTAACACCTGGGAGTGGTTCAGAATGTAGGCATTGTGAGAACTCCCTGGGAACTGAGAACAAACGTACAAGATATGCCTTGTGTGATCACATTATCAGCTGCATGTTCAAAGAGTGGAAATCTTTCCTGATGACAAAAGTGACTCAATGATGCCAGGGAGCTCTCAACACCACAGTCAATAGCCCCTTGCACTTGCAGGAATCCTACGATTGCTGCAAAACCCAATGCTCTGGGTACCTGGCTCTTGGGATCCGAGCAGAATTTGATAAATTGGTGTGCTCTCCTGAAGAGGGTATCTGTCACCTTCTGGATGCACGTTCAACATTGACAGGGAAATGCCATACAGGTCCCCAGTAGAACCCTGGAAGGAGTCACTGGCAAAGAAGTTTAAGGCAGCAGTGAACTTTAATGCCACCGGCATGAGATTGCCTCCAAGTCCTTGTGGGTGCAGGTCTTCAGGGAGGAGCCAGCATGTGAGCAAGCACATTTCAGGACATCCTAAGGCACCTCTAGGATTTCCTTTTGTGCATGTGTAGGTAGCTGCACTGCCTGCAATATACCCGAGCTTGGACCAATGCTCACCGTCACACTATGACCTGGTCACTTGCATCCAGACCTTATTGATGCCCTGCTGCCTCTTGCTGCTCTGGCTGCTGCTCCTCCTGGCCCTGGGCACATCTATGCTGGTTCCTTCTCATCTGGACGACACCATTAGAAAGGTAGGATTGCCTGGAGCTGGCATCATCTATACCTTAGTGGACCTGTGAATGAATTGCAGTGATTCATCTAGTCAGCATATTCTTTTTAGATTAGCCTCCATCACTGAGCCTCAAAGCTAATGCTAAGCCTGGCATCCACATCCCACCCCTTCTAAGTGAAGGACATCCTGGAGGATCACAGATGAATGTTCCTCCCGCTCATAGATGATTGTGCATGAAGACCTAATGCATTGACTGGAATAATGACTGTCATTTGTGAGAGCCCTCCCTCAGACACTTTTCAGCTTGTCTCCATTACCCTTTATAAAAAGATTTACCACATAAGGCCTTGTCAGCCATGACCATTTACTGAGGAGAAAGGAGGTTTTGAGTTGGAGCTTTGTTGACATCCACCAACCGTGCCCCTTTGGGGCAAGTATCTCCGCCGCCGCACCCCCCCCACCCCCCCACCCCCCTTCATTCCTGCCTCTGACAGCAGTAGATTCCAATTAGCAGACAATGAACATCATCGCCAGATCTTGATGGGATCTTGCTGGAATTCGATTAATTTACTCATGGAGCAATGCTGGTTCATTTGGCTTTGGAACCTCAACAGTAGAACTCAGATGCGACTGGTTCTCCATGGAGTGGACCAATAATTAATAGATTTCTCCTTTGCTCGGCCCAAAAAATGAGTCATTAACTCCTCCTACCTGAAAAGAGACCCTTCCCATATCGAATGCTTGAGAGGTTTTACGAACTGTGCAAAAACTTGAGAATTTCAGCATGGTGCATGTGAGGTTAGTCAGCATGCCAAGCACCTTCTACCCTCCCCCATTACCCACAAAGTTCTTCCCGTCCTCCTTCACAATCCTCTCCCCCCTGTAACACTTCAACTTCCCCCCAGTACCCTAGATTCTATTATCATTTATGTGGTTATTCATGCTCTCTCCCCTGTTCCCATAACTCCCTCCCTAACAGTACTATGGGTATGTTAGAGACCATTAACAGTGGTTTCTCAGTGGTTTAACCAATAAAACTATTAAAGGTTAAAGGGCATTTGCCCATGCCCCTCCTGACCTTGAACTCTCCCATTCTCAAGGCCAGCTATACCTTCACTTTCTATGACCCCCCATGAGACCATCCACTATCCAGCCAGGAGCCTCGGACTTCCACCCTACCTGATCCCGCTACTCCTCAACCCCCCCCACCCCTGCCACCCTGACTGTGACTGTATCCTCTGCCTCCCAGTACCCACAGGATCAAATTCTTGAGGTCACCAACCAGACCCTTTAGACCCATCTCTCTACAACATTCACTGCCCAGAGTGGCCATCTGCCACCGTATGACGGGACCATGGCATGTGTGATATGCTTACCTTCCTATTCAAGCCCCGGACAGTGGGGCTTTCTTCCTCGGACATCTTCCTAACAAGCCCCGGCCAGTCTGACTTTCTTCCCCGGACGCCCGCCAAACAAGCCCCGGTCAGTCTGACTTTCTTCCCCGGACACCCTCCAAACAAGCCCCGGCAGCCTGGCTTTCTTCCCCAGACACCCTCCTAACAAGCCCCGGAGAGTCTGAATTTCTTCCCCGGACACCTTCCTAACAAGCCCCGGCCAATCTGACTTTCTTCCCCAGACACCCTCCTAACAAGCCCGGGAGAGTCTGGCTTTCTTCCCTGGACGCACTCCCACCCTTCCCCACTGATCCTGCCTCCCCTGTTTAGCCTCTAGTCCACCCTCCTGTGCTTAGCCTGCTTCCCCTGTCCAGCCTCCAATCCACCCTTCTCCACTTAGCCTGCCTCCCCCATCAAGCCTTTGTGCAGCTTGGACTACCAGCACCCGATCTCAATCAAGAGGCTGACATTTATGGGTGGTCCCCAAGAAGGCCAAAGCAGAAGCTACTTACTTCAAAGTCCAGGAAGAAGTCTACCTTGCCAGGTGCATGCTGCTTATCTGCAGTTGTAAATGTGAATGTTCTAATTTCTTACTGATGGAGAACCTAATTTGGAGGGGACACTTAATTCTGGTAAGCTGGCCTTTTAATGAGTACGTATGACATGCAAGTACATGCAAAAAGACTGCCTGACACTGTTCGTCAGGAAGCTTGACGCGCCTTTAACCTTTGATAGTTTTATTGGTAAAATCACTGGGTGTTCAGTTTTTCTTTAAATGTTAATAGTCTTTAACTGGGTCGTAACATTAACAGTTGAATAAGTATACCCACAGTGCTGTTGGGGAGGGAGTTCCAAGATTTGACCCAGCGACAGTGAAGGAATGTAGATATAGTTCTAAGTCCGGATGATGTGTGGCTTAGAGGGGAACCAACATTTGGTAGTGTTCCCATGCATCTGCTGCCCTTGCCCTTCTAGTTGGTAGCGGTTGTGGGTTTGGAAGGTGCTGTCTAAGGAGCCTCAGTGAGTTCCTGCAGTGCATTTTGTAGTTGGCACACACTGCTGCTACTGTGCATCAGTGGTGGAGGGAGTGAATGTTTGTAGAAGGCGTGTCAATCAAGTGGGCTGCTTTGCCCTGGATGGTGTCAAGCTTTTTGAGTGTTTTTGAAGCTGCACTAATCCAGGCATGTAGAGAGTACTCCAGCACATTCCTGACGTGTGCCTTGTAGATGGTGGACAAGCTTTAGGGAGTCAGGAGATGAGTTACTTTGCCGCAGGATTCCTAGCCTCTGACCTGCTCTTGTAGCCACTGTATTTATATGGCTAGCCCAGTTCAGTTTCTTGTCAATGGTAAGCCCCCAGGATGTTGATAGTGGGGGATTCTGCAATGGTAATGTCATGGGGCGATGTTTAGATTCTCTCTTGTTGGAGATGGTCATTGCCTGGCACTTGTGTGGCATGAATGATACTTGCCACTTGTCAGACTAAGCCTGGATATTGTCCAGGTCTTTCTGCATTTGGACATGGACTGCTTCAGTATCTGAGGAGTCACAAATGGTGTTGAACATTGTGCAATCATCAGTAAATATTCCCACTTCTGACCTTATGATGGAAGGAAGGTCGTTGATGAAGCAGCTGAAAGTAGTTGGGCCTAGGACACTACCCTAAAGAACTCCTACAGTGATATCCTGGAACTGAAATGATTGACCTCCAACAACCATCTTCCTTTCTGCTAGGTATGACTCCAACCAGCAGAGATTATTCCCCTGATTCCCAATGACCCAGGGCTCCTTAATGCCGCACTCAGTCAAATGCTGCCTTGATGTCATGGGCAATCACCTCACCTTGCCTCTGGTGTTTAGCTCTTTTGTCCATGTTTGAATCAAGGCTGTAGTGAGGTCAGAGGCTGAGTGACTCTGGTGGAACAAAGCAGGTTACTGCTAAGCAAGTGTCACTTGATAGCATTGTTGATGACATATTCAATCACTTTACCAGTGATCAAGGGTAGACTGATGGGGCGGTAATTGGCTGGGTCGGATTTGTCCCGTTTTTTGTATACAGGCCAACAACTGGGCAATTTTCCACATTGCCGGGTAGATGCTAGTGTTGTAGCTGTACTGGAACTGCTTGGCTAGGGGAGCGGCAAGTTCTGGAACACAAGTCTTCAGAACTATTATCGGAATATTGTTAGGACCCATATCATTTTTAGTATCCAGTGCCTTCAGCCATTCCTTGATATCATGTGGAGTGAATCAAATTGACTGAAGACTGGCAACTGGGGACCTCGAGTATTTCAAAAGAACTCCTATCTTTCCCCAGGCAACCAGGGAAAAATGTGCCTATAGAATGCTATCCCGATAACCGTTTATTCTGGGACAATGTCCATTTGACGAAGTGTTATGGAAAAGAGGTTGAGGATTGATCTCGCAAGTATAAAAGTGATGTTAGAAAGGAAGGAGATTTTAAAAATAAAATGGGTCGACACAAGTCACCAGTTGTCGCATTGTTTCACAAAAAGAACTGTTTGTCCAAAGAAATTGTTGGATATACTCGAAGAGGGCTGCCTTGTGTTATAATGGATTATGAGAACACGGAAATTTTCTTGTTGTAAACTTATTAATTTCCATTTGTTTTCAAGATAGGTGGGGAACATGGAGTATGTTAAAGATTGATTGTATGATAAGATAACATGTATTATCATTGTGTATTTTTCTTATCAATAGTTTTGTTTCCATATCAATTTAATTTAAAGAAAAGAGGGAAGTCTGTTAGTATCTAATAGGTCCTGTTGATGGATGTTAAATACCTAGTAGTTAAGGTAATAAGTTCAACAGGTGTTGGGTATTGATTAGTTAATTATACTCAGATGTGTATATAAAGAAGAGTCAGCCAGCACAGAGAGAGTGTGTTAGAGTGGGGAAGTAAGCTTTGCCTTAGTGGCCACTAAAAGTATCATAGTCTCAGTGTCTTCTTCACAACCAGGCTTGGGATTTTTCTCAACACATGATAGGAATGCTTTAATCTTCCATTTATAGAAAACACAGCAGAACCATAACTGGTTCTGAGGCAATTGATGGTTATCCCCTGATCTTTCACATTGTACTGTGGGGTCCTCTATGGAATCATTTTGTTTTGTTGTAATTCTTCCAGGCATTGCCTCATTGGTCATCAGGGTTGATGGGAGATCACTGACGGGCTTCTGTGATGGTACAAAATGGCCTTCGAGATTTGAGACAGCTTGCTAAGTCAGTTTGGATCAGAATGTCTTTGCTAATGTAGCAGTTGTGTTCTCTAGAGACTGTATAATCAAGATATGGTGCTGTGCCATTTACAAGCCAAGCTCTTGATGTCACTCAATGTGTACCTTATGATAATTCTCATAGTAGAGTTTAGCTGGACATCAATAGGTTTAATATGCAGAGTTGATAGCCATGCCAGAGAGCAATACTTTATTATAGAGAACACCAAGACAAGTGCTATCATGTGGAGGATTTGTGTTTCTGTTCCCCATGTAGATCCAGTGAGTTTCTAGGTTAGGTTGACTCTACTCGTTAGCTTCTTCCTGACTTTCTGGAGATACTGTCTGTGCAACAGGGTGCAATAAAGGGTGACTCCTAAATATGAGAGTTCTTTTTTTGCATAGTTTAGCTCTGCACTACAAAAAGAGACAATCAGAACTCTGTCTGCTTGATGGGTGCTGAGTTTGAATGTCAAATTTCCTCTTTTTTTTGTAGGTTTAATACAAGTCACCATTGACGGAAATGGGCCTCCATCCTTTGTAAACCACTGGTGTTATGGACAGGAGGGAATTAATTTAACCAGCCCTGATTTCTCCACTCACTACCTATCCATAAACAGGAAAGTTCTTTGATTTTTGATTTCCACCTTGATAAGTTATGTTCCCCAACACTTCAGTTTTGGAGTTATCAAATCATCTATTAATAACCCCACAGTAAACTCGAGAGAAGGTAAAATAAACGGGTTGGTTTATGTTTCATACACAATGCAGGAAAGGGGCTTCGCAACATCAGCCCCTTTTTTTTCATTCATACAATAAAAGAGGAATAAGGGAAATAAAGGGGTTCAGGGCAAAGACCACAATTAAAAATAAGCATAATGATTTCACTTGAGTCTAGAATCAAAGTCCAATGAGCAATTCTTTTGCAGAGTTCGGCTGGCTGAAGACTGGTGGTATAAGATTCACTTTTCCATTGGTGTTGATGTCCCAAGATGAAGTAGATGCACAGAGATTGAATCAATTCTATAAGCGATAGTACAAAAACCTTCTCAGCAGAGTCAGGTTAGGTGGGGGCCAGTTGTCCAACCAGGTCAGGGCTTGCTTCTCTGTGGCCTGCCAGTCAGATGTTGAACAGCAGACTGAAGATGGAATCTGAAAGCTGTATAATTAAAGCAATTCAAACAGCTCAAGTCTCGTTCATGTGACAGGGTTTTGGGTTGAAACTATTAAGCTAACTAGGCTTCTTATTAAAACCCATTGTGTTTTGAGCTGGTAACTATAGAACCATTAGCACAATGTTGGAGATGAGGAGTCACAAAAAGCTCTACCTTTGTGCATAGCTGACTGGTGCAGACATCTCACCTACCATCCTTTGCGTTGGCTTGGCTGGAATATTTATACAATGCAAACAGTGTTATATTCCAGAGGTTTGATGTTTTACCCTATGGAAATTCATTGTTCGGTGTCTTATAGCTGCTCTTCTGAGTGTCAGTGTACACAAAAGTATTGTTGCTAACATGGAATTGAGACTTCTCACTCAGTAAGAAACCAGCCACAGCCATTGCAATGCTGGAACCCTTGAACTCGGCAAGATGTGAAAGGCGGCAGGGCCTTGTGGAGGCAATGGCTTACTCCAGCAAGAAAGGTTGGGCCATGCTCTATCACCATGGCAAGGTAAACTGTGCTATAAACATAGGCCACCTATCAGAGCTGATGTCACTGCATCTCTCACACTTGTTTGAGTTTCTTTACTGGAACTACATGTTGACTCTCAGGTCAAAACACAGTACTGCTGAGTTTTACTCTTAACAACAGTCATTTAGACGCTTCTAAAATGTTTCTTTCTTATATTGACAAGTGTGACATAGAAGATTTTATTGCATTTTTAAATTAATGTTCTGATGGACCATCAATTTTAATATATAATATATTATTAATTGCTATCAGGATTGAAGACACTTGACTATAGACTATAATGACAACACTAAGCCAGTAATTTCCCATATCTGATGCCAGATTCATGTGTCATCAAATCCCTCCATGGTGTCGTCCCTCCATATCTCTGTAATTTACTCCAGTTTCAAAACCCTCCGAGATATCTGCACTCCTCTTGAGTGCCCCCAAATTTTGATAGCCATTCCTTGAATTAGTAAGGTCTTAAGCTTGGAACTCTTTTCTTAAACTTCTCCACCTCTCTAACTCACTTTCCCCCTTTAAAATGTTCCTAAAAAAATCTCTTTAACCAAGCTTTTGGGCACCTGCCCTCCTTGTTGACAACACTCCTGTGAAGCGCCTTGAGAAATGTCACTATGTTAAAGATGCTATCTAAATGCATGTTGTTGAAGCCTCATGTTTTTTTGTACTTATTTCCCACTGTTTGCCTCTGCCTTACTATCTACCCTGGTATCATTTGCTGAGAGACTGCTATTTTTCTCTCCATCACCTACATCCTCGGATAGGACACGGTTTTCTTTTATCAGTTAAGATCTGCAAGATTTATAATATAGGGAGGGCATTTCAGGATTTTGACCGAGACACTGAAGCAACTGCAATATATTTCCAAATCAGGATGGTGAGTGGCTTGGAGTGGATCTTCCAGGTGGTGGTGTTCCCATGCATCTGCTGCCCTTGTCCTATTAGATGGTCATGGTCATGGATTTGGAATAACTCAAATTAGACTGTAAATCACTGACTGAGTTTATTGCTGTCACTGACATGAAACTTAAAGAACTTTGTTCTGACTTCATCTCATTATACAGTAATCTCACAACTAAACTTATTTGTCAGTACATTCCCATAACAGTAAGGGGGCTCAGGTCCTAGCAAGATTACAGATCTTTGCCTCTGAAAGAAGCAAGGATCAAGAAAATAGAGATTTCAACCTTGTGAGGCTTCACCTGCAATGAACAAAGGAACCTGTCAGAGTTACTCCACAAGATACAGAATCATTCCAAAGCTGTCACTGAGGACAACTGTATCTTAAGTAAAACAGTTGTGCACAGATATATCAAGCAAGTCACAAATACCTTATTCTCTACAGCTAGCAATTTTGGGCTTCTGCCTGAGCAATAAGTGCCAAGTAGACAGGGCATTGACACTTTAGCCAAATGGCAGAATATCTCAAGTTAAAAAATGATAGACATTGCCCACGTAGACATATGTACTTGCTTTGTTAAATACCAGATCAAGAGAATTTGCCCCATCAGAATCAACAGGAAAAGATACTAGCCTTAATGTGAAGCTTGTTTACGACTACTGGCAGAATATCATAACCGAATGTCCCTCTCTAATAGCTGGTATGATATCTTCTTTTAACTCTACCATGCCGCCAAACATTCCAGTAATAGCTGTAAATCAGGAGATGGAAGGAAGAGGAACTTGGTGAAATTACAATCACTAGGGAAGTGGTTCTGATGGAGCTGCGGGCTGACAACTCTCTGGCTCCTGATGGACTTCATCCTAGGGTCTTAAAAGATGTGGCTAATGAGGTAGTAGATGCGTTAGTGTTGATTTTCCAAAATTTGCTAGATTATGGAAAGATTCCATCAGACTGGAAAGTAACAAATACAACCCTTCTGTTCAAGAAGGGAGGGAGGCAGAAACCTGGAAACCATAGGCCAGTTAGCTTGACATCTGTCATGGGAAAGGTGTTAGAATTGATCATAAAGGAGGTTATAGCTGGGCACTGATGGAAGGTGTCATCAACAGTGCTATCAAGTAGCACTTACATTGCAATAACATACTCTTTGATGCTCAGTTTGGGTTTTGCCAGGGCCAATCTGCTTCTGATCTCCTTACAGCCTTTGCTTAAACATAGAAAAAAAAGCTGAATTTAAGAGGTGAGGTGATTGTGACTGCTCTTGACATTTGACCAAGTGAGGCATCAAGGGGTCTTAGCAAAACTGGAGTCAATGGGAATCGGGGGGGAAACTCTCCGTTGGTTGGAGTCATGCCTAGCACAAAAGAAAATGGTTGTGGTAGTTGGAGGTCAGTCATCTCAGTTCCAGGACAACACTGCAGAAGTTCCTCAGGGTAGTGTCCTAGGCCCAACCATCTTCAGCTGCTTCATCAATGACCTTTCTTCCATCATACGGTCAGAAGTGGGATGTTTGCTGATCATTGCACCATTCGCAACTCCTCAGGTACTAAAACAACCCAAAGCAGCAAGACCTGGACAATATCCAGGATTGGGATGAAAGGTGGCAAGTAACATTTGCGCCACACAAGTGCCAGGCAATGATCATCTCCAACAAGAATCTAACCTTCGGTCCTTGACATTCAACGGCATTACCACTGCCGAATCCCTCAGTATCAACATCCTGGGGTTACCATTGACCAGAAACTGAACTGGACTAGCTAAGTAAATACTGTGGCTACAAGAGCAGGTCAGAGGCTAGGAATCTGTGGCAAGTAACTCACCTCCAGACTCCGCAAAGCCTGTCCACCATCTACAAGGCACAAGTCAGGAATGCATTCTCTACATGCCTGGATGAGTGCAGCTCCCACAACACTCAAGAAGCTTGACACCATCCAGGAAAAAGCAGCCACTTGATTGGCACCACATCCACAAACCTTCACTCCCTCCACCACCGACGCATAGTAGCAGCAGTGTGTACCATCTACACTGTGCACTGCAGGAATTCACCAAGGCTCCTTAGACAGCACTTTCCAAACCCACAACAGCTACCACCCAGAAGGACGAGGGCAGCAGATAGATGGGAACACCATCACCTGGAAGTTCCCCTCCGAGTCACTCACTATCCTGACTTCAAAATACATTGCCGTTCCTTCACTGTTGCTGGGTCAAAATCCTGGAACTCCCTTCCTAACAGCACTGTGAGTGTACCTACACCACAAGGACTGCAGCGGCTCAAGAAAGCAGCTCACCACCACCTTTTCAAGGGCAACTAGGGATGGGCAATAAATGCTGGCCCAGCCAGTGAAGCCCACATCCCATGAATGGGGAAAAAAACTCCTCTGCCCCCCCATCCCCCAACTCCTTTGTCCCCCACCCCGCGCAACTGCTCTGCCCTCCCCCTAACTCTTCTGTGTCTCCCCCGTCACCTTCAAATCAAAGGTGAGCGGAGTCTCATGTTGATGGGCCCAGGTGTTGCATGGGAGTGCAATGAGTGGCTGGATGGAGATGTAGGTCAGCTCAGATGGACGACCAAAAGAGAACCCTGGCAGTCAGCATTGAAAATGCTCAGGAAAGTGAGATGAGCCTGATGGATGGTGGCTCCACATGCCTAAGAGAATGCTTGCACGAGGCTCCAATAGGTCCAGACATACACATTTTTCCCTCCAGAATTATTTGTGGTCCGGCTGTGGCAGCTGAACTGCTGGTGGGAGGGATTGTAGTGAGACGACTCGCAAAGCCTGTAATTGAAGCTGAAAAACAACATTACACATTATTCAGTGAAAGTGAATAGATTTTCAGATTATAAAGTGACAAAATGTGTTTATATGCAATCACTTGTGATCCGAATTTCTAGGCCTACCACTTCTTCTAGGTGCTGCCCTGACATCCACAGCAGGGTTGGAGACAGTCTGTGCAATGGTTGGCCTTGTTGCCTCTGATGACTTTAGCATGCGTCCTTTGGAGAGCCGATGCCTTGAGGGCCTTGGCTTGCTTTGGCTATCCTCCTGTGGGCCAGCTGCTCCCTCTGTGGTAACAGAGGACGAGGTTGATGGGGTCACAGGCAAAGCAGATAGCCTCTGAGATTCCGGAGTGGAGGACACAGAGGTGTCCAGCTGCTGCTCCCCCTCCCTTCGGGTGCCTGAAGGCCCCAGCCTGACTTCTTGAGGAGCACGAGCTCATGGAGGGACATCGAGGTGCTCTGTTTTCCCCCTCATGTTGCCATGGCAAGAACTTGCCCATAGCTACTGTGATAGAGTGCAGGTCTGCGCGCATCTCCACGTTCTGTTGGACCAGAGTATCATGGCATCTGCCTTCTTTCCCAATGAGACCTCCATGCACCCACATGTGGGCACCACTTCATCAGAGAGCAGGCGCATGCACCCTCCCAACTCGCGTGCCACTCTGTTGAGGGTTTCCAACAGCTCTGCATGATTTCCCCCCGCCTTCTGCTGACTCTCCAGGGTGAGTTGGAAGGCCTAACCCAGAGGTTTGTCATCTGACTCGGACCTCACAGATGCCCCTTACCCAGCAGTCCTCCAAGTGCTAGGGTGCTTGGCTGAACCTGCCTCCTGCTGCAGACGAGAGTCCATGCAGTGACCGCCAGATTGTGAACCCGAGCCTGCTCTAGATCTAGGTCCCGCTGAGGTGTGTGTCTCTGCGCTGGTGGAGGGTGTGGTTAAGCACTGTGATGGCTCTTCCATTCTGCTTATTTCCAACTCTTTTCATTCAAGAGGACTCCTCCTCCATTGGAGGTGAGGACCTGGATGATGGAGTTGAGGGAGTGGCTGGCTGAGGGCATTGGTTACTTGGCTAAGCTCCCTGTGAACCAAAATGGAGATAATTAGTGCATGCCAGCAGAGTCAAAACAGGAGAGATAGCACTCAGTTGCTTTGAGAAAGGGATGATTTGGTACAGGATCCTCCCGTGGGTGTTTGCCACTGACCTCACCGTCATTACAGGCAAGGTCCATGTCTTCACTGGTCAGTGCAATGGCTCGCTCTTCAAAGTGAATGAGGGGACTAATGTCAGCTGATCTACCCCCAATCTGGGACCTCTCCCTCCTGCTGTGAGCCAGCCTCTCCTGCATGAAAACATATGGAGAGAGTGTGAGCAGGACACATGGCACAGCATGGAATTTTTATGTGGTGGTTGGAGTCATGGCCGGGATGAGTACATGAGCCGGAGTGGATATCAGCCTGATGGAGATGTGAGAGTTTGTGTTGTTGGCCCTTGAGGTGTGAGATCCCTGTGGGTGTGTGATGGGTTTGTGAGTGTGTCAGTTAAGGGGATAAGGTGGTTGATTTACCCTGACAGAACAGATGACAGCATTCATCCTCTTCCTGCGCTGGATGACTGACCTCCTCTGCGCTCCATTGGTGCTGACCTCCGCTGCCACCACTTCCCAGGCCAGTTTAGTGGCTCTGGTGCGCCTTCTGCGGTCAGAGTGGGTTTAGAGGACATCACAGCAGCCTTACGCTGCATCCAGCAGGAGCCCCAGAGAGGTGTCACTAAATTCGGGGGCTGCTGTCACCTTTGCTTTCGGAGCCATCTATCACCTGGAGCAGTCCTGGTCTGTAGACATGAAGTAGGCTGCACTATGTTGCACTTTAAGTATGGTGCCTGGAGCGAGGAAGCGCTGAGATCACAATGTGGTGGGCAAATCTGAGGCTGCCCGCCAGCGATCCAGCGTGTTTCCTGTGAATACATTATTTATGATGCAGGAGGTGCCAGGAAGGGAATGAAATGGCATGAAAATCCACCATTGTGGCTAGCAGGTAAAATGTCTTTTTTTCTCGCCCACTACCGCACTTAGTGCAAACCTGGGACTCAGTTTGCTCTACCAGTGGATTCGGTGATACCAGCAATTTTTCAGTTTCTTTGTGACTTCCACCTTCTTAGGACTGTAGGAGGAATTTGGACTATGGAAGGTTTCCCATGCTCTCCCTTTGTCAGCTTTCCTCTCTCAAGCAAATGATTTACATGACACTGACAGAATCTCTCTCCAGTCTTCAAGGTATGTAAATTCATTTGGCCTCTTTACAACAACTCCAATCACATACTTCTCACCATCTCAGTGGTTTTTCACTATGACCTTCTGATCAGCACTGAACTCTCTAAGTTCCATGCATCATGTATCATGACTGATCTTCAATTTGACTTTTCTCTTACTTTACTATTGACGTCAGGCTTAAGTAAACAAAACCTTGTCCTAGGAGAGTGTTTATACGCTAACTCGTAAGGTGAGCAACCTGTTGTAAACTGTGGGATTATTCTGTAAGAGAACAGAAAATTGTCTAGCCTGTATCGAAGTGAAATTACTGCTCAGTTTGTCACCCAGTAAATACTTCTGCAAAGCCCTTTTCAGAATTTCTACATTTCTTGCTGCAGCACCATTTGATGTTGGATGATATGGTAGTATGAGAGTGTATTTGACTCTATTCTTACTCTGAGGTATTTCAAACTCTTCTGACATAAACTGTAGACCATTTTCTGACACCAACATCACCGGTAACCCATAAATCGCAAACCAACTTCTCAAAACCTGAATAGTTTTGGCACTTGTGGTATTGAGCATAGACTCAACATTTATCCACTTGCTATAGCTATCAACCAAAACAAAGTACTCTTCCCCTTCCATCTCAAAGGAATCAACATGTACTCTTTCACATGGTTTTCTCATGTTTGACCATGGAATGAAAGGAATCTTGGTTGAATCATTTCCCATTTTGAGACAAACTTCACAACTTTTTACTAACTCTTCAATATCTCTCTCTACCTTTGGATACCTAAAATAGCTCCTTGCTACTGCTTTCATATGGTCTATCCCTATTTCTCGATGAATTTCCTCTAGCAATCTCCTTCTAAAGAATATTGACTCTTAAGGCACATAGGAGACAGCCTTGATCTACACTCAATTAATTTCTATGTGTGAAATACTCCTGCAATTTCTCATCATCACTCTTGTTAGGCCAGCCATTCACGACATAATTGAACACTTTACTGAGCATCACATCCTTGTGTGTTTCTTCACCAATTTCTCTGGTAAACACTGGCACATTATTTGTGTGTGTAAAGTAATTCACAGGCAACACAGTGGCTAAAATGAATCCGTCTTCACAGGAAATGTCAAAAGAACGTCTGCATTTGCATGATCTGCTAAACAACTTTAATTACACCTCCCCAATGGAGAGGGCAGCAGAGAGGACAGTATAACAAAATGTTTGGATCTTGCAATATATTTAAAAACAGCTCACCCCCTGACTACAAAAGCCTATCCACCATCAACAAGGCATGAGTCAGGCGTATGATGGAATACTCTCCGTTTGCCTGGATAAGTGTGGCTCCAATAACACTCAAGAAGCTCAAATCTATCCAAGACAAAGCAGCCCGCTTGACTGGCACCCCATCCACCACCTTAAACATTCACTCCTTCCACTACTGGTGCACAATGGCAGCAATGTGTACCATATAGAAGATGCATGGCAGCAGCTTGCCATGCCCCTTTGACAGCACCTGCCAAACCCGTAAGCTCTACCATCTAGAACAAGGGCAGTGGATGCATGGCCACATAATGATCTGCAAGTTCTCCTTCAAGCCACACATCACCCTGACTTGGAACTATATTGTTATTCCTTCACTGTCACTGAGCCAAAATCCTGGAACTCCCTTCCTAACAGTGCTGTGGGTGTAACTACACAAGATGGATTGTAGGAGTTGAAGAAGGTGGCTCAGCACCACCTTCTCAACGGCAATTAGGAATAAGCAATATATGCTGGCCTTGCCAGCAATGCTCACATCCCATGAAAGGATAAAATAAAACAATTTGACAAGTATTTTTTGGTAGTGCGCTACATAAATTTGCCTTACAGAGAGACCTTCTCATGAAGGATGAATGCCCCCATCTGTAGCAAGGGCATCAGCAAGAGAAATACCACCTGATGAAGAAGTGTTCATGGATACAAGGACATTAATGTCAACATCTTTTCTTGATTATCACACCTGGCCACTGCATATGGAGCCCCAACCATATCTTCCGCTTTCCAACATCTACAGATCCTTCTCCATGCTGTTAGGAAATAGAGATAGTTTAAGTAAGTTATATTTCTATTTGTGGGTATTAGGAATGAATTTTAGCTTTAATGTTTAAGTTTAATTTGTATTTCTGTATCTGTGTGTTAAGAAAAGGTCAAATTGAGTTTTAGTTTCACTTTAAAAAGGTGCCTGCATTTCTAATGAGATTCATGACTCCTGAAGAGAAGTTGAGCAAACGAGTAGCAAAAAGCATGCTCTTGCCTAGCAACAGGGATCCAGAGAGGCAGGTCCCTCCCACAGACACACACATAGAAGAAGAGAAACAGCAAATTATTTTGGAAGCTGTTGGAGCTCAGTTGGTTTTGAAAACTGCTGCCAAACAGAACCCAGCTAGAAATGACAGATAGCCAGTCCCAAGCTAAAGAAAAACCCCAAAAGTCCAGGGCAGTGGAACAGGAGAAAGTCCCAAGTAGACCTTCTAGTTAAAGGAAGGACAGGAACCTGGAAAAGGTCCTGTTGATGAAGTTAAGAGTGAGGGGCATAGAGAAAGGCTCCAAGCTTCAGATTTAAAAAGATAAAAGCTACAAAAAGCAGATTTAAAGCAAGAACAGCTTGCAAGAGGCAAGAGGGTCCAAAGGGACAACTGAAGGTCTGTAACTCTTTGTTATCAGGATGTGAAGCCGTGGTACTATTGACAGCTGAGTCGGTGAGAGTGCATGTGGAGACCCAGGGAGGAAGAACATCGGAAGGACAGTTTCAAACCTTGGAGGTGAACCCTTGTGAAGGTGTCTGAGAGAAAGCATCAGTTTGGGATAAGATTCTAAAGTGAGTTCATAGAGATTGGAAACCTTCATGTGAAAGACGGAGTTCAGTGAGGCCAGTTGGCTCACGATGTGACAAGCATCTGGGGGAAGTTGAGAGATACATAGCAGCTGATTGAGGTGGCATCTGTCACTTGGTTTCAGAGTGTGTTGTGTCTGACCACCGGTTGCCTCTTGGTTTACATGGACTGTGTACTTACTGTGAACATTAAAGTATAAGATAGCTTTTGTAGCTTGTGTTATCCTCACAAATATATCTATATCTGTAAAGGTATAGTTGTGGGTGAAGGAGTATTCTAATATAGTTCATCTTTTGTTGTTTAATAAATGCTTTATTCTTTTGTTAAAAGTTCATCAGCTGACTCAGTAGCTACTCATCATGTATCTAAACAAACAAATGAAAGGTAGGATCTATCAAGCTGGGTTCCTCTCTAGAATCAGGCTTGTCCAGGGTTAACCTCAGCTGGGATCATAACAATGTGCATCGATGCACATGGTTCCCATTCATGCCATCCTTTTTCTCATGGGATGTGGGCATCGCTGTCTAGGCCAGCATTTATTGTCCATTCCTAAGTGCCCTTGTTTAGAGGGTATTTAAGAGTCAATCACATTGCTGTGGGTATGCAGTCGCATGTAGGCCAGACTAGGTAAGGACAGCAGATTTCCTTCCCTAAAGGAAAGCCACTAGCAAATCTGTCTTTATAAACAGCATTAATACCATCATAATTCAATTTGCAATTATATTATGTTCATGTATGCCTACTTCTCACTAAACTTTTCCTTGCTTAGAGTCTCTGCTATATGAACTTTTAAACTGATTTTCCTAAGAACTCAACAGAAGGAACATGTGAGATGGTTGGAATTGGTGCAGGAGCATCTTTGGTAGCCGTTGTTTCATGCTAACTAGGTACCACAAATGGAGTACTGCAGGGAGTGCCCCTAGTGTAGCTACATGGCTTTCTGGATTAGCACCCTATAAGTCATGAATGCAGTATTAAATGGCCTGCATGTGCTACCATCCTGAGAGAGAACAGCATCGCCCATGCAATATTCTGCAATATTGTAATGGACACTCTTCACATAGCCACTGATCTACAGGAATGGAGAAATAATAGAATCCATGTGCCAGCTGCAGACCATAATGAGGCTATAAATGCATGTAGCAAACAATTACATACCACAAAGGAATGCATATAAGTCTGTGAGTGAAGAAGACTTCCAGTTGAAAACTGAGGTCATAAAGACCTCCAGGATATTGATGGTGAAGAATTGATCCATTTAATAAACTGTGACAGATGAGTCATTGTATGCACTGTATGCACTGGTGGTATAGCTTATTCTTCATACCTTGCTCCCCATTGTTGAACTTTTCTGTCACTGAATTGTCATACTGAATGGTCAAGATGGCACTGACTGCCTGGTCACCTTTCATCATTGATGTTGTTCCCTCTCTTGTGGACCAGTACTGTTCTCTCTCCAACAGTGCCTTCATTTTTGGCTTGGTGTTACACAAGAGGACATCATACCTTCATGTATGTACTTGGTGCTCTGAGCTCTGCTAGACCTGAAAATCTTTAAGTGAATTTTTCTTTCACACTATTTTTATTGCCATTGCGCCTTTATGCTGGTGTGGGCCTTTAAATCCAAAGGGGAAGAATTCTAGGCTGTTCGGGCGAGCATCCCGACATCATCCCGCACTCACGCGATATTTCAGTTGGCGGGCGTGCGCAAAAGTCGGAAACCTGCCCGCCGATTATTAAGAGGCCAATTAAGGTAATAAATTGTCTGTAATTTTACATTGCCCATCCAACCTTACGGTAGGTGGATGGGCGAATTGGCCAGGCGGCCTTTACAATGCCTTGTTTAGAGGGCAATGTGAGTGGGATGAGGTTCCCATGATGAAATAAAATAAAAGTAAATATCGGTGGACAGCACTTTTATCATTTATATTTTCGGGTGCCTTACTGAGAATCTTGGACATGTTTTTTCTGCTTTTCAAAACTTTATTTGAAGATTTTTGGGTCTGCAGCTCCCTGAGGCAGCTCTCTGCCTTTTGGGAGCTTTCTCTCAGTGCTGGCCCGCGCCTGTATTGACGTCAGTACCCAGCCTCCTCCTAACCCCCACCGCGGCAACGCTGAGCATTTCAGCATGCGCTTCACGCTAGCTGGCCATTAATTGGCCAGCCAACGTGAAATCGCGGCTGGGGCCTGATCGCGGTTGGCGATCCGCTCCCCGGCCAATCCCGGGCTCGCTGATCACGCCTGCCCGCTGACCTAAAAATTCAGGCCCAGGAGTTTGTCATCATTATTTAAAATAGACCCAATCAAATGAAATGGGATTAGCTCATTTCTTGCTGGCTGGGCGCAAACCACGTACTGCCATATTACTGCTTAGATTTCAGCTGAGTGAAGTTTTTTTTTTAAATGTTCAAATTAGCCCTTTTATCTTACCACTGCAATCATATCGGGGAATTTTGTTCCAAAAAGAAATAGCAAATTGACACAACAGCAGTAAAAAGTCTCCTAAGTTTTGTAAATCTTGTCATTGTAGTTGAAGGTATTTTGATACAAAGACATTAAATCTAGACAGACAAAAAGACTTACACCAGACTTGTGTATAACAAAAATGACTAGACTAGTTTGAGTTATAAGTCAGGGTTTTGCCAGGAATGAAAAAAAAAATATCAGAAATACATATAAGTGCATTGGACTGCACATCAGTGAACATACTTTTTGAGTCCGAATTCCTGAGAAGTTAATATGCTTTTTGGCAAATAATATCATTTAATTAATAATAACAAACCTTCATATCTTTATCGATATCTAATCTGGACTGTTTTTTAGCTGAGTTGAGTTCAAAACAAACAGCTGCAAATTATTCAACACTGAAAGCATAAAGAACATTCTTATTCCATCTGGGTTTTGCTATTTTATAACTTGATAAACCAATTGAATAATGAATTACTGAAGAATTTATTAATATGTAAAGATTTGAAAGTTGATAGTCAAATAAGTTTCCTGTCTTTAATCATCTTTTGAAGCTGTCTATACCACAAATAGCCGTTTCACACAGCAGTGGTTTTCTATCTGTAGTAAAAAAGATAGCTGAATAGTCTGGTATGGTGCTAGTAACAATTTCACTGACTAGTTTCCACCATAGTATAAAGTTACTGTTATACTCTTTGATGAATACATATTATACTAGCAGTATTTGCACAAAATTATCAAAAAATGTGAATGGAAGACTGATGCATTGAAGGCCAGTGAAAAGTCCATTGGGCTGTGTTATAAAAATGAGCCTGCGATGGAGGAAAGGTAAGATGGTCTTCTCTGCACTAAAATAAATTGTCAGGCACTGCAGAGTGTTTTTAGGTTTGTGATGTTTTAATAAACTCTTAAAAACAAAACATCCTGCTGTAAATAAAGTTACTACTTCTATAGTAGGAAGGAGGAATGGTAAGGAAAAGATTACAGCAAGGTCAGTGTTATTTCCCAGATCAAAGGGACTGTTACAAAACAGGAATAAAGAAAATCTGTCCTTTTGGGATAGTTCCCTTGATCTGGGCAATAACACTGAGCTTAGCTACAACGATTAACGAATGGGGATTTACATCAGCAAATGGGAAAGGTGCCCAACTGTATCTTGAGGTTTGAGAAAGGATCGGCAAAAATTACCTTGGCTACAAAAAATTACCAGATCAGAAGGATTTTGCAAAATTATTTACAATTTTAACCCAGAGTCATTGTCAACTAAATTTTGTGAACTTCTAAAATTCTAAATCATGTAAAGTATGTTTGGAGTGATTGTTACCCGGAGTGATAGGCTGAATGCTAAAAGCACTTACTACCATACGTTTCAGGTCCAGGGCCTCATTGAAATACAGTCTGCCCACTTCCCATCGACAAGGCTTTCAGGTAAGTGTGGTTAGAGGTTTTTGGCAGGGTCTGGTAGAAAGGAAGGGGTGGGGTGATTAGTGTAATTTGGAGCAGGGGACACTACTCCTGTTCCTTCTGGCTTCAAAACAAATTATTTTTGACTTATCTGCAAAGCCTCCTTGTGCTTCTCACCAGCAGCCAACCTTCTTCAATAAAGCATTAAAGCTGTGCTGGCTTCCCCTCTCATGCCCCAGTTAAAAAATCATAAATTGACTTATTAGAACCCCAATTTACATACATTCATAAGGCTCCTGTCTGCATTATGAGGTGCCTTATTCACTTGCTGAACCCTGTAGGTTAATATCAGGTAAAAGAAAACATGACCAGGTTTTGAGAGGGGTTAGTAGACTGCATGTATTGAAATTCACCAAGGGTCCTTAGACAGCACCTATCAAACCCATGACCACTACCGTCTAGAAGGACAAGGGCAGCAGATAGATGGGAACACCACCACCTGGAAGCTCCCCTCCAAGTCACTTTTCATCCTGACTTGGAAATATATCACTGTTCCTTCACCGTCGCTGGGTCAAAATCTTGGAAATCCATCCCTAACAGCACTGTGGGTTACACCACATGGACTGCAGCGGTTCAAGAAGGTAGCTGGCCACTACTTTCTCAAGGGCAACTAGGGATGGGCAATAAATGTTGGCCCAGCCAGTAAAGCCCACAAGCCGTGAATGAGTAAAAAGAACCATTTTAAATTGCCTTGCTTCTGTGGATGCATAAGGTTTTCACTGATATTATCCAACACCACCTCTACAACCTCTCACAAGCCCTCCACTATCTCTATTGTCAGACTGCCTGTCCAACACCCAGTCTCGGATAAACCAGAAGTGGAGGAGGACAAGCCCAGGCTGGCAGCAACATAGAGTAATTTTGTGAAGCCAGGAGAACTGTTTTTGGAGTGGCCAGCAGCAATCCCTTTAAGGACTATTTGTGAAGCCACTCAATGGCAGAACACATGAGAATTGCAAACGTGCTCCTAACTGTGTCATGGAGCCCAGGTTTGAATAATCAGGAAGCCTACCGCCTGAAAGATGTGGGTGGTCTGACTGCTCAAGGGAGGCATTTTTATAATTGGCAGAGGCCGGACCATTAGAGTTAGAGAGGCAGTAATTCAACCAATCCTGTTTTGTGGTTGTTACCGCCCCATCAGTTACAATCTGCACTGCATAGTGACAGACCAACTTTCCATTCATATAAGCCACAACTCTTCTTTGAGTATCCCTATACCATGCACAATTCTTGTCTTCATGGGTTAGAAACTGAATGGCTTAGCACTGCCCCATACCATTTTTCTGTTTTGTAACAGGTGATCCAAGTGTCCTATAGAAGGAAGGAAATTCCCAGAGATGGTGGCGACTCAGCACCAATGTATATCATCATTTTCCCAAGGTTCCAGTGGCATTCACAGAAGTTATTATGGGAAACTGGGGGATTCCTTGAAGAATTGAGAACAATAGAGGGTAATTTTAGCACCCCCCCAAAAAAAAGATGAATTTGGTTGGATAAGAAGTTAACATTTCAAAAAGATTAAAATTCGACTCCAAGCCACCTCGACCCCACTCATTTCCAGTTTTCACTGAGGTGAGATGGGTGACACAATGGGGGGGGGGGGATAACCAACCAATCAACTCCCAAAGACAGATCACTCAATAACAGCCTTTAAGCAGGCTCCATTTTAACAAGCTCTTTATTGTTAATCAATGTTAGTTGGGTGGCCCAGCTGATAAAAAGAAGTGAGGAGGCCTGGGATCCTTAAGGTAAGTGCCTTCACAGCACTGCTTGTGTATCAGGAGGAACTCCCCCCTCACCCAATAAGTTTACCTGTAACTACACCCTGAGTGATCACTGACTCCCACCATCTTGTTTCTCCAACCATCACATCACGCTTCAGCTATGTCCTTTACCTCATCAACCACCACAAGACCACCTGCCCATTAATAGATTACCCAACTGCGATCTCTCACTGCGTGCCTACCTGTTCTTTGCTCCATTGTGTCCTTGTGCTGAACATGTTCCTGCCCAACAGTCCCTGTCCATCTGGAAATAAACAGAAAAACTCTAAATGACATCCTGTAGTCATAAGCTTCCCATTCATAGCTCCTTCCCCCACGCTCCAAACACACAGCTCCATAAATAGCGGGAAAATAATATCAGTGTCAAATGTGGGAAAATTTAGCCAATGAAACATTACCACATTTAAGAATATGGACAAAGGAGAAGCGTTTGCCTTGGAAAAAGTTGGAAAGATGCTGGTTAATCATTGCATCTGTGCTTAATGTGTGTGTGGTTTCTGATCTCTTGACCTTTTGACCATTGTTCAGTAATAAGCTACTCTGATCTGCTTAATCTCACTGGGGCTGGAATCTTCTGGTCCTGCCAGCAGCGAGAAGTGTGGTGGGTGGGGGGAATTTGAATTGACAAGAGGCCAAACATCTGTTTCCCAACGTCAGGGCGAACTGTGGTAATTTGGTCCTCAGGACTTTAAAGGTAGGTTAAACGCGGGTGAAGCTTCCCGGTGAACAATGTCAAGAAGCCCTTTTGTATTCATTAGCATTTCATGCATGCTCATTAAAAGGCCACCTCGCTGGAATTACGTTCTCCTCCAAATTAAGTTCCTCACCAGAGAGAAATTAGAATGCTCACTTTTACTTTGATGTCATCAGAGGCTGCTTCTGCTTTCTTGGGGATTGCTCATAACTTCACTCATATTGGGTGCCAGTAGCATAAGGTGCGCCAAGGCCAGACATTGGAAGCAGGGCCAATGGGGAAGAGTGGAGTGAAGGCTGGAGAGGGGAGGGAGGACCAGCGGGGAAGGGTGGAGTGAAAGCTGGAGAGGGGAGGGAGGAGCAGTAGGGAAGGGTGGAGTGAAAGCTGGAGAGGAGAGGGACGAGCAGCGGGGAAGGGTGGAGTGAAAGCTGGAGAGGGGAGGGAGGAGCAGCGGGGAAGGGTGGAGTGAAAGCTGGAGAGGGGAGGGAGGACCAGTAGGGAAGGGTGGAGTGAAAGCTGGAGAGGGGAGGGACGAGCAGCGGGGAAGGGTGGAGTGAAAGCTGGAGAGTGGAAGAGGACCGATGGGTAAGGAGGGAGTGAAGGCTGGACAGGGGAGGGAGGAGCAGTGGGGAAGGGTGGAGTGAAGGCTGGAGAGCGGAGGGAGGACCAGTGGGAAAGGGTGGGAGGCTGGCCTGGGAACGAAGACAGACTGTCCGGGGCATGTTTAGAAGGTTGTCCGGGCAAGGAAGCCAGATTGTTCCGGCCAGGTTTAGAAGGGTAAACATGTTGTGCATGTCTTGATCCTGTTATAAGGTGGTGGAAGGCCTCCCTGGGCAATGAGCATCTTGACAGATGTGTCTAAAGGGCATGGTCTGTGAGTTCCTGAATTTGGTCCCAGAGGTTTGAAGGAGGGTACTGGGACTCAGCGGATACATTCACAGTCAGAGGAGGGAGTTTAATCAGGTATGGTGTAAATGCTATGTTCTTGGGAGGGTAGTGAATGGTCCCATGGTGGGGGGTCATGGAAAGTCAGGGACAGCTGGCCTCAAGAATGGGAAGGGTCAGGGGGAGCATGGGCAGGTCGGCTGTGAAGGGAACAGCAGGGAGAGCAGGAATGTCAACATAATTAGGGCCTGGGTTTGGGGGGTGGGTGGGAGGAGGCTGAATGGTTACAGGAGAGAGGAATGAGAAGGGTGTGATTGTGGAGGAGGAGGGGGGGTCTTGGTTGGTTACGGGGGAGGATAGAATGTGTTTGACATGCTGGAAAACCTTATAAACACCATGCTGAAACTCTCAAGGTTGTTCCGAAGTTTGTAAAACCTCTCAAGCATTTGATATGGGAGGGGTCTCAGCATAGGTGGGAGGAGTTAATGACTCATTTTTTGGGCTGAGTGAAGGGATACCCTATTAATTATTAGTCCACTTCTCGGAGAACCAGGCTCAGCTGGGCTTTGCTCTCCCCCACCCGCCCACCAAAAGAAGGCGTGGCTGATGATACCAATTCACCAGCCTCAGAGTGTTGCTGAGGAGGGCTACAATGATGCACATGCCTTCACCAGGTCCATGATTGAGTGGACAACAGGCCTCCGAAAGATGAGGTTCATATGTTGGAATCAATTATCCGGATGGGGATCTCCAATACTCACCACAGAGAGTATCACAGATCATATTTGTCTGCTGTGCCCTGCACAACCTAGCACGACAAGGGAGGGATGTCTTTGCTGAGGGAGACATGGAGGGCTGAGATGTCTCCTCTGATGAGGAGGACATTGAAGGGGCTGAAGCTGACGAGGACCAGGAAGTCGCTGAGCCAAATGCAGAGGCCTTTGCAGGAGTAATGGCAGACAGAGCCATGCCAATCTGAAAGCTGCCAGATTTCAGGCAAAGTAAGCTGCTGAAACATTTTTTGAACTTTATGATTTTCTATTCTCTGCTGACTGGAAGGCCCCAGCACCTTTTTCGTTATAGACATTATTATTCTCTAATTTACTTTTTATTTATGATAGCTGAAATAAATTGCACTTGTTACTGTCTGCCCTGCTGTTGGTTTGATCCTTTGCATGCTCCAAACAATGCTAAAATGCAGAGCACTGGCACTAAATGCATGTATTAGAACCTGCACAGCATTTTGTTCTCCCACAACTTCAGGCACCCATGAGTAGAATTGTGATTTCACGCAGGCACTCACAAAGCCCGTGTGCATGGCAGCTTGGAAGCAATACCAAATCCAAACTCGCCAGAGATGCACCCATGTCACCCTGACACCTGATCCCAAAGGGGGGCTGACCTGGCAGAAAACTCTTTCAGGCAGAACCAGATAGATGGGTGCACAGGGAGGAGCTGTATGAGAGCACCATTTGGCCCCTTGAAATCGCTCCTCCATGCAGATTGATGAGTGATGATCGTATCCCTGCCCCTGATTGGCACTTGCTCATCATAAACGCATATCCCTTGACGTCATTACTGTACTGAGAAGTTTAGAGAGAACTTTGTCATCCACTCACTGAGAGTGCCTCACCTGCACTATGGGTTGCTGAGGTGCAAACACTCCGGACCCTCCAATTGTAGAAACCCTTAAAGTCTAAGTCCTAGATGGCCTTAGCATTAGTGCAAAACCATGATCGATCATCGTGGACGACCCAGCCAAGGTGAACTTCTTTCCTGCAGGTACCCTCCAGAAGCCAGTTGGAGCTGCTTAAATTTCATGTGGATAGCCTCAGAGTCCTCGATACGGTCCAGCACACAGGCCCATTCTACTCTCTCTATCCTCATGCACTAAAACCCCAGTCCTCCAATGATGTCCAATGCACTTTGGTTTCTAATCCTTTATGCAAGGTCTACTGCCACCCTTGGATAGGGAGATGAGCAGGACTTACAAATCTCCATGTGAGGTCTGACAAAAGCTTCAGGTCTTTCAGACTGTGCACACACCTCTTAAACCCTGCGCTCAAATCTCTCTTGCACTCAAGCCTAATGTGCCCGTTGCCCCTATACTTACTGCCTTCACCTGCATGTTAGGTCAAAATGATAAATCATCACAGGAGGCCATTCACAATTGAATGTGCCCACCACAACTTCCTCCAGAGATTTAGGGCAGTTTCTGGTTATTCTACTGTTCAGAAGACAATGTAGAGCTTCAGCCCTGAAACTGCATCTATATTGTACCTTGCCACTCACATAACAGGTTTAACTGCCCTCAAATACTTGTGGCATTCACTCACATCTGACATCAGGGCAACAGCGGCAGCAAATGCAATGACCTCAATGAACACATTTTCAGAGGTCAGAACATGGTAATGGCTTGCACGAGGAGTGGCCAGGCAGCACACTCACAACTGATGGCCCGTGCTTAATCCTGCACGTGGAATTATTAAGTAATCATTATGTTGATAATGTGGGAGAACTGAATCCACGGAAGTTCCTGATCAGAATCTGATGGGGGCCCACATTCCAGACTCTTAAATGCCCAGATCATTGAAGCAACTAGCAGTAAGATGGAATCCAGGAGACTTTCAAACAGTGAAAGTGAACATGTATTTACAAGTGTCCAAACTATTTACTTTGTTTTTTTTTATTCATTCATGGGATGTGGGCTTCGCTGGCTGGGCCAGCATTTATTGCCCATCACTAGTTGCCCTTGAGAAGGTGGTGGTGAGCTGCCTTCTTGAACCACTGCAGCCCATGTGAAGTAGATACACTCACAGTGCTGTTAGTAAGGGAGTTCCAGGATTTTGACCCAGCGACAGTGAAGGAACGGTGATATATTTCAAGTCAGGATGGCGAGTAACTTGGAGGGGAACTTCCAGGTGGTGGTGTTCCCATCTATCTGCTGTCCTTGTCCTTCTATATGGTAGTGGTCGTGGGTTTGGAAGGTGCCGTCGAAGGAGCCTTGGTGAATTCCTGCAGTGCATCTTGTAGATGGTACACACTGCTGCTACTGTGCATCGGTGGTGGAGGGAGTGAATGTTTGTGGATGTGGTGTCAATCAAGCAGGCTGTTTTGTCCCGGATGGTGTCAAGCTTTTTGAGTGCTGTGGGAGCTGCACTCATCCGGGCAAGTGGGGATTATTCCATCACGCTCCTGACTTGTGCATTGTAAATGGTGGACAGGCTTTGGGGAGTCAGGAGGTGAGTTACTTGTCGCATGATTCCAAGCCTCTGATCTGCTCTTGAAGCCACAGTATTTATATGGCTAGTCCAGTTCAGTTTCTAGTCAATGGTAACCCCCAGGATGTTGAGAGTAGGGGATTCAGTGATGGTAATGCCATTGAACATCAAGGGTACACCTGAGTCACCTGTGTGCCTTCAATATTTCTCAATTTTTCTTATCCTACCGCTACGTCTAGGTGCAGGCCAATAATCCAAATCTGAGGTAGGGGCAGCCTGCTGTGCCCTGTTGATTGTGAGGACTTTGTCGGGCATCCCCTGATTGCCTGATGCCTAGAGGACCCAGCCTGCTAAGGGTCGCCCGCTCAGGTGTAGGTGCACCTTCCTCAGCCTAACCTGCTGGAGGCAATGAGATCACTGGCAGAAGGGAGGTGGGTCAGCAGGGAATCCTGGGATCGTCCTGGGTTGAAGCCCCTGGGCTGCCTGGCTGTCGTTCCTCCTCAAGTGGGTGCCCAATAGCACCTCCCTGACTCCTTGAGGCGAAGGGGCACCTGGAGGGAGGTCAATGTGCTCTGTTCCCCTCTCGCCTAGGCACTGCTACACTGCGCCAATGTCTAGAGCAATGGAGCGTGGGTCTGAGCACAGATCCGGCAGTCTCTGTGTGTTTTGCTAGACCTGAGTTTCTAAGGCAACCATGGAGACAGCCAAACTCTCTCATGCCAAAGCCCCGATAGCATACAGGACATGGATAGACTCATCTGACCTTTGGTCCAGTCTGCGCATAGTCTTTGGCAACTCTGCCTGATGTTCCCTTGCCTGTCTCTGCATCTCCAACAGGTCTCTTAGGGCCGAGTCCAGAACTTGTCATCTGCTTGGGGCTCAGCAGGTGCCTGATCTCCAGAAGCCCTCAGGGTATCAGAGACATCAACTATCACTGCCTCCACCAGCTGTGGACCTGTGTCAATGGTGTGCTCACCAGATTGTGACGCTGAGCCTACTCTAGAACCTGGACCCACTGAGGTGAGTGTATCTGCACTGGTGGAGGGTGCAGGTGAACGCTGTCATAGTGCATCCTATGAGGATCCTGAGGCACCTCCTCAGATGTTGGTTTGGGGCTGGGACTGTTTGGTCTGGGTTGTAGTCCTCCCACATTCCTTGCTGGTTCCTGGAATAGAGAAAAGAAAGATTTAGCGATTGACTAAGCGGGGTCCTAAATTTAAGACATCTCACAGTCAGTGGGTGCAGTTAACAAGTGCAGACTGGAGGCATCCTCACTGGCTTCCTGGGGAAGTTTTATCTTGCCCTGTGGACAGGCACAGTCCTGCTCCACCCTGGCTATCATGGCTGCCTTGTCCTCATATTGGGTCAGGACTTTAATATCAGCCATTCCCCCTCCGGTCTTGGCCCACTCCTGCTGATGTGTGCGTTCTTGTTCTGTAGAAAGACAGAAGGATTTAGTATCATGTCTGTGGTTGCATGAGCATTTCAAGAGCATGCATGCCTATTGAAGCTGCTGAGCCCTCTCTAGTAAGTGATTAAGAAGCTATTTGTCCTGCAACTGATATGAGATGGAGAGTGTAAAGTGACTGGCATACATTCATTGCAGATGTCCCATCTGCTGGTCGCATGTGACATCGCTGTGCACTTGCACCTTAGACTCACTGATGCCCTTATGAGACTGTTAGTTTGCAGTGAGTAGACAATGCATTTACCCTGGTGGAATGAGCAGATCATCCATCCTCTTCCTACACCTCTGGGCACATCTGCGCTGAACCCCACAGACGCTAATGTCCACTGTAACCTCCGTCCAGGCTACTGTGGTCAGAGGGTATCCTGCTGCCATCCCAGGAAAACAGTACCTCCTGCCTTTCCTGGTTGACCTGGAGAAGAGTTTCCAGGGAGGCATTACTGAACTGTGGGACCACAGCTTGCTGCCTTCTCTTCGACCTGTTTGTTCACACAGATCCGGAGCTCTTGGCCTGCAGTGAGTGAATAGCTGTCTGGGTGCCCTTTAAATATGGTGCCCGGACTTTCGACCCCATGAGATAATTTCAGAGACAGCGACTTCCTGCTTGCCCCCGCCATGGATTCGCTGTACCACACAAATGAATAAATAGTGAGCCAAACAGCCCAAGATCGCAGGTGTTTGGCTGCCCCGCACCCACCCCCACCCACCCCCCCACAGGGAATCACTCCTACATCTGCGCCTGTGACTGAACCTAGGCATCAGAGCAGAAGATTCTGCCGTGAATGTGTAGCTCCAAGACATTCTGGGCTCCTGGCTCTTGTCACTTACAAATAACAGATTTTTAAAGACATTGGTCAATCCTCAAATATTGAAATAAATCACTATTTTCCCAATACTAAAATTGGAAAATATACTGAATATTCTGTAGTGCATATCGATATACATTGTCAAGGAAACCCTACCCCCTTACCTACTTGCCTTACTCACCCTACCCCTTCACCCACCCTATCCCCTTACCCACCCCACCCTCTTACTTTGCCCATCCTACCCCCTTCCCCACTTGTCTTAACCACCCTAACCACTTATCCACTTGCCTTACCCATCCTACCCCCTTACACACTCACCTTCTCTCCATAACTTTTTAAAGTGACTTCTGGGACATTTGAACTCTTTACTTACAGAAGTCAGTGCCATAAAAAGTGGGTGTGGTTTCTTCATGGATTCTCTCCACTGCTCCCTCCAAGGATTCCTGCACTGTATCAGTTCTATAGGATCCTCCATCAGAAGACTGCCCTGAAAAATTGGAGGAAGGCAAGTTTATATTTTTTTGTCTGTTCAGGGTCAGAAATAGGGGTTCAGACCCTAAATGGAAGATTATGGCACAATTTAAGGAAAGCCTGCAGCACATTCCCAGCCTATATTGCATAATGTACTAGGAACATATTTAAATAATGTAAATGTGCTGAACATGTGTTATGGTTGTGAGACCAACTCATTTAGACGCAGCCACAACCAATGCCTCACAGATAATGTTCCTGGTGGTTTGCAGCTGGCATTGCATTATTAGTCGTCTATGTCTGTGTACTAATTCATATGTCTGATTTCTACTATGTGATTCTTTTTGATGTGCCTCACTTAAACAGCTGAGAACTGATGATGTTCAACATACCAAGGGAGCATGTACCAATAGACAGGAAGCTTTGGTTAATTGCAAGTCACAAAGGAGTGGCAATTCTAATGATTTTGTTTCTTGCATGAATGCCAGCATCAGTGGCGCCCACTGTCCCCCAGTGGCTTGCTGCAGAATATTCTAGCCAACCCAGCTGAAAAACATTAGCCTGAATTTTTATGTGGCGTGCAAGCATGATTGGTGGGCCTGCAATCGGCTGTCGACCTCAATTTCATGCTGGTTGGCCAATTAACTGCCGGCCAGTGTGAAACATGCACTGAGGCAGACTCAGTGCTGCCGACAGGGGCAGGAATAGGAGAGGTGCAGGGAACAGGTAGGGTGCAGGTGGGGGATTTAAATGCAGCTCCCTGCAGGCTGGAAGTCTGCATTTTGAGCCTCAGGGAGTTTGTTTGCAGTGTTTGGACTCTCTTACCTATTGAAGTGCAGCTCCAGTGTGCAAGATTGCATTGATGCCCAGATCCCATGCCAGGCATGATGGGAATGCCTGGATCCCCCCGTATACCTCCCCCGTTTCTCAGATGAGTGCCTGAGGGTCTTACTGGAGGCAGCAAATCACCGCTGTCACATCCTGCTGCCAAGGGACAGCAAGAGGAGACTACCGCATGTCAAAAGAAGGCCTGGACAGAGGTGACGGCCCTGGTTAGTGGCCATGACATTGTATGCCGAACCTGGATCCAGTGCCACAAGAGGTTCAATGACCTTCTACACTCTGGCAGGGTGAGGAACGATTCCAGCTGGAACCTTGGCTAGATGTCTTTGTTGGTGGCAGCACATGTTGATGCTCAGGGCTGTGAAATGCAGGATGCAATGTGGCATATCATATGCCTTGATAGACCATGGCTGGCATGTAGGTCAGGGTCTGACAGCATCTGCGGAGAGGAATACAGTTGACATTTCGAGCCCGTATGACCCTTCATCAGAACTAAGGAAATAGAGAAATGAGGTGAAATATAAGCTGATAGAGGGGGGGGTGGGACAGGTAGAGCTCGATAGGGGGCCAGTGATAGGTGATGGCAAAGAAGAGATTGCCAAAGATGTCATAGACAAAAGGATAAAGGGGTGTTGACGGTGGTGATATTACCTAAGAAATGTGCTAATGGGTCATTAAGTGTAGCAAGCAGGACAAGCTAGTGGCAAATGGCCCTAGTGCAGGTGGGATGGTGGGAAGGGATTGAAATGGGCTAAAAGGTGGAGATAAAACAATAGATCGAAATAAATTTAAAAATAGGTGAGAAAAGAAAAGTATATTTGTAAAAAAATTATAAATTATTGGAGAAAGGGAGATCGGAAAGGGGGTGGGGATGGAGGAGAGAGTTCATGATCTGAAATTGTTGAACTCAATATTAAGTCCGGAAGGCTGTAAAGTGCCTAGTCGGAAGATGAGGTGCTGTTCCTCCAGTTTGCGTTGAGCTTCACTGGAACATTGCAGTGGACATGTGGGCATGAGAGCAGGGTGGTGTGTTGAAATGGCAAGTGACAGGGAGGTCTGGGTAATGCTTGGGGACAGACCGAAGGTGTTCCACAAAGCAGTCACCTAGTTTGTGTGTGGTCTCTCCAATGTAGAGAAGATGGCATTGGGAGCAGCAAATGCAATAGACTAAATTGAGGGAAGTGCACGTGAAATGCTGCTTCACTTGAAAGGAGTATTTGGGCCCTTTGACGGTGAGGAAGGGGGAAGTAAAGGGGCAGGTGTTGCACCTTCTGTGGTTGCATGGGAAGGTGTATTGGGAGGGGGTTGAGGTGTAGGGGTGATGGAGGAGTGGACCAGGGTGTCCCGGAGGGAATGATCCCTGTGGAAAGCCACCAGGGGGGGGTGAAGGGAAGATGTGTTTGGTGGTGGCATCATGCTGGAGTTGGCGGAAATGGCAGAGGATGATCCTTTGAACGCGGAGGCTGGTGGGGTGATAAGTGAGGACAAGGGGGACCCTATCATGGTTCTGGAAGGGAGAGGAAGGTGTGAGGGCGGATGTGCGGGAGATGGGCCGGACATGATTGAGGGACCTGTCAACCATCGTGGGTGGAAAACCTCGGTTAAGGAAGAAGGAAGACATGTCAGAGGAACTGTATTTGAAAGTGGCATCATCAGAACAGATGCGACGGAGGCGAAGGAACTAAAAGAATGGGATGGAGTCCTTACAGGAAGCGGGGTCTGAGGAGCTGTAGACGAGGTAGCTGTGGGAGTCGGTAGGCTTGTACTGAATATTGGTGGACAGTCTATCACCAGAAATTGAGATTGAGAGGTCAAGGAAGGGAAGGGAAGTGTAAGTGATGCAGCACATGAAAATGATGGAGGGGTGGAAATTGGAAGCAAAATTAATACATTTTTCCAGGTCCAGACGAGAGCATGAAACGGCACCGAAGTAATCATCGATGCCGGAGAAAGAGTTGTGGGAGGGGGCCTGAGTAGGACTGGAACAAGGAATGTTCCACATACCCCATAAAGAGACAGGCATAACTGGGGCCCATGCGAGTACCCATAACTACACCTTTTATTTGGAGGAAGTGAGAAGAGTTTAAGGAGAAATTGTTCAGTGAGAGAACAAGTTCAGCCAGACGGAGGAGAGTAGTGGTGGATGGGGATTGCTCGGGCCTCTGTTCGAGGAAGAAGCAGAAAGCCCTCAGACCATCCCGGTGGGGGATGGAGGTGTAGAGGGATTGGACGTCCATGGTGAAGAGGAGGCGGTTGGGGCCAGGGAACTGGAAATTTTTGTTTTTGTTCTAGATTTCCAGCATCCGCAGTATTTTGTTTTTATGTAGGTCAGGGTAATGTGCGACAATGTGATGGGCAACTGTTCCCGTGTCTTTAGAGGTGGGGAGGCTGCAATGTTGTGGCATGTTGGGGGTGACTAATGACAGACTTTTTCCCTTACAGGAGAAGAGGAGTCACAATTCACTGGAGCGAGGATGGATGGATACCAAACCTGCTTATCGTCAGTCAGGCGGAGGAGCAGGCTTTGGAAATGATCTGCAAGCATGGAGCCAGGTGTACAGGTTACAGAGAGGCAGGGGTGTCAGCTGGGGGTAGGAGTCCAATGGAAAGGGAAGAGATTGGTGTAGGGTAGAGAGATGTAGGGCTGAAGTTATAAGACTGGCATGTCAAATGCATTTATTCCCATTGCTCATCCATTTGAAAGTATTTGCTCAGCCAGATGTCACATGTAATGAGAAAGCAGACTTCTCTCAGACTTTCTAATGGTCCATACTGACATTTTTGCTTCCTCCCTCAGATGCCTCATCATCACAACCCCAAAGGGACCCTGAGGAATGCCCTTGTCCCCCCGAGGAGGAACATCTGACAGATTCACCCACATCACATCCTCCCTCTACACCATTCACCAGTGCAGATACAGGCACATCGGTGGGCAGAAGCATCTTGGATTGGATGGTAGTGCACAGTGGTGAAGGAACATCACACTCGCATGAGGTGCTGCAAAGGCAGTGTCCACAGGGCGCTGGCAGTCAGAGAACTGCTGGAGCCCAGGACGATGCTGAGTTGAGGCAGATGATGAGCCTCTGGAGTCACCCATCAGGTGGCAGATGTCCAACAGGATGCACGGGAGGGCCTGGCAGAGATCCTGAAGGTCTGCGTGCCATGGTGCCTGTCTTGAAGGAGTCCATATGGAGCATGAGCACTAGGCTCACCGTAGCTGGCCACCCCTCAGTCATCATGGTTTCATCAGATGCGACAATCACTGGCGGGGAGCGGAGGAGCTACTGCCATCATCCAGAGTGTCATAAAGGCACAGCCTCCTCCGTAGAGAGAGTGGTGACTCTCAGGGGGAAGCAGCTCCAGGAACTCAATCAGGGGTTTCTGGGGTTGCGTTCAGACCTGCAAGCCCACACATTGGTGGTGATCCCAACAGGTCACTGCCACTGTGAGAGATGGATGAGGCACCGAGTAACTCTGCTAGCTGCCCGTCCATCTATGGTGAGCAGGGAGGTTCAAACAAACCTTGTGTTTGTGGACAAGCTGCAGCTCGTATCTGCGGGCTCCTCTCAGGGCGCTTTGGATGATGGCAGTAACTCCTCCGCTCCTATGCCAGTGACTGTCACATGTGGTGAGACCACGAAGTCTGAGGAGTGCCCAGCCATGGTGCTGGACTCTCCCGCCAAGATGGGGCCTGCACAGGCTGCAGTGACCAGGAAATGGCTGCCAAGGTTATCAATGCTGACAGGGCATTAGAGTCAGCAGGCTGCCTCCAATACAGCTACCAGCAGGGGTTGGTGGCGGGGAAGGGGGATAGGGTGTGGTGGGGGGGGGGCACTAAGACGCAGCAGACGCAAATGGCAGTTTAAGTCATTGTGATCACATAAGGGGTTGTCACAGGTAATTTATGTTTCCTTGGCATGTGTGTACTGGTCCATTTGTATATTTGCCTTCATTATAAAAATGTCTCATTCTGTGCAATGGTCTTAGTGTGCTTCATGCATTTGATAAGGAAGAAGCCTGGGACCCCTTTATGATGCAGAGGAAGGGCAAAGTTTATTTCAGGGCTTGGACCTTGACCTAAGGGTGGCACGATTGCCTTATCCAGAGAGATCAGTAAGGTGGCGTACCCCTTGCCATCACCTTGACTTTCAGTGGACATCCAAACCAAGGATTCCTCTGGATCAAGGGCTCCATGACATCCCTGTCTCCCATAAAGATCCTCACAACTGGGTCCTGTTTCTCACCCTGGGGCTTCTCCGGCTCCTCCTCAGGCCCAAAACTTGATTTGTCCTCTGGGGCCTGTTGAGCAGGACGCTGTCTTCATCCTCAAGTGGGTCCCCGCTTGACAGAGTCAGATTATGCAATGTGCAGCAAACAACAACATAAGAGCAACACGCTCAGGAGGATTTTGAAATGATCCCCATGGCCGGTCCAGGCAGTGGAACCTTATCTTGAGTAGGCCTATATTCTTCTCAATTATTGCCCTTGTGGAGGCATGACTGCAATTATAGTTCTCCTCAGCTACTGTCCTTGGGTATCTCAGTGGCGTCATGAGCCACCTTTGCAGCAGACAGCGTATGTCCCCCAGGAGCCAACCATCCAAGCGAGCTGGAGCAACGAAAAGCCTTGGCACCTGGGAGTGACAGAGGATGTAGGCATCAAGACAGCTTCCCGGATACCTGGCACAAACATGCAGTATCTGACTCTTGCGGTCGCACACAATCTGGGTGTTGAGAGAGTAGAAGCCCTTTCTATTGACAAAGGCACCTGGCTTCCCCGCACCCGGAACCTTTTACGGCCACACGTGTGCAGTCAATGGTTCCCCGAATGAGGGGAAATCCTGCAATTGCTGCAAAGCCTCTGGCTTGCTCAGTTTGGTTGGCTTCATTGGTCCTGAAGTGAATGAAGGCACTGAACCTTCGGAACAGAGTGTCAGTGACCAACTTGATGCAGTTGTGGGCAGCCGATTGGGTGACACCACATAGATCTTCCAATGATCCCTGGAAAGAACCAGAGGCATAAAAGTTCAGGGCTACTGTCACCTTAAGAGCCACTGGCATAGGGTGGCTACCCATACAGTTGGAAGCCATCTCTGGACCAATCATCTGGCATATGGAGTTGACAGTCTGCCTGGAGAGGCGGAGCCTTCTTTGGCATTGAACCTCAGACATGTCTGGGTAGCATGCCTGTCCACTCTGCCCGCTGCATAATGGTGCACTCCAGACCCTTCTGCCTTGCACTTCCTGCTGGCCCTGCACCCCTCCTGGTTGTGCTTCTCAATCCTCGGGTCCCACTCTGGGCCGTTGCCTGTGGATAACTGGCCTCCTCTCCCTTCTGGCCCTCTCCTCCTCTTCTGAGGAGGTCCTTCCAGCAGAGTACACTATCTCCATTTCTGTGCTGATGTTTCCACAGGTCTCTGCACTGAAGGGGCATATTAGTTGAGGGCCACTGCAAATGCTAATAAAGCAGAGGTCTCCAGGACAACACAAAAACACCAGAAACTATCAATAAACCAGCTCCAAACCACTGTTACAGACATGAGGGGGATTAATTTAAACAGCCCTGATTTCCCCACTCATTACCCATCCATAAACAGAAAAGCGTTTTTGATTTTTGATTTCCCCCTTTAAACGTGGTCGGGTATTTTCCCCAACCCTTCAGTTTTGGAGTTATCCAATCCTCTATTAGTAAATAGCCAACTTGAGAGAAGGTAAAATAAGAGGACTAGTCTATTCTACGCACACACAAAATGCGGGAAAGGGGTTTTGCAACGTCCAACCCTTTTTGCACTTGTACAATAGAAGAGGGATAAGGGAAAGAAAGGGGTTCAGGGCAAGACCATGATAAAAATAAGAGTTATGGTTTCACATGAGTCCAGAGTACAGAATCAAAAGTCCAGTGACGTATTCCTTCAGAGGTTAGCAGACTGAAACTGTGGTGTTCCAACTTTCCAGAAGCGGGGGCTTCCTTGATGGAAGAAGGCATGTGGAGATGAATTAGTCTTGAAGGCACAGATAAAAGACATTCCAAGGTTCAAGTAGTTCACAGTGTAGATGAGGGCCAAGCCATTGACCTGAACAAAGCTCTTTCTGCTGCTTCCTGTTGGATGGTAAAATGGTAAACAGAGGCTGGCTGCTTGCCTGGGGTCCTGATTCTCTTCTGAGGTCAAACAGGCACTGAAGATAAAACTCAAGAGCTGTTTAATTAAACAAATTAAAACGGCTTAAATCTCGGTCATGTAACAGGTGGTTTTGGGTCGAGCTATTCAGCTAATGAGGTGCTTTGGAGCAGGTAACAGTGGGGCCATTAGCACAACATTGGCGATTAAGAGTCACAAGTAATTCTACCTCTGTCCATAGCTGGCTGGTGCAGACTTATTGTCTATGAATCCTTTGTGTTAGCTTGGCTGGAATGCTTATACAATGCAAATCACATTCCAGGATGATGAAGTAGCCTTTGTCCATTGAAACAGCTTAGAATCTTCAGAGATCAGCTTGTGATCAGCTGCAGGCATTTTTATCAGACCAGCAATTTGTCCATTTTTTAAAAAGTAATAAGTTATTAAAGTAGTCAGGATGATAGAGATATACATTTTCCTTCCTGACTTCTGGCCAGGACCCCACTCACAGCCAAGCTCCTACTAACCTTTGCATCTGCCCCTGGGCCTTTTATCCTGCCCTGACTGTATAATCCATGAAAAACGTGAAGGCCACCTGGCTGAGTGGCCCGTGTGCCGAACATAAAAACGCATGGGCCACAGAAAATCCCAGTCAATTGTCATTTAAATCAGTTTAAGCAGACCTTTAACTGTCAGTGAGTACGCATCTGCCTTCTGTGTGCGCCTGCCGATCGAAATATCGCAAGGCACGTGACGAGGTCTCCCTCCCGCCCTTCCGATGTCATCGCGCGCCCATTTCACAAATGGTAGGGACCGCCACGTGCCCACACCACGAGCAAAAAATTTTGGCCATTGTCTACTGAGTCTAGACAACACAGTCTTGAAGGTATCATAAATTCAGGTAAGCAGCCACAAGATGGTCCCAAAGACCACTGGGGGGAATGGAATTACTCGCCCTCCACCCGCTGGACCTAAAAGTCAATCAGCACATCGCCGTTTTGAAATTCGGCTGCCTCACAGCAATACTGCATTAGGGGTTGGCTTAATTCATGCAGAATGGGGCCTCCACCCCTCACGGACAGGAAGATCCACCCGAGAAAGCTGCCGTCCAATCTGACTGGCCAGTAGCTCCGAAGACTCAGCAGCGCCAGAAGACAGTAGTGGCCACTGCTGGGATACAAAGTCTCCATGAAGATGTGAAGATGTGTCCTGGACTTCAGGTAAGTCTGGGAATTTTGGGCAGGCACAGCTAGGAGACCCCTATGAGGTGGAGGGGAGAGGGGTTAGAGAAGGCCGGGTGGAGGGACAAAAGCGGTAGGTACCAGTTTGGGGGTTGCCCCCAATGGGCATAGGGAACCCCCCCACCCCACCAAAGGAGGTATCCCCGCTTCCTGCCTGACAGCAGCCCGCCTCCCCCTGCAGACTGAAAACTTGTGGTTAAGGTGGAATGAGGTCCTTGAGTCATAGCTAATTGTCCACCCCTGGAGGACAAGTCGGGGTGGGCAGAAAGGCAACAGGCTGGCCACCCCCTTTATTTTACATGCTCCTCACCTTCAAATACACTGGTGGGCATCCGTAAAATTCACCCCCTATATCTTAACCACATTCGAACTCAAATTATGAAATTGTAGATACTATGAGGAATGGCATGTGAGACTCAATAAATTATATAATACATTATGCATTGCATGGTATACTGATCTGTTTTGATAAAATAGTTTGGATTGCAGTGCACTTGTTTTATGTCGCATTTTATAATCAGGTCCTTTAACTCTCAGCAACCAAACCAGTGGTTCTTAAACGGTTAAGTTTTAACATTATTTATTTATATTATGGAGCTTGAAGGAGCAGGAGGGCCGGCTGTGAATACTTGGCGATGTTTTGCAGGTATACTTGGTCCAGTGTGTGCGGGTGATCACCCCTATTGTAAAAGGGCAGGGGGGCTCCTTAGCCTTGGTTGCAGACCACCTAGGAGAAGGTACTCCAAAGATACAGATAGTGAGGAAGGTAACAGGAAACCACTACTTTCCCTATTAAGAGGCTCAAGAACCTTGTGCATTAAATTATAGTTAGATGAACTTTCTTTAGCACTGGGAGCATGGGAAATGCAGAACATTGTTCAGTGCATGTATTTACGCATATCATTGACGTGGTGTGCTGCTAAGATCATGCTTACATGAAAAATTCAATCATTTCTATGTCAGGCAGGTTTATCTAAATATTAGTTCCCTGTACCATTGTTTATAAATCACTTAGCTTAGAGACTGATTTCATCATCTTTAACATTTTGCTGTTACAAATTAGGTTATCATTGTCCCTGAAGAGTCAGGTTGTGCTCTTGTATTAAAGTGTATTGCTATGGTAACAGTTCTATGTTCCCAGCATGATTAGTATATTCACAGGCTTTATTTAAATATCAGAATTCTTGGCATTTTCCAAGAACTATCTGATGTTGGAGAATGACACCTATTTTTTGTATGTTCTTACTTTTATTACTATCGCCAGCTGCTCTTGAAACAAATGCAAAGTTTCAAAAAGACTTAAAAATTGACACAAATAAAGCATGTGCAATGTTTCTGCTATTCATCTGGTGTCAGCTTGGCTCAGTTCTTAACTCAAATGCAGAAGGTTGTGGGTTGAAGCATCACTCCAGAACTTGCAGATTTATTATTGGTGTTCGCTTTCAGATGAGAAATTAAATTAAGGCCCTGAACATTTATTTTCTTTCCACCTGCCATAGGTGTATAGGAAGGATTTGCAGGTTGACAATTGTGGCAAAGTGGAGTGCTATGTACCTTTAAGAGAATGTAGTTAATCGACCATGTGACTGTATTGACCAGTCACTACACAGTTGCATTCATAACTGTCTGTCTAGAGCTGGAGGTGATTGAAGAAGCACACATGGCGTTAGTGCTCTGCTCTTAGTTCCAATAAACCACTAGTGTTTGTTCAGTTAATCGGTCTCTCTGCCTATATTGTTTTAAGTACCAATTAATGTGTTAATATCAAGGGCACAGCTAGCGTTCAATGGACAAAGTGAACCTGATAACCAAAACATAAAACTGGTGACGAGGATAACCCAGATCAATTGACGGCAATCAAGAAAGCTGCGGTGAGCCAACTACATTACTTTGCCACTACATTGAAAGCTGTTTGAAAGTGCACTCTCCTTAGCCATTGAATATGCCGCAGTTTGGGCATCTGAACCATTCGACCCCGTTTCCGATGACTGGTCTCATTACGACGAAGGCCTAGTGTTCTCCTTTACCACTAACGACATCGCAGTGGAGGACAAGAAGAGGGCGATTCTTTTGTCCACATGCAGGAGCAAAACGTATGGGCTGATCTGCAGCCTCACGTCACCTCACACCCCCAATACGAAGACTTTCAATGAGTTAGTAAACATTGTAATAAACCACCTGAAGCCAAAGCCCTCAGTCACTATGCAGCGTTTTAAATTCAATTTGAGGAATAGGCTTCCAGGAGAGGCAATCATTGGCTATGTAGCTGCTTTAAAGGGATTAACGGAATATTGTGGATTCGGAACTTGATTTAATGACATGTTGAAAGACCGATTGATATGTGGAATCAGGGACGATGCTATTCAAAAGCGATTGTTTTCTGAAACTAATCTATACTTCAGTAAGGCATTAGAATTGGCAACAGCCATACAGAGCACTGTTAGAGACTTGGAGGCAATAAAAGATACACAAAATGGCGGCGTCCATCTTGGAGAGCAGGAAGAGCCGGTAACAAAAGGCGTGAAAACGTCGGACTCCACAGAAAGGCAGGAAATGCCCCCTATGTACAGACCATTGAAGAACAACAGTACTACAGTGAAAAACCATGGCATTAATGAGAGAAATGCATCCAGGCAGCCTGCAGGCGATCGACAGTTCAGAAATATCGAATACTTTTTCTGCCACCGCAATGGTCACAATAATGCGACACTGTCAAGATCGGCTGGGACAGCATTTTAAAAATTAAGCTAGAAATCGCGAAATCTGTCTCATTGAAGAATCAGAGGAAGCAGAATCTGACATCTATTCATTATACAACCTGGAAGTGGGTAGAACTGAGCCAATCCAAGTAGTCATTAGAGTCAATGAACAACCCATCAAGATGGAAGTCGATACTGGGACATTATTATCGGTCATAGGAGAACATACATTCAGATACTTGAAGAAAGAAGTCCATCCTTTAAGTTTGGAAGAATAGGACACTAAATTAAAAATACAACGGGTGAAGAAATAAGAGTGAAAGGGATACGTCAAGTCCTGGTGCAGTATGGGGATCAGTCTGCAAATTTACCCCTGATAGTAGTAGCTGGGGCAGGCCCCAGTTTGATTGGTCGTAACTCACTCAAAAAGATTAAATTGCAATGGGCTGAGAATTTTCAAATCAGAATGAGAAACTTACAGGAATTGTTACACAGGTACGCTGCCATTTTCAGTGACGAGTTAGGAAGAATTCGTGGGCTACAAGCCAAAATCCATGTAGGCCTAATGCAAACCCCAGATTTATCAGAGCCAGGCCAGTCCTTTATGCTCTATGGGAAAGGTTGAGACCGAGATAAACAGGCTGGAAAAGTTGGGTATCTTACAACCGGTGCAATTTTCCGAGTGGGCGGCACCCATAGGACCCATACTGAAGCCAGATCAAAGTATTCGCTTGTGGTGACTATAAGTTAACTGTAAACATAAGAACATAAGAACTAGGAGCAGGAGTAGGCAATTCAGCCCCTCGAGCCTGCCCCGCCATTCAATATGATCATGGTTGATCTCATTTCGGCCTCAACTCCAATTTCCTGCCCTCTCCCCCTAACCTTTCAATCCATTACTAATTAAAAATCTGTCTATCTCCTTCTTAAATTTATTCAGCGTCCCGGCATCCACTGCACTCTGAGGTAGTGAATTCCACAGATTCAGGACCCTTTGAGAAAAGTGATTCCTCCCCATCTCTGATTTAAATCTACCACCCCTTAGCCTAAAACTATGGCCGCTTGTTCTAAAATGCCCCACAAGGGGAAACACCTGCTCCACGTCTACTTTGTCTATCCCCTTTAGCATTTTATATACCTCAATTAGATCTCTTCTTATCCTTCTAAACTCTAGTGAGTATAGACCTAAACTGCTCAATCTCTCCTCATAAGACAAGCCCCACATCTCTGGAATCAATCTAGTGAACCTCCTCTGAACCGCCTCCAATGCAACTACACCCTTCCTCAAGTAAAGGGACCAAAACTGTGCACAGTACTCCAGGTGCGGCATCACCAATGCCTTGTACAGTTGCAAAAACACTCCCCTATTTTTATACTCTATTCCTTTAGCAATAAATGCCAAAATTTAATTTGCCTTCCTTATTACCTATATAACAGTGTGACCAAACTTGATAGATGCCTGATACCAAAGATTGACAAAATTATATTTGATATTGGGAGGGGGCATGCCATATTCAAAACTCAACATGAGCCACACCTACCAACATGTAGAGTTGGAAGAAAGCTTGGGGGAATTTGTGACCATCAATACACATCGAGGATTGTATCCATATACTCGACTACCCTTTGGGGTCTCATCAGCGTGTGCTATTTTCCAGCGTACCATGGAAAATCTGCTTCAGGGATTGCCCCATGTTGTTGTTTATCTGAATGATGTCTTAGTCACTGGAAAACTGATGAAGGACACTTAGCTAATTAAGAGGAGGTGCTGAAATGCTTCTCACAAGCGGGGATGTGCTTGAAATGAGAAAAATGTCTTTTCCAAGCCAAAGAGATAGTTTACTTGTGCCATAAGGTCAACACGCAGGGCCTGCATCCCGTGGAAGAAAAGGTCAAATCTATTCATGCGGCACCTGCACCGAGAAACGTTACAGAACTAAAGGCCTTCTTAGGCATGATAAACTACTATGGACAATTCCTCCTAAATTAGTCAACCATACTGTCTCCGTTATATGCATTGCTTAAGAAAAATCATAAATGGATTTGGCAAGCTGCGCACCAGGATGCATTTCTGAAGGTAAAGCAATTGTTAAGATCATTGGCCTGACTGGTCCACTCTGACCCAAAGAAATAATTGATTTTAACTTGCGACGCATCCCCTTATGGAGTAGGGGCTGTACTTGCACATTGGATAGTGATGGTTCTGAATGACCCATTGGTTATACACACTCAGTGCTGCAGAGCAACAATAGTGTTTGGTGTTTGGAAATTCCATCAATACTTCCATGGTTGCCATTTTCAAATTATATCTGACCACAAGCCTCTGCTGGGGCTATTTGGAGAGGATAAGGCAATACACCCCATCGTATCTGCTCACATCCAGAGGTGAGCACTGATATTGGCTGCTTACAAATACACTTTTGTTCACCGACCAGGAAGCCAGACCACACCTGCTGACATGCTGAGCTGCCTCCCCCGCCAGATAACAACGTGAAGGTTCGAATTCCCCAGGAATTTGGCTTAGTGCTAAATTTTTTGGATTCCTCCCCTGTCCAGGCAAAATAAATCCGTGAGTGAACAAGCCGAGATCCACTTTTATTTCATGTCCGGGTGCAGGGCTTGAATGGATGGTCAGGCAAGCCTAAGTCTGATGAAACCCTATTTCAATGGCAGATATGAGCTCACCTGCCAGGATGGCATATTGCTCTGGGGAGCAAGGATTATTGTGCCCCCGAGAGGGTAAAGGCCATTACTGGCCGAATTACATAGCGCTCACTCTGGCATTAGTAGGTTGAAGATGCCTGCACACAGCTACTTGTGGTGGCCAGGGATGGACATGGACACCGGAACCCTACTCAAAAGTTGTCTTCGATGCCAGCAGGTATAAAAGCTACCCCCCTTAGCTCCATTGCACCCCTGGGAATGGCTGGGGCGGCCATGAGTGCACCTCCACATCGACTAAGTTGGGCCCTTCTTGGGCATTATGTTCCTTTTACTCATAGACGCCCACTCCAAGTGGATGGATGTCTACTAAGTCCAGTCAGCTACATCTGCTGCCACCATTGACCATTTGCGACAGAGCTTGCAGTGCATGGGTTACCAGAGGTGCTTGTGTCAGACAACGGGACTGCATTTACCGGCAGGGAGTTCCACAAGGTTACAACCCTCAACAGAATAACTCATATCAAAACCTCGTCTTAACACCCCACTTCAAACGGTTTGGCTGAGCGGGCTATCCAAACTTTTAAGTCCGGGATGAAAAAACTGAATGGGGATTCCATCGGCATCAGATTGTCACGGTTCCTGTTCGCATACCTCACAATGCCAGACATGACCACCGGTATTTCCCCCACAGAACTACTAATGAAGAGGCATCTCCGCACCCGTCTAACTCTTATCAGGCCGAATTTAGGCAGGAGGGTGGAGAGAAGCAAAGAGGCCCAGAAGACTTGACATGATGGCCATAATCGTGAAAGAAGTTTCACAGTCAGAGACACAGTTCACACGAAGAGCTTTGGAAATGGGCCCAATTGGTTATTAGGCAAAGTGAGTGCCGTGACAGGACCCCTCTCCTATAATGTATTGGTAAATGGCCCAAATAATAGATGACACATGGATCATCTCCAGAGAAGACAGACAGTCCCACACGAAGTAATGCCGTCATCATTTGCGTTTGCGTCTGCACCACACGTGAAAGAAATGTCACATGATTTGGGAGTACCGCTGGGGACTGTTGGACCTGCCCACTTCCACTGAAGAGCCTGGTGGACAGCTGACCCCTGCAAAATGGGCCTTTTAAAAACCAGCCGAGCCCATTGAGCCAAGACGCTCGACACGTCCGAGGATGCCTCCTGAGAGACTCGACTTGTAAATAATTGGGATGTTGTGATGCTTGTCAATTATACTTTCAAGGGGAGGGATGTGGTAAAGTGGAGTGCTACGTACCTTTAAGACAACGTAGTTAGTTGACCATGTGGCTGTTTTGATCAATCGCTACATAGTGCGGGTTACTTTGGTAAATGTAAGTCTAGAGCTGGAGGTGATTGAAGAAGCACACATGGTGTTAGTGCTCTGTACTTATTTCCAATAAACCACCAGTGTTCAGTTAATCGGTCTCTCTGTCTATATTGTTTCAAGCACCAACTAATGCGTTAATATCAAGGACGCAGCTAGTGTTCGCCGGACTAAGCGAACCTGATAACCAAAAACATTAAAAACTTTCAACCTGTTTGACCATGTTGTGAGTGCACCTTAATTGGCCATTAAGTTCTGGGATGGGACTTGAACCTAGGGCTTCTGGCTCAGAGGTAGGGATGCTACCCAGTGCATCATAAACCCTCCTTGCGGCTCTGTAACAAGAGTAGTTTCTTTCAGCACCTTAAGATCTGCTATTTGCAAACAAACAACAGCATTTATTTGTGTCAAGTTGTCTTACTCGACTGTACGCAAAGTGAAGCTGCATGAAACAGGCCTAACTGTGAATTGTCAAGCTTGATTCCAGCATGACCTGACATACTTCCTGCTGTACTGATTGATAACCTACGTTCACTGCCTCAATGACTGTGCCCAGCACTTCACCTGAATTTTATAAGTAGGCAGGGAGAGTGATGGGCTGTGAAACCCCCTTAAGACTACTTGCTAAGCTTTGAGAATTGCAGTAAATCACCAAAATTAATAGTGCTATTTAAAAAAAAAAATATTTCTATCTTTATCCTGTGTCTCTATTTTATAACATGCATTCTTAAATATGTAGGTAGAATCATATTTGGACATAATGCTTGGAAAATAAAATAGGTTCATGTTTGGAAAGCTGAGAAAATCATGACACAGATGGCATGCCCATGCCCATGTTAGTCAAGGCATGATATATTGAACTAGAGAAATAGAAGTTTCTAGCACAGGAGGCCATTTGCCCATTGTGTCTGGCTTGGCTTTTGACTACAACAATCCAAAACTAATCCCATTGGCCTGCCCTCTCTTCCAAGTAGTAATGGAACATATTGGCCCAGATTTTGCAATCAGTGGCAAAAGAATGGCGTTCACCGTTGCCCTGAAATAAAGTTGTCCACAAGGATTTAATGGGCCTTAGAGCATTTGTTTCCCCATCCCTGACATCCGTTTCATTTGGTGTCATCTATAAGGGATCTGCTGCATCCAGTAACAGGGCAAGTAATTGGCAGGCTGATCAGCCAATCAGATTGAAGCATTCTTCACAGGCAGCAAAGAGGTAAGGAAAGAACGGAGAGTATAAACCATATTTAAATAATTGTACAGAAAGCAAAATTAAATATTGGCTATACACATGGGATTAAATTTCAGAACAAAGCCTTAAAAAATATCCTTAAAAACCTGCCATTTTTAAATGTTCATCTTTGGGAATGAGACTCCACACTTCTAAAATTATCTTTTCAGGGAATTTATGACTTTATATGCCATAAAATGCTTAGCAGCTTCTGAGTGAACAAGGCTTAACATTTTCATTGACTTTACAGCAAGAATAGTGTGTAAACACTTCAAGTTCACTTACAGGAACCTCTGGATTTACGTTTTCAACTGCACACATGTCAGTTTTACACGGTAAAACACAGTTATGCCATCATTACAATTTCAACTTCCAGGCTATTGATTTAGTGCTTAATAGAACATAGTGGTTCAGTCCTTTTTTAGAACACTTTTAATAGAGTTTATTCAAAAACAACCAAATAGAAAAAATACATCCAATTTGGAACATTTCTCAAGGCAATACCTTTTCTCCTAACTCTCTTTCCTTCCCCTTTCTTTTCAAAATCTCCTATGCCATAGCACAACACAGATTTACATAAAAGAGGTATGTTTAAGATACCTAGGAATATACATGAAGAATTGTAGTTGACAAGATTATGTGAGTTATTCAGAAATACGGTATTATTGATTCTTGCATTATATAATTTATTATGAACAATTTTTTCAATTTTTTCCTGAAAGTGTTTGTTTGACTTGAAATATGCTGAAACCATTTACTGATTATGTAAGCTTAAGCATTCTAGTAGTCACTTTTTTATCTATATATTATTCTTCTTGTCAACACTTCATTAAATCCTTAGGAAAAAGAATGAAGAAAAATGCTAATTCTCTGGATACCTTTTTAATACATGACAAAACAATATTACCATCAGACAAGAGAAACACAGTTTTATTACAGTAATTTGTCTTAGTACTTTGTATGGGCCAGTGCTGACTATTACTCACTGTAAATCCAATAATCTGTATTACAAAAGCAGTGCTACCTCACAACTCCCTTTATCCCTATCTACATCTTAACTATAAATGATTTATTTTCTGCGCAGTGGTGGAGACAGTATTAAAAATAAAGAACTAGTTTAGCTGTCAATATGGCAGTGTATTGGTCCTATATCTATGAATAACTTTACCCAAATATTATAGAAATTTCCCAGTACTGCAATGGCAGTGGGGGTGGGAAAATAGCAGGGAGCAATGGTGGAAAGGTTCTTGAATGCATGCCCACCACTGATAATGATTCCCCGGCAGATAGAAATAGGAATCAGTTGCCCACATCATGGCAGCAGGAAGCCAATTAAAAAAATTAAGTCCCCAATTGGTGATGATTCAGAGGGCCTACTGGTATTTTTCTGGGGTCAAAGCAACCTCTCACCACGTGCAGATACTGCCAACTCTGTGGAGGCAGCCTTCCTGCAGGAGTTTGTGAGACCATCGGAGCCAAAGGCTCATACCCCCTAAGGATATGCCTGCTGCTCAAACGCTTCTGCCAGAGAGGTTTCCCCTCTGCTCCGAGGGGCTTACTGGCTTTGCCCCTCAGAATTTTTAATTTAAATATACTCCTCCAAGGGCACCTCTGTGTTCGGGCAACCTCGTGGTCCTCGACCTGCCTCATCAGGGGGGCTGCCAAGGCTGTACAGTGCCGGTCTTGTGATTGGACTGGCAGCATTGGGAGCTCGCCCACTATCTTTTATAGGACAACAAGTGTGGAGGCAGCCAATTAGGAGGATGCCTCTGGGAAAATAGCTTTTCCAGTCTGGCTCATGCTAAGTGCGGGCTTGTGATCCTCATTTGATTCTGCATTGGGGTCCCAAAGCCAGTGGGAAATTCCTGTTTTCCCGTGTTACTCATTGTACAGTATGAGATATTGACCTCAAAGTTGGGTGTGCTCGTGATAAATTCATAACTCAAGAACATGAAAATTAACTGTGGTATAAAACGTGTTAACAATAGTACTTTCCCCATATATGGAGAATTTAAGAGATCCCTGTATGAAACATATGCTTTGATGAATGCTTATGTTGCAACAAAACTTGATTTTGTCAATGTGTAATATACTATTCTCTAAACATCAGATGATAAGCTTTTTCAATGTTGTAAAGTAGTACATCACAATTGCACAATATTTACTAATGTATGCCTAAAAATAATTTATTTTATTATTAACTGGTGCATTTTAAATGATATATTAAGACTACAATCCCTGGACATCTTCAATGTTATAATGAAATTACACAGGGAAATAAAAGATCAAGAGATACTACATGCAAAATTCAGACCTGTCACGCCACTGCAAATGGAACCCATGCCCTCCTTGGGGTGCAAGCTGTGCCAACAGCTGCTTCCAGCATGACCTGTACAATGCACCATCTTGACAACTGGTGTTATCGTGACGCAATACAGATCTATTAACTGACGTGATGCCATTTTCCAAATTTGGACCATGGTGGCCCATTCAACCAATTCATATGTTACTTACCAAAGATCAGATGTTAACCTGCAGGAGGGACCTCTGTTATCATCATTGTGGGTCTCATTGGTTGTCCTTGGTCAGGATTGACAGAGACTGCTGGAGGCAAGGCTGTTGTTAAACTACCTTTTCTGGAACATTCTAGTAACTATGTAAAGTACAAGGCTTAGCAGGAGGCTTCACATAGAACTATCTCTCAGAATAATCGTTGTCATGTGATCTTACATTACTGATGATATAAATTGTCTATTTACATATTTAACATTAACCCTTTACACCACAGGACTCACTAGTGCTATTTAAATGGGCAGGCACCCAAATTGCAAGCAAGGTAATTTTGAAGAACTCCTATTACAAAGTGTCTGAAAGTGTTCTGGAGTGTTTTTGGAGACATTGTGGTGAGCTCCTGGATTTGACAAGAAAAGCAAGAAAGTAGAACTTGCATTTATGTAGCGCTTTTCATTACCACCAGACATCTCAAAGTGCTTTACAGCCAGTGAAGTAATTTGAATTGTAGTAACTGTTGTAATGTAGGAAACATGGCAGCCAAATGAGCACAGCAAGCTCCTACAAACAGCAATGCGATAAGTTTTTGTGATGTTGACTGAGGAATAAATATTGGCCAACACACCGGGGATAATTCTTCTGCTCTTCTTTAAAATAGTGTCATGGGTCTTTTATGTCCATCTGAGAAAGCAGTTCAATGTCACATCTGAAAGACAGCACCTCCCTCAGTACTGCACTGAAGTTTTAGTCTTGGTATTTGTGCTCAGATCCTGAACCCAGAACCTTGTAACTCAGGTAAAAGTGCTACCAGCTGAACAATGGCTGTACTTTATTTGGCAGGGGGCATTAATGCATCCTTACAGGGAGGGAAGAGGAATAGGTCACTTGTCCACACAAAGGTTGCAACAGGGAGATGGAGCAGAGGCTGAGAAGAGGAAAAGCTCTGCACAATGCTCTCTGTAATCCTGGAGCTAGACTCCTTCATGGCCCCTGACAGTGGCAGATGACTGTCCGGTAGACCAGACTCATCGGAGCCCCCTGTAGCAGAACTCATCTGTGACATCACCCTACATTGCGCTGACACACAAACCATCCATTAACCCTGTCTGGCTGCAGCACACTCATATAGAGAGTGGTAAGTGTTAAGCTGGCAGCATTGGTAGGTTTGTGAAGTTGAGATAAAGAAATTAGATGTTAGGCATGATTCCTAAGAGTAGGGAGTGCTGCTGGGTGAGTGATGGGGGTGTGATGCATTGAACATGACAGGCTGGTGGAGTAGTTGGTCAAAGATGCCATGTGATGATACATTCACTGACCTTGATCACCAAATGCTGATCCCAACTGTATACTAGCTTTTAATGTATGTCTAATGCCTGTGTCTGAGCTCATGGCTGTGAGTGCCGAATCAAGTGATGGGAGCTTTTCATCATTGGTGTTGCTCTTTCCCTCCTTGTGCTGCTCTGGCTGGGCAGAAAAGCAGAAAATCAGAAAATCAAAAGAGAAAGATTGAGTTAAGGGAAATGGGGGTGGGGTGGAAAGCAAAAGATTCATGGGGGCACCACCTGCTGCTTGCTCATCATGTCAGAAAGCAAGATGAAGGTGAGCTGGGAGTTGAGAAGGGGAATAAGACAAAAACATACTGGGGTCCTCAACATTCTCAGCGATGTTTGATGCCTGGGCTTTGTTGTAGCCAATCCCATGATGAGGAGAACCATCTCTTCTGCAGGGCTCAAGAAATGCAGAAAGGCTGCTCCTTCCTTTCTATTGATCATCACCTTGTCCTGCAAGAGAGGGTGAAAAATGCCAGTTGTTGTGTAGCACTGTGTTTGACTGATGTGCCTGCCACAACTGGATTGCTGGAGTTATGTCAAGGCAGAAAGTGTGAGGCTGGCAGCATTAATAGGAAGAAGCACTGAGTATAGCAAGAGGTACAGAATGTACTCTGGGGGGACTTCACCAAAAGTGGTTCAGTAGCACCATTACTGACCAAGTTGGCTGAGTCCTGAAGGACATAGCTTGGCCTGTGGCAGGTGATGAGGGAACCAAGAAGAGGGAAAACCTACTTGACCTCCCCCTCACCAATCTACCTGTCACAGATGCATCTGACCATGACTATATTGGTAGGAATACCGTCTTTGTGAAGACATAGTCCCGCCTATTGTAATGCATGGCACTCAGCCAAATGTGATAGATTTAGAACAGATATAACAGCTCAAAACTGGACATTCATGAGCCACAGCAGCAGAATTGTATTCAACCACAATCTTTAATCTCATGGCACAGCGTATCTCTTGTTCTACCATTACCATCAAGCCAGGAGATTTGCCCTGGTTTAACGGAGAGTGCAGGAGAGCAGCACCAGGCATATCTAAAAATGAGGTGCCATCTTGGTGAATCTGCAACATAGGACTACATGCGTGTCAAACAGCAGGAGCAGCATTCAACAGTAAGAGCTAAACAATCCCACAACCAACAGCTTAGATCGAAACTCTACTATCATGCCACATCCAGTTGTGAATGGTAATGGTCACCTAAACAACTAACCGAAGGAAGGGAATCCACAAATAGCCCCCTGCTCCATCCTCAAGAATAGGGGAGCCCAGCACATCAGTGAAAAAGTCAAGCCTGAATAATTTGCAACCTTTAGCCAGAAGTTTCGAGTGAATGATCCGTTTCAACTTCCTCCTGATCCCCGCATCTCAAATGCCAATCTTCAGCCAATTTGACTCACTCCACATGATATCAATAAATGGCTGAAGGCACTAGATGTAGCAGAGGCCAAGGGCCCTGAAGATATCCTGGTAATATTCCTGAAGACTCGTGCTCCAGAACTAACCATACCCTTAGACAAGCTGTTATGGCATAAGTGCAATGCTAGCAATCTGACAAGGCAGAAAATTTCCCAGGTATGCCCGATCCCGAAAAATAAGGACAAATCCAACCCGGCACTTCCAATACTTTCAGACAATTTGTAATAGGAGTTCTTCAAAATTACCTTGCTTGCAAGTTGGGTGCCTGCCCAGTTAAATAGCACCAGTGAGTCCTGTAGTGTAAAGGGTTAATGTTAAATATGTAAATAGACAGTCTGCATCATCAGTAATTACCACCCCATCAGTCTCCTCTAGATCATCAGCAAAGTAATGGAAGGCGTCGTCTATAGCGCTTTCAAACACACTTACACCGCTCACTGATGCTCAGTTTTGGTTCCACTAGGGCCACACAGCCTCTGTCCTGGTTACAGATTTGGTCAAAACATGGACAAAAGAGATGAACTCAAGAGGAGGAGTGACTTCCTTGACATCAAGGCAGTGTTTGACCAAATGTGGCAAAACCTAGCAAAATTGAAGTCAATTGGAATGAGGGGGAGAGATTGCCACTGGCTGGAGACATACTAACACAAAGGAAGATGGTTGTAGTTGTTGAAGGTGAATCACCTCAGTCCCAGGACATTGCTGCTTCCTCAGGGTAGTGCCCTAGGCCTAACCATCTTCAGCTGCTTCATTAGTGTGTCAGGAAGATATAATAATTTTCATAATGTTATTGGAATTTATTGTAAAGTAGAGAAATAGTGGGGTCTGTGTCTATGGGTCTGTGTGTGTGTGTGTGTGTGTGTGTGACTTAATTGAATTAAAGACAGCTGGTCTGAAGGCTTTGATGCATCAGAAGATAAGCTAGGTCTGAAATGTTAAGTAGGTAAACATGGGTGAAGTTTTAGAATGTGATTATAAAGGGAACATTTGCATTTTTAAATAAACCAGGCTAGCTTGAATTCTGAAGAGGGGATGAAATGTTTCACTTGGCCAGGAAAAGTGAGATTCCTGGTAAAATTGGTACAATGATAGATTTTTATTATTAGAGCGGTAAAGTCCAAAATCTTTACAATGTGAAACAATGTGAATTTGCATTCAAAGGGGAAAATATGTATAAAGGAGAGAAGGCTGTGTGCAAGGGAAGGCATTCTAAGATCAAATAAGTGTGAAAAGCCTCTAGTCTCTAAATCTCTTGCTGTCTGCGAGAACTTAAGTTAAGAAAACTCACTTTGAATTTGACTGTTCAGGGTACCGTGTTACTTTGCCTGGGTCTTTGCAGTTTTTTGCTTTTGTCTTCTTTTAAAATATGTATGGTTTACTGTTGCCTTAACAGAGGTGTAACTGGGAGTTAGATTAACTTGGGGAGCTAGGAGTTATCATAGTAGTAATTTGTAAACCTATGTATGTGCTTAAAATAATTTTTTTTCTATTTAATAAAGGTTTAATTTAGCTTTGCAAGAAACCTATAAGACTTGGTGACCTTATTACTACTGAATTCAAAGCTCACACCTCGAAATATATACAAATTGCAAAACAGTTGTGGCAGTTGTTTCAAGTTCCCCTTTGGGATTTGAGCAGCTCAGTATTTACCATCGGCTGTACCATACCAAAATTGGGGCTTGTCTGGGACATAGTTGAAATTCCTTGATCGATTTAGAGTTGGTGAATCTTAAGGTTGCGAGTACAAGAAGCATGTTGAATTCAGGAATTGGTGTGAGGTTTTTTTGAAGTGATGAGACTGCAATATGGTTTTGGCAGTTGCTAAGACTTGTCTGGGAGTTGAAGTTATAACTTTGGTTGGTTTACAAAATAGTAAAAAGTTAATTGAATTGGCAGATAAATTACAATTGGGATTATTTGCAGGGGTGAGGAAATCAGACATAATTGAAGGTATAGTACAGCATTTGAAATTGGAAGGAATACCCAAGAGATCAAGTTCTCCACGAGGTTGTTCATTGGAATGGGCAAAAAAAATGGAACTAGAGGCAGCAGAAAAAGAAAGGGCAGAAAAAGAAAAAGAAAGGGCATTTCAAAGGGAGCAAGTGGATAGGCAGGAGCAAGAAAGAAAACAGGAGAGGGAATTAGAAATGAAATTAGAAAAGGAGGAAAGAGAAAAAGAGAGAGAGACAGAGAATTCCAGCTTAAACTGCTGGCAGTTAAAAAAGAGACAACAGAAGGTGAGGAAGGATTTATTTCCAGATGAGAACCAAGTGGGGAGAGGTTTAAATTTGTACAAACTCTTCCAAAGTTTGAAGAAAGAGATGTTGAAGCATTCTTTATTTCATTTGAGAAGCTAGATAAACAGATGAAATGGCCACAGGAAAACTGCACATTGTTGTTACAATCCCAGCTGGTGGGAAGAGCACAAGAGGTTTATGCTTCATTGTCAGAAGAAATGTCGGTGAACAATGATGTGGCAAAAAAGGCTATTTTGAGTGCATATGAGTTGGTTCCTGGGGAATACAGGCAGAAATTTAGGAATATGAGAAAACAGCCTTGGGCAAACTTAAATTGAGTTTGAGAGAGTAAACAAAGTAATTTTGACCAGTGGATATAGGCATTAAAGATAAAGACAACTTATGTAGCTCTTAGAGAAATAATTCTTTTGGAAGAATTTAAAGATTCAATTCCTTCGATAGTGAGAACTCATGTGAAGGAACAGAGTGTTGAAATGGTGAGGCAAGCAGCAGAGATGGCTGATGATTATGAGTTAGTTCATAAAGCTAAACAGTTCTTCTGTCACCCTTTTAAATCAGAAAAGCATAGAAAGTTGGAAGGTGAAAGGAAGGTGGGTTATCAGGGAAGAGAAAGAGTAGGTGGAAATTCCCAGGAAGATTTTTCTCTGAATAAAAAGGAAGGTGTTGAGGGTAGAAGTGACACTTGTAAGTTGAGGTGTTTTCATTGTAATAAAGTTAGATGCACAAAGTCACTGTGTTGGAAATTGCAGGGAAAATCTGTTGGAATTATAGGTGTGCAGAAAAGTACTTGGAAGTAAAAATACTGTGGGTTTTGAGGATTAGGCACAGGAAAAAACAATGGTTTGTGTACAGGTAAAACAGGAAGAATCAGTGATAGGTTAAGAAATGGGAATGTGTTCATAATTTACCCAAGAGATTTCTGAGGAGCAGGTTGCAGAAATGTTTAAAGGTTTTATGTGTGAAGGGAAAGTCTTTCAATGTATGTAGGGTAGAGTAGGTAAAGATGTTAAAATTTTAAGAAACACAGGGGCTAGCCAATCCTTAATGTTGTGGGATAGTAACATTTGTTGTTCAGAGGGAGTATTGCAGCAGCAAGTGATAATAGGCAGAATTTTCCATGCCCGCTGGGAGTGGGCATGATAGGTGGCGTGTGCGGACAATATGGCGCGATTGGTTTCACGATGGTGGGAAGGCAGGTCACGATCGTCTGCTCAACTCGCCAACCGTGGGGTGCATTTCCCACCAGCGGTCGTCAGGGAGCTCATTGCAATACATCAACATATCATTAAAAGGCCATCCCATCAGGCTCTTGGACCCCCACCGGATCATCCGTCCACGTTGGAGAGAAAGCACGTTGACATGTTTCACAACAGCACACAGGCAACGTGCACTTGGCGGCCTGCACTTTGGGGGAACTGGAGGTGAGTGAACAGCATCGTTCTGCAGAGCTCGCCAGGGTCACCTGTTGCTTTGCAGGCTTCAGGGGTGCTGGGGGACTGGGGTGAAGTGGCCCCCTGCCATGGAAACGACTGTTTGTGGGGGTGTGGTATCCGGGGGCAACTGCTGCCCAGCCTCAGAAGCGCTGTTGTCGGAGGGGGCAACTGCTGACCTGGCATTTTGTTCTTGCGCACAAGAAATTGAGCTGGGGGGCAGGGTAGGCGAGGGAAGTGGCCACGCAGTAGGGGCACCTGTATAAACTGACCATTCCACTGCAACTGAGACAGTTCATATGTAGCGATGTGATATGATTGGGGTCAGGCTCCTAGCCTGCCTGCCCCCACAAGCAATGTAGAGGCACCAAAAGGCCACGAAGTGCTCTATGGCTTAACCCCACACCCCTGGCACAGACTTCAAGTTCGCGACCACTTTACTGAACCGCGGAGCAGTTGGACTGCACACGTTGTACGTTCTCCTCACCAACACTGGCAATGGAGCAGTCACTGCTGGAGGTGCTCATAGCCCCTTGCAATCTCAGCATCTTGGTTAGGAGCAGTCTCCCCATGTCACAGGCTGACAGGGCAGCCATGTAGCACACTCATCTGTGGCCATCTGAAAGATGGCCAGCACTCTCTGGGTAGCATTAAGGGGCGGTCACACAGGTCCAGGAAAGGTGCTAAGTACACCCATGCTCATCACCTCTCTTTCTCTTTCTCTTTCATGCTGCAGGAGGACCACATCAGGAGCATGGATCCTGGTGACCTAGCTGCATGTCTGATGGCCTACAGAAAGTGGAGAAGACAGAGGAGAGAGCAACTGAGGCTCTTGGTTGTGCAAAGGTAGGAGCAGCAATCTCAGGAAGAAGGGGCTGCTGAGGCTCTTACATATGCTGCTCAGCGCAACAGCGAGCAGTGACTGGTCAGCACCTAGCGAGACCTAGGGTCTATAGACACCGCCTGTCATTCCTGCGGATGACTGAGAACCAGTGTCGCCATGACTGTGCATGTCTAGGGAACTGGTGGCTCACATCTGCCACTTACTGCAGTACTTGGTGCCAAGGGGACATGGAGGGCATCCACTGCCAGTGGCTATGAAAGTGCTCTATCTTTATGCCAGTGGCTCTTTTCAGGGCTCCACAGGTGACCACTGTGGGACATCACAAGCTGCTATTTACAAATGCATCCATGAGATCATGGATGCCATCTTCTCCATGGCACACAACTTTGTGCATTTCGCCCGGGACTGAGACAGCCAGGATGCAAGGCCATTAGATTCGCCCTGATCGCAGGATTCCCACAGGTGCAGGGTACGATTGACCACACTCATGTGGCGCTCAGGTCACTGTTGCTACACATGGTGGACTTCATCAACCACAAGGGCTTCCACTCACTGAATGTGCAGTTGGTATGCAACTACCAGAAATGCATCCTGCAGGTGCGTACATGGTTTCCAGGGAGTGTGCACAATGCCTGCATCCTCTGTTGGTCACAAATCCTTGGAGTCTTCCAGGGTCCAGAGAAGCTGCAGGGATGGGTCCTCGGGGACAAGGGCTTCCCGCAGAGGCTGTTTAAGGAGGTAATGAACAGTTTGGGGGTAAAACAATTTAAGTCAACAGCTTACCATTATGAGTCATTAGGGGCTTTGGAAAGATGGCATCAAATTCTTGTCAAGAAGATGTAATAATGTCTATAATGTTATTGGAAATTATTTTAAAATAGAGTTCTAGTGGTATCTGTGTATATGTGTGTGTTTTAAGTGGATTAAAGCCAGCTGGTCTAGGGGCATTGATGTATAGAAGAGAAGGTGGTTTGAAATGGTAATTAGGTAAACATAGGGATGTTACAAGGTGAAGTGAAAAGGGGGCAATTTGCATTTTTAAATAAACCATTCAAAAGAATGGGTGAAATATTACACCTAGCCAGAAGAAGCCAAACAATGTATTATTTTTTTCCAAAGTTTACAATAAAATTGGTGCTATAAAAGGGTTTTATTGTTAGAAGATGTAATGTTCAAAAAACCTAGTGTTACAATGAGAATTTGCATTCAAAGCAGAAAATATGTATAAAAGAAGAGAAGGCTTTTGGTAAAAGAGGACGGATTCTAAAATCTAATGCCTCCAGCTTGTAAGCCTCAAGCCACTGTCTGCAAGAACCCAGAGCGGAAAGAAGCTGATTTTGAATGTGACTGTCCAGGGTGTGCTTTGCCTGGGGTATGTTTAAATTTATGCGTTCTACTATTGCCTTAGCGGAGGTGTAACTAGGAGTCAGATTAATTAGGGGATTTTTGTAGTTACTTTGGAAATAATTTTGTAGACATATGTATGTGCTTACAATCTTTCTTGTATTAATAAATGTTTAATTTAGTTTTATAAAAACCCCTTGAGACTCGGTGGTCTTATTACTACTGAATTCAACGCCTGCATCTCAAAACAAACAAATTGCAAAATTTGTTATGATTGTTATTTCATGTTTCCTTTTCAGATTTGAACAGCTCAGCATTACCCATTGGCTGTGTCATAATAGTCTAAAAACTATGATGAGGGTGTATAGTCAGGATTATCAACAGGATTGACATGGGGGAATTCCATTATTGTTATTTGCTACTAGGGACGTTCCTGATGCATCAACTGGTTTTAGTTCTTTTGAACTAGTTTATGGTCATGAGGTAAGAGGACCATTGAAATTGATTCATGAGAAATTGGTGGGTCAAAATTCAGAAACTACTCTCCTGGGTTATGGACAAAACTTCAGAGAAAGATTGGATAGAGCATGTGAGTTAGCTAGGGAACATTAAAAAATATCATAGCAAGTGATGAAAGTGAAGGCAGACAGGAAAGCTATAGCTCATAGTTTTGTTGCTGGGGAGAAAGTGCTTGTTCTGTTACCAGTACTGGGTGACTCTTTAAAGGCAAGGTTTAGTGGGCCTTACAGGATTGAAAAGAAATTGAGTAAATTATTTAATAAATACTCCAGATAGAAGAAAGAAGCAGGGGGTGTGTCATGTAAATATGCTTAAAAAGTGCTTTAACAGGGAAGAGAACCAAAAGGAGGTGCTAGCGGTGGTAGAGGTGGGTGCGTGGTGGTATTGTCACTGGACTAGTAATCCAGATGCTCTGAAGATCCAGGTTTGGATCCCACCATGGCAGATGGTGGAATTTAAATTCAATAAAAATCTGGAATGAAATGATGACCATGAAACCATTGTTAATTGTTGTGAAAATCCATCTAGTTCACTAAAGTCCTTTAGGGAAGGAAATCTGCTGTCCTTAGCTAGTCTGGCCTAAATGTGACTCCAGATCCACAGCAATGTGGTTGACTCTTAAATGTGCTCTGAACAAGGGCAATTAGGCCTGGCCAGTGATGCCTACATCCCACATCCCATGAATGAATAAAAAAAGATAATGAGAAAGAGGTAGAAATGCAGGATTCTGAGATTGATTTTCCTCTAATCAAATTGGATAATGAGGGGATACTTGAGAATTTAGATGTAATATTGAGTTACCATCCTGATAAGTGTCAAAGTGATTTGGAGAAGCTATTACAAATACAAAGCTATTTGTCGAATAAGTTGGGGAGGACAAATTTAGCTACACATGATGTGTCTGTAGAAGTTTTATATTAGATAAGACAACATCCTTATAGATTAAACCTGGCAAAGTTATCACAAGCATAGAAATAAATTGAATTCATGATTCAAAATGATATTATTGAGTCTAGTTGCAGTAACTGGAGTTCGCCTATTGTGCTGGAATGGAATGCCAATGGAACACAGAGACTGTGTGTAGACTATTGAAAGGTGAATGCAGTGACTAAAGTGGATTCATATCCTATAGCACAGTTGGAAGATTGCATTGGGAATGTGGGGACAATCAAAATGTTTCACATAGATTGATTTGTAAAAGAGATAGTGGCAAGTACCGTTATCAGAGAAAGCAAAGGAGATATCGGCTTTTGCGATGCCAAATTGACTATATCAGTTTAAAGTCATGCCATTTGGTATGGAGAATAAATTTTCGACATTTCGAAGACTGACAAAGTAATTGCAGGTCTAAGCAATTGTGCTGTTTATATTGATGACTTAATAGTTTTCAGTCAGGCGTGGGATGAGCATTTACAACATCTAGAAGAATTATTTACTCGATTACAAGAAGCTAATTTAGTGGTGAACTAAAGAAGCTAAAGGTGAATTTGCTAAAAGCGCAAGTTAAGTATTTAGGCCATACCATTGGATGTGGTAATGTGGCTCTGCGATGTGAAAGTCAAAGCTATTGTGGATTTCCCAGTGCCTACAACTAAACAAGAAGTTTTGAGATTTCTGGGCATGAGTGGGTTTTACCGGAAATTTGTACCAGATTTTAGCGGTGTGGTTGCTCCACTAACTGAACTATTAAAAAAGAACAAGAAGTTTCAATGGAAGCAGGAGTGTCAAAAGCATTTGATTGCTTGAAAACTGTATTAACAATGACATCAGTTTTGGCAGTACCCAATTATGCAAAACAATTCAAGTTGGCTGTTAATGCAAGCAGTATAGGCATTGGGGCCATACTGTTACAAGAAGATGACACAGGAATTGAAAAACCAATAGGCTATTTTTCACAGAAGCTGAATGCACAACAGAGGAGATATTCAATAATTGAAAAGGAGACATTGGGTTTGGTGTTAGCATTGCAGCATTTTGAAATCTGTGTGGGAAACAATTAGTCAGAAACAATTATTTATACAGACCACAAACCTTTAAGGTTTCTTGGCAAATTTCGAGACAAAAGTGCAAAGCTATTCAGTTGGAGTCTATTACTGCAACCATTTAATCTACAGGTGTTCCCTCATGTGGCAGGACAATAAAATCTGATTGCAGATGCATTGTCAAGAGTTTGAAGCTTAAAGGGAAAATTGGACATTTAAAACCTGGACACTGGACTGAAATGATTTCTGTTGATACCAAGGATTTGCATATATATTACGTTAATACATGCATCTGGTAATGTAGTAGTGTAATAAGTATAGGAGTTAATGTAAAATGGGTTCAGAAAATGAAGCCAGCTTTTTAAATTATGGCAGTTCATTTTTTAATAAGGAAGATATAATAATTTTCATAATGTTATTGGAATTTATTGTAGAGTAGTAGTGGAGTCTGTGCCTATGGGTCTGTGTGTGCGTGTGTGTGTGTGTGTGTGTGGGACTTGACTGAATTAAAGACAGCTGGTCAGAAGGCTTTGATGTATCAGAATGTAAGCTAGGTTTGAAATGTTAAGTAGGTAAACATGGGTGAAGTTTTAGAATGTGAGGTGTAAAGGGAACACTTGCATTTTTAAATAAACCAGACTAGCTTGAATTCAAAAGAGGGGATGAAATGTTTCACTTAGCCAGGAGAAGTTAAGAAACTGTGTGTTTATTTTTCCCGAAGATTCCTGGTAAAATTGGCACAATGATAGAATTTTATTATTAGAGAGGTAAAGTCCAAAGACAGAATGAAACAACGTGAATTTGCATTCAAAGGGGGAGATATGTATAAAGGAGAGGAGATTGTATGCAAGAGAAGGCACTCTAAGATCTAACAAATGTGAAAAGCCTCTAGTCTCTAAGCCTCAAACTGCTGTCTGCAAGAACTGAAGTTAAGAAAACTAACTTTGAATTTGACCTGTTCAGGGTATGGTGTTACTTTGCCTGGGTGTTTTAAAATATGTGGTTATTGTTGTTTTAATGGAAGTATAGCTGGGAGTTAGATTAACTTGGGGAGCTAGGAGTTATCATAGTAGTAATTTATAAACCTATGTATGTGCTTAAAATAATGTTTTTCTATTTAATAAAGGTTTAATTTAGTGTTGTAAGAAACCTATAAGACTTGGTGGCCTTATTACTACTGAATTCAAGGCATGCCCTCGAAATATATACAAATTTCAAAACAGTTGTGGCAGTTGTTTCAAGTTTCCCTTTGGGATTTGAGCAGCTCAGCATTTACCATTGGCTGTACCATAACAAGTGACCTTCCCTTCATCATAAGGTCAGAAGTGGGAATGTTTGCTGATGATTGCATGATGCTCAGTGCCATTTACAGCTCCTTAGATACTGAGGAAGCCGGAGTCAATATACAGCAAGGCCTGGACAACACCCAGGTTTGGGCTGATGAGTTGCAAGTAAGATTCATGACACACAAGTGCAAGGCAATGAACCTTCTCCAACAAGAGAGTATCTATCTCCCTTGACACACAATGGCATTACCATTGCTGAATCCCCCACCATCAACATCCTGGGAGTTACTATTGACCAGGAACTGAACTGCACCAGCCATATACATACTGTGGCTACAACAGCAGGTCAGAGGTTGGGAATTCTGTGATGAGTAGCTCACCTTCTAACTCCTCAATACCTGCCCACCATCTACAAGGTACAAGTCAGATGTGTGATAGAATGCTCCTTACTTGCTTCAATGAGTGCAGCTCCAGCAACACTCAAAGAACTCAACACCATCCAGGAAAAAGCAGCCTGCTTGAATGGCAACCCATCCACCACATTCTCTCACATTCACACTCTCTATCACTAATGCAAAGTGGCAGCAGTGTATACGATATATAAGATGCACTGCAGAACCACCAATGCTCCTTCGCAGCACTTTCTTAACCTGTGACCTGTACCAGCTGGAAGGAAAAGGGCAGCAGACATTTTTTTTATTTGTTCATCGGATGTGGGTGTCACTGGCTAGGCCAGCATTTACTGCCCATCCCTAATTGCCCTTATTCAGAGGGCATTTAAGAGTGAACCACATTGTTGGTGTGTCTGGAGTCATATGTAGGCCAGACCAGGTAAGGACAGTAGATTTCCTTCCCTAAAGGACATTAGTGAACCAGATGGGTTTTTATGTGGTCATCATCAGACTTTAAATTTCAGATTTTTATTGAATTCAAATTTCACCATCTGCCATGGTAGGATTCTAGAACACTAGACCAGTGACAATACCACTATGCCACCGCCTCCCCTTGCAGGTGTTGGTGGAACACTACCACCTGCAAGCTCCCCCCCAAGCCACACACCATCCTGACTTGGAACTATATCATTCCATCACTGTCATGGGGTAAAAATCCTGGACCTCCCTTCTGTAGCAGGGCAACCGGTAGCAGGTGGCAACAGTGGGGAAGAACACTGACCAGGGAAACTAGCTGGCCCCTGTGGCCCCTCCCTGTAGAGAAAAGTATCCTTGACAAGCTGTGTGGTGGAGCCATATTTCTTGAGGCAAGGGTGAATGCAGACAGGACAAAGCTAGGACTTGTGAGTGGCTATGTGGCAGAAGCCTGGGGCAGCTTGAAGCCCGAGGGTGGCTGAAGAGCCAGGAAGGGGAATTGGGACCTAGTCAGATTGACTGGCAGCACCACAGAGTCTGAGAAGCCTCTTGGAGAGAGAGGAGAGCAGGGCAAGCTCACATCTGGTGAGTGCTGCGATGAGCAGCCGAGGCCTTGAATAGGACAGAGATCTAGAGCATCGGCGTGGATATTCTCTGTAAATCTTTGTTTCTTGGAGTTATGCTTTCCGTTGGCAGTTATACAGTTTTGATGTAGGTGGAATAAAGGAACCTTGTTTTTTAACCTTCATGTAATCTGTGTGCTTAAATTGCATGTTACATTTTGATGTAGTCAACTGGATTCCACAGCACAGATATCAGGTCATGGCGGACAAGATGGAAAGGCACCTGGTGGGATGGAGCAGATAGTGGGAGAGTTGAAACTGGTGATGTCCATGAAGGAGGTCGAAGCTGCCCCATTATCATTGGGAACTCTGACATTAGCAGAGGAAAGCAAACCTTCAGATCAAAATCAGTCAGAGGCTCCCCAATTGCATTCCCTACTTCTGCAAAGGAAGACTCCGGTACCCCTGGCCGGATATTCTACCTGTGAATGGTAGGAAGCTGAACAGGTTGGAAGGAAGGCCAGGACACCCACCAAGTCAGCGGCCAAAGACTGGATCAAGGATGCACAGTTGGTCACGGCACCCAGGAGCCTCAATGCGACTGAGCAGGTGGCTCATTAATGAAACAAATGCGTGGGAAGGCCCATTGGGAAATACAGGGAAGAGGTAAAGATGTTCAAAGAAGTCTGCAGCAGACCTTTGAGGTCCCGACATAAAAATTTGGGGACAGTATTAGCCTGCCAAGGAAGAGGACCTGGTCTTCGTATCCCTGGAGCTGGTGAAGTTATTCGATCATAGCACCTTCCTCGATCCATCTCTCAAATTGACCAGGGACACAGCTGAAGGACCACCACCAGAATCAGTGAGGAATGAAACCATCCAGATGGAGTTGAGGAGGCTTAAAAGTGACAAACGCCAATTGTCCTTCTTTGATGCGTGGGACACATAATGCGGATCATGGGAAAAGAAGGAACTCCTAAGATCAGGAATGAGGCCACCATCAGGAAGATGATTGTCAGCATGGATGGGAGGTAGATCTCAGGCTGAGGAGGCAAGTGGAACAGATTGCTGCACAACAAGCGCAAATTCCGTCCTTGCTGTCCTATCTCCATGGCAAGCCTAATGGTCGATCCCGCCTAAGGGATAATCCAAAGAGGTGCTGGAATTGTAATGGGGCTAGACACTTCAAACGTGACTGCCCTCAACAATCACAGCAACCATAGATGTCAGGCATGGAGACCCATCCAGTGCAATGGCCTCCCCTTCCCAACCAATGTTAAAGTAATTGAGCCTCTCACCGAGAGCCAGGCAGGGGGCGGGTGGGAAATAAGGTTATTTCAGGACGAGGTTCAGTCTTATGCAGAGTGTTTAGGGACTTGCCCTATGTTAGGTGTGAAATTTGGTGTGGTGGAGGCGTTGTACTTAATTAGCACTGGAGTAGCAGTGTCAACCATTACTTACCAGTTCTTCTGACACCTTTACTGAAGGGTGTGAGCTGATCAACGTCTCTTCCCTCCCCCAAATCTCTGCTTTGCAAGGATCAGGCATCCTTATCATGGCTACATTGAGCTCTCCATATCAATCACATCTTTCATGACCTGGGGTTTCTGGTGGTTTGTGACCAGATCGATACCCTTGTGAAAGCAAGGATGCTGAGAATACCTGTGGTATTAGGGTTGAACATGCTAAGTGGCATCTGGGGATCCTTGGAAGGTATGTATGGTGACCAGTATGAGCAGGAGGTTATGAAGTTGGCCGGAAGGATTCAAGAGTCATTGGCCCTGTGCTATGCACTCAAGGTATATCAGCCTGTATGGAACCTTGGAACTGTTCAAGTAGCAGAGATGCGGGCTGTTCTTTTACTTGCCTGCACCATCACTGTCCTTGAAGGCTCATGTCAGCAATCCCTAACTGGTTGACATTGGGCCTTGCTAGAGCGTCATTTTTCGCATATAGCAGAGCGACGACTTGGTGTGACTCTGGCAGCCGTCCTCGTCACTGTGGGAGAAAAGGATAGGGTATCCAAGCAGATCACCAATTTCAGCAACAAAGATATTTACCTCCAACTGAGAACGCCCGTAGGTATCCTTAAACTCGCCACTGTTGTGGAGAGTGAACCGAATGGGGAAGACATTTCTAAACACATTTCAAAGAGGGACACCGACGGGTTGGAGGAGACCTGGAGGAGACAACTCATTTCTACTCTCACCAAGCATGGGGCACTTTCAGTAAGGACGATGGTGACATCAGGTATTGTGACCTGCTGAGTCACAGGATTGTATTGACAGATGACTGCCCAGTAACGATTCCTCACTGCCAGATCCTCTTCATCACTGGGAGGAAGTCGAGGAGTACCTGCAGAATCCTCTGGAATGAGGTGTCATCCGGGAGGCATTGAGTCCATATGCCTCCCCCATTGTCCTCGTAAGGAAGACAGGCAGAAAACTCAGGATCTGTGTCAATTACCGGGCACTCAACGCAGATTCATAAGGATGCTTACCCTCTACCTAGGATTAAGGAAGCATTACAAGTCCTCAAAGGAGCAAAGTATTTCTGCAGTCTCGATTTGGCCTATGGTTATAACCAGCTACCCATCGCTGAAAAGACAGCATTCCAAATGGGCACCGGAGGACTTTATGAATACACAACAATGCCATTTGTGCTTTGTAATGCCTTGACCTCCTTCAGGCAAGTGATGGATAAGGTTTTGGCGACTTTAATTTCCAGTTACTCCTTGTGTATTTGGATGATATCCTCATCTTTGGCTCAACATTCGCAGAGACCCTTGAAAGAATAGACAATGCCTTAGCCCACTTGCTGAAGCTCAACCTGAAAGTCAAATCAGGGAAGTGCCAATTTTTCAGACAAAAGTATGATATCTTGGTCACTCCATCACCTGGGAAGGCATCACTCTGGACGATGAGAAAATCTGAGTAGTATGAGAGCGGCCTCAGCCTAAGACAAAGGGGGAACAATGTGGGTTTCTTGATCTGGCTGGCTATTATAGGAAATGAAAACAGAAAATGCTGGAAAAACTCAGCAGGCTTAACAGCATCTGTGGAGAAAGAAACAGAGTTAACATTTCAAGTCAGTATGACTCTTCTTCAGAGCTACTAGAGGAGGTTTGTGCAAGGCTATGCACAGTTGGCCATCTCGCTCCACAACTTGCTGAGGAAACCTGAGAGTGACAAGGGAGTGGGGGTGGGGGAGGACACACGAGGCAAGATAATTCACAAATTCTCACAGGGAGATGGAACCCAACATGTGAATATTCCTTTTGCACTCTCAGCATAAGTTTATCTCATTGTCTGTTCTTGGCTACCAGATTTCTATCCCCCTTTCATGCTGGAAACTAACGCCGGTATTCTTGCACTTGGAGTGGTGCAATCACAGGTTCAAGGGCAGAAAACAATAGTTAAGTAGTTGCTTGTTCATATTGCTGAAAAAAGACGCACTGTTGAAGCTTTTCAACTTGCACTCATCAGGACAGATTGGCAAGAATGCCAATTCTAAAGGGAACAACAATTTATATTCCATGAGAAGAGAGTGCTGATTTGTTGGTAAGTGGACTCTGGTAGAGGCATTGCCATGGAGAATGCACCAGGGAACAGTTAAATTCAAACCAGGCAGGTCAACTCTGACTGGTCAAGGCTTTGCCATGAGGAATGAACCAGGAAATGGCTGTCCCCTAAGCCCTTGTGTAGTTGAAAAAGGCACAATACATGGACATGTTCTTTCTGTTTGCAAAGGACAGGGCCATGTGCGTGAATATTTGTAGCTTTACTCACAAATATAAATTATTGTTCCATTTAGAATTGGCATTCATGTGAATCTGTCCTGATGAGTGCAAGATGAAAAGCTTTGACAGCATGTCTCTTTTATCAGCAAAAGAGTGGTTATTGCTTATGCCATTCGGAGCCTCAATCCCAATGAGAGGGATATGCAGAATTATTCCAGTTTGAAGCTCGAATTGCTAGGTTTGGGATGGGCTATTTCTCAGCCAATTCAATTCACAAGACGTGATATCAAGAAATGGCTGAAGGCACTGAGTACTGCAAAGACTATAGGCCCTGACAATATTCCGGCAATAGTACTGAAGACTTGTGCTCCAGAACTCACCACGCACCTAGCCAAGCTGTTCCAGTATAGCTACAACACTGGCATCTACCCAGCTATGTGGAAAATTGCTCAGGTATGTCCAGTACACAAAAAGTAGGACAAATCCAACCCAGCCAATTATTGCCCCGTCAGTCTACTCTCCATCATCAGTAAAGTAATGGAAGGCGTCATCAACAGTGCTTTCAAGCGGCACTTGCTTATCAATAGCCTGCTCAATGATGCCCAGTTTGGGTTCTGCCATGGCCACTCAGCTCCTGACCTCATTTCAGCCTTGGTTCAAACATGGACAAAAGAGCTGAACTCCCGAGGTGAGGTGAGAGTAGCTGCCCTTGACATCAAGGCAGTGTTTGACCAAGTGTGGCATCAGGGAGCCCTAGCAAAACTGGAGTCAATGGGAATCAGGGGGAAAATTCTCCGCTGGTTGGAGTCATATCTAGCACAGAGAAAGGTTGTTGTGGTTGTTGGAGATCAGTCATCTCAGCTCCAGGACATCACTGCAGGAGTTCCTCAGGGTAGTGTCCTAGGCCCAATCATTTTCAGCTGCTCATCAATGACCTTCCTTCCATCATAAGGTCAGAAGCGGGGAGGTTCGCTAATGATTGCACAATATTCAGCACCGTTCGTGACTCCTGAGATATTGAAGCAGTCCATATCCAAATGCAGCAAGACCTGCACAATATCCAAGATGGGGAAGACAAGTGGCAAGTAACATTTGTGCCACACAAGTGTCAGGCAATGACCATCTCCAATAAGAGAGAATCCAACCATCGCCCCTTGATGTTCAATGGCATTACCATCACTGAATCCCCCACTATCAGCATTCTGGGGGTTACCATTGACCAGAAACTGAACTGGACTAGCCATATAAATGGCTACAAGAGCAGGTCAGAGGCTAGGAATCGTGTGACAAGTAACTCACCTCCTGACTCCCCAAAGCCTGTCCACCATCTACAAGGCACAAGTCAGAGCGTGATGGAATATTCCCCACTTGCCTGGATGAGTGCAGCTCCCACAACACTCAAGAAGCTGGACACCACCCGGGACAAAGAAGTCCCCTTGATTGGCACCACATCCACAAACATTCACTCCCTCCACCACTGACGCACAGTAGCAGCAGTGTGTCCCATCTACAAGATGCACTGTAGGAACTCACCAAGACTCCTTAGATAGCACCTTCCAAATGCACGACCACTACCACCTAGAAGGGCAAGGGCAGCAGACAGATGGGAACACCACCACCTGGAGGTTTCCTTCCAAGTCACTCACCATCCTGACTTGGAAATATATCGCTGTTCCTTCACTGTCGCTGCGTCAAAACCCTGGATCTCCCTTCATAACAGCACTGTGCATTTACCTGCACCACATGGGCTGCAGCGATTCAAGAAGACAGCTCACCACCACCTCCTCAAGGGCAACTATGGATGGGCAATAAATGCTGGCACAGGCAGCGAAGCCCACATCTCATCAGTTACAGGCCAGGCATAATTAATGCGAATGCTGATGCCCTTAGTCGGAAAACTGACCACGGGAGGAAACTCGCCCCTGTCCAGTTAGAGGAGGCTATGGCTGATGCTATGCCTGTGTGTCAAGCCAAAGACTGGATTCTAATCCCGATTCCTCATGAGATCTGGGTTAGATTCAGCTGAGTGTCACTGGTGTGGTTATGAGCGAGATCCAAACCAAGTCCACAGAGGTGGAACTGCATGCGTTTTTACTTTTGCCATCCATCTCAAAAGAGGACCTCAGGCAGCTTCAGCTTGTCGATGCAGACTTACCACCACTACTGGAAAGCCCAACACCCAACAACCTGGCTCAATCTGATGAGGGAGACCAAACAGGCATGGAAACTGTTGCGATGCTAGAGGAGAATCAGGGAGGAGGATGGAGTTCTCTATCGGATGGTTCACGACAATGGGAGAGAGATGATACAACTCATTCTTCCCAGAAATTTCAAAGTGCTTCCTATTAGGTCTGCCACCAGGTATAGGAGAAAACCATTGTGCTGACCAAGAAATTATGTTATTGACCCGAAATAACTGCTGATATTGAGGGTTATTGTCGGAACTGTGAGAAGTGTATTTTGGCCAAAGCCAGGAAGCGGCTTCACCCGAGTATGGGATCCCTAGTTGCTATTAGGCCCCTGGGGGTTCTTGCAATGGATTTTACAGTCCTCAACCCCAATAGTAACAGGACCAAGCATGTTCTCATACTCACTGATGTTTTCACCAAGTTTGCATAGGCTATTCCCACCGGTGACCAAAAGGCCTCAACTATAACCGAAGTGTTATTACATGATTGGTTCGTCCGATTTAGTGCCCCCTGCTGGATCTACAGTGACCCCAGGGCGCAATTTCAAGAGAAAGATCCGACAGGAACTGTGCAATTTGTATGGCATTGTCAAGAATCACACTCCCCCTTACTATCTGGAGGGTAATGGACTGTGTGAATGATTCAACCGCGCTCTGCATGACCGATTGCACACCTTGCCTCCTGAGAGTAAATGTAAGTGGTCTGAGTATCTTCCGGAGCTGGTCTATGCTTACAATAGTACCCCACCTTCCTCCACGGGTTACTCTCCACAATTTCTCTCCTTTGGGAGAGACTCAGTCCTTCCCATGGATCATCTCCTTGCGCTCACCACCCATTCAGATGGAGATGGCCAAGTTGACGAATGGATAGCTGAGTATCATGCAAGACTAAACCAGGCATTCAAAATAGCATCTAAAAGGACCGAGAAGGAAGCTCTGCTGCACAATCACAAGGCTAATGAGATGGACCTTCCGATTAGCACAAGAGTATTCCTCTGGAAGATGAATATCAGGGGTCAGAATAACATACAGGATGTCTGGGTTGCTGAACACCACAAAGTCATCAAACAGTTTGACACTGGGGGCCACATCTCTGTTGTCCAACCTGTAACCGGAAGGTAGCCTCAGAAAATGGTTCACAGAGGGGAGTTGCTTGAGGCCAGAAGTCTGGTGGATGAAGTGGGGGCTAGCAACTCACTCAATGGTATTGCTGAACCTGAAGAGTTGGCAGGCAGTGGCCCCAGTGAATGGGACTTGGATAGCAATGAGGAATCCTGGAGTGACCTTTGTGTTGTGAACCCAGTGGATGGGTCCAATGTAAGGAGATCTCCTCCAGTATTGGAAAAACATGTAAAGATGACCAGCAGTGAGGCTGCAGCCGAAGTGACAAGTGCTACTGATCATATGATCCCAAGAGGCATGACTGACCTGGATCCTCTATAAGAACAAAGAAATAGGAACAGGAGTAGACCATTTGGCCCCTCCAGCCTGCTCCACCATTTAATAAGATCATGGCTGATCATCTTGTGTTTCGATTTCCACATTTCCACTTAACCCTGATAACCTTTTATATCCTTACATGGCTGATCCATTCTAAAGCCTGGATCCCATTGAAAGTGACAATGCAGATGAGAGACAGAGAAGGTCATCTCAACCGAATACTGGATATCACCCCAACCCTTACCATTTGCCACAATCAGTGCTGCGCAAAAATAATGCTGCCACCAACGCAGACTCGAATACCAGCTATCATATCTCAGTTGAACTTGCTGATCATGCTTAGTAAACAGTCACCATTTGATATGTGCAGCTGCCAGGATGGCAATTCTCAAGCAGGGAAGTGTGTAGCGGGGTCTCAGGTAGCAGGCGGTGATAGTGGAGGAGAGCACTGAGCAGGGAACCAGTTGGCACTTGTGGCCCCTCCCTGCAGAGAGCAGTAACAGGGAGCCTGGGGGAGATTGAAGCCCCTGAGGATGCCTGAAGAGCAAGGAAGGGGAATTGGGACCTAGTTGGGTTGACTGACAGCACCACTGAGTCTGAAAAGCCTCTTGGAGAGAGAGAGGGGAGCAGGGCAAGCCTGAACATGCCTGGTGAGTGCTGCGCTGAGAAGCTGAGACCCTGATAAGGACAGAGGTCTGGAGCATCAGCGGTGAATATTCTTTGTAAATTCCCTGTTTCTTGGAGTTATGCTTTCCCTTGGCAGTTGTACAGTTTTGACGCCGGTGAAATAAAGGAACCTTGTTTATCTAACCTTCATGTAGTCTGTGTGCTTAAATCGCATGTTACATTTGCTAACATCAGTGTGCGTGTACCTGCACCCGGTGGACTGCAGCGGTTCATGAAGGCGGCTCACCACCACCTTCTCAAAGGTAATTAAAAATGGACAACAAATGCTGGCCTTGCCAGCGATGCCCATTTCCCCTGAAAGAATAAAATACAATTAGGACTGAGGTGAGGAGAAAACCTTTTACTCAGAGGGTCAGGGACCTTTAGAATTTGCTACTCAGAGTTAATGTAATATAATATATTCAGGATAGGGATTGATAGATTTTCGGATGGTAACTGAATCAGGCATATGGGCATATTGCAGAATGGTGTGGCTGAAGTAGAAGATCCGTCATGATCTTATTGAATGGTAGAGCAGGCTTGAAGGAGTAAATGCCCGCTCCAGCTCCTATTTTTATGTTCTTATGAGTGAGTTCACGCCGCAGAATTGGGGGCTCAAGGTCATGCAATGCTAGCACCACTTAAAGTTAGTCTGCACTTCTTAAAATGGAGGTACATTCTGGCTGGAGCAGGTGCTGGAAATGACCAGGGAAGAAAATCTGACCTGCAAGAAGACTGACAAATGGTGCAACAGGGCAAAGAGCATGCTTCAAGTTTTTCAGATGTAGCGCTTGAGGCCTTGGTGGACAAGAGGAGAGATGTCCTCCATCCACATTGTGCCAGGAGGCCATCCAGATAAATTGGAGAGCAACGGAATTGTAATCAATGGCCGGAATGCAGTCCTGAAGACTGGATGCAGTGCCACAAGAAGTTTAATGATCTCACACAAGTGGTAAATGTCAGTGAATTCATCTTCAAATGCAATATCCTTATAACTGAACCGATAGCTTCAATCACACAATTCACCCATTAGCCCCACCACCCCCCAGTTCGCCCTTCACTCATCAACATTATTTTAAGATCATGACTCATACCTAGCATTCATAGCTTCACCTCACCCTCACACACTTAGCATTGCTTAAGCCTCACACTCACACTTCATGCCAGCTATTCAGCCATGGCATGCACATCACCCAAACATATCATACCACACTCACTGACACAGACCCCACTCTCTTACAGAACAAGGAGGCACATAACGAGAGGCAGTAGTACCCAACCAGTAATGGACAGGCATAGCTGAATGTCCTCACCCCCAAGGTGGAGACTGTGGTCTCCATCAGTGGAGAAGCATGACTGAGGCTGTGGTTACTGGCAGGGCTGAAACCATTGAAAATGATGGTAAGTTTGTACAGAATCCTCCTTCTCACAACCCACTTCCCCTTCACCACACAATCTGTTATGATTTACAAGCTTCAGATAATGTAAGCATGTACCTCTTGATTTACACTTGTCCCCTGACCACAACCTTACTCTTGTGCCTTTCTCTTTTCAGATACCTCGGTACAGATGGCAACGGTAGCACAGCTGCCTTCTCGCCAAAGGATGAGGTTATACACAGGTTCTGCTGCTGAGGACTCAGATGAGAACTTTGATGGGGCAGCTTTCAGAAGAAGCCTGATGATTATGCACACTGAAATGCTTAGTGCATTGGCAGATCTTTTGGAAAGCCTGTGTGAAATGCCAAGGAACATGGAGGAGTCCAACACCAATTTGGCACAGGGCTTTACACAAAGCTTAGAGCCCTTCCTCTCCAGCATGGAAGTGGTGGCCAAATCAAGGAGAGAATTGCTGATCTAACTATGATGCAGATTTGAAGGCAGATGTCTCGGCTTACATTGCAGAACAAACAGATAGCGTTCATGTCTGGGTGCTGCAGTGAAAGCACAGACTGAAGTCATGCAAGCTCAGGTTCCTAACACACAGCCTCAGACTGCTGTCAGCACAGCTGTGGATGCCAGTGTTCAAAGGCGTTTCCAGGTTGTTTCGGCATTTCAGCAAGCTGTCCTCCAGAATATTGCGAGGATTGCTGAGGCACTGCCCCAGGGAATGGCAGGGAGGCATCCTCTCAGGATGAAAACATTTATCCTCCCAGCAATGCCACTCTGCCATTGTCCTTGCTGTTGCCTTTCAGTCAGCCAACCCAGATTGCCATCTCCCCATATTGCAGTGGTGCATTCTGAGGCCAGGCCTGCTAGGCTCAGAGCTGTTCATTCTGCAAGCCCACTGAAAGTCAACAGTCTTCTGCCAACTATGCTACATTCACTGGGACAGAACTGTGTAGGGGCACTAGGACAGGCAAAGGCACTAAGGAGATACATGAGGGTGATTGGATGACTCTTAAATGGAATATTGGACAGTTGCATTTATAAATTTGGTTTAGAATAGTTGCTTTGTTGTGGCTTTTAATTTAGCATTGTTGTGGTCAATAGGGCATTGTGATGGTCAGTGACAGATAGAAGGTAAGGTGTAAAAACAAAAAAAAACAAAAAACTGCGGATGCTGGAAATCCAAAACAAAAACAGAATTACCTGGAAAAACTCAGCAGGTCTGGCAGCATCGGCGGAGAAGAAAAGAGTCGACGTTTCGAGTCCTCATGACCCTTCAACAGAACTGAGTAATATTAGGAGCGGGGTGAAATATAAGCTGGTTTAAGGTGGGGTGGGGGGGGGTGGGGTGGTTGTAGGAACAAGTAAGCAGTGATAGGAGCGGATAATCAAAATATGTCACAGACAAAAGGATCAAAGAGGTGTTGAAGGTGGTGATATTATCTAAATGAATGTGCTAATTAAGAATGGATGGCAGGACACTCAAGGTACAGCTCTAGTGGGGTGGGGTGGAAAGAATAACAGGGCATAAAAGGTATAGATTTAAAAATAATGGAAAAGAAAAATCTATATAAATTATTGGAAAAAACAAAAGGAAGGGGGAAGAAACGGAAAGGGGGTGGGGATGGCGGAGGGAGTTCAAGATCTAAAGTTGTTGAATTCAATATTCAGTCCGGAAGGCTGTAAAGTGCCTAGTCGGAAGATGAGGTGCTGTTCCTCCAGTTTGCGTTGGGCTTCACTGGAACAATGCAGCAAGCCAAGGACAGACATGTGGGCAAGAGAGCAGGGGGAGTGTTAAAATGTCAAGTGACAGGGAGGTTTGGGTCTTTCTTGCGGACAGACCGCAGGTGTTCTGCAAAGCGGTCGCCCAGTTTACGTTTGGTCTCTCCAATGTAGAGGAGACCTCATTGGGAGCAATGAATGCAGTAGACTAAGTTAGGGGAAATGCAAGTGAAATGCTGCTTCACTTGAAAGGAATGTTTGGGCCCTTGGACGGTGAGGAGAGAGGAAGTGAAGGGGCAGGTGTTGCATCTTTTGCGTGGGCATGGGGAGGTGCCATAGGTGGGGGTTGAGGAGTAGGGGGTGATGGAGGAGTGGACCAGGGTGTCCCGGAGGGAACGATCCCTACGGAATGCCGCCGGGGTGGGGTGAAGGTAAGATGTGTTTGGTGGTGGCGTCATGCTGGAGTTGGCGAAAATGGCGGAGGATGATCCTTTGAATGTGGAGGCTGGTGGGGTGATAAGTGAGGACAAGGGGGACCCTATCATGTTTCTGGGAGGGAGGAGAAGGCGTGAGGACGGATGCATGGGAGATAGGCCGGACACGGTTGAGGGCCCTGTCAACGACCGTGGGTGGAAAACCTCGGTTAAGGAAGAAGGAGGACATGTCAGAGGAACTGTTTTTGAAGGTAGCATCATCAGAACAGATGCAACGGAGGCGAAGGAACTGAGAGAATGGGTTGGAGTCCTTACAGGAAGCGGGGTGTGAGGAGCTGTAGTCGAGGTAGCTGTGGGAGTCGGTAGGCTTGTAATGTATATTGGTGGACAGTCTATCACCAGAAATTGAGACAGAGAGGTCAAGGAAGGGAAGGGAAGTGTCAGAGATGGACCATGTGAAAATGACACCCCTCCACCACAAATCTTGACATGTGCTCTGTAGAGTACTGCTGGTCTCCTCCAGAGCAGTAGAAGCATTGTATAAGCATCCCAATGGCCTACTCAATCATATTTTTTAAATGGCAGCATGGTTCTTGTTATATGTATGCTGCTCGTGTGTGGATGGGTTGCACGCTGTAGTCATTAGCCAAGTGGCTAGCAGGTAGTCCTCAATGCCCAGTAGCCACCCTCTGCTTTGTCTTACTGGCTCAAATGCAGATGGTGCAGTGGGCTGAAACTGAATAAAGGCCTCATGATTGCTGTCAGCATACGAAGTATTGACCTGCATGATACACTGAGTATGGTCATACACTAGCTGGACATTAAGGGAGTGGAATCCTTCCCGGTCATGGAACATCACAGAATTGATATCTGGTGCCCACAAAGCAATGCACTTGCATCATTGGGAAGCCTGCAATCCTCGTGAAGCCACATTCTTGCTCTACCTGCTTCTCTGTGGCGAGAGAGAATGAAAGGTATTGAGCTCTCTTTGCATATAGAGCCTCAGTAGCTACCCTTACACAACAGTGGATGGCGAACTGGGAGCTGTCACAAATATTTCCTACTCCAGCTTGGATGGAATCAACATATGAAAGTTCATTGCCAAGGTCACCTTCACAGCCACTGGCAATGCCATCCTTATCCTGATCAGGAGTAGTAGTTCTGACTGCAAAATGTGGCAAATTTTAGTAAACACCACCTTAGTGAAGTGGAAACATATGATACTCTGTTCCTTGCAGAGGTGAATTGCTCCCTGAAGACCTTGGGTGGAATTGTCTCAGATTTGCATTAAGTGCGGTAGCGGGCATTTAAAATGATGCTTTACCCACCGGCCCCAAAGGCGGCTTCTCACACCGTATCATCTCAAATCTACCACATTAATTATGCATTCCTGGGAAATACGCCGTTTCCATGGCTGGCGGGCTCCAATTCGCCCGCCATGTTGTCACCTTGCTGCTTCATCATGCCAAGCACCACATTTAAACTACAGCCGCACGCACCACCTCTCAGTGCTTCCAGCCCAGATCTGCTACAAATAAGACATGGTCCCGAAAGGCAAGAAGACTGCAGTCCCCAGGTTTAATGATGCATCCCTTGAGCACCTTTTGGAAGCAGTGAAAGCCCAACATGATGTCCTCTACCCCAGGTCTGGCCGCAGGAGGGGCAGCAGCATTACCACTCTGGCTTGGTAGGCAATGGCAGTGGTGATCGGTGCTAATGCTGCACAGAAGAGGTTGGCCATCCAATGCAGATAAAGGATGAATGATCTCATCAGTGCTGCCAGGGTAAGGCAACAGCCTTATTACTCTAAACCCACACACTCAAGCCATCACACATTCACTAGCATCTCATTCACTGCCAGCTCAATGGACATCACCACTCACTCTTTCATACACACCCTCATCTCCATCTGGCCTTATCTGCTCTGGAGGCTGCCTCCTCAGCCCTCACAATCTTGAGGCCACTTGCAGAGATCAACTTGTGTCCCCATACAAACCATGAGATACTCCCCTTCCTCAGTACAGCTCTCGCCCTGCAGCCTCTTCCCTTGCCTGAGGCACTTTTCCCCCTTCCCCAAGCAAGCTCCAGCCCTGCAGCTGTACAAAGCCACCCCACCTTATGGCTGGTGTGGTAGGTAGAGACCTGGCCGTGAGTGCCCCTAAAAGTGAGGTGGTGCTGTCTGTGAAGCCTGGCACTTATGACTGCGAGTGCTGCCCGAAGCAAGATAAGCAAACAAACCTTGAAGTCCCGAGTGGAGTACAGCTCCCCAGGTGCACGTAACTTATGTGCAGCTGTGAAACACATTGGCGTTCAATCATGCCAATGTGGGCGGATGATCCAACGTGACAGGCTGGCTTTATAATAAGATGCAGATGTATTACAATTAGCTTCCCGACATCTGATGACAGGAAACACAGCCTGCCATTGGTGGGCTGCTTGGACGATTGCAAGATTTCACAACGTTGTGAAACCGATTTTTGGCTTCCGTGCCATGTTGTTTGCTCATGCCACCAAGCATGCCTGACGCCAGCAGGCATGGACAATTCTGCCCCTTGTCAAATGTGGCCTTCTACTGAGAGCCCTTCTCCCCCTCCTCCTTCTGCTTCTTCCTCTTCAAGCAGCTTGTCCTCTTCTGTATTGTCTCTACTCATTCCACCTGTCATGACGCAGATCAAGTGGGTTACATACTACTGTACTGACACAGCCTAGCCCTTCAATGGGACCTACTCAGGAATTTTACCATAGGCAGCCTCCTTATTGGCTGCCTTGTGGGCTTGATATCCAGTTAAGGATGGCGGGTAGGTTCTTGATACTGCCAGCTCAATCAGGATGCTGCTGAGGGATTCAGGAGACCTTGGGAACTAAGCCAGGTAAATTTAAAAAAAAAAAATAATTTTGCCGAGTGTCAGGGGGCAAACCCTGGGGAGATCAATGGGGTGGCAGGTGCTGCCTCCCCTGCCCATGGCCCTTTCTTTGGCCCATGAGACTTTCCTTCTTGGCCCTATTGAGAGGCCGCCTGCATTTAGCTGGTTGCTACTCCAAGCAGTTGGTAACATAAAGAGGTCACTATTTGGGCCTTTACATACGTAAATCGACTGCCTACCATGGAGTGAGCAGCCGCTCTGCATTTGGTGCCACAGTTGATACAGTGCCATGACAGTGGGACCACAACAGGGAGCCCAGCCGACATGGCTTCCTGTGATTTTATCGGTCCCCTCCCCTCCCAACCCAACTCCTGGCAGCTGGTAAGATCCTGGCAATGAGTTCCAACTGCACAATAGCAGTTTCTGAATGTGAATCCAGTTCCTCTGGAAGGAAAAGCTAGTCCAGTAATGTTGACCATGAAACTACTGGATTGTTTTAAAAACACAACATGCTTCCTTAAAGTTCTTGCTGTACTGTGTCCAGGCACTTGGGGCTAGACTGCTTGCATCGCCAGCGATGGCTATTTGCTCACGCTGCCTTCTGAGTGTCTGTCTGCAAGGCCTCCTGTGGAGAGAGCCTCTTTTCCTAAAGACTAAGGACTTCACTGTTATAACTGAGAACCTTGGAGCCTGCACTCCATCCAGTTGTGCCACATTCACTCGTTTTAACCTTCACACTCTCTTCCAAAAATAGTTGCAGCACCTCCTGCAACCAGAATGCACCTCCCCTTTAAGAGGTGCAGGCTAGCTCTAGGTCGTATTAGCCTTACATGAACTTGGTCCCCCTGCTGAGGCGTGCAGCCACTCAGCAGCACATTTAGCGCTGGGCTGCATGCTATCATTTATATTATCAGGCAGCAAGAATTTGTGCTGTCAGCATTGTAACACACAGGCACAGGTTCATTGCACATCATGATCCCTCCCCCACCCAACAACATTTACAGGTCTTATCTAATAGGTGTGTCTACCAGGACGATGCTGCTTGTGGATCTTAGAAAAGAGATAGAAGTGGGTTTTGCAATGTTTGGGGACTATGAGGTTGGAGGCCATGGAGGGAAGATCTCCAAGCTAATGAAAAGCATGCCAACGATTGTCTACTTTACACTTCATAGAGGTCTACTGTATAGAAAAAGGCCCTTTGGCCCATCGAGTCTGCGCCAGTCAAACAAGTACCTAACTATTCTAATCCCATTTTCCAACACTAGACCCATAGCCATGAATGCCATGGCATCACAAGTGCACATCCAAATACTTCTTAAATGTTATGAGGGTTTCTGCCTCTACCATCCTTTCAGGCAGTGGGTTCCAGATTCCCACCACCCCCTGGGTGAAAAAATTCTTCCTCACATCCCCTCTAAACCTCCTGTCCCTTACCTTAAATCTATGCCTCCTGGTTATTGATCCCTCCACCAAGGGGAAAAGCTCCTTCCTGCCTACCTTATCTATGCCCCTCATAATTTTATACATCTCAATCATGTCCCCACTTAATCTCCTCTGCTACAAGGAAAATAACCCCAGTCTATCCAATCTCTCCTCATAACTAAAACTCTCCAGCCCAGGCAACATCCTGGTAAATCTCCTCTGCACTCTCTCTAGTGCAATCACATCCTTCCTATAATGCAGATTCCAGAACTGCACGCAATACTCTAGCTGTGGCCTAACTGGCGTTTTATACAGTTCCAGCATAACCTCCCTGCTCTTATCTTCTATGCCTCAACTAATAAAGGCAAGTATCCCGTATGCCTTCTTAACCACCTTATCTACCTGTCCCGCTATCTTATGGGACAGGTGGACAGGCACACCAAGTTCCCTCTGATCCTCGGTACTTCCCAGGGTCCTACCATTCATCATGTATTCCCGTGCCTTGTTTGTCCTGCCCAAGTGCATCACCTCACACTTATCCAGATTAAATTCCATTTGCCACTGATCAGCCCATCTGACCAGCCCATCTGTATCCTCCTGTAATCTAAGGCTATCTCCCTCACTATTTACCACCCCACCAATTTTCGTGCCATCCGCGAACTTACTGGTCAACCCTCCTACATTCAAGTCTAAATCATTTATATATACCACAAACAGCAAGGGACCCAACACCGATCCTTGTGCAACCCCACTGGACACAGGCATCCAGTCACAAAAACATCCCTCGACCATCACCCTCTCTGCTTCCTGCCACTTAGCCAATTCTGGATCCAATTTGCCAAATTGCCTTGGATCCCATGGGCTCTTAACTTCGTTATCAGTCTCCCATCCAGGACCTTATCAAAAGCCTTTCTGAAGTCCAAGTAAACTACGTCAAATGCATTGCCTTCATCTACACAACTGGTCACCTCTTCGAAAAATTCAATCAAATTGGTCAGACATAACCTCCCCTTAAAACCATGCTGACTGTCCTTGATTAATCCCTGCCTCTCCAAGTGTAAATTAATTCTGCCCCTCAGAAATGCTTCCAATATTTTCCCCACCACTGATGTTAGACTGACTGGCCTGTAGTTCCCTGGTTTATCCCTTCCTCCCTTCCTGAATAACGATACCACATTGCTTGTCCTCCAGTCCTCTGACACCTCTCCTGTGGCCAGAGAGGTATTGAAAATTATTGCCAGCGCCCCTGCTATCTCCTCCCTTGCCTCACTTAACAGCCTGGGATACATTTCATCCGGGCCTGGAGATTTATCTACTTTTAATCCTGCCAGACCACTTAGAACCTCTAATTTCTTTAATTATATCACAGTCCTTCTGCCTGATTTCCATACCCACGTCATCCCTCTCACTTGTGAACACTGACATAAAGTATTCATTTAGAAACCTACCTGTGTCTTCCGGCTCCACGTACAAATTACCTCTATGGTCCTTAATGGGCCCTACTCTTTCCCTAGTTATCCTCTTACTCTTAATGTACTTGTAAAATAACTTTGGATTTTCCTTTATTTTACTTGCCAATGTTTTTTCATGCCCCCTTTTTGCTCTCCTAATTTCCTTTTTAAATTCCCCCCTACACATTCTATACCCCTCTAGGGATCCCATTGTTTTGAGACCTCGGTATCTGCCATAAGCCTCCCTATTTCTCTTTATCCAATCCTCTATATCCCTCGACATCCAGGGTTCTCTGGATTTGTTGGTCCCAACCTTTATCTTAACTGGAATATGTTGGCCCTGTACTCTCCCTCTTTACTTCTTGAATGAGTCCCACTGCTCTGAAGCAGATTTACCTAAAAGTAGCTGCTCCTAGTCCACTCTGGCCAAATCATATCAGATCTTATTACAAAATCTTATCCTCAATTTAGAACTCTGATTTCTGGCCCATCCTTGTTCTTTGCCATAACAGCCTTGAATCTAACGGAGTTATGATCACAATCTGCAAAATGCTCTCCCACTGATACCTCTACCACTTGCCTGGCTTCATTCCTTAAAATTAAGTCCAGGACCACCCCCTCTCTTGTAGGACCTTCTACGTACTGGCTTAAAAAGGTGTCCTGGATGCATTTTAAGAATTCTGCTCCCTCTAAACCTATCACACCACGACTAACCCAGTTAATATTGGGAAAGTTGAAATTCCCCCACTATTACTACCCTATTATTTTTACACTTCTCTGAAATTTGCCTACATATATGCTCTCTATTTCTCTGACTGTTTGGGGGCCTATAGTACACTCCCAGCAATGTGATTACTCCTTTTATGTTTTTCAGTTCTACCCATTTGGCTTCATTTGAGGAGCATTCTAAGATGTCATCCCTCCTTACATAAGAACAAACAGAAGAACATACATACATAAGAACATACATAAGAACTAGGAGCAGGAGTAGGCAATTCAGCCCGTCGAACCTGCCCCACCATTCAATATTATCATGGCTGATCTCATTTCGGCCTCAACTCCAATTTCCCGCCCTCTCCCCATAACCTTTCAACTCATTACTAATTAAAAATCTGTCTATCTCCTCCTTAAATGTATTCAGCGTCCCGGCATCCACTGCACTCTGAGGTAATGAATTCCACAGATTCATGACCCTTTGAGAACAGTAATTCCTCCTCATCTCTGATTTAAATCTACCACCCCTTAGCCTAAAACTATGGCCTCTCGTACTAGAATGCCCCAGAAGGGGAAACATCCACTCCATGTCTACTTTGTCTATCCCCTTTAGCATCTTATATACCTCAATTAGATCTCCTCTCATCCTTCTAAACTCTCGTGAGTATAGACCTAAACGCTCAATCTCTCCTCATAAGACAAGCCCCGCATCTCTGGAATCAATTTAGTGAACCTCCTCTGAACCGTCTCCAGTGCAACTACATCCTTCCTCAAGTAAGGGGACCAAAACTGTGCACACTACTCCAGGTGCGGTCTCACCAATGCCTTGTACAGTTGCAACATCACTTCCCTATTTTTATACTCTATTCCTTTAGCAATAAATGCCAAAATTCCATTTGCCTTCCTTATTACCTGCTGTACCTGCATACTAGCTTTCAGCGATTCATGAATGAGGACACCCAGACCCCTCTGCACTGAAGCATTCTGAAGTTTCTCTCCATTTAAATAATAAGTCGCCTTTTTATTCTTCCAACCAAAATGGATAACCACACACTTATCCACGTTAAACTCCATCTGCCAAATTTTGACCCATTCACCGAACCTGTCCATATCCATTTGTAAATTTCTTATTTCTTCCTTGCAATTTACTTTCCCGCCAATTTTGGTGTCATCTGCAAATTTAGCTATAGTACCTTCTATCTCTGAATCCAAGTCATTAACATAGATTGTAAATAGTTGGGGCCCAAAGACCAAACCCTGTGGCACCCCACTAGTTACAGCTTGCCATCCAGAAAAAGATCCATTTATCCCGATTCTCTGCTTTCTGTAGGTTAACCAATCGTATATCCAAGCTAATATATTACCCCTAACTCTGTGTGATCTTATCTTGTGTATTAATCTTTTGTGTGGCACCTTATCAAAGGCCTTCTGGAAGTCCAGATATATTACATCTACAGGATCCCCATTATCCACTTTGCTTGTCACAACTTTGAAGAATTCTAGCAAATTAGTCAAACACAGTTTACTCTTCATAAAACCATGCTGGCTCTGATGGATTGCATTTCGAATTTCCAAATGTCCCATTAATACTTCCTTAATAATGGATTCCAACAATTTCCCAATGACAGACGTTAAACTAACTGGTCTATAGTTTCCTACTTTCTGCCTCCCCCCCTTTTTGAATAAGGGTGTTATATTAGCATTTTTCCAATCCACTGGAACCTTTCCAGAATCCAGGGAATTTTGGAATATTATAACCAATGCATCCATTATCTCCATTGACACTTCCTTTAAGACCCTGGGATGTAGGCCATCAGGTCATGGGGAGTTGTCACCCTTTAATCCCAATAGTTTGCTCAGTACTTTTTCTCTAGTGATGGTGATTGTTCTAAGTTCCTCCTTCTCTATATCCTCTTCACTACCTGTTACTATTGGGGTGGTACTAGTGTCCTCCACTGTGAAAAGTGAGGCAAAATATTGATTAACCGTCTCTGCCATTTCTGCGTTCCCCACTGTTAACTCCCCAGTCTCGTCCTCCAAGGGACCAACATTCACTTTCGCTACTCTCTTTCCTTTTATATACTTGGAGAAGCTTTTTGCTATCAGTTTTTACATTTTGCACTAGTTTTCTTTCATAATTTACCTTTGCACTTTCAATTATTTTTTTAGTAACCCTTTGTTGATCTTTAAATGTTTCCCAATCTTCCAGCCTGCCACTGACCTTTGCAATTTAGTATGCCTTAGTTTTTGCCTTTATGTTATCTTTAACTTCCTTGCTTAGCCATGGATGCTTTTTCTCCCTCTTACCATCTTTCTTCCTCTTTGGAATATATTTTACTTGGGAGGAATTTAGTATCTCCTTAAATATCTGCCACTGTTCATCAACTGTCCAACTTTGTAGTCTTCCTGCCCAGTCCACTAGGGCCAAATCTGCCCTCATGCCTATATAGTTACATTTGTTTAACTCCAGAACACTAGTGTGGGACTCAAGTTTCTCACTCTCAAACTGAAACTGAAATTCTATCATGCTATGATCACTCTTCCCGAGGGGATCTTTTACTATGAGATCATTAATTAATCCCATCTCATTACACAAAACCAAATCCAGAATAGCCTGTTCCCTGGTTGGTTCCACAACATATTGCTCCATGAAGCAATCTCTAATTCACTCTGTGAACTCTCCCTCGAGGCTACCTTTGCCAATTTGATTAATCCAGTTTAAATGCATATTAAAATCACCCATGATTATTACTGTGCCTTTCTTACATGCTCCCAGTATTTCCTGGTTTATACTGCACCATACTGCTGAACTACTGTTTGGGGACCTATAGATTACTCCCACCAGGGACTTCTTTCTCTTGCTGTTTCTTATTTCTACCCAGACTGACTCTATGTCTTGCTCTCCAATTCCCAAAACTTTCCTCACTATAGCACTGATCTCTTCCTTTACTAACAAAGCTACACCACCTCCTTTTCCTTCCTGCCTATCCTTCCGAAACACTGAGTACCCTTGGATATTCAACTCCCAAACCTGTTCTCTCTAACCACGTCTCAGTAATCGCCACCAAATCGTACCTATCTATCTCTATTTGCGCTGTTAACTCATTAGTTTTATTCAGAATGCTACATGCATTCAGATACGAAGCCTTTAAGTTTGCCTGTTTGTCAATTTTCCCTACTCTTATATGATTCTTTGGTGCAATATGGCGCTCACACACTCCGTCCCTCCCTTTCACTTTTTGGTAACAATCAGCCTCATCACTAACCTGTACTCTTACCCTCTCCTTAAACTTTCCATGCCACTGAACCCTCCCCCCCACTATTAAAGCCCTATCTACAACCCTAGTTATGTGATTTGCCAGGACACTGGTCCCAGAATGATTCAAGTGGAGGCCGTCCGAACGTAATAGCTCCCTCTTTCCCCCATATTGGTGCCAGTGTCCCATGAATTCGAACCCATTTCTCCCACACCAATCTTTGAGCCACGCACTTGCCTCTTTAATCTGATTGACCTTGTGCCAATTAGCTTGTGGCTCAGGTAGTAATCCTGAGATTATTACCTTTTTGGTCCTGCTTTTTAATTTAGCCCCTAGCTGCTTGTATTCCCTCAGCAGAACCTCTTTCCTCGTTCTACCTATATTGTTGGTACCTACATGCACCACGACAATTGGATCTTTCCCCTCCCATTCCAAGTTCCTCTGCAGCTCAGATGAGATATCCTTAACCCTGGCACCAGGTAGGCAACACAGCCTTCGGGACTCTCGGTCCTGGCTACAGAGAACGGTATCTGTTCCCCTAACTATATAGTGCAATTATGAACTCATCTCCCTACTTAATCCCACACACACACATGCAGCGAATACAAGCTGATGACTTGGATAAGGTGAGGGAGAAAGAGGAGGAGTATTGTTCCAGTTAGATGTGGAACTATGGCAAACTCTGACCAGGAGAGCCGGCTTGGATCCAAGACCAAGCTCGTTATGGACATGTGGTTGATTAGACACCATATCCACGGTCATACCTCATTCAAAGTGAAAATGGTATGGTGAGCTGCAACAGACATGCACTAGTCGCTACACAGAAGCAACCTTAGAGTCAGAGAGTCATAAAGGTCTACATTGCAGAAAAAGGCCCTTCGGCCCATTGAGTCTGTGCCGGTCAAACAAGTACCTAACTATTCTAATCCCATTTTCCAGCACTAGGCACATAGCCTTGTATGCCATGGCATCGCAAGTGCACATCCAAATACTTCTTAAATGTTATGAGGGCTTCTACCTCCATTGCCCTTTCAGGCAGTGAGTTCCAGATTCCCACCACTCTCTGAGTGAAAAAATTCTTCCTCGCATCCCCTCTTATCCTCCTGTCCCTTACCTTAAATCTATGCCCCCTGGTTATTGATCCCTCCACTAAGGTTAAAAGCTCCTTCCTGTCTACCCTATCTATTCACCTCATAATTTGATACAACTCAATCATGTCCCCCCTCAATCTCCTCTGCTACAAGGAAAATAACCCCAGTTTATCCAATCTCTCCTCATAACTAAAACTCTCCAGCCCAGGCAACATCCTGAAAAATCTCCTCTGCACTCTCTCTAGTGCAATCACATCCTTCCTATAATGCGGATTCCAGAACTGCACGCAATACTCTAGCTGTGGCCTAACCAGCGTTTTATACAGTTCCAGCATAACCTCCCTGCTCTTATATTCTATGCCTTGGCTAATAAAGGCAAGTATCCCATACGCCTTCTTAACCACCTTATCTACCTGTCCCACTACCTTAAGGGACTGGTGGACATGCACACCAAGGTCCCCCTGATCCTCGATACTACCCAGGGTCCTACCATTCATCATGTATTCCTGTGCCTTGTTTGTCCTGCCCAAGTGCATCACCTCACACTTATCCGGATTAAATTCCATTTGCCACTGATCAGCCCATCTGACCAGCCCGTCTCTCTCCTCCTGTAATCTAAGGCTACCTTCCTCACTATTTACCACCCCACCAATTTTTGTGTCATCTGCGAACTTACTGATCAACCCTCCTACATTCAAGTCTAACCTTCTACACGGTCGAAGCAATCATCTACTCAACCGAACAGACCAGAGGTGCTGCTTTCATCAAGAGATCCATATGACTACCAGACTAATGAATCTGATTATTCTATTAATTCTTCTTCTCAGTAGAGCCTGAGAGATCAAATGCAGGACTCAAACCTCTACTCACCTCCAAAGGAGCTGAGGAACCATCTGGGTGGACTAGTAAAACAGCCACAGCAGTTGTCCTTATAATAAATAAATTGAAGTCAGAGACTTGGGGGTGGTGGTGTAGTGTAAGGAGTTAATTCTAAATGTGTGATATGCTAATGAGACATACATCATCACAGGAAGTGATGCAATATGTCTCACGATCTTGCTCTCCCTTGTACAACATCATGGTTAAGATTTAGTCATTGTTAGAGATGTTCAAATGAAGTTAACATTTTCCTTACTTTAGCAGACTCTGTAAATATTCTGTGTTAGCACAATGAGACCAAGAATATTATAGTTATGATGATAGATTTAGAAGAGAAAAGACGGCAGGAGGCTCAAGTGGGGCATAAACACCAGCATGGGCAGGTTGGGCAGGATGGCCTGTTTCTGTGCTGAATATCTTATGTCAAAATTGGACAAATCCAAGTTGTGAGAGTTTCACTCATGATTAATATACCAAAGATCACCTCACACTAAAGACATAGGACAGGATTTCCTGGCTGACATGCGGATGGCAGAGCCCGCACGTCAGCGCTTAAAATGCCGCGTGAGCGTCCCGACTTCAGCATGCGACATCGTGATATTTAGGTGGGTGGGCGCGCTATGAAGCGCGACGCGCACCCGCCATTAATTACAGGCCTTGTTAAGGCCCTTAACTAGGCAGTTGAAGCCAATTTTGAGGAGCCCGTGCGATTTTCACCTCAGTTCTCAGGACCAACGGGCAGGCGGGTAAATGATTTTTTAATAAACCTCATCCACGGGCGGGATACGTGGGCTCAGAGGGGTTGTTAATGTTTTTTTCTGAAGTATTTAATGCAGAAAGTGTTTTGAACTTGCCTGTGCGATCAGTAGCAGTTCATATCGATTTCCAATAGCTTTCTCTGTACTTTGAAGCTTCAGCTCAGCACTCTGCAGACAGTAATCTTTATCGGGTCTGCAACTTTCCGGAGGCCTCCATTTAGTCTGGGTAAGGGTTCTGACATCTCCACTGGAGGCAGCTCCTCTGAGGAAGAAGGGAGGGATAAAATAAGGAGGAGGCCAGGAGTGCACAATCAGCCTCCAGGGAAGCCACTTTTGGGAGGCCAGGCGCAGGCACAAGGGGCGCAGGGCCAAGAAGTTGTCCAAGGTGGAAGGGGCTGCAGGAGACGCCACTATCCTGCTGCCAGGGTATACAGGCGGCAAAGCAGCTACCTCAGTATGAGTGAGGTGCAGTGCCGAAGGAGGCTCCGACTGTCAACTATATCTGTCAGATGATTGGCCCTGAGATCTCCCCTAACTGTGTGGGTGGACACCCCATGCCAGCTGCTCTGAAGCTCACAGTTGCCCTGCACTTCTTTGCCTCTGGCACCTTCCAGGGCTCGGTGGGTGATCTTTGCGGTGTCTCCCAATCAGCTGTCCACACTTGTGTCAAGCAGGTTACATAAGCTCTGTTCAGACGGGCATTGACCTTCATCCACTTCTGCTGCGACCAGGCAAGTCAGACACAGCGAGCCAGAGGCTTCGTGTCCATTACTGGCTTCCCCCGCGTCCAGGGTGCAATAGACTGTACACATGTGGCCATCAAGGCGCCAGTAGGTGAGCCCGGTGCCTTCGTCAACAGGAAGGGCTTCCACTCCATGAACGTGCAGATAGTGTGTGATCACAGGATGCAGATTTTACAAGTCTGTGCAAGGTACCCAGGCAGCTCCCACAATGCCTACATCCTCAGACATTCCCAGGTGCCGGGGCTCTTCAGTGCTCCGGCTCGGCTGGATGGTTGGCTGCTGGGTGATAAGGGCTATCCCCTCCGAAGGTGGCTCATGACGCCTCTCCGCCATCCAAGAACAGAAGCTGAGGAGCACTACAATAGGAGCCACAGCACCACAAGGGCTGTGATAGAGAAAGCCATTGGTCTTCTCAAGATGCGCTTCCGTTGCCTGGACCGCTCAGGGGGCGCACTCCAGCACCCACCAGATCGCGTCTCTCTGATAGTGGTAGCATGCTGCACTCTGCACAATCTTGCGCTGGAAAGGGGGGATGCAGTTGATGATGAAGACCTTGACGCAGTGGATGAGGCTGCACATGATGAATCCAGCAGTGACTCAGAGGATGAGGAAGCACAGGGCAATGATGAGGGGCAGCACGCCGACCCACTACTACACCAAGGAGGCAGGGACATCCAGGACACTTTAGCCCAACGAGCCTTCAGCTAGCTCCACACACATGGATCAGCAGGACCAGCATTGCCTGGCACTTCCACACGTCGCACTTAGGTGCTACATCTTCCACCTCATCAGCTGCAACTAAGAGCTTAGTACAGAAACATCAATGTCCACTCAAACACTCATGATATGTCTGTGAAATATAAAAATGCAGCACAAGGGAAATGGTCAGAAAAGTGGACTTTGTTCCCACCAAAATAAAGCACAAACATCGCTCTGACGTACATAATTCTATATTCCCTAATCTAGGGCCAACACAAAATCACCAGTGACATACCCCGTGGAGTGCCTAACGTGCCTTATGCTTACATGTGTGGGTGCTACATCTAGCTGCCGTCCCATCACTCGGAGTGGCTTGTGAGACAGCCTGCTGACTCTGCTGTCCTGCGGGTGTCCTCTGGCCTGTGGAACCTGTGATGGCTGTGGAGCCCAGAACTGGCACCTCCCCAGTTGTCGCAGCCTGAACGGATGCAAGGTTTACTGGCAGAGAGGTGGAGCAGCTGCTGCCCTCATCCAGAGCGCCCTGAGAGGAGCTCGCAGCGACGACAGGCAGCTGCTGCACTGACATGAGGTCACATTGGACCTCCCTGCTCACTGCAGATGGATGGGCACCGAGTGGCGACACTTGGTGCCCAGAACATCTCCCACATTGGGAATGACCACCTGTGGCCATTAGCGCTGTGAGGGCTTGCAGGTCAGAGCGTAACCCAATCAGAAGATTCTGAATCCGATTGAAGCCCCACTCCATGAGAGTCTCCAATCTCTCAGTGGAGGAAGGCTGAAGCTCTGTCCTGAGGTTCATGTCATCACTGACACTCTGCCTGGATTCCTCCACCACAGAGACCAAGTGAAGCACACCCTCATGCAACCCTGCCAGATGCTCCCGCGCACCCTGCCACTTGTCCTGCAGCTGCTGCATGGCTGACATCTCCAGAGGCACATCATCACTGCCGGACTCAGCATGTGCCTGGTCCCCTGCAGTCCTCCGGCTGCTGGCACCATCGGCACTCTCTGGCCGTGCCATCTCCCCCAGCAATTGTGAAGTGCCCTCTCCACTGTGACCCGGGACACTAGCCGATGTCATAATCTCCACTGAAGTGTTTGTCACTGTGTTGGTGCCTGCTGGCTGAAAGGATGTGACGCAAGTTGCACGTCTTGGTCCTCAAGTATGGAGGGGGGGTCTGGTCTTGTTGGCCGCGGCCATGCGGTGGTGATGCTGAAATTAACAACAAGGACAGTGCATCAGTTAGCGTTCAGTCAGTAACACCATTCATCCCTTTCCCCCCCAGCCTCATAAGTCGCTCACCCTTCAAGAACCTAAGGAGACGAATATTGGTGGGGTGGTAAATAGTCAAGAGGTGGCCCAAACATTACACGTGAATACAGACAGGCTGGTCTCATGGTCTAAGGAATGCCACATGGAATGTTATGTGGATAGGTGTGTGGTTAAGCACTTGGGCAAGCAAGGTACGGGAATACATGAGTAATGGAAGGACCGCGGTAAGACACCATGATTACAGGGACCTTGCTGGGCAAACCCGTTAAAGTAGCAGAACAGGTACATAAGGCGTTTAACAAGGTTGAAGCCAGACTTGCCTTTATTAGCCAAGGAATAGAATGTAGGAAAAGGGAGGTCGTGTTGCAAGTGCAGAAAACGCTGTTGAGGCCACATCTACACTTCTGCGTTCAGTTGTGACCTGACCTTCATGGGAGGGATGGCATTGGAGTGGGGAGAGTGCAGAGGTACCTGACCTGGATGCATGCTGGCCTGGAGAGTTGGAGTTATGAGGAAACATTGCAAACACTTGCGACATTTGCCGTGGGTCACAGGAGATTGACAGGTCACATTATTGACCTTCATACCGTTATGAGGGCCTTAGAACAGGTGGACAGAAGGCAACATTTCCCCTTGGCGCAGGGATGACTAATGTGGTGGCATTTATTTAAGTTGAGTGCCATGAGGTTGACAGGTTATGTGCTGAGGACCTTTTGGACAGAGTAATGTGGGACGCACTGGCTGAAAGGGTGGTGGAGGTACAAACCATCCTAAAATGCAATAAGTCTTTGGATGTACAGCAGCAATGCCATGGCATGTTAGGCCATGGGGATAGTGGTCACAAATGGGAAAAGGCGACTTTGGAAGGTGCTAGAGACGCGCATCCTCAAGGGGCCGAGGGACCTTTGTGTATTACCCACATGTCAGAGTGTCTCAGTCTGTGAATGAGCAGTGTTGCAGCATTAACGATTGCAGCAACCATCAGTGGTTTGGATGGTGGGGAGACAGAGTGGATGGGACTGTGGCCCTCAAATACCTGTCCACTGCACCCCAGCCTCGGCGACACCTACCGACCTGGCCGCCTGCCTCCTCCCCAGCTCCATGGCCTGCTCTTCATAAATGGTGTGGTGCTGCAGCACAGCATGCCCACCATCAGTCTGCAAAAGCTCCCGGCTATTGTTCTCTGTTTTTACCTGCAGAACAGAGAAGAGGATTTATTGGGGCTGATCGCACATGTACTCTGCACGCGCACTCCGCACCCCAACCACAGTGGCCCATCTGAGGCCTCCAGCGGCTCCTGTCCACACCACTGGTGATCAGTCTCCAGAAGATAGTACGGCTGCTCCCAACCCCCTCCCTCAACGGCCACCTTGGACACATTTGGTGTCCATCACTTTGAATAATACACGGGTCTTAGCGCCCATGGCAAGGAGGCGCAACACGGTGTGGCATTGAGGCCAGCAGATGGCTCTTGGCCACGATACCTTGAGGCTTCCCTCCCACCATCTCATCACCTTCAATAAGACATGTGTTGGAGGTCTGAGTATGTGTCTAGCTGCCTCCCCTGCAGGTTGCTCCCAGACTACTCAAATGCGACAAACACCAACATATGCTGCGGGGAGAACCCATCTTCTCCTCAACCACTAAGGCTGATGTAAGCATGGTCACTATCTGTTTGCCTACTCAGCGTGCACCAAATGCCCAATGCAGTAACAACACTAAGACATGGAGGGGGGGGGGGAGCTCAAAGGCTAAGGCTACCTGCTGGGTAAAATGGCCAAGGCTGACATGGTACTCACCCTTCCAGAGCGCAGCAAATCATTGCAGCGCTTGCGGCACTGCGTTCCGGTGCGCCGCACAACATCTTGAGAGCTAACAGCCTCTGCCACCTCCTGCCACCTCCTGCCACCTCCTGCCTGGTGATGTGGGGGGCCCTCCTCCACCCATCCTCGGGAAACAACACCTCCCGACGGTTGGACACCTCTTCTAGGAGGACAGCAAGGCAGGCATCGGAGAAGCGAGGGGCACAGCTGGCCTATCCTGCAGCCTGCCCCCCTCCTCCTCCTCTGCCCTCACCTCTTGTGCTGCCCGGTGACTGGCCATGGTCAACAGCCTAAAGGAGGTTGCCTGGCCACTCCTTATACAGACTGTCGGTTCCCCATTGGAACCGGCGATCTGAACGTGCTCGCTGCCGATTTAATTTTCCCGATGAACACGGGAGCCTGAAATGCGCTGGGGCGGGCCTTAATTGGGCCGCCTGCACAAAATGGCAGCGTGGCCCGTTTCAGCAGCGGGGATCAGCTCCCCACCCGCTGCCAATTCGGTCGGGCCTGCCTGCCCAACAAACGCAAAATTCAGCCCATAGACATGACTGACACAATCAGTTACGGAAGCTGGAACAAGACTTAGCTCTTAATAAATTTACAAATTGTAAATAATTGTTTTTTTTTGCATTTTCTTTCTTTCATTTTTATCTCTCTCTCTTAATCCCATCTTTTTTTCTCTCTTGCTTTCTGTAGTTGACTTGGCACTGAATTAAATATTTTAACTTACACTACCTGGTTCAGACTGTGTGAGGAACCATAACAATTATTCAATTTGATTGGTTAAGGAGATACATAGTTGCATAGTTACGGTCTGATCTGCTGAGTATTTCCAGCATTTTCTGGTTTTATGTCAGATTTCCAGCATCTGCAGTATTTTGCTTTTGTACATAGTTGCTTGTTCCATTCACACAGGTCCTAAATCCCCTGTAGAGGGTGCTATGCTGTTTTGACTCTAATTACTGCAAATCACAGTGTAAACGCTCACAGAGAGACTGTGGGCAAGTGTAACTGTAATGAACTCCCTGTTGACTGCAAAATCCAGATCACTTAAACCAAATCCAGACCAGTGCACTGTTAACCTTTTATACTGTTATAAAAGGACTGACTTAAACCTAATTTGCATAATGCCTCAAACCAGCAGTAAACTATTCCATTTATGTGAACATCCAGTAGAGAATGGCACTTTGGGTGGAGACTGAATAAACTCCATAGAACAAGACTTCTAACAGAGACCCACAAAAATAAACCCAGACAATGTTTCTTTCAATTAAATTTAACTGTTTTCTTTTTATAAAATCGATAGTAACGCTATTGGAACCAGAAAGATATTTAGATCAATACAAGATGATTTTACATCTCTCATGAGCCGTCTAATTACATTTCTGACCCAATTCACTGGACAACAACAAACCTTGTTGATGTCTTTACTATTTGCACTGCAGTATGTTGCATTTAACCTACATATTGAAATTGTCATAGTAAAACCTGCAAAGTTAATTGGCCAGGGCATAAGCACTTTTGTATTCTTTATACAACATCAAAAATAAAAGTAGATCATAACTTAATTTCAGGGCTCCATAGAACAGATGTCTTTTAGCATTTTTAAATATCCACTGATTCTGTAGATGTTATTAGGAGTTTATAATATAATTACTATAATGAAATCCATCTGGTCACTGAAATGGCAGAAACATGTGCCCTAATGACCTTATGACCTTTGAATATTAATTTTTAACTCTATAATTGCACATCTATTTGTTTATTTCATCTAAATGGTAACTTCACTGCTCAGCAATGCAATCATTCAGTGCAGTGAAATTATATAGAGGCTAATGGATCCTTTAGTGCAATTACAATGATGGTCTTATGAGCTACCAGAGCAAAACATACATCTTATAAACTTTGTTTGAACCCCAAGATAACATTATGCCTTTGAACATTAATATTATATCATTTGTTATACACTGCATATCCATTGCAAATGGAGATTTAAGACTAAATGTAATTTTCAAAATAAACAGAGTGAGGGACCAGGAAAGAATTGGACCAAGGTGCACATACAGATTCAATCTTGCTTTTGCCCTTTCTTTGCTTCAGTTCTGAATTTATTTAATTAATTTCCTCTGCTTCCCTATTCAACTGCTGTTTCCCTAAGGTCACATAGTCCATCAGAAACCTGGGTTTGTTCAATTTATTAGCAAAGTTAATTTAATGTGTTAATTTAGCAGCAGAGCTTATTTCATGCTTTCATTGCCTTGCCTGTCTATAGGAGTAACATAAGAGACCAGGTTCTGTGCCTAGTGCACATCGATAACATTCTCTGTTCCAAGGAGACCAGTCCTAACTTGTCCAGCTTCGCCTCATAACTGAAGTCCCTCACCCAAGGTAACCTCCTGATACCTTTCCTAAGGCCATTACAACTTTTGTGAAATGTGGTGTCCAGAAATGTCCACAATACTTCAGTTGAAGCATAACCAGTGATTTCTAAAGTTCAAGATCCTTGAACAGTGGCTGTTTTAAACACAGCTCTGCTTTAGCAGTTAAATACCAAAGTGCGCTCCAGATTGCCAACATAGGAGGTATATTAATAATATTAAACAGTAGTTTACAGTCATGAATTTGTCACTTTTAGTTGGCTGATCCACGAGGCACATCATAAAAAATGTTTGAGGCATGATTGTTTTCATGCATTAAGTTATTTAGTAAAATGCCGTAAGCTATGAGGTCATTTATCATTAATATCATTACATGGGGAAGATGGTGGTGTGATGGTAATGTCACTGGACTAGTAATCCAGAGACCTAGGCTAATGCCCTGGAAACAAGGATTCAAATCCCAATTATGGCTGCTGCTGGTGGAATTTGAATTAAAGTAAAAATCTGGAAATGAAAAGCTAGGCTCAGTAATGATGACCATGAGACCATTGTCATAAAAACCCATCTGGTTGACTAATGTGCTTTAGGGAAGGAAACCTGCTGTCCTTACCTGGTCTGGCTTACAGCTCCACAGCAATGTGGTTGACTCTTAATTGCCCTCTGAAATGGTCTAGCAAGCCAGTCAGTTCAAGGGCAATTATGGATGGGCAACAAATGCTGGGCTTGCCAGCAATGCCCACATCCCATGAATGAATAAAAAAAACATACTTGTCACCTTCATTGAAATAGAGTGCTGCATAGTCAAGTTTGCTGATAAGAGTAAGATGGCACAGTAACTAGTGTGGATGGGAACAGAAAGTTACAAAGTAACACTGCTAGGTTAAGTGAGTGGACAAAGCTGTAGCAGGTAGGGCTGGATTTTACAGCTGCAAATTGGGTGCTGCCCTCCCCCCACCGGCAACACAATATCACCACGCCAGTCTCTGATGATATGAAAGGCGAGCGGGCACAGAAATTGGAAGCCAGCCTGCTATATTTTGAAAACTAATTAAAGAGTAACTAGGCTTGTTAACTAAGCAGATATAAAAACAAAAAACTACTGCGGATGCTGGAAATCCAAAACAAAAGCAGAATTACCTGTAAAAACTCAGCAGGTCTGGCAGCATCGACGGAGAAGAAAAGAGTTGACGTTTCAAGTCCTCATGACCCTTCAGTTTAACTAAGCAATCGACTGTGATTTTTACATTGTCCACTCCATTTTCCACTAGGCACAGTGGGGAAAAGCAAGGGGTCCGAGTCATGTCAGGTAATAGACTGCGTAGCCCCAAGGGAGACAGTGACTTTCCTCTGTGAAAAGCTGGCTGGGGAAATTAGTTGGAATTGTGTTGGTGGCCGCCTTATGTCTGCTGCTCTCAAGATAACAGTGGTCTTGAATTTTTATACATTGGGACATATCCAGGAACCAGCCGGAGACCTTTGTGGCATCTTGGAAGACTCAGCACGCCATTGCATTAAGGTAGTGACAGATGCAATGTTCAGGCAATCAAAGTAATTCATTTCATTCAGCACAAATAATACTAGTCAGGCTAGAGAACCAGAGGCATTGCAAGTATAGCTGGATTCTCGAAAGTGCAAGGTGTCATTGATTGCAAGCATGTGGCCATCAAAGCTCCATCAATGTTCTGCGCACAAGGGCCTATGGTAGTTGGCTTCTTGGAGACCAGGGTTACCCTCTGAAGAGATGGCTCATGACCTGGTGAGAGTGGACAGAGACTGAGGTATGGTAGAATGAGAGCCATGGATCTACCAGGGTATGACCCTACCACTGGTCTGCTTAAAATGAGATTTCAGTGCTTGGACTGTGCACGCGGCTCTCTAAAATATTTTCTGGTTCACATCTCACTAATCATGGTGGTCTGCTGCATCTTACATAACCTGGCATTCCAGAGAGGGGAGGCCCAGCAGATAGTAATCTAATGCAGTGAGCCATATCCTCTGACGATGAGTCCTAGGGTGACTCTGAGGATGAGGAGGAGCCATGCCAGCCAGCCACAGAAGCTGGTGTGCAACAGGCTTTGGATGGCAGAGAGATGTGGGATTCTCTTAAAATATGAAAATTTGACTAGGAATGTGGAATTTACTGTTTAATAGCATCTTTGCCATGCCCACCTCTTTTTTTGTATCTCACACACATAAACACCAGGGCTGGCTATGCTTGTGCACAGTGAGGCACCATTCAGAGGGGTTCACATGAGCACAAACTTCCTTGATAGCAGTCAGTCAATCCAAATCCAAACCAAATACAAATGAAGCCAGAAATAGATACAATTCCATCATTCAATACAGAATCTAAATATCTCCAAACAAATGTTATGACTGGTCCCCGGGCAAGGTTCCCCCAATTTGTTATGATCCCAGATGAGGTACCCAAATTATTATGCTCCCGGGTGAGGAGAGATGAACTGGCTCCTCTTCCTTATTCAACCCCGTCAGTTGATCACAACAAGGTTAAGTTAAAAAGGATCCCTTCCCTCATGGATACCTTTTCTCAGTCCAACTGTATTTATGTTTTAAAAGGAGCCATGATAACCAGGCTTTCTTGAGTTAAAGAAAGAGTGAGTTTGTTAGTTTCTGAAACATGAGAAATGAGTCCAGAAATAAAAGTTAAAAATATATACGAATCAGCCTTTGGCTTTTTCTGAGGAGTAGATGATGAAAAGCTGCGCCCGTTAAGTTGGATGATTCCTATAGAGCTGACTTTGGTAGTTGAGCAGTTAGTTTAGAGATTCTTGGTTCTGCGGGTTAGCTGAAAGGAGTTGTCCTGTTTTATTTTTGACTGTGGCTTTGCTGATTTGTGACTTGCCTCCAGCAATCAGAGAGAGTGGATTGTTTTACCTACAAGTTCGGGGATGCCTAGTTGATATTCTTCAGCTGCGACCTTCACAGCACATCCTCGCTCACTAGGCCTGGAGCACCAAAACAAAATTGCAATTGGTTTTTTAATCCCTTTTCTTGTGTATTCCTGGAAAGAAAAAAAAAACATGTCTTTTACCCAGATCTGCTTTCTTTTCAACTTACATCATGTCCACAGTCTGGGATATAACTCACAGAGGATGGCTTCTGCTAAGATGGTAATCAGCCTTCATTATCTCCACAACCACAGGAGATTACAGTTCAATTTTTGCATTGCATCTTTTCCTTTGAAGTGTCATTGTCTGAAATAGGCCTTGACACCCTTTTAGGTGCAACGTTCTGTTCCTGGGCTATTTGGCCAAGTGTAATTCACATAGGAATTTTCCAGCAAGTGGTTACTTCACAGTCTCAGCAAGCTTTTGCTTGCAGGTCCTTTTTTAAAAAAAAACACGCTTTACTTAAAAGGCCAATGCGTCTGTAAATAATTCTGGGATAGGATCCGTGGCCATGACACAAAAAAGACTATACAATCACCCTTGTGCACCCATGTGTGACTGAGGAGTTTTCTTAATTCTCTTGCAGGTGCTTCGGCGTGATGTTCCCCCTTGCCACCAGTTGTGCTGGAGACAGGCTGCTGACCCTTATGCCCCTTTGCCCAGGATGATTTTGACTTCCAAGGGTGTCCCCTGCTCATGTGAGGCCATGAGGTCCCTGGCATGTTGGGGGTCTCCAGCACAGTGGCAGGGGTCTCACTTGTCACCGCAGCACTCTGAAGTGCCCCCCCCTGATTGGGACAGTAGCTGTTCACCGATATACTGAGATCCATTTGGCACTCACTGCTTTCTTGAGAGGAACAAGGACTTGGCTGCAATCCCAGGGGCTTCGTCCCCCTCTAGCCTTGGCTTTGGTCACTGGAGCTCAGAGCTGAGGTGATGGAATGCAGGTCAGAAATCATACCCAGTATCCCCTTATTGAGCGGCTGGTTGTGACCCTCCACGACAGTCGCCAGTCCTGAAGAGCAGGTCATCGCAGTACTCAAGGCCTGGATGCACACCTCCACTGTCCATGCCAGTGAGCGCAATCCCTCTGCAAGCTCTGCCACATCTCCACATACCTCGTGCTGTACGACCATCATCTGCCACCTAACGTATGACTCCTGAGGATCATCATTAGACTGCGGCTCAGCATCTAAGTCACCCCCAGCACTCCTCCAAATGACAGAGGCCTGCACTATTTCAACCTCCAGCAGCTAGTCCTGCAGATTGTGATATGCTCACAACAGTGTATGTAACCCTTTTCAGTGACTTACGTATATCCACCAATGTGTGTGTACCTGTGCTGGTGTTAGGTGCTGTGCAAGGATGTTATGGTGCATGTTCTGAGACTCCCTCCTCCTCCTTAGATGTAAGTGGGTCTCTTAGGGATGGTGCCTGCAGTTGCGGAAGTTTTACCTGTGGGGTGAACAGACAAGGATTAAGAAGGACACCATCATAATTTGAGATGACTTCAGAGATACATGCTTCAAAAACATACAAACTCTCGCAATTGAAAAATGCTAACCAACACTTAATCCTCAGTCCTTCAAAGTTGAGACACACATTTCTTCCCAAATTCTGCAAGCCGCCAAAGTCAAACACATTACTATTCCTTCCCTGCCCCCTTCCCCATTTTACCCTCCACCCCCTTCAGCACAATCTTTCCATGGAGAGCTATGAGCCTTTGGAATCTCACCGCCCAAGGCCTGTCCTCCAGCCTCTTCATGGCCAATGATTCTGGCAGTCATCTCCAAGACCTCCTCCTCCAGATGAGTCAAAATAGCCAGGTTTGGGGCTCCTCCTTCAGTACGTGACCACCCACAGACATTATGCACCCTCTTCTTCTGCAAATAAGAAGGGACTTTGTCATTACTCTACCTGAAAAATCTGCCATCAATTCAGAGTTTATAAAAGCTTGCAAGTGATCAGTACTGATCTGACATCAAATGGTGTAATTCGGAATGAGTATTGATTGCAAATCATTGAAGCGCTCATATCTTGCTTGTTAAATTTGAAGTGATCATTCATGTTCGAAAGTGATCATTAGGCATTAAAGGCATTAAGTGTGATCATTAGGGATCAAAGCAATCCAGGAGGATATCAATGCAGCTTCCTACATGTTATGATGGAAAAAATAAACAAATGAGGTAACTTTTGCAGTTGCTGACATTGCATACAATTCTTCACTAAACTCTTTATTTCACCATCCATCCCAGGCCACCATAGGCAGCTGCATGCTATAGTCTTCATTCGGGATATTCCTGGATGTGCGCTGTGTAGCTCAATTAGCAATTGCTCTCTACTCTTTGGAGGTACTATCTCTTGTGCTCCGCACAATAAGATGCCATCCTGGCTGGTTATTTCATGCCTTCTGTTAAAGTACGGTTTCATTTTGTCAGATCCAGGCTCTTGTGACCAACCATGAAGTATTTGTTCTCGTATTTGTGATAGGGCTGGGTCCCTACTTGTCCACTCTCTGATCTGTCAAACGCATACCAGTGATTAATCTAAAAAATGTAACAACAAAATAAGTTCTTGTGGAACTGGGATTTCCACATCCTTTTCTTGTAAAGGCAAATGACTAAGTGTATCGGCATTTGCTATTTGACCACCAGGCCTATGTATGAAAGTATACTTGTATGCTGCCAGGATTAAAGCCCATCATTGAATTCTTGCCGAGGCTATGGGTGGAATAGCACTGTCTTTGCTGAACAATCTGAGCAATGGCTTGTGGTCTGAAACAATAGTAAAATGGCAGTCATGTATGTGCTGGTGAAGTTTCTTAACACCAAAGATGATTGACAAGGCTTTCTTTTCCAATCAGCGAGTAACCCTTTTCTGTTTTGGTGAGCATTCTTGATACGTAGCTCATAGGCCGTTCCATGCCATCATCCATCGGATGGGAGAGCACTGCTCCCACTCCATAAGGGGACACATCACAAGTCAATACTAATTCTTTATTCTGGTCATAATGCACTAATAGGTTGGACGAGTGAAACAATTGTTTGACCCTCTTGAAAGCTTCTTTCTGGGGTGCCTCCCAAGACCAACGTTGGTTCTTTTTGAGTAGATAATGCAGGGGTGCAAGTTCTTTAGACAATAATTGATCATTCCTAGGAATGATTTGAGTTCTGATGTGTTCTTTGGTGCAGGTGCCTTCCTTATGGCTCTCACTTTCTCCTCAACCAGATGGAGGCCTTGTGCATCTGCCCAGTGACCCAAATAGATTACCTCCCTAGCTTGGAACGTGCACTTTTCTTTTTTTAAACACACTACAGCCTGCAAGAAATGTTTTAAGCCTTCTTCCAAGTTTGCCAAGTGCTCTTTTTCAATGAATCCTGTCACCAAAACATCAACTAAATAGATTACAACCTGGGGCAGTCCCTGCAGTAAACTTTCCATTGTTCTCCGGAAGATGGCGCAAACTGAGGAGACACCGAAAGGCAATCGAGTGTACTGGTACAACCCTTTGTGACAAATTCCCGGGAGGTATTATCTAACCCTAATTGTTGATAAGCATGACTCATATCAAGCTTTGTGTAGGTGGTTCCACCTGCCAGCTTGGCATACAGGTCTTTGACTTTTGGTACGGGGTGTATGTCCAGCTTAGCTACTTGATTAAATGTCAATTTAAGTCCCCACAAATTCGAATGCTCTGGTCGGGTTTAAGGATGGGAACTATAGGCGCAGCCCATTCTGAGAACCGTACAGGTTGTATAACACCCAGTTTTTCCAGTCTGTCCAATTCAGTGTCGACCTTTTCTCTCAATGCATAAGATCTGGCCTTCATGAATTGGGGGGTGGCCTCTGAATCCACATGAATTTTTGCCTTCAGCCCCTGGATCTTCCCAAGTTTGTTCCTGAAGACTGGTGTACTTTTGCAGTAGCTCTGGTAGCCCACTTGCTCTCAATTGGTAAATTTCAGCCCATTCCAACTTAATCTCTTTTAGCCAGTTTCACTCTAGGAGGCTTGGCCCCTCACCTGCTACTACCATCAAGGGTAGCTTTTGGTTCCCATAATGGACAGTTACCCTGCTTAAGCCTTTGACTTGGATGTCTTCGCCCACGTAAGTTTTTAATTGGGCAGTTGTTTCTTCCAAATTGAATTGATGTTCCCCATTACTCAGCTATTTGAAGGTATATTCCCCAATTACTGTAGTGGAAGCTCTTGTGTCCACTTCCATTCGAACAGGTCTACCATCCACTTTCACTGTTACATAGATAGGTTCTGTTCTTCTAGCCTTTGAGTTACACAATGAATAAATATCTGAATCTGTTGCTTCAGGGTCTTCTATATTGTTGATGTTTCTGGTTTTTTTCTTTTGTTTAAAAGTCTGCTTGACTTTATGTGACCATTCTTATGACAATAAAAACATTCTATTTTTTTTTAAAGTGCCAATCATTAGAAGATTGTTTATTTCCACCTCTATCACTATTACTCCTTGTTTTTGCTGTTGAGTCACTTTTTTTTCAATATCCTGCTAGCGGGGGCTGTTCCCCGTCTGTCAGTAGAGTGTTGCGTTTTTGTGCACTTTTTGGCTGGGGCTTCCTGACTGATGTGGAGGACGGCGCCGTTTTGTGTGCCCTGTATGGCTTTCAAATCTCTGACTGCACTTTTCATTGCCAGTGCAATCTGTAGCGCCTTCTTAAAATCCAAATTTGTTTTGGATAACAATCGCTTCTGAGTCATGTCCTCATTCACACTGCACACTAAATTATCTCTATGCATATCGTTTAAGGATGTACCAAACTCGCAATGCTCTGTTAATTGCTTCAAGCTTGCCTCTGTCTCTCCCGGGGCTCTAATTCTTGAATTAAACTTGAACCTTTGCATTGTTACTGAGGGCTTTGGTTGGTAATGGCCCTTCACCAAGTCCACTAATTCCTTAAAGTTTCCCAAGACTGGGGCACTGGGTGCCATCAAACTTCGAATCAAGCCATAAGTCTGATTCCCACATGCACTTAAGAGGGTCACCCACCTCTTCCCTTCCACCGAAATCTCATATGCTTGAAAAAAGGACGAGAGGCGCTCAATATAGTGGGACCAATCAGCCATTGCTAGATCAAAAGGATGAATTCTTCTGAATTGCAGCATGCTGTGAGGGAGTTACTTCGACGATTTGATTGGAACTTCTAATTACAATTGCTGTGCGAGGTACAGTGTCAATTTCTTTTCTCTTGCTTGCTTCTGTTTAACTTGTTTAATCCTCATTGCCAGTTTGTTGGATACTAGTCACCAGTTTGTTAGATCCTGTTTGCATGCTTGTTGTAAGGGGTGGCCGATTTGGTACTAACAATAGAGTTGAGTAGCAGACACTTCATAGGTAGAAATTCTGTGTTTATTTACAAAGGTACTCAGCAGTAACTGAACATGTGCTAACACTTCAAACTCTATCTCTAAACTACTGCAACTACTAACTACAGACTACAGACTACTAATCACAGAGGCAGCCTGCGCTACTCTGCTATTGGATATTAAGATCATGTGATCTTCCATTATAACATCTTCTTAAAGGTATATTTAACATCAGATTACCACAATGACCCATAACAACATTGAAAGATTGCAGACAGATGTAGCCCCCCCCGCCCCCCAACAAACCTCCTAACCAAATCCAGATTTGACCAGGATGCCTCGGAGCTGGAGAGGTGCCTCACACCTTGGTCAAGCGGCCCCGGAGAGGCTGGAGTGTCAGACGAAGGTAAGAGTGCAGTGCACAGAGATGAGAGTTTCGGATGGTGCAAACATTCTTGTGTAGTCTCATCACTGATGGGAGCCTCAAAACTGGATTCCCCATTGTTCATTGAAAGACGATGGCACCATGATGCAGATCTCAACTGTCTCATCAGGGTGCCTGGCCTGACAGTGTGATGACTTAAACTAATGACATGTCATTGTTCTCCCTTAGATTTGCCAGAATGCACTCAATCACGGGACCCCGAAGAGCCATCCCTGATGCCAGAGGACTGCCAGGCTTCACATGCGCCTGCGTCACACCCACTCTCTGAACCAGGCACCAGCGCAGATACCAGCATCTCGGTGAGTATTAGATCCTCGGCTAGAATGTTGGAGCACTGCGGTGAGTGCACTTCACACTTACTGGAGGAGCAGGCGGAGGCAGAGAGTGCCCAGGGCATCGGCAGTCGGATGACTGCTGGAAACCAGGACGATACTCAGTCAAAGACAGATGATGAGCCTCTGGAGTCGATAATTGGGCAACAGATGCTGGATGTCCAGCGGGATGTGTGGGAAGATCTGGCAGAGAGCCATGAGGGTATGCATGCCATGATCTCTGTTGTGGAGGAGTCCATGCGGAGCATGAGCACTGCGTTGACCCTCAAAGCCGAGTGCACTGCCTCCTCCATTGAGAGAGCAGTGACTCTTATGGAGAGGCAGCTCCAGGGACAGAATCAGGGGTTCCTGGGGTTACACTCGGACCTGCAAGGCTCCACATAGGCAATGACCTCAGGTGATCAGTGCCAATGTGGGAGATGAATGAGGCACCCAGTATCCCAGCTAGGCACCCATTTATCAAAGCTGAGCAGGGAGGTCCAGAGTGACCTCATGTTGGAGTACAAGCTGCTTGTTGTCTCTGCAGGCTCCTCTCAGGGCGCTCTAGATGATGGCAGCAGCTCCGCCGCCCCTCTGCCGGTGACCATAGCATCCGCTGAGGCTGCGATGACAGGGAGATGCCAGCTGTGGCACTGGCCATTCCCTCCCAGGAGGGGCCAGCATAGGCTTCACTAGCCAGAAGATGACTGCCAAGGTCATCAAGGCCGACAAGGCAGCAGAGTCAGCAGGCTGCCTCCAATGCCACTGCCAGCGAGAGGGCGGTGGGTGGGTGCACCAAGACCTAGCGCTCGCAAATGTAAGTTTAAGGCACCATGAGCACAAAAGGGACTGTTCACGGGTGATCTTCTGTTCTGCCATGTTTTGTTAATATGTTTACTAGTGTGGGAATTAAGATCAGGGAAGGTGATGTTAATTTTTTTGGATTGTCAAAATGAGATAAATTTTGTTTTTGTCCTAATGGCCTGAGTATGCTTTGCCTTTGTATTTTTTTAGTGTAGGGTACGCCAGTATGTAATGCTGAGTGTGAGTGGCTTTAAACTTTATTGCACAGACACTGAGTGGACTTTGGTTTCAAAGGAAAGGGTCCTTTCAGGCATCTGGGATGGAGGTGGCAGCCCTGGCATGAGTGGAAGGAGATCTTTGGCAGCCTAGCTGAAGGAGTATTGGATCAAAATAAAAGCAAAATACTGTGGATGCTGGAAATCTGAAACAAAAACAAAAATGCCTGGAAAAACTCAGCAGGTCTGAGAGGAATACAGTTAACATTTCGAGTCCGTATGACTCTTCATCAGAACTGATGAAGTATTGGATCAAGGTGTCCCTGTTGTCCTTGCCTCCCTGAAGGATACATAGGTTTGCTTCCATGCCCTCAGTGTTCTCCTCACCGTACTCCCCTGATTCATCACTGGATTCATCCTCTGTGGCTTCTGGAGCTGCATCAAGATCCTCTTCCTCCAATGGGTCCCCCCTTGCCAGGGCCAGGTTGTGGCAAGTGCAGCATGTAACCACTATCAGTGACACCCGACCTGGGGGGTATTGTAGTGCACCCCCTGAATGGTTCAAGCATCAGAAGCGTATCTTCAGAAGACCTATGGTCCTCTTTATCACTGCCCTTGTGGAGGCATGACTCCTATTATAACACCACTTTGCTTCTGTTCTTGGGTGTCATAAGCCACCTTTTCAACGGATAGCCCTTGTCACCCAGCAGCCATCCATCCAGTCGGGCTGGACCATTGAAGAGCCTCGGCACCTGGGAGTGTCTGAGGATATAAGTGCCATGGGAGCTGCCTGGGTACCTTGCGCAGACTTGCAGAATCAGCATCCTGTGATCACACACTATCTGCACGTTCATCTAGTGGAATCCCTCCTTGTTGATGAAGGTACCCGGCTGTCCCGCTGGCGCCTTGATGGCCACATGTGTGCAGTCGATGGCACCCTGGATGTGGGGGAACCCATCAGTCGCTGCAAAGCTCTGGCTCGCTCAGCCTGGCTGGCCTCGTCCATACAGAAATGAATAAATGTCATTACTCGCCTGAACAGAGCTTCTGTCACTAGCTTGACACAACTGTGAACAGCTGATTGGGACACTCCACACAGATCCCCCACTGACCTCTGGAAAGAGCCTGAGGCATAGAGGTTGAGGGCCATGGGCCACTGTGACCTTCAGAGCCACTGGCATGGGGTGTCCACTCACACAGTGGGAGGTGATCTCAGGCCCAATCATCTGAGGTCATGGTCTCCCTGGAGAGATGGAGCCTCCTATAGCATTGCACCTCAGACATATTGAGGTAGCTGCATCGTTGCCTGTAAACCCTGGCAGCAGGATAGTGGCATCTTCTATGGCCCCATACACCTTGGGCTTCCTGCTAGCCCTGCACCCCTTGTGTCTGCACTTCTCCTCCCATTGGTTGCTCTCCTGGAAGCTGCACTGGGGCACCTGGCCTCCTCTCTCTTCCTCCTCTGAGGAGGTGCCTCCAATGGAGACCACAATCCCCATTACCAGGGTTACAGGAGGTTGTCTGATACCTGAAGAGTCCACATGGCCAAAATCCTCCGGGGGCCTCGCAGACACCAATGGGTCCTGAAATGAAGCCTAGAAATGCAAAGAATGAAGCTCCGAATGGAGATGAAGCTGTCAAGTTCAAATAAGCAACCAGCAGCAACTATCTCCTAAACTCTTTACTGCTCACAATGGCAATGTTGCTGAACCTTTTTATCCCGACCTTGGATGAGGTTTTGCAAAATGTGGGCTGCCCCCCTGCCCATTTTGCCTGCGCGGTGAGCATGAAATTGCACGGGGAACGTAAAATTGGCTTCAATTGGGTTTTTAATGGCCTTAGGTGGCCTCTTAATTGATGGCGGGTGTGGATCTGACCTGAAGATTGCACATGTGCGGGATGATGCTGGAACACTCGCCTAACTCCTTCTTGTGCTATTTTAGGCCTGATCAGGTCTGGTGCGTGCCCGCCCGTGAGACATAAAATTCTGGCCAATGTGAATAAAACAATTTTAAACAAAAAAATACCGTCCAATGCATAGCTAAAAACCACAATGTTCAGTTCTTCTCCTGCAGTAAGTTGGCAAGACCCAGCTACCAGCTCTCATGGCCTGGACCCTGCCCCTCCCCTCAGGCCTGCCAGAAATGCACCTACATATGAGATTGTATGCCAGCCCCCACCCCAGTCTCAGGACCTACCCCCGACACCCCCTCAAGCCTTGGGCCTAGACACTCCACCCTCAAGCATCGGCCTTCATCCCCCTCCCTCATCAAGCCACTTTCTCCTCCAGCTTTCCCACTCCTCTCCAGTCTTGCTTTCCCCATTCCCCATCCCCCCACTCTGCCTCTCCCTCCCACCCACTCCTGTAGTGTCTCTTCCTCCCGCCCCCTCCTCCAGCGTCTCTTTCACTGCCTCTGTCTTTGTCTCTGTCTCTGTCTGTCTGTCTGTCGGTCTGTTGGTCTCTCTCTCTCACTCTCTCTCTCCCTCTCAGTTAGATGGAGTGCTGCATAGTCAAGGGGGTTAGGAGGAAGGGAAGCAGGTGGGGGTAGGGGGTTAGGAAGGGGAAGGGGGCGAGGGGTAGGGGGTGGGAGGACAGGAGAGGGGTGGGGGGTGAGAGGGGGCAAGGGGGTTGGGGGTGCAGGGAATGGGGGTAGGGCTGGGAGAGGGTAGGAGGGTGGGGGGTTTTGGGCTAGGGGGTGGAGGGGTAGGAGGGAGGAGTGGGTAGTGGTGGTGGTGGGGTAGGATGGGGAAGGGGGTGGGGGTGGTAGGAGGGGTAGGTGGAAGAAGGGGGTGGGGGTAAGAGTGGAGTGGGGTAGGAGGGGAGTCGGGGTAGGAGGGGAGTCGGGGTAGGAAGGGGAATAGGGTGTGGGGGAAGTGGGTGTGGCGGTGTAGTGGTGGGGGTTGGGGGGGAAGGGGGTGGGTGTAGGGGGTAGGGGTGGGGCATGGGGGAAAGAGGATGAGGTAGGAGGGAGTAGGAGGGGCAAAGTGGTGTGGGTAGGTGGGTGGATGGGGGTTGGGGTATAGGAGGGTTGGAGTAGGTGTAGTAGGGGTGATGGTGTGGGGGTAGGAGGGGGTGTAGGGGGTTAAGAGGAGCTGAGGGATAGGGGGCAGGCACCCCCCTGGGGGTTGTAAGGCAGGAGTGGGGATGAAGTGGTGGGGTATGGGAGTAGCAGGTGTAGGGCTAGTAGGAGGTGTGGAGGGGAGGGTGGTGGGAAGGGTGTGGGGGCTAGGATGGGGTAGGGTCATTCGGAGCTGGGAGTTAGGAGGCCGCGTGGTAGGGTTCGGGGTAGGACAAGGTAAGTGGATGTGGGGGCTAGGAGGGTTGGGGCTGGGTTGTAGCGGGATGAGCAAATGAGGGGTAGGAGGGTGGGGGTTAGAAGGGGTTGGGGGTTAGGGGGTGCAGAATAGTAGGGGTAGTAGCAGGGGGGGTGAGGCGGAGGGGGCCAGGTGGGGTGGGGGATGGGTGTTGGGGTTTGTGTTAGAGTTAGGGTTAGGAGGGGGTGGATGTGGTGGGTGTGGCTGGAGGTAAGATGGTGGTGGGGGTGGGGTTTGGGATTAAGGGGGTTGGGGTAAGGAGGTGATAGGCGGTGAGGGCTAAGAGGGGGGTAGGGAGTGAAGGGTGGGAGGTAGGGGAGTGGGAGGTGGGAGCCCAGGTGGTGGGGGCTAGGAGGAGGTTAGAGATCTGGTGGGTAGGGTGTGGGGGTTAGAGGATGGGGGAGGGGTGTGGAGGTATGGAGGGTAGGAGGGGGTGAGTGATAAGGGATAGGGGGGCTGTGGGGGTGTAGGGATTGGGGTTCAGAAGGAGGGGAGGTAGGAGGAGAAGACATTAGGAGTGCAGTGGGGGGTGGTAGGGGGTCAGAATGGGGTACAGGGTAGAGGAGGTTGGGTGTGGGGTCTAGGTGGCAGTTGGGGCTGGAGGGTGTGGAGTGTCGGTTGGTCTGTGGGGGCAGTAGGGGAGGGCGCGGGCATGTTAAGGGTTTGGTGGGTACATTTCTGTGACACTGGAAATTGGGAGGCAGATGTGCAGAGGCCAGCCCAGAATAATTGCTACTACCTGCACTTAAACCACACTGCAGGGACTTGTACATTTCTATCTGTGAGTGCCAAAACAGCCCGAAGGTGAGCACAACTGAAGCTAGCTGAGAGCTGATTTGGCATCATTCCATGTCACTTGAACACCAATGGTGTCAGCTGAATGCTTGCAGGCAAATAAATGTTCACAACTGGTGTGGTTTGAGTGCTGTATGAATTCATTTCAGGTCAATGACTTCACTTGATCACTTTCGGATGTCTTGTGATGACCGAAAGGTCACTTCTGAATGTAGTGTATTGCAACTGGGCGCAAGTAAATACTGTTGCACACAGAATTCTGTCAAAGTTTTCAAATAGGATAAACCTCTGTCGAAAAATCATGTTTTTATTTGTGTGCCACCATTTCACAATGATCCTTGCAAACTAAAAGGTCTTACCCTTCAGATGCCAGGTTGCATGTGGAGACCCCTTCACACAGCCAGTTGGCCACCTTCCCGCACATTAATTGGCAAGAACATGCTTGATTCGTCATGATGAGATGGCAGGGCAAGGGCTGGAGTAAGTTGACCGCGCCCTTCGGCCCTCCTTCCTCACCTGCTGTAAACCATAAAATCTAGCCCGATGTTTCTGTTCCCCACTTTGTTCAATATTCACCTCACTGAAAAATAAAATGTTTGTTCCGGTGTGTTAAAAGTATCAACAACCATGCACTTGCATGGTTGCCTTGAATAATTAGTAAACAATGGGAACACACATCTTCTTGTCACATAACACACAGGAACTATGAACACCATCCTCTTCATCTTCACTGTCGGGTTGAAGGTTTAAAATTGAGTGTTTTTGTTATAGTTTGTATTTTGTATTAGTAATTTCAGGAACAGATTGAATCAATTTCAGCAAATATAGTGGTGGGTGCCAGAATTTACTGTAATGTCCCTGGCCTTGAAAACAGATAAATCAAGCCAGGTTCTCCACTTATGATTGCTATGCAGTTATCTTTGCTGAAAAATAAGTTATGCCTCAACATTGATTGAAGCTTCTATGTAATGGCCCTTACTTGTTGAAAAGCCCAATTTTGATCAAATTCCCAAAACTCAGCCAATGCACTGGACACATTATTGATGTTACTGCTGAGAGGAAGAAGGAGCACAATTGGCTGGTACCTGGTTTCCTCCAGCACAATTAGCTAGTAGATTGATATGAATTGACCGTTGACAAAAAAAAATGCATTTTTTAAAACCTTTTGCTAATTTGAATGAATCAATTTCTGAATTGAAGTACTCCTCTGAGCAGCCATACAGATGGATGAACGGTCTGTTAATACTTCCTACTCATATTATACTATTATTTATGTACATCTGTCTTAGCTGTAAAAATTAAAAAAAACATATGGTTTATTATATGCAACTTTTGAACACCATGCTTTCAAAGAGGCTAAATGGAATCCCAGATTATTGAGAGACACTAATGAGCAGACTTTGAGATATTGTCAATCAATGTGAGGGAGTTAGGGGACACCAGGGAAATGCTAGTAGACAAAGCTAATGTAGTACCCATATTTAAAAATGGTGACAAACATATTTGAACAAATATGAACCCATTAATTACATTACAGTTCCATTTAAAGTAATCAAATTGATTAAAAGGAGTAAATATGAGGAGTAGCTGTACAATCATAATCCAATAATAACAGTTACATAAGGACATAAGAATATAAGAAATAGGAACAGGAGTAGACCATTCGGCCCCTCAAGCCTGATCCATCATTCAATAAGATCATGGCTGATTTTGTGTTTTGATTTCCTCATTCCCATCTACTCCTGATAACCTTTGATTCCCTTGCCTAACAAGAATCTACCTACCTCTGCCTTAAAAATATTCAATGATCCCGCCTCCACCACCTTCTGAGGTCGAGAGTTCCAAAGTCGCACAACCCTCTGAGGGGAAAAATTTCCCCTCATCTCTGTCCTAAAAGGGTGACCCCTAATTTTAAAACAATGCCGCCTAGTTCTGGACTCAACCACAAGACAAAACATCTTTTCGATGTCTGCCTTGTCAAGGCCATTCAGGATCTTGTATACTTCAATCAAATCACCCCTCACTCTTCTAAACTCCAATAGAAACAAGCAGAGTCCGTCCAACCTTTCCTCATAAGATAACCCACTCATTCCAGGTATTAATCTAGTAAACCTCCTTTAAACCTCCTCCAATGCATTTACATCCTTCCTTAAAAAAGGAGACCAAAACTGCATACAGTATTCGAGATGTGTGAATGTTTGAGATGCATTGGTAAGGGGTCTTATCAATGCCCTGTATAACTGAAGCATAACATCCTAACTTTTATGTTCAAACCCTTGCATAATGAAGGATAGCATTCCATTAGCATTCTTAATTACTTGCTGTACCTGCATACTAACTTTTTGTGTCTCATGTACTAGAACATCCAGATCCCTCTGCACCTCAGAATAATGAAGCTGTCTCCATTTAAGTAACACTCTGCTTTTTTGTTCTTCCTGTCAAAGTGAATAACTTCACATTTTCCCATATTAAACTCTATTTGCCAGATCCTAGCACACTCACTCAACCTATCTATATCAAACTGCAACCTCCTCATGTCCTCTTCACAACATATTTTCCTACCTATTTTTGTGTCATCTGAAAATTTAGCTGCCATGGCCAGTTCCCCCTTGGCGATTTGGGGGTGGGGTCTGGTCGCCGAGGGGAAAATGACACGGTATGACGTCGGGAGGGATCCCCGATGTCACCCGGTCCATTAAAAGTTTTAGGAAGGCGGGCGGACAGCAAAATCAGCTGTCCGCCCGCCGACCTGTCAATGGCCAATTGAGGCCATTGACAGGCTATTTAAAGTAATTAAGGACCTGCCCGTCCAACCTTAAAGCTGGCGGGCAGGCCAGGAGACCCAGTGGGCTCCAGATCATTGATGAAACTTCATCCACTGGCGAGATGAAGTTTCATGTCTGTATTGTAAAACATTAATAAAGTCTATGTGTTCTTTATTCACATGTCCCATCTTGTGTGACATTGTCACATGAGGGGGACATGTTAATAATTTTTTAATGTTTCTATTTTTAATGTTTTTGACATTATCAGTATTCTCGCTGAGACAGGACTTTGCCTCAGGGAGAAGTGCGCTCTTTCGCGCGCGTGCGCAAAAGAGCGTACTTTGACAGCTGGGGATTCCCTCCCCCCCTGGAACAGTAAGCAGCACTTCCCATCAGGGATGCTGCTGGGTGGGTCTTAATTGGCCCGCCCACTTAAAATTGTGGCAGGCCCCATTTCAGTGGCGGGGGTCGGCTGCCCGCCCACCACCAAACCGGTGGGGCCCGCACACCCACCAAGGGCAAGATTCTGCCCCATGTCTTCACTCCTCTCATCTAAGTCATTGATGTAAATCGTAAAAGGTTAAGGCCCCAGTGCAGACCCCTGTGGGACTCCACTCATCACATCCTGCCAATCCGAAAAAGACCCATTTATGCATACTCTCTGCTTTCTGCCAGCCATCCTATCTTTTATCCATGCTAATATGTTAATCACTACACCACAGGCTTTTATTTTCCATAATAATCTTTGATGCGGCACCTTAACAAATGCCTTCTGGAATCCAAGTACAGCACGTTTACAGGCTCCCCTTTATCCACTGCACATGTTACTCCTTCAAAAAGCTCCAATAAATTGGTTAAACATGATTTTCCTTTCACAAAACCATGCTGACTCTTCCCAATTGCCTTGAGCTCTTCTAAGTGCTCAGCTATAACCTCCCTAATGATCGATTCTAATAATTTTCCCACAACAGATATCAAGCTAACTGGCCTATAGCTTCATGTTTTCTGCCTCCCTCCCTTCTTGAATTAGAGGGTTTATATTTGCTATTTTCAAATCTGATGGGACCTTTCCAGAATCTAGGGAATTTTTGAAAATTAACACCAGTGCATCAACTACCTCATTAGCCGCCTCTTTTAAGATCCTGGGATCTAGTCCATTGGGACCCGGAGACTTGCCAGCCTGCAGCTCCATCAATTTGCTCAGTACCATTTCCCTAGTGATTTCAGTTTCACCAAGTTCCTTTCTCCCGTTCACCTCCTGATTTGCAGCTATTACTGGAATGTTTTTTGTATCCTTTATAGCGAACGCAGAAGCAAAATACTTGTTCATCTCTTCCGCCATTTCCTTATTATCTACTATTAACTCCCCACTGGCACTCTCTAGAGGACCAACAATCACTTTACTTACTCTTTTCCTTTTTAAATACCTTGCTATCAATACTCTTGCTATCAATTTTTACATTTCTAGCTAGCTTCCTCTCATACTTTAATTTCTTTCCCCTGATTAACCTTTTAGTCACTTGCTGCCATTCTTCATATTCTGTCCAATCATCTGTCCTGCCATTCATCTTTGCGGAGTTGTATGATTTTTCCTTAAGTTTGATGCTTTCCTTGACTTCTTTAGTAAACCTTGGAAGTTGGGTCCTCCCCTTAGAATGTTTCTTCGTAGTAGGAATGTACTTATTCTGAATACTCTGAAATGTCCCCTTAAATGTCTGCCACTGCTTCACTATTGATCTATCCTCTAGCCTAGTTTCCCAGTTCACTTCAGCTAGCTCAGCTTTCATCCTTACATAGTTGTCCTTATTTAAGTTTAAGATATTAGTCTTAGACCCACTCTTCTCCCTTTCAAACTGGATGTAAAATTTAATCACTGCTACTTAGTGGTGCCTTTACTCTGAGGTCATTAATATGGTTTTATTAATATTATGGTTTCATAGAAAATCCTACCTGACTAACCTTCTTAATTTCATTGAGGAACTAACAACCCAAAGTCGACTGTGATCAGCTTTATAACATCATCTTAATTTTCCAAAAAGCATTCGATAAAGTTCCACATGCAAGGCTACTAGTTAAGCTAAATGCTTAAATGCTTAAAGAGTTATGGGGGGGATGCAGACAGAAAAGTGGAGTTAAGACCAATACTAGATCAGCATGATCTTATTGAATGGCAGAGCAGGTTCAAAGGGCTGAATGGCCTACTCCCACTCCTGAATCCTATGTTCCCATTATGCTGTAGGGACTTACAGCAAGATCCCACAAATGTTACTAAGATAAATGACCAGCTTACTTGCTTTTAGTTGCATTGGTTGAAAGATAAATGATGGCCAGTGTACTGGCAGAATTCTCTGCTCTTCTTTGACTCGTGGTTTGAGATCCTTTACAGCTACCTGAATAGGTGACATCTTCAACAATATAGCACTGCCTCAGTACTGCACTTAAGTATCATCCTAGTTTATATTCTCAAATCCTGGTCTAGGGCTTCAAGACCCAACCTCTGATTTAAAGATGTGATTATTATCAATGACACAAGCTGACACATAATATAATTAAGACTCCAAGTGGACTCTTTGGATCTGTGATGCTCTGAGGTGTGACACATTTGAGATGTGATGCCTCTGTTGTCAAATGTTAACACTTGAAAACTGTGACATGATGCAAGACTTTTAACGATACAGATATGTAATAGATAATTACAATCGGGGCAGATCCTTACTCAATAATGTACTCTTTAAAGAGAAACTTGGTGAACTAAATCTTGCACCAGTTCCTCTGTAGGGGAAAAATATAACTTCTATTTATTTATATTTCCAATTTACAAACATATGTACAAACAAAATAGGAGCAGGAGTAAAAACAAAAAGCTAAAAGCTACTGCGGATGCTGGAAATCCAAAACAAAAACAGAATTACCTGGAAAAACTCAGCAGGTCTGGCAGCATCGGCAGAGAAGAAATCAGTTAAAAACGTCAACTGATTTCTTCTCCGCCGATGCTGCCAGACCTGCTGAGTTTTTCCAGGAGCAGGAGTGGTCCATTTGGCCCCTCAGGCCTGCTCTGCCATTCAATAAGATCATGACTGATCTGTTTATGTTTCGAACTCCACATTCCTATCTACCTTTGATAACCTTTGATTCCCTTGACTAATGAGAATCTATCTACCCCTGCCTTAAAAATATTCAATGACTCCACCTCCACCACCTTCAGAAGCAGAGTTCCAAAATCGCACAGCCCTCTGAGAGAAAAAAATTCCCCTCATCTCTGTCTTAAAAGGGCGACACCTAATTTTAAAACAGTGCCCCCTAGTTTTGGACTCAACCACAAAAGGAAACATCATTCCCACGTCCACCTTGTCAATACTGTTTAGGATCTTCTCTACTTAAATCAGGTCACCCTTCACTCTTCTAAACTCCAGTCTGTCCAGTCTGTCTAACATTTCCTCATAAGACAACCCGCTCATTCCAGGTATCAACCCTCTGAACCGCCCCCAACATATTTATATCCTTCCTTAAATAAGGAGACCTAAACTGCACACAATATTCAAGATGTGGTCTCACCAATGCCCTGTATAACTGAAGCATAACATCCTTACTTTTATGTTGCATTCCTCTCATAATAAAGGATAGCACTCCATTAGCCTTCTTAATTACTTGCTGTACCTGCATACTAACTTTTTGTGACTCATGCACTTGAACACCTCAATCCCTCTGCACCTCGAAATTCTGCAGTCATTCTCTGTTTTATTCTTCCTGCCAAAGTGAGCAAATTCACATTTTCCTACATTATTCTCCATCTGCCAGATTTTTACCCACTCACTCAACCTATTTATATTTGTCTGCAACCTCCTTATGTCCTCTTCACAACATACTTTCCTATGTATCTTTGTGTCATCTGCAAATTTAGTGACCATGCCTTCACTCCTCTCAACTAAGTCATTAATATAGATTGTGAAAAGTTGAGTCCCCAGTACAGACCCCTGCAGGACTCCACTCGTCACATCCTACCAATCAGAAAAAGACCCATTTACGCATACTCTGTTTTCTGCCAGCCAACCAATCTTCTTTCCATGCTAATATGTTACACCCTGCAATATGAGCTTTTAAATTCTGTAATAACCTTTGATGTGAGACCTTATGAAATGCCTTATGGAAACCCAAATACAGCACGTCAACAGACTTCCCTTTATCTACAGCGCATGTTATTCCTTCAATGAACTTGAATAAATTGGTTAAACATGATTTCTCTTTCACAAAACCATGCTGACTCTTCCCAATTACCTTGTGTTTCTCCAAGTGTCCAGCTATAACCTCATTAATGATCGATTCTAACACCTCCCCCACAACAGACGTCAAGCTAACTGGCCTATAATTTCCTGATTTCTGCCTCCCTCCCTTCTTGAAAATAGAGGTTATATTTGCTACTTTCCAGTCTGATGGAACCTTTCCAGAATCTAGCAATTTCTGGAAAATTAACACCAACACATCTACTGCCTCATTAGTCACCTCTTTTAAAACCTAGGGTGAAGTCCACCAGGGCCCGGAGACTTGACTACCTGCAGCTCCATCAGTTTGCTCAGTACCGCTTCCCTAGTGATTGTAATTTCACCAAGTTCCTCTCTCCCTTCCACCTCCTGATTTACAGCTATTTGTGGAATGTTTTTTGTATCCTCTATAGTGAAGACAGAAGCAAAATATTTGTGCATTTCATTTATGGGATGTGGGCATCACTGACAAGGCCAGCATTTATTGCCAATCCCTAACTGTCCATGTTCAGAGAGCATTTAAGAGTCAACCTCATTGCTGTGAGTCTGGAATCACATGTAGGCCAGACAGACTAGGTAAGGGCAACATATTTCCTTCCCTAAAGGACATTAGTGAACTAGGTGGTTTTTACAACAATCGACAATGGTTTCATGGTCATCATTAGACTTTTAATTCCAGGTTTTTATTGAATTCAAATTTCATCATCTGCCATGGTGGGATTTGAATCCAGGCCCCCAGAATGTTTACTGGGTCTCTGGATTATTAATCCAGTGACAATAACACTACACCACTATTATTTATTAATTCCCCACTGTCACTCTCTAGAGGATAAACCCTCATTTTACTTACTCTTTTCCTTTTTAAATGCCTATAGAAACTCTTGCTATCCATTTTTACATTCCTAGCTAGCTTCCTCTCATACTTTAATTTCTTTCTCTGCCATTCTTTATATTCTGACCAATCATCTGACCTGCCACTCATCTTTGTGCAATTATATGCTTTTTCCTTAAGTTTGACGCTTTCCTTAACTTCTTTAGTTAATCAAGGATGGAGGGTCCTCCCCTTAGAGTTTGAAAGATATATAAAGATATGAAGATATTGGTAATATGATACTTCTATAAATTATTTCAATCCTTCTCCATTATTCCTGTTGGCATCAACAATAATGATCCCAGGTAACTCATAAAGGTAAATTTACTGTCATCCTGCCAATTACGTAGGAAATTATAGAATTACACTAGTATTTTAATGCATGTAAGATGTTGTCCATTGGTAATCTTTCGATCTTATATATTCATGTCTTTAGTACTATGTGAGGCTCCAAGGATCATGTACAAATGTATACTTTGAATTGACAACAATAGATTACATTGTGAGAGTCCCCTTAGCTTGGGAATAAAAATAAATTAAATTAACATAAAAAAAAGAAAAATGTTAACTTTTCCATACTGATGTACACGGGATGTAACTGTTAAACCAACAGCAAGAATTTCTGAGTAAACGCTAAACGTAACAGGATTACAATTATCCTATCATTAACATGAAGTTGAGCATGTTTAGTGTGACGGTATTACAGCATTAATCTGGGAGGGCAGTCACAGGGATAAGGATGGTATAGGTTTACGCAAATAGGCAGAACAGTTACTGATAAATGAACAGCATAAGTAAACTACCTTGGATTGTTGCTTATATATCTTTCTAGGGAATTTCTGATTTCCAGTGATTTCTCCTAAGACTCTGAGCAAACAGGTCCTCTCTATTGATCCCATCTATCCCACAGAATAATATGTTCATGTTTCAAACTGTATTTTTTGCTAATGTAAAAAGCAATGTATCATTGTATATCCTTCCTTATATTGTCTTATAATTTGTCTGATGGTTTTCACTTCCCATTTATCTAATTATTTTCTAGTTCTATTAATTTAAAACATCTCTGAATGAATTCTACTTCAACCACAGTCAAGAAGCTCAATCCCATCCAAAGCTGCCAATTAATTAGTGCCCCATTCGCCACCTTAAATATTCACTCCCTCCACCATGGGACAACCATGTCTGCAGTGTGCGTCATCTAGAAAACCAACTTGCCAAGCTTCTTTAACAGCACCTTTCAAACCATGATCTCTACAACCTAGGAGAAGAAGGGCAGTAGGCACATGGGAACACCACCATTTGCAAGATTGCCTCCTGACTTGGAAATACATCACTGTCCCTTCATCATCGCTGGGTCAAAACCCTGGAATTACCTACCGCAACATTCTGGGAATAGGTGCAGCACACTGATTGCAGCAGTTCAAGAAGGCTACCACTATCTTCTTAAGGGCAATTAGGGATGGGTAATAAATGTTGGCCTTGCCAGTGATGTCCTTGTTCCATGAATGAATAAGTTAAACAAAAATACAATTGAAATTTGGATATTTAAAATATAAGCTTCTAATTAATCCCTGGAGTTTCACATGGGTACTATAGATTTGTATATGAGGTCAAAGAGTTTACCTATTGAAAACATTGTGCATCCATTAAACCAGTGAGACTAAAGCATTCACCTTTATTACAGAGTAAATCAGGCTACAACTTTCAGTGATCACAGTGTAAGCAGTTAAACATGGAAATCTGGAAGTTGCCATCAGAGTTGCTCCACACTGGTGTGAAGTTGTTGTACTTATACAATAGTTACAAACAAATTAAACAGGAAAAGTTAGAGAAAAGCAAAAAACTGTGAATGCTGGAAATCCAAAACAAAAATAAAAATACCTGGAAAAACTCAGCAGGTCTAGCAGCATCTGCAGAGAGGAACACAGTTAACGTTTCAAGTCTGTTCTGTTGAAGAGTCATTTGGAAAAGTTAGAGCATGACCATTCCAGTGTAAGGATTATTTTTAATGATATGATAAGTATTAATTACTGCAAAACAACCTCCCTTGCAGTGAAAATTAACTTTTATAAGCATGGAGTCTCCTCTATCAGATTTTAATTACTGCTGGAGATATTTTTCAAAAACTAAAAATTTTTTTTAAAAAAGCTTTTGGACTGAATTTTGCGTTTGAAGGGCGGGTGGGCGCGGGTGGGCCCAGCCAACTCGGCGACGGGCGGGCAGCCGATCCCCGCCGCCGAAACGGGCTGCGCTGCCATTTTGCGTGGGCGGGTCAATTAACGCCCGCTCAGCACGGTTCCGACTCCCGTGGTCATCGGGAAAATTAAATCGGCAGCGGGTGTGTTCAGACCGCTGGTTCCAATGGGGAACCGGCAGTCTGTATAAAGTACGGCCAGGCCTCCTTTAGGCTGTTCACCATGGCCAGTCAGCGGGCAGCACAAGAGGTGAGGGCAGAGGAGGAGGAGGGGGGCAGGCTGCAGGTTAGGCCAGGGTGGGGGGGCACTGTGGCCCTTGGTTCTCAGATGCCTGCTTTGCTATCCTCCTAGAAGAGGTGTCCAACCATCGGGATGTCTTGTTTCCGGAGGATGGGAGGAGGAAGGCTCCCCACATCACCAGGCAGGCGTGGCAGGAGGTGGCAGAGGCTGTTAGCTCTCAAGATGCTGTGTGGCGCACAGGAACCCAGTGCCGCAAACGCTTCAATGATTTGCTGCGCTCTGGAAGGGTGAGTACCATGTCAGCCTTGGCCATTTGACCCAGCAGGTAGCCTTAGCCTTTGAGCGCCCCCCCTCCACCCCATGTCTTAGTGTTGTTACTGCATTTGGCACACGCTGGCTGGGCAAACAGATAGTGACCATGCTTACATCAGCCTTAGTGGTTGAGGAGAAGATGGGTTCTCCCCGCAGCATATTTTGGTGTTTGTCGCACTTGAGTAGTCTGGTGGCAACCTGCAGGGGAGGCAGCTAGACACACACTCAGAACTCCAACACATGTCATATTGATGGTGATGAGATGGTGGAAGGGGAGCCTCAAGGTGTTGTGGCCAAGGGCCATCTGCTGGCATCAGCACCGCACCTAGTTGCACCTCCTTGCCATGGGCGCTAAGACCCATGTGTTAATCAAAGTGATGGACGCCGAATGTGTCCAAGGTGTCCGTTGGGGGAGGGGGTTGGGAACAGCCATACTATCTTCTGGTGACTGATCAACAGTATGTGGACAGGAGCCGCTGAAGGCCGCAGATGGGCCACTGTGGTTGGGGTGCGCCGTGCGCGTGCAGAGTACATGAGCGAACAGCCCCAATAAATGCTCTTCTCTGTTCTGCAGGCAAAAACTGAGAGCAATATACGGGAGTGCCAGCGGACTGGTGTTGGGCACGCCCTGCTCCAGCGCGTCACCACCTACGAGGAGCAGGCCATGGAGCTGGGGAGGAGGCAGGCGGCCAGGGCGGAAGGTGTCGGCGAGGCTGGGATCCAGCAGCCAGGTATTTGAGGGCCACAGTCCCATCCACTCTGTCTCCCCACCATTCAAACCACTGATGGTTGCTGCAATCGTTAATGCAGCAACACTGCTCATTCACAGACTGATACAGTCAGACGTGTGGGTCATACACAAAGGTCCCTCGGCCCCTTGAGGATGTGCGTCTCTAGCACCTTCCAAAGTCACCTTATCCCATTTGTGACCACTACCCCATGGCCTAACATACCATGGCATCGCTGCTGCACATCCAAAGACTTATTGCACCTTAGGATGGTTTGTACCTCCACCACCCTTTCAGCCAATGCATCCCACATTACTCTGTCCAAAAGGTCCTCAGCACCTCACCTGTCAACCTCATGGCACTCAGCTTAAATAAATGCCACCACGTTAGTCATCCCTGCGCCAAGGAGAAATGTTGCCTTCTGCCCACCCGTTCTATACCCCTCATAGCGGTATGAAGGTCAATAATGTGACCTGTCAGTCTCCTGTGATCCACAGCAAATGTCGCAAGTGTTTGCAATGTTTCCACATCACTCCAACTCTCCAGGCCAGCATGCATCCAGATCAGGAACCTCTGCACTCTTTCCACTCCAATGCCATCCCTCCCATGAAGCGCAGGTCACAACTGAACGCAGAAGTGCAGATGTGGCCTCGACAGCGTTTTCTGCACTTGCAACATGACCTTCATTTTCCTACATTCTATTCCTCGGCTAATAAAGGCAAGTCTGGCTTCGACCTTGTTAAACGCCTCATGTTCCTGTTCTGCTACCTTAACGGGTCTGCCCAGCAAGGTCCCTGTAATCATCCTGACTTCCCACGGTCCTTCCATTACTCATGTATTTCCGTACCTTGCTTGTCTTTCCCAAGTGCTTAACCGCACACTTATCCACATAACATTCCATGTGACATTCCTTAGGCCATCTGACCAGCCTGTCTGTATGCGCGTGTAATGTCTGGGCCTCCTCTTGACTATTTTCCACCCCACCAATGTTCATCTCCTTAGGTTCTTGAAGGGTGAGCGACTTATGAGGCCGTGGGGGAAAGAGATGAAAGGTGTTACTGACTGAACGCTAACTGATGCACTGCCCTTGTTGTTAATTTCAGCATCACCACCGCATGGCCGTGGCCAACAAGACCGGAGCCCCTCTCCACACCTGAGGGGCAACACTTGCAACTTGTGTCACATCCTTTCAGCGAGCCAGGCACCAGCGCAGTGACAAACACTTTGGTGCGGATTATGACGTCGGCTAGTGTCCCGGGGCACAGTGGAGAGGGCACTTCCCAATCGCTGGAGGAGATGGCATGGATGGAGAGTGCCGATGGTGCCAGCAGCCGGAGGACTTCAGGGGACCAGGCACATGCTGAGTCCGGCAGTGATGATGTGCCTCTGGAGATGCCAACCATGCAGCAGCTGCAGGACAAGCGGCAGGGTGTGCGGGAGCATCTGGCAGGCTTGCATGAGGGTGTGCTTCACTTGGTCTCTGTGGTGGAGGAGTCCAGGCAGAGTGTCAGTGATGGCATGAATCTCAGGACAGACCTTCAGGCTTCCTCCATTGAGAGATTGACGACTGTCATGGAAAGGGGCTTCAAACGGATTGCGAATCTTGTGATTGGGTTATGCTCTGACCTGCAAGCCCTCACAGCGCTAATGGCCACAGGTGGTCATTCGCAACGTGGGAGATGTTCTGGGCACCAAGTGTCGCCGCTCGGTGCCCATCCATCTGCGGTGAGCAGGGAGGTCCAAAGTGACCTCACGTCGGCGCAGCAGCTGCCTGTCGTCGCTGCGAGCTCCTCTCAGGGCGCACCGGATGAGGGCAGCAGCTCCTCCGCTCCTCTGCCAGTGAACGTTGCATCCGTTGAGGCTGCGACAACTGGGGAGGTGCCAGTTCTGGAACTGGCCACTCCCTCCCAGGCGGGGCCAGCACAGGTTCCACAGGCCAGAGGACGGCCGCCAAGGTCATCGAGGCCAACAAGACAGCAGAGTCAGCAGGCTGTCTCACAAGTCACTCTGAGCAATGGGGCGGCACCTAGGCATAGCACCCGCAAACGTAAGCATAAGGCACGTTAGGCACTCAACGGGTATGTCACTGGTGATTTTGTGTTGGCCCTAGATTAGGGAATATAGAATTATGTACATCAGAGCGACGTTTGTGCTTTATTTTGGTGGGAATAAAGTCCACTTTTCTGACCATGGCTCAGGGTGTTTCCTTTGTGCTGCATTTGTCTGTTTCACAGACATCTCATGAGTGTTTGAGTGGACATTGATGTTTCTGTACTAAGCTCTTAGTTGCAGCTGATGAGGTGGAACATGTAGCACCTAAGTGCGACGTGTGGAAGTGCCAGGCAATGCTGGTCCTGCTGATCTATGTGTGTGGAGATAGCTGAAGGTTCGCTGGATTAAATTGTCCCGGGTGTCCCTGCCTCCTTGGCGTAGTAGCGGGTCGGCGTGCTGCCCCTCATCATCGCCCTGTGCTTCCTCATCCTCTGAGGCACTGCTGGATTCATCATGTGCAGCCTCATCCACTGCGCCAAGGTCTTCATCATCAACTGCATCCCCCCTTTCCAGTGCAAGATTGTGCAGAAGGCAGCATGCTACCACTATCACAGAGACGCGATCTGGGGGGTACTGGAGTGCGCCCCCTGAGCTGTCCAGGCAATGGAAGCGCATCTTGAGAAGACCGATGGCTCTCTCCACCACAGCCCTTGTGGTGCATTGGCTCCTATTGTAGCGCTCCTCAGCTTCTGTTCTTGGATGGCGGAAAGGCGTCATGAGCCACCTTCTGAGGGGATAGCCCTTGTCACCCAGCAGCCAACCATCCAGCCGGGCTGGAGCACTGAAGAGCACCGGCAGCTGCGAGTGTCTGAGGATGTAGGCGGCGTGGGAGCTGCCTGGGTACCTTGCACAGACTTGTAAAATCTGCATCCTGTGATCACACACTATCTGTACATTCATGGAGTGGAAGCCCTTCCTGTTGACGAAGGCACCGAGCTCACTTGCTGGCACCTTGATGGCCACGTGTGTGCAGTCTATTGCACCCTGGACACGGGGGAAGCCAGTAATGGCCGCGAAGCCTCTGGCTCGCTGTGCCTGACTTGCCTGGTCGCAGCGGCAGTGGATGAATGTCAATGCCCGTCTGAACAGAGCGTCTGTAACCTGCTTGACACAAGTGTGGACGGCTGATTGGGAGACACTTCAAAGATCACCCACCGAGCCCTGGAAGGAGCCAGATGCATAGAAGTGGAGGGCAACTGTGACCTTCAGAGTCGTTGGCATGGGGTGTCCACCCACACAGTTAGGGGAGATCTCAGGGCCAATCATCTGACTGATATAGTTGACTGTCTCCCTTGACAAATGGAGCCTCCTTCGGCACTGCACCTCAGACATATTAGGGTAGCTGCTTCACTGCCGGTATACCCTGGCAGTTGGATGGTATTTTCTTCTGCGGCGCCTTCCACCTTGGTTAACCTCTTGGCCCTGCGCTCCTTGTTTCTGTGCCTGGCCTCTGAAAGGTGGCTTCCCTGGAGGCTGATTGTGCACTCCTGGCCTCCTCCTTATTTTATCCCTCCCTTCTTCCTCAGAGGAGCTGCCTCCAGTGGAGATGTCAGAACCCATACCCAGGCTAAATGGAGGCCTCCGGAAAGCTGCAGGCCCGATAAAGATTACTGTCTGCAGAGTGCTGAGCTGAAGCTTCAAAGTACAGAGAAAGCTATTGGAAATCGAGCTGAACTGCTAACAATCACACAGGCAAGTTTAAAACACTTTCTGCAATAAATACTTCAGAAAAACATGAACAACCCCTCTGAGCCCACATATCCCGCCCATGGATGAGGTTTGTTAAAAAATCAGTTACCCGCCTGCTCGTTGGGCCCGTGCACCAAGGCGAAGATCACACGTGCTCCTCAAAATCGGCTTCAATTGCTGAGTTAAGGGCCTTAACAAGGCCTTTAATTAATGGCGGGCGCGCGTCATGCTTCATAGCGTACCTGCCCACCTAAATATCACGATGCTGTGCGCTGACTTTGGGACGCTTGTGCGTCGTCAGCACGCAACATTTTAAGCGCTGATGTGTGGGCTCTGCCACCTGCACGTCAGCCACAAAATTCTGCCCTTTCTTTCTGACTCCTTCCCCTGTTTCTTAATTCCATCTTTTCCTCTTTTTGCTCTCTGTACATGATTTGGATTGAACTAAATACCCCAATTTAGACTTCATAGTTCAGGCTCTGTGGCACTCAGTAATAAGTTTTCAATCTGATTGGTTGAGGAGATAGACAGTTGCTTAACTGTTCACACAGGTCCCAGATCCCCCATAGAGGTTGCCATGCTGAAATGACTTTCCAGTCACAGCAATGTTGAGGTTTATATTTTAAATAGCCAAAATTGAATTGTATTTTTGTTTAATTTATTCATTGTTTAATTTATTCATTAGAAATTCTGTTGGCAATGGTAACTGTAATGAACAGTGAGCAACATTAGTTCACTGCCAATGGCAAAGTCCATCCCAATATTTTTCTAAGAATTATATAACAAAACATGCAGGTGAATTTTTAAAGCTTGGAAATTGTGGCCTGGAATTTGGATGGGCTGTGATTACCCTGGGATTATGCCTGCTGGTACTCTCAAGCACTGGCCCCTCGAGGGTATGGGGATCAGTGAGCTGGTACTTCATTTGCATCGGCTCTGTCAGTGCCACCGATTTTCCAGTACATGCCAGCCCTCATAGACCAGAAATTCTGATGCTTGCTGATGACGAGGAAAGGGGTGTGTGTTCCTTTCCTTCAATCCCTTAAGATATGATTTTTCTATCCCTTTGTATCAGTGCCAGTAACCATCGGCTCTTACGTTTGCCAGTTCTTTAAGTACTCAGGCCACTTTCTTTGCTCACTTGTGCCCTTCTGGAAGTTGGTATCCTTCACCTCACTTACAATGTAGCTTCTGAAAATACACCTGGTTCCACTGAGTTTGAGGAAGCAGGAATACCCAATGTAAGGACTCCCCACCTCCAACTGACCCACTCTGATTATATCTAGGATGGAAGTATGCTCCCTTATAACTTTCTATTAAATATGGACCCACCATATTTTGGTTTGACTCATTTCTGAGGCCTTCTGCTGCATACCCATTGGAGGTCAGTCAAGGTAGAACTAGATTCTTTCCCAAAGAATAGCCAACCTGTGGAACAGGTTACCAGCTTGTGTAGTAAATGTTGATTTGCTGTATTTCTTTAAGAAAGAACAAACTTTATCTTTTCTGGCTGATGTGAAGATCGCCTCATATAAGAAATAGATATCTCATAATGTAACTCCTCCTGGGCTAGCTTTGACCATCAGGTAGAAATTTTGATTGTTCTTTTTGTATTGTCAGTAATGCACGTGCCTTTCAGTTTGAAGTTGAACTGGCGTAACTTCTGACTTCAGTTCTATTATGTTTTAACCAATAATGAAACATCTCTACTGCTAGACCAAGTGACTCTTTACTGTTTTCATTTCATAATGACTAGAATATAACTCATATACAAAGAACAAAGAGCAGCGAAAGGCTGATTTGTGTTAGTTCTGAAGGTTAAATCTTCCTTAAACCTTCAACTTGGAGTAAAGTTTAATAAAGCAAAGTTTAGGCTGGTCCTGACATTCATTATTTCCAGAGAGTATTTTGGAGCGGGAAAATCATTATTGGGCCTAGCTACAGCCTAGCCTGAGGAAATTTCAATATATGGGAGCATCCCATCAAATAAGAATGAATGGATTCTTTTTTCCATGTCTTATTTTATATGTGTTTGATTATACTGGTCGATGAGGTAGAATGTATTTAATTACTTTTACATTGTTTAACTAGCAACTTAGATGATTTCTGTACAGCTCAAGCACTAAAATAGAAGGTAATGTATATTAAATACATAATACATGACCACCCTCTTTGGAAGATAATTTGTCTCCAGTGTAACCCTAGAGCCTTTTTTATTCCTCATTATGGCCTTTATGATTCTGAGCAATGAAGAAGTCAGTAAAGTGAAACAGCATGAGTATTAAATGTATTGTGTACACTCTCCCAACTTGATACTCAATTAACAAACGATCTTATTTCACCCCTCTCCTAACTATACTCAGTTCTGCCGAAGGGTCATGAGGACGCGAAACGTTAACTGATTTCTTCTCCACCGATGCTGCCAGACCTGCTGAGTTTTTCCAGGTAATTCTGTTTTTGTTTTTAATCTTCCAGTTTACTACATTATTAACAATGACATCTTGTACAATAACTGGAGTTGAGTGAGTGGATTGTAGTGCCCTTGTATAAATAGGGCTTTTGCTCCTGGCTTGTGATGCTCAGCTGAACAGAAAGGAACAAAAAGGAAGATGGGGAAGAATAGCTGAATCTAAAAATTCTTGACCTCAACACGCTCCTTCTGTTACAAACTGCTACAGTTTTAATTTGTTAATTTATGGCCTTAACTATGTTCATTTTAAGCAGTCAGAACATTTTTGTCTAAAATAGTATCCACTCTATGCATTTACACATTTGGTGTGGACCGTATCGAATGCCATTTTGGTGAGGGTATTAGCATGGGTGCTAGGGGCATGCACTGAAAATATGAAGAATAGGTAAATTATGATGTCAGCCAGCGTGTAACACTGGTTTGACTATAGCATAGCTACTGCTATCTTCAGTTGTGTCCCAACATGTCCTGCAAGTGAAGGAAGTACGTCAGTGAGTGCAGTGCAATGCATTTGGGTGATGTGGCTGTCATGGTTGAACATCTGACTGTGTGCAAGCTATGAGATGTGGATGGGAGGCTTGCAGCAGTGCTAAGTGTGTGAGGCTGAGGTGAAGCCATGGTTATTAAGTATGTATTGTGATTGATGGAAATTGTTGGTGAAAGACAGAGGAGTAATGAATTGAGCAGTCCCTAAGGCTAGTGGTACAGTTGAAGGAATGTGGCAATTGAAGATACATTCACTAACCTTGACCACTCATCTGCGATCACTGAATTCTTTTGGGACTGCCTCCAGGACCTCAGGGTTACCCTGCTGGCATTGACCTACATGACTATCTGCTCCCAATGTTTTCTTAGGGCAGAATTTTGCCGTCGGTGTGCCGGGGCGGGCATGACACGCCGAAACATAAAATGATGCGCGATGAGGTTGGACATGTGTCCCGACGTCATTTCGATATTTCATTCGGCAAGCGCATGCTGAAGGCGGATGCATGCCCGCTGAACTATCAATGGCCTATTAAGACCATTAAAAAAGTAATTAAACTTATTAAGAACACTACCTGTCCAACCTTAAGGTTGGCAGGCAGGCGAAGAGCCCAAGCGGCCTTCGCATTTCTCAGGAAACCTCATCCATGGGCGAGATGAAGTTTCCTGAAGGTTTTATAAAATAATTAAATACATTTTGCAAACCTCAAAAACATGTCCCAGCTCATGCAACATGTTTGAATAAATTTTTACTTTATTTATTAAACACTTTTATAATCCATTCAATCACCCTGAGGCAGGTCTGTGTCTCAGGGGGATCACTGCGCTCTTTCGCGCGCATGCTCAAAAGAGCACAGGCCCCGACTCTCCCTCCCCCCACCGCGCTGAGTGCTACCGGATGTGCGTTACGCTGGGCGGGCCTTAATTGACCCGCCAGCGTAAAATGGCGGTGCGCAGCCGATCACAGTGGTGATCGGCTCCACGCCCGCACCCGCCCCGCCCCACCCACCCACCATAGGAAAAATGATCTCCTTAGAATTTGTCTGCAGTGCCTCCTGGCCCCCTGTGAATAGAGGGCCTCTCTTCTTCTGTTGACTCCATGTACCACAACCTCCAGTACTGAAACCCGGATTCTTTTCCATATCAAAGTCACTTGCACAATGAATTTCAGCACCCGCTCCAGGCAAAATGCACCTCCCCTTTAAGAGGTGTTTTTAAGTAGCACAGTCTAACTTGAGCTTGTGCTATCTACTCTTGAGTTTGCTCCCCGTACTCAGGCATGTAGCCAATCAGCAGCACATTCAACGCTGCATGCATGCTGCAATCATATACATTGCCAAACAGTACCAAGTTTGCAAGCAGCCTGCATCAGAACATCGCACGTTAATTGTGCATCACAATCCTCGAAGCTGTTTTCAGGCCTTATCCAATTTTTCCTCCATGTTATATTCAAATTTAAGTTTACAAAATGCTGTTAATTAATCTGAAGAATTGCCCTTGTTGCGTCTGGGAGCCCAGTTTAACTGATGGTAATTTATATTATTATACTTCAAATATTAGACTCCTGATTGCACCAATGCCTTCAAAACCTACATTTCAAATAATTGGGGATGGGGCAGGAGAGAAAGAGGAGTAGATAAAAGAGCACATTAATGACTGTTATAACATGCAGCTAAGGCAATGCAAATTACATTGTAACAAATGTATTTGAATCGAAACATTCTGAGCACTTATAGCTTTCTTAATTCTAACTTCCGAAAAGGTCACAAGTCCAGATAACATCTACACTAGTACATTCTATGCTGATTAATATGTTGAGTAATTAAATTTACAGCTAGACACTACTGTAAAAGAGTTAAAAAAAATTGTAAATTGTTGAACAAAATCTAATATTGTGTCGTTGCTCATCATATAATTCATTTAATTTCTTAACCATTGTCTTTCCATAAAGAAGCTGAAATAATTTTAGTTGATATTTCACCCCGTTTGTTACTTAATTCATTATCATTACTTACGTCCCTTACGATTTCACTTTCAGCTACATATCCCTCAACGGTCTTGAATGATGAAGAGTAATTTTAATGATAAAATAGAAATTATTATAGCATTTAAATTTATTCCAAGACAGGCAAGAAAGAATTATTTACCTCTCTTTGTGTTCCTTGTGTTATTTTACAACATTCAACAGTGCAAATAACGCCAGACTATGTTGTTTCTAATAGAACGACTGAATTGAAGGTTGCAAAGAAAATTAAGTATTTCTGTACAGATTAACCTAAAAGCACATCCTATTAATCACGATAGGACCAAACATATTGGACCTGAATCTCCCCTGCCTGCATGATTTAGGTGCCTAGGCCAAATGATTTATGCTCTTATTTCAGGTACAAATGGAGTATTTTATTTGCTCATTGAATTGCCTCTTGCCCCTAATCTGCAACAGTGTTAGGAAGCTAAGACTGTAATACTTGAAGAGATGGGGGAGGGAATTAAAGAGGGAACGGGATATTTTTAAACAGACCATATTTTTCATACCCTGTCATTTTTGCTTTTGTGTCTGATAATCAATAAACATCCCGACAGCCACTATTACAGTTCTTATACAGCCATTTAGCAAAGTATCTTGTGGGAGGAAAATGAAATCCAGTTAGCTGTACAATGTACAAAATAAATGTAAAAACTCTTTTGTGCCCGCATTCTGTTCCTGAGCTTGTTGGTTGGTGCCAATGGCCTAGGGTCCCCTCTTCCACATAGGACTCTTCTCTGTTTTGTTTCTTCCCTTTTAAATAAGAATTGTGAGAACTTATAAAGAAACAATTATTCTGTGTTTGCATCTCACCCCCAACTCAACATTGAAATAATAAAATCTTTTATGACTTATATTAAGCATAGAGGCCCAAATGACCAAATATGTGCAATGAATGGTCCACTAGACTGAAAAAGCCAAACCGCCTGTAAAATTGTGTTACTCTATCATGTTACCATTGGTCCATGGCAAAAGTGATACAGTTGTTATTTAGGCTCAGTAATGCATTTATAACATTGTTGATATATCTGTGGATAGCATATTAGCTGACACTGCAAATGGAACAGTGCTAGCTGATGTTGTGTATGGAGCCCTCACCTCAGATGCTGTCCCCCTTCCTTTCAAAAGTGTTAACATCACCACAAAATTCCACCCACAAACCTTCTGTCATTGTACACTACTATACCACCTTCATCCTAACTTTCCTCTCCATGGCTGTGAAGGCATTGTTGCCTTTCAAATCAATGTAAGGGACATAACTTGGAAAACTGAGTTTGTGGCAGAGACGTAAGACAGTGGCTTTGGCCTTCCCAATGTTTAGCTCAAGGAAGTCATGGGTCATCCAGGACTGGATGCCAGACAAGTAGTGAAGCAACACAGAAGAAGTGGAGGGAGACGGTGGAAAAGTACAGCCTGTCAACAATGCCCACATGGAAGCTGATCCCATATCTGTACATGATGTTGCCAAGGAGAAACATGTGATGAGGAACAGAAGGGGGCCAAGATGGAACTTTGGGAGCTTTCCAAGCTTTACAGTCCTGTCAACTGTTAAGTTTAGTGGTTGGCACAAAAGCTTAATGGTGCTACAAAATCTTTTAGAATGTCCATGGACTAAGCAGTCCCTTTTACTGTTCTTAGACAGGTGCGGTGGTACTTTTAGGCTTTTAATATATCTGTTAGTAGATGTTGATAAAATGCTTCCCCTACAATTATTTATTAATTGTAAATTAATTGTAAAAGTGATGGAGCAATGGTGACTAAACAATCCATTTCTAGAGATGTTCTAACTTTGATTGTATAGATAAGAGTGGAACCAAGTAAGGACAGTACCAGCCAGCTAGACAATGTAAGACAGGAGTTGAAGGAGGATTCTATGTTTTACTGTCTTAAAGCCTGTCGAGAGGTCTAGAAGGAGAAGGCAGGATAGTGCACTTTGGTTTCACATAATAGAACATGTCATTTGTGACTTTGATTAAAGACATTTCAGTGCTATTAAAGAGATGAAAACCTAATTGAATAGGTTCAAACATGGAATTGCGGGAAAGAAGGGCATTAATTTAAAAGGCAAAAATGCTTTCACAGCCACAGAGGAGAAAGGTGGATTGAAGACGGTGAAGTCGTGTACAATGACAGAAGGTTTTAGAGTGAATTTTTTGTAGTGATATTGACAATGTTGAAAGGAAGGGGGGCAGCATCTGACATGAGGAATTCACATACAATGTCAGCTAGCATGTGGAAACAGAAAGGGAGGTTGGGTGGTCAGTTTGTTTAGTGGCAATGAGATCAAGGAAGCAGGAAATTGGTGTCATAAACAGGATGAGCTGGGATAGAGCATGAGGGGAGATAAGAGAGAAACTAGAGAAGGGCAAGTTCAGGAATAGGACAGGGATGTACCTTGTTATAGTTTGGCTTGGTGGGAAAGTAGAAGGGTGGAATGCAGCAGAGGCAACTAAATGGATGATCTCAATTTTAGTAGCAAAGGAATCCATGATCGTCTCGCATTTGAGCTTGGATGTAAGGGCAGAGGGGTAGCAAGTGCTAGTGAAGAAAAGAAGCCAGGGATTATCTTTGCTCTCCAAGATGATTCAAGAGTTAGTGAATGGTTTGGGAATAGGAGAGAGAGAGAGAGACCCAGTAGTGCTCAGTGTAGTCAAGCCAGAGATGTTCCACTTAATGCCAAAGTAATTTGCAAGCCAAATATACTTTATTACTCATAAGCAATTTTTTTGGTAATTAACGTAGCTTATAAGACATTATTGATTTAACAAAATATTGAAATTAGATCTAACTGTTAGCTATGTGTCCAGAACTGTAAATAGATTACGTTTTGTTTAAGTTTAATGGTATTGAGTTAACTCAAGCAGCCAATCAGGCAGGAGTGTTTAAAAGTTCCATTATGGAGTTATTATTCTGCTAAACCTAATGTGAGCAGGTGATACTTTCTAATCAAAGTCACAAATTATATCCTCTGTAACTGTGATCATAGAGCATTGTCCATTTTTGTCCTTTTAGACTTTCCTGGAGCCTTAGACACAGTTGATCACACCACCCTGTCTTTTCTTGGCCCATTATTATCTTACTGTAGTTGGAGCATCTCCAGCAATAGCTTCTATATGCTTCTCTCCTGGTCCCATAACATCATAATGAGATGCTGCAACTATAACATTTTTTGGGAAGCCATAGTCTAGTCTGAGCTCACCTTGGGCTAAGAAAGAAAAGTGGTAAGTAAATAATCTTCAGTCACAGTGACTAGAAAAGTTTTTTTTTCCACAAAATCTTCATGTGATAACATTACATTTTGTAGTGTAAGAGTGCCATCTTCTGCACTGGCATTCATAAAACAGATTAATTCAGCTGGTCCTTTTCAAACCTTGTCATACAATAAAATCACACAGTTATCCTATCCACAATTATCACATCAGCAGTGTAAAATAGCAATGGATTCACTAGACTGGCTGTAAAGTGAAGGGAATTGTAGGGACATTGTGAGTAAAATGCCTGAAGGATTCCTTTTAAAATTTGTAGGAAAGGTGCTTTAAAATGGAATAATAGCTTGAAAGCTGACCACACAAAATTTACTGTTCAACAGAATGCTAGGAAAATATTTTCAGCTAGCACAACTGAAGCTAATTCAATTATCACCCAGGCTTTTGGCCATGGAAGTTCCCAGATAAATTGTTCCTAAAAGTATTCTAAGCTAAGCACCATAAAGAAATTAATGCCATAAAAGGCCTCAAGTAATGATGTCAGAAAGGATTGTGTTTGTAGTATAATCATTTCCTAGTGGTATGAGATCCCATTATTCTTAGCTCAGGTCTCAAGTGGAATATTTAATGGAACATAAGCTTATTTAATTTCTCCCCATTAATGTGAAAAACTTGAGAAATGTAAAATTGACAGGGAAAACGAGGTTAAAAAAACATAAACACAAATCTATCTTGCTGGGGGGAAAGTCATGTCCCAGAGACTGAGTGACAATCATAGACTCCACGTTTATCAGTTTTGATTGACAAAAGGCAGCAAGTCCCTCTGGCATAGTTTACGTGAATATAGGGAGATTGCTTGCCCTTTGAAATTAAATTAAAAAACAGAGGGCTGTTACACCCATCCCCTCCATTGGAAGGCAATAAGGAGTCAGTAGTAGTAGCGGTTGTAAATATGTAGCAACATTTTCTAGATGCAATAAGCTGCTTCTCTCTTTGTCTTTGTAGGAGTAATGACACATCAAGTTGCTTGAATAATTTTGGCTACTCATTTTAAGTTACCATTTAAGATTCAGGCTGCTAGATAGCTCTTGTTATGATATGATTTATATGTACCCTTAAGATAACATATCTTAAACTGCTGTCAATCCCTAGGGGAGGTGATGGCGTAGTGGCATTGTCACTGGACTAATATTCCAGAGACCCTGGGTAATGCTCTGGGGACCTGGGTTTGAATCCCACTGTGGCAGATGGTGGAATTTGAATTCAATAAAAATCTGGAATTAAAAGTCTGATGATGACCATGAAACCATTGCTGATTGTTGCGAACACCCCTCTGGTTCACTAATACCCTTTAGGGATGGAAATCTGACATCCTTACTTGGTCTAGCCTACATGTGACTCCAGACCCACAGGAATGTGGTTGACTCTTAACTGCCCTCTGAGAATGGGCAATAAATGCTGGCCTAGCTAGTGACACCCACATCCCATGAGCAAATGAAAAAAAAAAGGATGTGATGTAGTAGCCCCATGACTCTGCACTGAGAATACAGCAGCAGATGTGGAAGTCTGATGTGCTTTATGTATATAGTCTTATTTACATATAAAGAACCTACAATATTGTTTTACCAATCCTTGTCATACAATTGGTACATTTATGTCGAATAGAAGAACATAATAGCTCTGACTACCTAACTATAACGTTTTCACACAGCTTTCCTAAACCCTAAGCTGTGATTTTGTCACCAATAAACAATCTTATACTTCATGACTGGTTACCAGATTTTTTTCTTGATGATTTGACATTAAATTAATTCACTCAGCAGCTTGTAGATGCTGATTTTCTTCTCCAAGACTCCCAGCCTTGTGTCCGGTTTAGCCCTTGCCTTTGCCAAAATGGGCCTGGTAGCTTTGATTTTCCACCCATGGCCATTTTTGCTAATAGGTAGGTACCTCTTTATTTTTTTTCTTGTCAGGATGGCTCCGCAGGTGCCTTTTTTCCCCTCCTCTGTGATCATCTTGCACTCATCAGTTTTGGCAGGCTCCCATTGCATTTTTTTCAACTCTGCAACAAAATACTTTAAACCTGATCATGCTTTCTGGCAATTCTCTCCTATGAGCTTTGAAGATTGATTTCAAGGCAATTCTTTCTTTTTTTTAAAGCATTTAAAACATTTTTTTCTTCAGAGCAGCTCAGCCACCACATGTTATGGTGCCGGCTGGGGACCTGTCACTGGAGCTTTCTTGCTGCTGCTCTCTGCATGTGCTGATCCTGATAGCTGCCTGCTTTAAAAAGTAAGTCCAGATTTTTTACTGTATCTTGCTCACCCTTCTTGTGATTTGACCAGGTCTCTTGACTCTGCCCATTCGCTCAAGTTCTTCTTTTCATCTGCACAGTTGGATCTTCTTTCCTCAGCCTTTAAAAATTTTTTTTTTTGAAATTTGTTTAGCCTTTTTGCAATCTGGCCAGGTTCCTTGACTTTGCCTTTGATCAGGTCTGGCAATGCCCTTCACATGCCCTGGCGGAATCCCTCAGCCTCCACATCTGCAATGGAGTGTTTATTTAAGTGATCTCCAACTGTGTCTTCAATTTAAGCTCATTTCTCTAAGGCCAGGCTTCAGTTTCTTTAGTTTTTCATGCTTTGAGAATCTGGGTTCCTTCTCCACCTTCTCTGGGGTTTTGGTAACCAACCTGCACTGCTACCACATTGTACAGGTTCATTTGGTAGCTCATGGAACAGTCTGGAGGCTTGTATGGTTAAACATAAACCGTTTATTGTTAATCCATAACTATGTACATATCCATGCATGGGTGCTGTCATCATGCCGGCTTCTTCCAGACTGTACTCTCAGTCTACTATCATGTGACCCTCTACATCATACGGTGGGCAGTACTGTCCTCCAGTCCCACATTAATCCTTGCTGTGCCGAACACCCTTACAGTACAATGACATGCTGCTATCCCTTAAAGGCATATTACAATAGCAGGTCACAGAATTGAAGGTTGGACTAAAACTTAAATTTAAGATGAACTAGTTAGTGTAAGAAGGGTTTGCTGAACTGACACATTCAATACTCAATCCTAGATCGGTACTGGGAATGTAAACTTCTTACAGCTCCAAGCAAGGGTATCGAGGATTTCTCTCATTCCTCGGCATATATTGATCAGGATACCGAAACCCAGCTTTCTTCCAAAATTAAATAGTTGCGTATTTATTATTTTACTTCTGAGAGGCATTCTTGTTTTTAGGACATGAGAAAATAAACACACCACTAGAACAATTTGGGCCAGAATATAACGCTCGTCAGGCGGGTGCATGCTCGACCTGACTGAGCGTAAAATGAGGCTTAATAATGTCGGGTGAGCGTCCCAACGGCATCATGTACTCGTGCGATATTTTGGTTGGCGGGCGAACATGGGAGTTGGCAGCACACCTGCCGACAGTTAAAAGGCCTATTACGGCCATTAAAAAGGTAATTGAAGGAAATTTTTTGCTACCCGTCCAACCTTATGGTTGGTGGGCAGGCGAAAAGGCCAAGCAGCTTTTGCACTTTTTAGGAAACCTCATCGACGTGCAAGATGAGGTTTCCAACAGCTATTAAAAATTAAATAAAAATTAAACTATTTCATTAATAACATGTCCCTGCTCATGTGACAGAGTCACATGAGGGTACACATGTTATAATATTTTAGAAATCTTTGCTTTTAATGTTCTAAACCTTTTGGCCAGAATATAACGTTCATTGTATGCGGGTGTGTGCCCGACCCGACCGAGCGTAAAATGACGCGTGATGATGTTGGGCGAGCGTCCCGACATCATCGCGCACTCTCACAAAATTTTGGTCGGCGGGCGTGTGCCGGAGTCGGCAGCGTGCTCATCGACAATTAAAAGGCCTTTTAAGGCCATTAAAGTTATAATTGAAAGAAATTTTTTGCTGTCCGTCCAACCTTATGGTTGGCGAAAAGGCCTTTGCAATTTTTAGGAAACCTCATCCATGGGCGGGATAAGGTTTCCAACAGAAAATAAAAATAAAATAAAAAATTTAACATTTCATTAATAACATGACCCTGCTCATGTGACAGAGCCACATGAGGGGACATGTTTTATGATATTGTTGAAATCTTTATTTTTAATGTTTTAAGTTCTTCATCTCCCTGAAGCAGCCCTGTGCCTCAGGGAGATTTTCCAGCACGCACCCACGTGCATGTGCGAACTTGCACTCTCGCCCTCCTCCCCCGCTTCCCACACAGGCAGCGCTGAGCGCTACTGTGCACGTTTTACACTGGGCCAGCCCTTAATTGGCCTGCCAGAGTGAAATCACGGTCCAGCCCTGATCGCGGACAGTGGTCAGCTCCCCAAACGCTCCCGCCTGCCCCCGCCGAGCTCACCCGACAAGGGGAAAATCCTCCCCTTGGAAAATCTTTATTTATTCATGTTGAGTATTGTCAAGCTTGAGCACTTTCTAAAATCCTGCATTCTTATTCAACATTTTCAGTAGAAACAACATTAGGGCAGGATAAAAGCTTGGGTAAAAATGATAATTCTGCATATTGGGACAATTTAGTTCGATTCTCAAATGTAGATGTCACTATTGTCTTATATTTTATTAAAGTTGTTTTTCTTTCTGTGAATTCATTAAATTCTCTGATGCCATACTGAGAATGCCAAAGGAGAACACTTGATATATTGTTATGTAATTCAGTAACAACTTGTCTGTTGGAACACATTTATCACAAGGATGACTTTTTATGTTGAAATTGTGTTATAGTGAAGGTGTTAACCTCCTTATCTTACAGCACACGTAAGCACTTTTTTGGAGGGCATATTTATTCCTATGCCCTTATTGACTGATTTGCTGATGTTGTGTTGGACCTGAATTTTAATAAAAAGAAATAGTATAATACACCCTTTAAAATAAATCAAGGATGTCTCACACACATAATCTGGTCTGCTGACAGCATGGCTCATGACTTCCATTCACAACCCACACACATGTGTGCAGCAGTGAGACATTGAGAACCATGCTGCCACAAGAGCTCTGATAGAAGCAGACCAGTTGCATCCTGAAGTGACAGTTATGCTGCCTGGATCATTCTGGAGGAGCCCTGCAGTACTCGGCTGAGCGGATCTTAAAGGTTTGTTGTAGTGTGCTGCATGCTGCACAAACTTGCCATCGCGAGGGAAGGGTCCTTTTCATTATATCTATCAGGCATGGAGGAGGAGCACAAGGATGAGGCAGAAGAGGAGGCAGAGGATGTGAAGTGGATGCAAGAGTAGTAGTTGGTTGAGGAACAGGAAGGGAGGCTTAAATGTAGACAGTCCCTTTCTTCCAGATTGCATTTGAACAATTAATTCAACAACGATATCACTATCCTCAACTCCAATTTTTCACTCATCAGCAATTCCACACCCTTACCTTCCCTCTGTCACTGCCCATCACAACGTCCTGTTGGATACAAAGCAAAAACAATAGTCAACAAAAAATACACATTCCAATACATATTTCTAAATTAAATCATGTCATATTGCACATAGATGTCAACTAATCACCATTGTGCCTTTCCTTAGTGTCTGTCCTCTGTGTGCCATTGCTTGTCTTATTGACCCTATGAAATGCTACCCCAGTGGCTGACTTTCAGTACAGCAGATTGCAGATTACCTCAGAAGATGGCTTTGAGCAACTCTAGGCCTAGAAAATCCAGCTTCAAACTGCATGGGGGTCAGCAGTTTGGGATAGCTGACAGGTAACAGCAAGGACACTGGTGGAAGGCAAGTGTGCAATGCACCTATTGCATTAGAGAACAAATTGCTGGACTAATGTGACTCCCTAGAAGCCTCTTTGCATGCAGGCTCCTTAACTGCACCAAGCATGTTGTTGTATACACCCATTAGCCACTTTCCACAGTCTGTCCCACCAAAGTTCTCATTTGAGTCTTCTGCAGCAGAACTAATGTACAACTTTGCACTCTGACAAGTTGGCACTTGTGCTCTCCTGTCCCCTGCCCTGGCTACAACATGCTCGTGTCCAGAATCTCAGTAGCTGCAGATTTTACCCTATGCTACCCTCAAATTACGTGCAGTGTCAGTATCTGAGCTGGTGAGTGTGAAATAAAATGATGGTATGTCTTCATCTGCATTGTCTTCCCGCTCCTCCTAGGTAGGTTGCAGTTCTTTGGTATCTGAAGTTAAAAAGGGACAAGGGTTGGCTACGGTGAGGGTAGAGGAGAAAGCAGGAAGTGCACGCTTAGACCTTCAGCAGCTCGTAAAAAGAGGAGAAATGGGACATGAAAAGAAGGATTAGGTATGAGGATACCATCATCTTCAATAGTTTTAGGCCTGTTATAGCCATGGCCTCAGCAACGGTCTTCCAATAGCCAGCACTGTTTCCATCATGTGGGTTATAACATCCAAGCATGCTTCTCAGCTGCTACTCCCTCTGATTATGTGTCACCTTCTCCACCTTGAGATGTAGGGGGTACACCTGGGAGGAGTAGCATATCTGAAAATGGGGGACTAGCTGCACTCTTTGGACTGGTTCACCTTCCATTGGTCCTCACTGGCACCCAGCTTTCATCTGTGACTCCAAGTAGTTGTTTGCATGTGATAGCAGCCATACCACAGCAAACTGGTGGGCAAAGCCAGGTGAGGGTAGCTGATGTGTCCCCCCATCTGTGAGTTAAGATTTGCCTATCCTTGCATGTAAAGTCTTATTCAGATAAGTGGGCAGAAGAGTTCAGCACAAATTCAATGACCATAAGGACGGTTAAGCAAAACATTGTGGTGCGCTCAGAGTGTGATCAGGCATTCAAGATACCAAGGTCATCCATTGCACCCAGAATCATCTCTGGTCAGCTCAACATTATCTTGCCATTAGATTCAGATGTACCTAGATGAAGTTGATGCAGTGCAACTCTCCCTCCCTATAATCTATATCATGCATAAGTCATGACATCAAACACAACTTCTTTCATCATACAGCCTTCAAGTCCTGTGACATTTTGGGAGCAACGAAGCACCAAGCAGGGATGCACTGGAAGCTGTAGCATCAACCCTGTCCATACACAACTCAAGTCAATTGTCATCTTTTACTGGGTTGTAGAGATGGTGGACTTCCGCAGAACCCTGAGTGATTGAGCAGCTCGCTTCAGGAAAGCACTGCTCACCTCCATGGCATAAGGAAGAGGCTAGCAAAGGTTCCATAAATATCCTCTGCTTCACCTAACCTGGCTAGTTTACTGTAACTGATGGGAATCCCATTAAAGCAGTTGAACAACAATTGTAAAGAAAACAAAGGTAACACTGCTTACCATTGGCACGTGGAACCTATGAACGCTCATTGATTATTCCAGAGCAGACAGAACTGAGAACATAGGATTTCCCTATATGTTGCTGCCTCCCATGAACAGACAGAGTCACATTGGCCGACAGGAAACATGAGCTTTGCATGTCCAGAGCCACAAGCACCCCTTCTGCACTAAAAATACATTTATGTCCAACAGATCTTTTTATGCTCATATTGGACTGATTAGTCATCTTCAAACACGCCACACCTGAACCTTGACTCAATAAATTCCAATTGATGCCCTGGTCATCTTTGACTACACCTTCTCCAGCAAGAGACAGGGAGTGTTATACAATCTGTTTGGGTGATGGTACTGTCATGGTTGAATATGTGCAGGCTGTGAGATGCGGGTGTGAGGCTTGCAGTAGTACTAAGTGTATAAGGATGGGGTGAAGCAAGTAATATAGGTATGAGTCTTAATTGACAGAGATTGTTGGTGGGTGGGTGATAGCAATGTGGGTAATTGAGCAGTGGCTGAGGCTGTTGGTGCATTTGTTGGGATATAGTATTTGTAGATGTATTCACCAATCTTGACCACTCATGTGAGTTTATTGAGTTTCTTGTGACACTGCATCCAGCTTCTTGGGGCTACACTCCTGGCATTAACGCTGTCTCTTCATGCTGCTCGCATTGTTTGGAGGACCTCCTGCCCCACTGAGGATCGAGGAAATCACTTCTCCATTCCACCAGCAACACCAAGATCTCCAGTTAAGTGTCTGAAAACATAGCAGTCCATTCTCTCCCATGATCAGCTATCCTCTTCCCTTTCCCAGGTGGAATTCAGTTGTAGAACAACTCACATCCGCTTGAGCCAGAATACACCTTTCCTTTTGGAGGTTAAATAGCTTTAAGTAATGCATATTGAGCACCCTGCTGATTTGTGCAGCCAACAAACAGTGCTAGGAGCATTGGCTAAACTCAGAAGTTATTATATTTAGTAGGCAGGACAAATTTAGTGCGTTGCCTGTATTCCACTTAAACACTGTAGTTTAATCATGCATCATGATCCCCACAGCTGTTTTTGTGGGCTAACCAATTTATAGGCCATAAGCCTTAAACTTACAATGTTGCCAATTTGGGATTCTACCAGGTTATGGTGAGTTCCCTTGCACCAGCACTGGGCAGGAATGGCCATGCCAAAATTATCAGACTTAGTCCTCCACACTAATTGTAATAAGCTCCTAGTACTTGGAAAATGGGTGCTGTAAGCTAAGCCCATGCTGTAATTGGCTGGGGGACAGGGGAAGGATTGTAGAGAATATGGCATTGGATACCTGTGTTGTATGGGAAATAGTCATGCAATGTGATTTTCCCAGAGCAACCAACTGATGGCCAGAGGACCAGTTTGCCATTCAATTAAGGATGACAAGGCACTGTCAAAGCTGGAGGGCCAATCAGAAACTTTCCAGATGGAGGCATGGCAAGTAAGTGAGGGGAAATGCGCTTCAAAATGGAGGCTCTCTCTCTCCAACTTATTTAAATCATAATGAAAAAGTGGCCTTTGCAGCCCGGCCACCACTGTGGGGGCACCCCTCAACAGGGCAGCCTGAGGCAGCTGCTGCACCGAGCCAGGCAGGGTATGCTCTGAGGGGACTTGACAGGGCACATGCTGAGAGGATGTTTCCTCTCATGGGGAAATGTATAACGAAGAGGCACAATTTAAAAATAAGGGGTCTCTCATTTAAGACTGAGATGAGGAGGAATTTCTTCTCTCAGTGGATGGTTAGTGTTTGGAATTCTCTTCGCCAACAAGCAGTGGAGGCTGGGTCATTGAATATATTCAAGGCTAAGTTAGACAGATTTTTGATTGGCAAGCGAGACAAACGTTATGCGGAGCAGGCAGGAAAGGGCAAAATCATATCAGTCAGGTTTGATTGGCTGAATGGCCTATTCCTGCTTCTATTTCTTATGTTCTTTTGCTCTCTAAGCCTGCGTGGGCTGCTGGTCCCTGTGAGACCACCTCCAGGCAACCAAACTGCCCTTCTCTGCCTGTATACCTGGAAAATCCTAGCTGGCCTCCTTCAATTGGTCTTCAGTAGCCCTGAATAAACTCACCTGCCACATGCCCATCACCGAACCCCAGCCCATCAAAAATAGCCCAGGGGTGGGGTGGAACTAGGGAACTGAAAAGCGGGCCAATAATGCTATTTTTACCACTCACCAGGAGGCTCAAAATCCAGTCCAATGTTTAAGGCCAATGACCTTTCATCAGAACTGGAACAGTTAGACATGTATTAGGTTTTAAGCAAGTGAAAGGGGTGAACATGGGGAAAAGTACAAAAGGTGAGGCCTGTGATAGGATGGAAGGCAACAAAAATTAAATGACAAAAGGATTCATGGTGCAAGATCAAAGGGAATGGCAATGGACAGGTAAAGAAACAAAAAAGCTATCTACAGGAGGTTGGAATGGCAATCATGAACAGCTGGTGTCTGAAAGCAAAATAACGGCCAAAAACGAGAGAGAAATGAGAGAAAATCCAAAGCCAGATGAGAAAAAAGAAACAAAATGGGGACCAAGGTTATGATCTAAAATGATTGAACACAGCGTTAAGTTTGGAAGAGTGTAAAGTGCCCATTTAAAAGATGAGGTACTGTTCCTCAAGCTCCAGTACAAAAAATCATACCCATCAATTCTTCCAATGGCACTGGGGAGGAATGGCTGTAAATGGCTATGGGAAGTGGGGAGGAGGAACCTTTCATTCTTTGACCTGCATTGAATTTGCCTTTGCTGTTTCAGTACTTCAAAAATCATCTTCTTACCAGCATTAAAATCTAGAAAAGACAGTAGGCTGTACTAAATACAAATGTTTAGAGGCAGCTCTTGACTTTGTGGGCAGAATATTGAGCTCAGTGGCGGGTGCGCGCCCAACCCCGCTGAGCGTAAAATGATGCGCGATGATGTCGGGCGAGCGTCCCGAATGTCATCACGTAGTCCCGCAATAGTTCGTTCGGCGGGCTCGTGCTGCCGACAATTAAAAGGCCTATTAAGGCCATTAAAAGGGTAATTAATGTCAAATTTATACTGTCCGTCCAACCTAACAGTTGGTGGGCAGGCGAAAACGCCAAGCGGCCTTTGCACTTTTTAGGAAACCTCATCCACGGGTGGGTAAGGTTTTCTAAAGCAAATGAAAATAAAATAAAAATTTCACACTTGAATTAAAAACATGTCCCTACTCAAATGACAGGGTCACATGAAGGGACATGTTTTATGACATTTTTATTTTGTACATTAAGTTTTCTCAAAGAGCGCTTCATCTCTCTGAGGCCAGCTCCGTGCCTCAAGGAGATTGAAGCGCTCTTTCGTGAGCATGAGCAAAGTTCGCGCCAGGCCCACTCGCCCTCCCCCCCAGGCACACACAGGCAGCGCTGAGCGTTGCCGCTCACGCTTCACACTGGACAGCCATCCATGTAAAATCGGGGTGTGGTGCCGATGGCGGGAGGACAATGAAGAGCAAGAGACCGCCACTGGCCCTGGTCCATCGCAATCTCTTTCGCTCCAGCCCAGGTGGTATCCTGCTCTTGGAGGTCTTCTATAAATGTGCTTCACCAGCTCTTCTTTGGTTGGCTCCACCTTCTTCTTCTTCCATCAGTGGCATCCACTCTAATGCCACTCTGGGAGCTGAAGGATGTGTCCTGCCAGCATCAGTCATCTCTCTGTCACGATGTCCCGCAGGCGCCTCTGACCAGGCCTTTGTAGCACTCCTTCGTTGGTGATATTGCCTCTCCATGTGATGCCCAGGATCTTATGTAGGCAGCGCTGGTGAGAGGTGTCCAACTTATGTAACATCTTTGCTGCTCTCTTCCATGTCTCACTGGCATAGATTGCGCTTGGTATTACAATGGACATGTAGAGCTACAGCTTGTGGGCTATGTTGATGATGTTGGATGCCCACACCTTGTAGAGCCTTGTGGAGGGGGGTTGGGTGGTGAAATTCACAGGCAGCTCACCACCACCTTCTCAAGTGCAACTAGTGATGGGCAATAAATGCTGGGCCAGCCAGCAAAGCCCACATCCACTGAATGAATGAAAAGAAAAATCGGGGGTTGAGTGGCCAATGTTTTGGCCCAATGGACCCTGGGAGAGAAGTCATGCACTTCCTGGCTCCACATTCAGGTAAGTATATTTTTAAAAATTATCGCTTTGGAGGTAGCCTGAGGTAGTTCTTTTAGGAACCATAGATTAGCCTGCATGTGGACCTAGTTTTCCTGGTTTCTAAACTACCTAAAATTGTACAGGGGGTCACAAACAGGCCCCTTATTTGTGAATGCAGTTGGCCTACTGCCTGTTTCACTTCTGGTCTCTATTTCTTTTCTAATGACTGTAAGGTGGGTGGCACAATTCTGGGTTTTCACGAGGGTACACTTTATACTTTATGTTTTATGAGCAAAGGTTGAGCAGTTTGGGTCTTTCCTCATTAGAGTTTAGAAAAATGAGAGGTGATGTTATTGAAGCATATAAGATTCTGAGGGGGCTTGACAGGTTAGATGCTGAGGGGATGTTTCCCCTTGTGGGGCAGTCTAGAACTAGGGCATACAGTTCGGTGTCTCCCATTTAAGACAGAGGTGAGGGGGAATTTCTTCTCCCAGAGGGCTGTTAATGTTTGGAATTCTCTACCACAGGGATCAGTGGCAACTGGGTCATTGAATATATTCAAGTCTGAGTTAGATAGATTTTTGATCTACAAGCTAGGGAGTCAAGGGTTATTTGAGGAAAGTAGAGTTAGGCCACAGCAGAGATGTACTCAACCACAATCTGTAACCTCATTGCCTGGCATATCCTCCACTCTACCATTATCACCAAGCCAGGGGATCCCCAGGGGTTCAATAAAGAGTGCAGGAGGGAATGCCTAGAGCAACACCAAGTATACCTAACAATGAGGTATCACTCTGGTGAAGCTATAGCACAGAACTACATGCATGCCAAACAGCATAAGCAGCAAGTGATAGACATGGCTAAGCGATCCCACAACCAACGGATGAGATCGAAGCTCTGCAGCCCTGCTACATCCAGTCATGAATGGTGGCGGACAATTAAATAACTCACTGGAGGAGGAGGCTCCACAAATATCCCCATCCTCAATGATGGGGGAGCCCAGCACATCAGTGCAAAAGATAAGGGTGAAGCATTTGCAATAATCTTCAGCCAGAAGTGCCGAGTGGATGATCCATCTCGGCCTCTTCCGGAGGCCCTGATCATCAGAGATGCCAGTCTTCAGCCAATTCGAAGCACTCCACATGGTATCAGAAATGGCTGAATGCACTGGATACTGCAAAAGCTATGGTGATGGATAATATTCCAGCAATAGTCCTAAAGACTTGTGCTCCAGAACCTCCCACATCCCCTAGCCAAGCTGTTCCAGTACAGCTACAACACTGGCATCTACCCGGTAATATACAGGTATGTCCTGTACACAAAAAGCAGGACAAATCCAACCCGGCCAATTACTGCCCCGTCAGTCTATTTTCGATCATCAGTTAAGTGATGGAAGGGGTCATCAACAGTGCTATCAAGCGACACTTGCTTTGCAATAACCTGCTTATTGACACCCAGTTTGGGTTCCGTCAGGGCCACTCAGCTTCTGACCTCATTACAGCCTTGGTTCAAACATGGACAAAAGAGTTGAACTCCCGAGGTGAGGTGAGAGTGACTGCAGATGACATTAGGCAGCATGTGACCGAGTCTGGGGTCAAGGCGCCTTAGCAAAACTGGAGTCAATGGAAATCAGGGGGAAAACTCTCCGTTGGTTGGAGCCACTTCAGGAGTTCCTCAGGATAGTGTCCTAGGCCCAACCATTTTCAGCTGCTTCATCAATGACCTTCCATTCAACTTAAAGTCAGAAGTGGGGATGTTCACTGATGATTGCATAATGTTCAGCACCATTCATGACTCCTCAGATACTGAAGCAGTCCATGTCCAAATGCAACAAGACATGGACAATATTCCAGGCTAGGGCTGATAAGTGGCAAGTGACATTTGTGCTACACAAATGACAAGCTATGACCATCACCAACAGGAGAGAATCTAACCATAGTCTCTTGACATTCAATGGCATTACTATCGCAGAAGCCCCACTATCAACATTCTGGGGGTTACCATAGACCAGAAACTGAACTTTTAAAAACTTTATTCAAGGGATGTGAGCTTCGCTGGTTAGGCCAGCATTTATTGCCCATCCCTAATAGCCCTTGAGATGGTGGAGGTGAGCTACCTTCTTGAACCACTGTGCTGTTAGGAAGGGAGTTCCAGGATTTTGACCCAGCAACAGTGAAGGAACAGCGATATATTTCCAAGTCAGGATGGTGAGTAGCTTGGAGGAGAGCTTCTAAATTGTGGTTTTCCCTTCTGTCTGCTGCACTTGTCCTTCTAGATGGTAATGGTCATGGGTTTGGAAGGTACTGTGTGAGGAGCCTTGGTGAGTTCTTGCAGTGCATCTTGTAGATGGTACACACTGCTGCTACTGTGCATCAGTGGTGGAGAGAGTGAATATTTGTGGGTGTGGTGCCAATCAAGTGGGCAGCTTTGTCCTGGTTGGTGAGAAGCTTCTTGAGTGTTATTGGAGCTGCACTCATCCAGGCAAGTGGAGAGTATTGCATCACACTCCTGACTCATGCCTTGTAGATGGTGGACAGGCTTTGGGGAGTCAGGAGATGAGTTACTCATCGCAGGATTCCTAGCCTCTGACTTGCTCTTGTAGTCACAGTATTTATATGGTGGGTCCAGTTCAGTTTCTGGTCAATGGTAACCCCCAGGATGTTGATAGTGGGGGATTCAGCGATGGTAATGCCATTGAATGTCAAGGGGCAATGGTTCGATTCTCTCTTGTTGGAGATGGTCATTGCCCGGCACTTGTGTGGCATGAATGTTACTTGCCACTTGTCAGCCCAAGCCAGGATATTATCCAGGACTTGCTGCATTTGGACATGGACTGGGTAGACATTGCTGGGTAGATGCCTGTGTTGTAGCTGTACTGGAACAGCTTGGCTCGGGTACGGCAAGTTCTGGAGCACAAGTCTTTAGTACTATTGCCGGAATGTTGACAGGGCCCTGTAGTAAATATGGGGAGAATTTTCTCCCTGTCCAGCGGGCTGGTCGGGAGCAGGTGCGGGTGGGCGCAGAGCTGACCGCTGCCCACGATTGGCTGCATGCTGCCATTTTACATTGCCGGGCCAATTAAGGCTCGCCCAGCATGACGCATGCCCAGTAGTGCTCAGCACTTCCTGTGCAGGCGGGGGGAGGAGGGAGAGTCGGGGCCTGTGAATTTTCATGCAGGAGCTGCCTCAGGGAGATTAAGTTCAAAATGAAAGTTTCAAATAAAGAAAGAATAAAATTATTTACACATGTCCCCTCATCACATGAGCTGGAACATGTTTATGAATTGAGTGAAAAATATTTATTAATTTAATAATTCATCAGATCTCATCCCGCCCGTGGATGAGGTTTCATGCAAAATGCGAAGGCCACCTGGGCTCTTCAGCTGCCCGCCAACTTTAGGGTTGGACGGGCAGCCCTGTTAATAACCGAAATTGGTTTATTAATCGCCATAACAGGCCTTTGACAGTTCGGCAGGCGCGCAGACAACTCCTCTGCATGCCTGCCAAACAGAAGATCGGAATGATGCGCGGTGATGTCGGGACGCATGTCTGATGTCACCACGCCTCATTTTATGCATTGGCATGCGGGGCCCGCCCCCGCACGCCGAAGAAAAAATTCTGCCCTATAGTTTTGGGAAACTTTGGACTGTAGCTTTAAGAATAACCCTGTGTTGTAAGATCACACGATCTGTGTAAATCAATGTGTTAGTTGCATGGGGAACCTCTACAGGAGAGTTATTCTTTAGTTATGGAGTTTGATACACATGTGCAGTTGCTGCTGCTGTGTGTAAATAAAGTTAAATGTTTCTACTAAGAAAAGTTGTCTGAAGATCAATCCTGTAACAGGCCTTAACCTTTACTGGATCCAACGCCTTTACCTGTTTCTTGATATCATGTGCAGTGAATCGAATTTGCTGAAGACTCGCATCTGTGATGACCTCTGGAGAAGGCCGAGATGGATCATCCACCCAGTACTTCTGGCTAAAGATTGCAGCAAATACTCCAGATTTATCTTTTGTACTGATGTACTGGGCTCCCCCATCATTGCGGGTGGGGAGGTTTTTGGAGCCTCCTCCTCCTCCAGTGAATTGTTTAATTGTCCACCACCATTCACGACTGGATGTGGCAGGACTGCAGAGCCTAGATCTGATCCATTGATTGTAGAATCACTTAGCTCCTTCTATCACTTGTTGTCTATGCTGTTTGGCATGCAAGTAGTCCTGTGTTGAAACTTCACCAGGTTGACACCTCATTGTTGTGTATGCCTGGTGCTGCTCCTGGCATGCCCTCCTGCACACTTCATTGAACCAGGGTCGATCCCTTGGCTTGATGATAATGGTAGAGTGGGGGATCTGCTGGGCCATGAGGTTACAGATTGTGCTTGAGTACAATTCTGCTGCTTCTGATGGCCCACAGCGCCTCATGGATGTCCAGTCTTGAGTTGCTAGATCGGTTCGAAATCTATCCCATTTAACAAGGTGGAAGTGCCACATAACACAATGGGAGGTATCCTCAATATGAAGATGGGACTTCATCTCCACAAGAACTGTGCAGTGGTCTCTCTTACCAATACTGTCACGGACAGATACATCTGTGGAAGGTGGATTGATGAGACTATTAGGGCCTTCACTGCGTATCCATGACAGGAGCATTCTCACAGAGGATATTTGTGCTGCCATAAGCAGATTGGAGTCAAACGTTCACAGATGCAATGTGAGGATCTATATGGTCACCTCACTGCATGTCATCATCACCCTCCTCAAATCTAGCAGCTAGCAGGGCCTCCCAAGCATACAGGCCTCATCTATCCAGTGCGAGGACCTCATTCCCGTCATTGTCACCTTCGAGGACCTCCACAACCTCATCCCCATCGGCATCCTCCTCATCGGAGGAGACCTCCAGCTCCTCCCTCTCCTCTCCCAACTCAAGTCCCTGTTGCAGCGCCAGGTTGTAAAGGGCACAGCAGACGACGATGATGTGTAACACCCTCTGCGCACTGTTTTGGAGGGCTCCACCAGACCGGTTCAGGCACCAAAACTGGGTCTTCAGCATCCCGATGATCTGCTCCACCAAGTTGCAAGCTGCAGCATGAGCCTCATTATACCGTCACTCTGCTGCAGCCTGAGGCCACCGCACGGGTGTCATCAGCCACGGCCCCTTGTCCCCGAGGAGCCATCTCTGCAGCTTCTGTTGACCCTGGAAGACGACAGGGATCTGTGACCAACTGAGGATGTAGGAGTCGTGGGCACTCCCTGGAAACCGTGCACACACCTGCAGGATGTGTTTCTGGTGGTCGCACACCAGCTGCACATTCAGCGAATGCAACCCCTTGCGCTTGATATAATTCACCGCGTGTTGTGATGGAGATCTGAGCGCCACGTGAGTGCAGTTGATCACACCCTGCACCCAAGGGAAACCCAAGATCTGGTTGAATCCAATCGCTCTTGCATTCTGGCTCTCCTGGTCCCGGGAGAAATGCACAAAGTTGAGTGCCCTTGCAAAGATGGCATCCGTGACCTCATGGATGCATTTATGGGTGGAGGCTTGTGTGATCCCACAGAGGTCACCTGTGGAGCCCTGAAAGGAGCCACTGGCATAGATATTGAGCCCTGCAGTCACTTTCACGGCCACTGGCAGTGGATGCCCTCCATATCCACGTGGTGCCAAATCCTGCAGCATCTGACAAATGTGAGTGACCAGTTCCCTAGAATGATGTGCAATGCTCGCCAGAGTCACCTGATGGACTTCAAGCTTGAGGAGCATTGGCACGGGATCAAGGCCAACCCTGCCGTTGAATATAGTGCACAAGCATTCGGAATGAGGGGGTAGGGTGGGCGAGGGAAGCCTGTATAAAGTGACCATCCCTCTGCAACTGAGATGCAGCCACATTGATATGACTGGAGTCGGGCTTCTAGCTAATCTGCCCACTCAAGAAATGCAGCGGCATCAAGGTGCCACCAAGTGCCCCAAAGCTTTTCATCCCCGCCCCCCCACTCCCCGCACAGACTGCAAAGTAATGAGTGCTTTAGTGGACTGCAGAACAGTTGTATGACTGCACACATTGTACAATCCCCTTGCTAAAGCTGGCCATAGAGCAGTCACTGCTGGAGGCGCTCCCAGCCTCTTGCAATGTCAACATCCTGATTTGGACCAGTCTCCCTCATGGTTCAAGCTAACAGTGCAGCCTTGCAGTGCAGGTTAGGAGAATACCTGCACCTGAGCTGAGAGCACAGCATGCAGTTCAATGGGCAAAGCTGCCGCCAATTGGTCGGGTGGAGTGGGGCGGTTGCGTTTCGGGCAGTCATGCAGTGCACTAAACTCCGGCCATCCAAATGTGGCCCGCTCTCTCCAGGAAGCATTATGGGGCCTTCACACTTAACCAGGACAGGTTCTTAGTACACCCATGCTAATCACGGGTCCCTCTCTTTCATCCTGCAGGAGGAGTACTTACTTGTTGTGCAATTACCTCCGAGTTCCCCTCAAAGTGTAGCCTGCCAGGTGCACGCCTTTTATGTGCAGCTTTGAAACATGTTGGCGTGTTTTCCCTCCAACCTGGATGGATGATACAGCTGGGGGCACGATTCCGGCAGGCTTCCCTAATAATGATATGCAGATGTGGTACAATGAGGTTCCCACTGTCCGATAGCAGGAAATGTAGCCCACCTTTGTGACAATCGCGAACTGGTTTCACGCTGTCGTGAAAATGATCGCGTCATATTGTCCACTCAAACCACCGAACACGCCCGATGCCAGTGGGCATGGAAAATCCCAGCCTTTGTCTGTAACGTATGATTCCATGAGTATAACTACGTCAAGCTGTTGCTTGAGTAGTTTGTGAGACAACTCTCCCGTTTCTAGATCCTAGTGTGTAAACATGTATGCATGCATACTTACAAAACTATATACAACCTTCCCCATAGTCTTTAAATTATTAGTCTTAACTACAGTTTTCATGCATCCATAGCTTTATATGCAGATGTATACATACATATGCATATATTAATGTCTTTTCGTATTCTTGCAACACATAAGGGCCAATTTTAATGCCTGTTGGCAGCATGTGGAGACAGACAGTAATCCCACAATGGAGGATTTAGTAGTTGTTGGTGAGCAGGGAGGGGGAGTACATAGCCTGGGCAGCCAGGAGAACTCCCACTGCCACTAAGACGGCTGCTGGCAGCAAGGCAAGTCAAGGGATGGAGCTTTGCTGGGGGGGTCTTATGCTGGTATAAGGGGAACCCAGGACAGCAGAGGTCTGGAATTCCTTCTGGAATCCAGGCGAGCAGTCCTAATTCTCTGGGCCCAATTGGGGAAAGTTTTTTTAAAAATTACCTCTGCAGGCCCTGCTGGCTTCTTGACTGCTGTTCAGGAGTGTGTTAAAATTCACTCAGGCCCCGTGTACATAATGCAACCTGGATTTGCATTCATTAGGAAGGTTCCTGCTGGAGTCTGGTGGGAACCTCATCACTGCCAAAACCAGTGACGTTAAAATGGGGAATCAGTGAGAACAAGAACTGGTATCACCTCATTTTAACAGCTCCTTTGTTCCTTTCAGGGAGATCAGGGAGAGTTCCCTTTCTTTTAGAGGACAGTATCTTTCTGATACCTCATCCTAGTTCACAAAGATTACCACTTAAACACCAATATCTTTGTAATCAGAACCAGTTTTCATAAATTCGTGTGTCAAAAAGTAATTTTATTAGCTTATATGTAACATTCCACAGTTCTGTGATTGGCATTCTGATTTTTTCAACTAGGGAACAGAGGACTGGGAACAGACGTGTGGTTGATTCAAAAGTCGATTTAATTCAAAAGGCCCTTGGAGAACAGTGTCAGTCATTTTCTTTAGCCTAAACTATCTCCAGATCCCAGACTGACATGTTATTACTTTGGTACTGTTCTTTCATAGGCTTATGTAATCACATCATTCCTGAGAGGGGACAGTGAGAACCAGAGGGGACATGAAGTGTGTGATCATGAAGGTTCTTTTTCTGTTAATTTTCTCCAAGCTTCTGCCAGAGGAACTGACTCAGACTAAGATATGATGTTAAAGATAATTGCAGTACTCAAATAAGTGAGCTAAATGGCTGTTGTTCATGTGTGAGTCTAAGCAATCAGTGCCAGCAATGTGCTTGGTTATGGAGTCAGGGTGGAGGTGGGGAGGGACAGGGGACATGGGATATTATGATCCCGTCTTCTCTGCCCTCACCACATTCATGCATGTGCACCTGTTATTGTTGTTTTTGGTCTAAGATGTGATAGTCATAGATCTGGACTTACAGATAATGCTGGAGACGACACTGTTAGCAAACTCTAACTTTTATTGAACATTATACTAACTATTTGCAAGATAGACTCAGCATGTGGCTCTACATAGAACTATCTCTCCCCATGCTCTCTTGTCATGTGAACTTATGCCACTGATGATGTAGACTATTTACTTGCAAATTTAACATTAACCCTTTATACTACGGCACACTTTCCAGTAGAGATCACTGAATATTAGTTAACAGGATGAACCCTAGTTGCCTCATTCCCTCATAGCCCAAATGCATTGAGATTAATGGATGCGGTGTCCCAATTGAAATCAAATAATTCAACAAAAAACAGGGAGTGAATGTAATATCCCCTGGTCTATATGAGTTGGCAGCATCTGAGGTGTTGCATTTATTAATTCAACTATCAGGTGTTCATCAACAAAGCCTTAAGCCTGGGACGGAATTAAAATGGTTTCTCACAATGGTGACAAGTAAACTAACAATGTGATGCTTATACAGTCCCTACATCCTATACTACCCAGATTTAAATCAGGGAATCATTTAAATTGGCCAAAAAGCACTCTTGTTGTAAATTACAATTGTCTGCTAAAAATGCTGGGTATTTTGGGCAGAAACAGGTGTTCACTCAGTGGTTTGCACCTTATTAAAGTGCAAGTTCTTAACAACCTCTATATGGTGCCATGTTAAATCTGCAATATTCAGCACTGACTTCAGGAACAAAAATGTTCAGTAAGTAAATAGTATCTCATTAAGATCCAATTATCTTGTGTACATAATCCCCTCTACGAGAGGAAAAATCCTTGAAGGAATGGACAGTAACAGTGAATTCATGGTATCCTAGTGTGTAAAATGAATCACTCTCTTGAATAAAATCAGAAAATACTGGAAATATTCAGCTGGTCAGACAGCGTCTCTGGAGCGAGACACGTGAGGCAGAATTTTCCATTTATGAGACTAAGTGCAGCCCGGGGTGGTTTTGTCAGCTCCCACCCCGCTGGCCAGAATAACGGGAACTTGCGCCCGATGCTGCACTTTGAAGCTCACTAATTATGCACAGGTCAGTATCGGGCCAAATCACCTGGCGTGTCGGGAGCTGATTTGTCCGTCCGCCCTCAGCTGGCAGGGTCGAAGGTCTGCGCGCCATATTTAAACACCAGTCCAACACATAATCTCACTCTCTCCAGCCCACCTGTCTTCAGGACACGTGCAGAGATGTCTTCCAGTCACAAGAAGAAGGCCAAAAGCCTCAAAAATCAAGTAGCACCCCGTTTCACCCACAGGCCCTCCGGGCCTTGATCAGAGGAGTGCGGGCACACAGGCACATCCTGTATCCCAGCAATGGCTCCAGGAATCACACAAGCTTCACCTCTCCGGCCTGGGAGGCTGTCGCAACCGCACCCAAAATACCATCCAGTGCAGGAAGAGGATGAATGATCTCATCCGCTCCGCCAGGGTAAGTCATCTTTCAACTCCTTCCAATATCAAACTCTCATCATGGCATCATGCACTCAAATGGCTACTCCCTTCAGGGATCTCACACAACCATGAATGGGGGACACATAACAACACTCATTCTCTCACCAAGATTTCCACATCACCACCATCCCATCTATCATGTTGTTCACACTCCATCCCCTGGCTCTTCTGGGGCAGGCCCACCACACACAGTGTTACGACAGGTCCCCAGGCAAGGTTCCTCCAATTTGTTATGAGCCCGGATGAGGTACCCCAAATTGTTATGCTCCCTGGTGAAGAGGGATAAACTGGCTTCCTTTCTTTATTCAACCCCCTCGGTTGGTCACAACAAGGTTAATTTAGAAAGGATCCCTTTTCACGTGGGTGTCTTTTCTCAGTCCAAATGTATTTATGTTTTAAAAAGTACCCAATTTAACCAGGCTGCCTTGAGTCAAAGGAAGAGTGAATTTATCAATTCAGGGGCTCTGTCTCAGTGGTGGAGGGTTTGACTACAGCTTAAACAGTCCATAGTTCAAATCTACAGGTTCCATTCTTAAACTAACCTTCATCAACAGAAGTAGTTATGAGCTTTTCACCCGGTGTGGAGAGGGGTGAGGAAGGAGGAGGACCTCTTCTTGAACCTGCTCCTGGGCCTGGCCAAGTTGGCCATCAACAGGTCCAGGCAGCGGGCTGCCAAGGGGTCATCCATCCCGACTGCCTGCCCCTCTTCAGTGGCTATGTTTGCGGCTGGGAGTCCCTGGAGAGGGAGCACATGGTGTCCCCCTGCACCATCGAGGCCTTCCATGCCTGATGGGCACTGTGGGGACTGGGGTCCTTTATTGACCCCTTCAATCACATTTTGTTTTGAATTTTGTAAGTTTCCTTTAAGGTTTGTCTTTGTTTTTGCAGTATTCCTTTAAGGGGCTGCTTCTTAATTTGTCCCTGATTTTTGTTAATTTTGTTTACTTGGTTCAATCAAAAGAGTAAAGAGTGAGTTTATGAGCTACTAATCGTGAGAAGAAATAATAAAAATGCAACACACATACACACAGATTAGAAATAAGAAATTGAGTCCAAAAATAAAAGTTAAAAAGATATACGAATCAATCCTTTGGCTTGTCGGTGAGGAGTAGGTGGTGAAACGCTGCATCTGTCAAGTTGGGGTGATTCCTATAGAGCTGACTTTGGCAGTTGAGCAGTTGGTTTGGAGATTCTTGGTTCTGCAGGTTAGCTGAAAGGAATTGTCCTGTTTCCTTTTCGACTGTGGTTTTGCTGACTTGTGCCTTGCTTCCAGCAATTAGAAAGAAAGACTTTTTTTACCTGCGAGTGGAGGGATGCCCAGTTGGTGTTCTTCAGCTGCGACCTACACAGCACACACACACACCAGAATAGAACACCAGACTAGCACAGAGAACTAGGGTTACAGTTGGCTTTATTAAACCCCTTTTCTTGTGTATTCCTGGAAGGGAAAGACAAACATGTATTTCACCCAGGTCTGTTTTCTTTTCAACTCAGTTCATGTTCACAGTCTGGGATATAAATCAACAGGAGGTGATTTCAGCTGAGATGGTAATCATTTTCCATTATCTCCACAACCACAGCAGATTACAGTTCAGTTTGCATTGTAGCTTTTCCTTTGAAGTACCTCTGTCTGAAGTAGGCCATGTCACACCTTTTAGGTGCGCCATTTTGTGCTCTCTGAACTAGTTGGTTAAGTAATCCACATAGGAATTTTCCAGCTAGTGGTTACCTTACAGTCTCAGCTAGCTTTTGATTGTATGTCCTTTCTTGAAAAAAAACACTCTTACTTAAAAGTTCAATATGTCCATAAGTAATTTAGGAACAGGATCCATGGTCATGACAACAGGAGGCATGCATCTCACCCAACCTTTTCTCCATCCCTTCTCATCATGTGCCTTCGTTTCCTCTTCATGCATGCCAAGCTGGCACACAACAGGTGCAAAAGGTCACAGATCTTGGGAGGGACTGCCAACATCATTGCCCTCACTGAAATTGAGGAGGCTGCCGCCAAGCTGGCTGGGCAGAACAGGAATCACTCCTGTTGGGAAGGGGAAATCGGACTCTCCCAGCAACCTGGTATGGAAGACAGCTTCATGATTTTGTCAATCCTGACAATCACAGTGACTCAAATGCAGTGTTATATAGCTCATGCTCATTAACTGAAACTCTATTTTCTATTTTGTAAGCACCAGCAGATTGAGGCCCACAAGCCAGTCGAGCACCAGTCCAACCCCAGGCCACGTCCGAAGAGGAAGCTCTGGAAGAACCATCACGGCGTTCACATGCACCCTCCACCAGCTCAGAGACACACACATTGCTGAGGCACAGCTGTAGATTAGGCTCACGCTCACTTTCTGGAAATCACCTCACTGACACATCAACGCAGCAGCAAGAGGTAGGAACAATCCAGGTCTCTGGCACTCGGAGGGCTGCTGGAGACCAGCCACCTGCTCAGTCTGAGTCAGATCATGGGCATCTGGAAGCGGCCGCCAACTCAATGCTGGAGATGCAGTGACAGGCGGTGGAACATCAGACTGAGGTTAGACAGTCACTCAGCAGGCTAGAGTGAATGATGGAGGAGTCCGTCCACATCTGTCTGATGTCGTAGCTCTGACATGCGAGTGCCCCGAGGTCGCTATTGGCAGGATAGCGACCATCATGGATTAGTGCACAGCCCTGCACTCCATGGCCACACACCCTGGTCGACACCATCAAGACATGACCATCAAGTTGACATGGGGATGAGCCACCTTGATCCCCCCTCCAGGTGCACAATCTCCTGCAGGAGTCAGGGCTGGGCCTTCGAGCACCCACAGGGAGGATGAACATCATCCGGACATCCTGGGAGTCTCCTATCAGGACTCTCCAAGGATGTGCATCTGCTAACAACCCCCTCCGTTTATGATCCCATCCACTTCAGCTGCTCAGGCCGCCGAAGGCGCCTCTTCCCCAGAGCAGGTGACCCTTATCAGGCTGGGGCCCTCCAGGCCTCAGGCCACCAGAGGACGTCCACCAAGGCCATCACAGATATCAAGACGTAGCAGTCAGCAGGCTGCCTCCAACTCTGCTGTGGATGTCGGGGTTACACCCAGGCATAGTAGTAGGGTTAGGAAAGTTAAGACAAATTGATTACACTTTTGGGTCACGGATGCGCTATACATGTAAAGAAATTGCACTTTTCTGAATATATTTGATGGTTATGAAAATGTTTTGGGCAACTGAAGGCATTGTGATTTTGTACATTGGAATCCTCTTATGTTGAGGTTTAGCCATCCTCCCACTCAGTGATAGTGTCCCACTGTGAGATTAATATTCCTGTGATGTCAACCTCAGTAGAACTAGTCTCTGCACCCTTGTATGATGTCAGGGAGATGTATTTAAATCTTTATTTGAAGTGTGTGATGTAAGCATTTCTAACTCTTCTTCCTCAAGAAACACCATTGAATGAGGGCAGCTCATCAGCATTGATAATCTAGTGGCATTTGAGTCTCCTCAGTGGTCGTGGCAGAAGGCAAGACATGCACAGGAATAAGAGATCCCTAGGCATGTCCACATCTCAGTCACAGTAGTGCTTACATCATTAGATGCCGGTGAAGGCTTCAAGTTTTCCCTTGCATCGCTCTTGTTCCTCAGTGGACTCTCAGTTCCCAGAGTGAGCTCACTCAAAGGGCACCACGGACCACAACAGAGATAATATCCTGGCGATTCATGAGGCCAGAACACGCAAGTGTGAATGCAGAACTCGTGCCCACTACAAGCGCTTGGACAGCCCCTGAGATGAAAGGGAATGACAGTGAGTGGCAATATTCCCCCATTTAATGTTACTCTTCCTGGAACCTGTCAGCAATTAACATAACACAAGCACATCTCCCACGTCTTCCTTCCTCCATGGTGTGATCGTGCTTATATTGACCCTCTGCAGCCTCCTGAGGTTCCTGGGCCTTGGGATCTTCTCTTATTCTCCTACAGTTCTTCCTCTGGCAGGGGATTACCTCTTTGCATTGCCGGATCGTGAACGGCGCAACACACTGAGATGATGCGGGAAATGCTGTCTGGAGTGTATTGTAGTGAGCCACCTGAGTGGTCCAAGCATCTGAAGCACATCTTCAGAAGCCCTATGATCTGCTCTATAAGGGCGCATGTGCCCCTGTGAGCAGCATTGTAGTCTCCCCGGAATGACTCTGAGGGGAACGCACTGGTGTCATCAGCCAGCATTTCAGTGGGTACCCCTTATCCCCAAGCAGCCATCTCTGCAGACTTAATGGGCCCTCGAAAATCTCAGGCACCTGGCAGTGACTCAGGATGTAAGGGTAATGGCAACTCCAAAGGTACTATGCACAAACGTGCAGATTTTGCTTCTGATGATCACATACCAGTTGCACGTTGATGGAATGGTAGCCCTTGCAGTTTATAAACATTAGGGCCTGCTGCCATAGAGCCCATATAGCCACATGGCTGCAGTCCATTGCACCCTGCACTCTTGGGAAGCCTGAGATGGTGGTGAAGCCGGTGAATCTCATAGCCTGGCTATCTTTGTCCAGAGCAAGCCAGACATATGATGGGCCTTCCTGTAAAGGACACCTGTGACCTCTTTTTTTCATTGATGTGCTATGGACTGAGAGATGCTGCACAGGTCCCCTGTTGATCCTTGGAAACACTCAGAGACAAAGAATTTGAGCGCTGCGGTCATCTTCAAAGCCACTGGTGGGGGATACCCTCCAACTCCACGAGGCATCAGGTCTTCACAAAGAATGTGGTATATATTATGTACCAGAGCTCGGGACAAGCACAAACATTCATGGCATTGCCTCTCACTCATTTGTATACAGGAGACTCTCCTATGATAAACCCTAGGTCTGGCGATTTGCATCTGTTTTCTGGGTGTCTCCTCCTGACCCTCCTGTTCATGCTTTGGCTCCGTCTGACCATGTCCCTTAGGTGTGGCCTCCTGGTGGAGCTCCCTCCTTCACCTCCTCCATTGCATCTGGACCCTAACAAAGGCAGCATTGAGCCCTGGATCTATATCTGCTTTTGCCTTCTCCCTGAATGGAAACCTTGAAGACATTAATGATTCAAGGGGCAAGAATGTGAAGCTCAGAAGGTGATATTTTTGGAACATGTAAGTGTCCACTGTTTTTCCTGCCCTACTTGCTTGGTGGCTGATGCCGCCTTATCCCTGTGTTATTACACAGGTTGCAGTTGGTAAAGACCAAGTTACTTAAAATTCCGGAGGGAAACTTTAAACAGCTGTAATAACCTATATTTTCAATTGGTATGTTTGAGATGCAACTCTGAATTCAGAAATGAAACCACCAAGCCTCCAGAGGTTTGTTATATAAATTAAATTAAACATTTATTAATTTTACAAGGTATTAAACATATACACATCGACAAATTACTAACATAATAACTATTAAACAAATCCCCAAATTAAGCACTCCTAAAATCTTCACCAAGACAACAATAACCCATAGACTTTAAATAGACACCAGGAAAAGCACATTTTATCTTACAAATTCAAATTGAGGTTCCTTTCAACCTCTCTGTCTCAATTTCTGGTGATAGACTGTCCACCAATATCCATTACAAGCCTACCGACTCCCACAGCTACCTCGACTACAGCTCCTCACACCCCGCTTCCTGTAAGGACTCCATCCCATTCTCTCAGTTCCTTCGCCTCCGTCGCATCTGTTCTGATGATGCTACCTTCAAAAACAGTTCCTCTGATATGTCCTCCTTCTTCCTTAACCGAGGTTTTCCACCCACGGTCGTTGACAGGGCCCTCAACCGTGTCCGGCCCATCTCCCGTGCACCCGCCCTCACGCCTTCTCCTCCCTCCCAGAAACATGATAGGGTCCCCCTTGTCCTCACTTATCACCCCACCAGCCTCCGCATTCAAAGGATCATCCTCCGCCATTTCCGCCAACTCCAGCATGATGCCACCACCAAACACATCTTCCATTCACCCCCCCGGCGGCATTCCGTAGGGATCGTTCCCTCCGGGACACCCTGGTCCACTCCTCCATCACCCCCTACTCCTCAACCCCCACCTATGGCACCTCCCCATGCCCACGCAGAAGATGCAACACCTGCCCCTTCACTTCCTCTCTTCTCATCGTCCACGGTCCCAAACACTCCTTTCAAGTGAAGCAGCATTTCACTTGCATTTCCCCTAACTTAGTCTACTGCATTCTTGCTCCCAAGGCGGTCTCCTCTACATTGGAGAGACCAAACGCAAACTGGGCGACCGCTTTGCAGAACACCTGTGGTCTGTCCGCAAGAAAGACCCAAACCTCCCTGTCGCTTGCCATTTTAACACTCCACCCTGTTCTCTTGCCCACATGTCTGTCCTTGGCTTGCTGCATTGTTCCAGTGAAGCCCAACGCAAACTGGAGGAACAGCACCTCATCTTCCGACTAGGCACTGTACAGCCTTCCGGGCTGAATATTGAATTCAACAACTTTAGATCTTAAACTCCCTCCTCCATCCCCACCCCCTTTCCGTTTCTTCCCCCTCCCTTTTGTTTTTTCCAATAATTTATACAGATTTTTCTTTTCCCACCTATTTCCATTATTTTTAAATCTATACCTGTAATACCCTGTCAGTCTTTCCACCCCACCCTCACTAGAGCTGTACCTTGAGTGTCCTGCCATCCATTCTTAATTAGCACATTCGTTTAGATAATATCACCACGTTCAACACCTCTTTGATCCTTTTGTCTGTGACATCTTTTGATTATCTGCTCCTATCACTGCTTGCTTGTCCCTACAACCATCCCCCCCCCCCCCCACCCCCCTTTTAACCAGCTTATATTTCACCCCTCTCCTAACTTTACTCAGTTCTGCTGAAGGGTCATGAGGACTCGAAACGTCAACTCCTTTCTTCTCCACCGATGCTGCCAGACCTGCTGAGTTTTTCCAGGTAATTCTGTTTTTGTTTTGTGTTCCTTTCAATGTGTTTCCTTTGCAGACAGTTTACAGGCTGAAGGCTTACAGACAGCTTAGATGTCACATGTCTCTGACTTCTACACACAAAACTCTTCTGTATATACCTAGCCTTCCCTTTGAATGCAAATTCTCATTGTATCACCAGGCACTTTTAACTCCACCTCTTCTAACAATAAAACCCCTTTCATAGTACCAATAGTAAAATAAACATATTGCTTTGTCTCTCCCAGCTAGGTGCAATATTTCACCCCCAGTCTTTGAATGGTTTATTTATCTTACTGTTTAACATCTCAAAGCTACTATGCATCAAAGCACCCAGACTAGCTGGTTTTAATCCAATTAAAACACACACGCTCACACCTATAGACACAGACCCAATTTAAAATAAGTAACAATAGCATTATATAGATTAATACCTTCATGACACCTGAGACACTAGCACACATCTAGGTGATCAAAATGGCATCGCAGGTATGTAACATCTTGAGCCCTGCGTGGGATGCTACCGTTTCAGTGAGATGAGTGACCCAACCTAGCTCTGTGCTCCAATCTCTGATGTGGCATATTAATGACCAATCAGTTGCTCAAGGTCAATGAGTGGATGGCCTTTGACCTGTAAGGAATATCAAATCTGGTGAACACGTGACAGGTCTTCATTGATGAAATGCCATATATGATGCAGCTGTGCCTCCTTCACTATTGCCTGCATTCACAAATTCTATATTCTTATGTGTTACCCTTGAGATGCAGTGACAGTGATGTGAAGCCATTGAGTTCTGAGTAGCCCTTTAACAGTGCTAATGAAGCCATTGGCTTTCAGTGGCTTTCATTGCAAGGAGGTCTTCCTCCTTTCTTTCTAAGTAGAATCCTGTTCACTCTTGTGACAACAAGAGGGTGGCCCCAGAAAGGCCCACTCATGTTCACCCTTCCCCCTCACTGCCATTCCACAGCCATCCCTCCACATTTCCCCTCCTATGTTCGCCCTTCCCCCTCACTGCCACTCCACAGCCATCCCTCCACATTTCCCCTCCTATGTTCACCCTTCCCCCTCACTGCCACTCCACAGCCATCCCTCCACATTTCCCCTCCTATGTTCACCCTTCCCCCTCACTGCCACTCCACAGCCTTCCCTCCCCTTTGCCCACCTTGTATTCGTCATCCCCACCCTTGCCTTGCAGCCCACCCCTGGTTGAAGTGCTAGTTTCTGAAAGTGGAGTTCAGCCTGACTACCACTACATAGTGGTCTCCTTGTGGACACCGGTCTCAGCCACCAGGAGTAGAAGGCCCCTGCACTCCCTAACCCCAACCACAGTACTGCTCGCTATCTGAATGTGGAGACCTGCATGAGTACTAAAGCACAGTGGTGTTCTTCAGGACAACATAGGCAAAGAGCAGGAGCAGACCAACCCTACAGCCCCAGCAGTGTAGCGTTCATTGCAACAAGACCGGTGCAGAACTATGGCAAGGAGGCTATTTTGGTTGCACTCACCTCTCAAAGTTACGAGGGAACTGAGGCCCGACTTGTGCACACCACACCTTTTCAAACATTTTTGAGATTGACATAATTACTCGCTGGCGTGACACAAGATTGGAAGGCGTGACAAAATTCTGGCGAGCAGTTGTTTTAATGAACATTCATGAGATGCTAATGAATGCCAATGGCGTTCATGCCACCAGTCTGCAGGATAACTGACCAACCATTTAACCCACCGTCGGGAGAATTGCAAACTGTTTTTACGCCAACGGATTTCCGACTTTTTGCCTGCCGCTGGTTTCTCCGCGCCCACCCGCCACAAATCCAGCCCATAATTTATGTTTCAGGTCGATAATCTTTCATCAGAACTAGAAAAAGTTAGAGAATGCAACAGCAGGATGGGAGTTAAGGGCCTGAATTTTCAGGTCATCGGGACAGCGTGATTGGTGGGACCTGAAGCGAATGTGAAATCTGCTCCTGCCCGCAATCAGCTCCCAACAGCGATTACGAATTGGCTGGCCAATTAACTGTCAGCCAGTGTAAAAAGTGCACTGAAAGAGGTTCAGTGCTGCCGGGATGGGGGCAGCAGGAAGAGGGCGGGTGCCTTAATGTTTGTAGCTGCGGGCGGAGGGTTCAAAATGAGTTCCCTGAAGGCTGCTATGTGTGGAGGCACTATGTCAGAGAGCTGTTGTAATCTTTAAAGCAACAGGAAACTATGGTGAGATACTGTGCAGGAAATTCTGGCTTGGACAGTAGCAATGTCTTTTGGACCTGGAACCTGTGCCAAACATGGTGAAAATGGCCGAAGCCAATCAGCCCCCACTTTTCAGATGACTACCTGTGGGTTCTATTGGAGGCTGTGACTGACCGTCGGGAGATATTGCTGCCGTGAGATAGAAAGAGGATGCTTCCACACTTAACAAAGAAGGCATGGATGGAGGTAGCATCTCTGGTCAGTGGCCATTATGTAGTCTGAAGGACCTGGATGCAGTGTAGGAAGAGGGTTAATGACCTTCTGCGCTCTGCCAGGGTGAGTACTGAGTCCCTATGTAATTGTGGAGAATGTGTTTGTGTGTGCCTGCACTTGTTGGTTCTCCTGGGTGTAAAGCTCTGAGCTTAATTTGACACATCTTCCTGTGCCCTTAGAGACTGCATGTGAGTAGACAGGATGGCTGATATGTATGCAAGGGTGAAATCCCACAATGTGATGGACACCTAAACCTGCGACTCTGCGAGGGAGGATGGAGTTTCCTGGCATATAGAGGGGGACTAATAAAAGCATTATTGTCTTGACAGGACAAAAAGGAGTCACAATAGCCAGGAGCGAGGACAAACTGGTGGTGGTGTTCCCTAACCTGTTTGTGCTAACTCCAGTGGAGGAGCATATCCTGGATGTGAGCGTGGACTGAGGTCCACTGGTCACAGAGAGGCAGGGGTTTTAAAGGAGAGTAAGAGTCCAGTGGACAAGTAAGAGATTGGGGGAGGGTATGAGAGATATAGGGCAGTGGTTGTAAGACTCAGGTAAAATCCACTTGTCCCTTATGCTCATCCATTCAGATGTCTTTGGTTAGCCAGATCTCCAATCTGAGAAGCTACCAGAAGGCATGTATTCTGATTCGTAAATTCTGCTGGCAGCTAATGTATGTTTTCCCTCCCTCAGACAGAACATCCTGAAGACCACAGAATGACTCGGAGACCCTCCCTTGACATTGGAGGATGCACCCACGTCACATCCTCTCTCTGCACCATGAATCAACGCAGATACAGGCACGTTGGTGGGGATGAACATTCCAGAACAGATAGTAGTGCACTCTGGGGAAAGCACATCACACTGGCTCGAGGAGCTGGTAGAGACTGAGAGTTCCCAGGGTGCTGACAATTGGAGGATTGCTGGAGACCTGGATGATGCTGACCCTGAGGCAAATGATGGGCCTCTGGACTTGTCTATAAGGCAACAATTGTTGGATGTCCAGCAGGATGCATGTGAAGATCTGGCAGAGATCCCTGAGGATCTGTGTGCCATGGTCTCTGTATTGGAGGAGTCCATGCTGAGTATAAGCACTGCATTGACCCACAGCTCTGAATGCACAGCATCCTCCATAGAGAGAGTGGCAGCTGTCATGGAGCGACATCTCCAGGAACTCAATCAGGGGTTTCTGGGGTTGCGTTGAGACCTGAGAGCCCACACACTGTCAGTGACCTTAGAAGGTCACTGCCAATGTGAGAAATGGATGAGGCACTTAGTGACTTTGCTGGCACCCATCCATCTCTGGTGAGCATGAAGGCTCAAACAAGCCTCATGTTGGCGGACAACCTGCAGATCCATGCATTTGGGGGCTCCTCTCAGTGCGCTCCAAGTGATGCAAGCAGCTCCTCCACCCCTTTGCGAGTGACCGTCACATCTGAGGAGACCGGGACAACTGAAGGGTGCCCAGCCATGGTGCTGGACTCTCCTGCCCAGTTGGGGCAGGCATAGGCCCCTGCGACCAGAGGATGGCCGCTGAAGTCATCAAGGCCAATGGAGCATCAGTGTCAGCAGCCTGCCTCGATCCAATGAAGCTGCCGGCAAGAGGGAGGCATCAAGACATAGCACTCATAAGCATAAATTTAAGTCACTATGATCACAGAAGGGGCTTCACGGATTAATCATTTCTCATTGTCACTTGTGTAATGATGTATGTATCCGTCATAAATCACCAGTAAAATGTGACATCATGTCAAATGGCCTTATTGTGCTTTATGCCATAGGTAGGGAGGAGGCCTGGAACTGGTGTGTAACACATCAATTGGGCTGCAAAATGTATTTCAGAGGGAGGGACTGGAGAAGATGCTGCCAGGAGGACTTCATCAGCACTGAGCAGTAAGGTGGCGGTCTGGATTACTACAGGAAATTCTTCTGAATCAGGGCCTCCCTGGTCTCCCTGGCTTCCAAAAACATCCTCATTGCTAGATCCTGTTCATCACCCTAGGGCTGACCAGGCTCCTCCTCATATTCAGTGCTGGATTCATCCTCAATGGCTTCTGGAAGAAAATCGCTGTTTTCACCCACCATCTGCTCCACCCTTGAGAGAATCAGACTGTGAAGGGCACAGCAGACTGCCACTAAAAGGGAAACTCATTCCAGATGATATTGCAGAGATCTCCCTGAGCAATCCAGACACCAAAACCACTTTTTGAGTAAGCCTACTGACCTCTCAATGATTGCCCTTGTGGAGGCATGACTCTGGTTGTATCTCTCCTCTGTTGGTGTCCTTGGGTGTCTGAGTGGTGTCATCTTTTGAGCTGATATTCTTTGTTTCCCAGGAGCCAGCCATCCAACCATGCTAGGGCTATGAAGAGCCTTGGCACCTGGGAGTGATGTAAGATGTATGCATCATGGCAGCTTCCAGACTACCTGGCACAAACCTGCAGGACCTTGTGCTGGTGATCACACACTATCTGAATGTTCAGAGAGCGTAACCCCTTTCAATCACAAAGGCCCCTGGCTCCCCGCAGTGCCTCGATGGGCAAAAATGTGCAGTAATGGCTCCCCTGAATTCTTGGAAATCCTGCTATTGCTGCAAAATCTCTGGCTCACTCTGCCTGGCTGGCCTCATCTGTCTTACACTGAATTAAGGTGTTTACCCTTTGGAACAATGAATTTGTCAGTTTGATGCAGCCATGCGCTGCGAATTGCAATATTCTGCAAAGATCTCCCACAGACCCCTGGAACGAACCGAGGCAGAAAAGTTTAGGTCCACTGTGACCTTCAAAGCCACTAGCACTGGGGAGCCATGTTCACATATTGAGGTGGCTGTTTCTCTGGAGAGGCGGAGCCTTCTTTGGCACTGCACCTCTGTCATGTCTGGGCAGTTGGATCGCAGCCTATATACACTTCCAGCTGGGTATTGGTGCCTTCTCCTGCCCCTTCTCCCTTGCAATGCCTACTGGCCTTCGACCCCCTTCTGGCTGTGCCTCTTGGTCCTGAGGGCAGACTATTTTATGGGTACCTGTGGACAAATGGCCTCCTCTCCCTTCTTGCCCTCTCCTCCTCATCTGAGGAGCTCCATCCAGAGAGTACACAAAATCCATGTCAAACCTTATGCTTTCAGAGGTTTGACCTAAAGTATGAAGGGGCCTGTCTGCAGACAGCCTCTGCAAAGATTTAAACCTCCTAAAGTTATGTAAGTGAACAAAATAAATCAAAAAATGGACTATAATGCATACACTCACAACTCAATTTAATATTCTTACCTCCTCACCTCTCCATTTCTTCTGGGCCTTTTATCCTGCTCTCTCAGATTGGGAGATACTGATAGCACTAGCATAAGAAGTAGTAAGGTATTATATAGAGTCAGGCAAAAAGGAAATACAGTAAGGTCAAATTCAAGTATATATTCAAAATATAAAGTGTGGTAAATAAGATTGGTGAGCTGCAGGTGCAAATAACCATTTGGGAATATGATGTTGTGGTAATAGCAGAGACCAGGCTCAAACATAGGTAGAACTGGGTACTGGGTAGTGGATACAAGGTATTCAGAAAAATAGGGAAGGTAAGAAAGGAGGAAGGGTGGCTGTAAAGATTAAGGAGAATATTACAGTGCTGGAGGGAGATCCTAGAGGGGTCAAGGATTGAATCTATTTGGTTAGAGTTAAAAAAAAATAGAGGTACCATGACACTACTGGGTGTATTCTATAGGCCACCAGCTAGTGGGAAAGGTGTAGAAGAGCAAATTTGCAGGGAAATAACGGAAAGCTGCAAGAACTATAGAGTAGTGATAGTGGAGGACTTCAATTATCCTAACATAGACTGCAATAGTAATAGTGTGAAGGGAAGGGAGGAGAAGAATTTCTGTAGTGCACTCAGGCGAATTTTCTTAAGAAGTATGTTTCCGGCCCGATGATGGAGGAGGCATTGCTGGATCAGGTTCTGGGAATGAGACAGTCAAGTGGATTAAGTGTCAATGGGGAACATTTAGATAAGGTTATAGTGTATTACAACCTTTATTAATATTTGAAGTTTATTCAAGAACACACAATTTTATTGTAATAAGAAAGCATGCACTTGTGGTGGTTATGCAACATTTATAAATCGCTAGCTAGATAAATCCCAATGTCATTGCAATATTTTGCTCAGTGGGCACGCGACGGAGTCGGCTGCACACCTGCCGAAATGTAACCGGCCTATTAAGGCTATTAAGTAATCAATTGAGCCACTTGAGAACGCTGCCCGTCCAACCTTAAGGTTGGTGGGCAGGCGGAAAGCCCAAGCGGCCTTCACGTCTTTCAGGAAACCTCATCCACGAACGGGATGAGGTTTTCTGAAGCTTTTATTAAATAAATTAATTAATTTTCATAAATATAAAAACATGTCCCCACTCATGTGACACAGTCACATGAGGGAACATGTTTAAATAAATTTTAAAATCAATTATTTTATTATTTTAATATCCATTCAATCTCCCTGAGGCAGCTCTGTGCCTCAGAGATTGCTGCACTCTTTCACATGCATGCGCGAAAGAGCGCTGGCCTTGACTCTCCCTCCTCCCCCCACCTGCACAGGTAGCGCTGAGCGCTACCGGCTATGTAATACACTGGGTGGACCTTAATTGGCACGCCCGTGTAAAATGGCGGTGTGGAGCCGATCGCAGGCAGCGATTGGCTCCGCGTCAACCCCCGCCCACTCCTGCCCAGCCCACCAGCCATAGGAAAAATCCCGGTCCTAGGTTCAGACTTTACCAACTGGACTTTACCAATCCCCAAGTATGTGAAATTCATTAGGTCAGAATAGGTCTGAAGTTAATCAACAAGAATCTAACAAATCTGAAAATTCAAGTTTGGGTTGAGATTTTTATAATGAATTTTGGGGTTGTATAATTAATGGTTACGTAGAAGAATAATAGACCGCCCATAATTGGTATCCTGCATGTGATGGAAGGACCACCTATTATAATGAGGATGCCCATTCAATTTCTAGGAAATTTTATTTTGAATTTATTCCTGAGAACTGGACTTTATGTAAGAGTCATGTTGCTCAATGTTGCTTAGTCAAGGTACAGTGTCCGATAATAAGACATGAGGTCTAGCATTCTTTTATCTGATTGCAGTTTTAATTATCAGGGGTAGCATTGTATTTGCTAATGCAAGAACCATAGAATACCATTTTTTTTGGTATGTGTATTCCTTATCGGTGAATTCACGCAGTTGTGAAGGGAATTAACAATATTGTTTTGCAAGCTAGGTAAGAGTCTTGTTAAAATACGTTTTACTGTGAGTTTATCCAAAGTAACTTTTAACCTAATATTCCTGCATTAATTCCATATTATTTGACCCCTACTCCTTCACAAGATGAACATAATATTTAGATTAGCTATTGAAAAGGGCAAGGAGCAATTTGGAGTAAAAATACTTAATTTGAGGGGAGCCAATTTCAATGGGTTGAGAACGGACCTGTTGCAGATAAATTGGAATCAAAGATTGGCAGGCAAAACTGTCAAGGAGCAATGAATTACCTTTAAAGAGGAACTGGTTCAGGTACAGTCAAAGTACATTTCCCTGAAGGTGAAAGGTAAAGCAATCAAAGCCACAGCTCCCTGGATGATGAAAGAGATAGAGTAAGATGAAGCAAGGAAAATGTGTGTCTGGCCGATGTCAGCTTGTAAATGCAAGTGAGAACCAAACTGAATACAGAACGTTCAAAGGAGAAATGAAAAAGAGCATAAGAGGGACAAAGGGAGATTTTGGGAAGAGACCGGCAGTTAACATAAAAATAAGGAATCAAAAAGTTTTGTATAGGCATATAAATAGTAAAACGATAGTAGGAGGTAGAAACAAAAAACTACTGCGGATGCTGGAAATCCAAAACAAAAACAGAATTACTGGAAAAACTCAGCAGGTCTGGCAGCATCGGCGGAGAAGAAAAGAGTTGACGTTTCGAGTCCTCATGACCCTTCGGCAGAACTGAGTAAAGTTAGGAGAGGGGTGAAATATAAGCTGGTTTAAGGTTGGGTGGGGGGGTGGAGGGGTGGGGGGGGGGTGGGGCGGGGGTGGGGGAGGGGGTGGGGTGTGGGGAGAGAGAAGTTGGGGTGGGGGGGTGGTTGTAGGGACAAGCAAGCAGTGATAGGAGCAGATAATCAAAATATATCACAGACAAAAGGAACAAAGGGGTAGAGTAGTAGGAGGTAGAGTTGGGCAATTAGGGACCCAAAAGGAGATCTACACGTGCAAGCAGAGGGCATGGCTGAGGTAATAAATTAATACTTTGCCACAAGGAAGAGGACACTACCAAAGGCATAGTGAAAGAGGAGATAGTTGAAAGACTCTTTTTTGTTTTTCATCCTCATTCCAAAGATTGGCTGCACTATGAACAATCCTTCCCCACTGATTTCTATTCTCCACTGCCCTCACTGCCATAGAGAGGCCAATCCCTGTTCTGATTTTATCCATCCATGCTGTCTTGGGTCTTCCTTGTGCACGTTTTCCGGGTGTTTTGCCTTACATTACTTCTTTTTCCAAACATTCCCCTCCTGTTTGCATCACAAGTCCAAAATATGCAAGCTTCCTTGACATCACTGCCTCAAACAAATTATTCATAACACCAGCTTTCTCAAGCATCCATCCTTTGTTCCACCTGGCTGCTCATGACACTTATAACATCTGTCTGGGTTCTTTAATTTCAAATGCTCTTATTCTAGCCTCATCACTCTCTGTCAACTCACAGTTGAGAGACTACTGGGTTAAAAATTGATAAGGCAGAGATACTAGAACGGCTGGTTTTACCTGAAATTGTTAAGTATTGGATGGGCTGCATCCAAGGATACTATGGGCAGTAAGGGTGGAAATTATGGAGACATTGCCACAATCTTTTAATCCTCTTTAGATATAGTGGTGGCTCCAGAGGACTACAGAATTGGAAATGTTACATCCTTGTTCTAAAAGGGATATAATGATAAACTCAGGACCTACATGTCAGTCTGTTTAATCTTGGGGGTGGAAATGCTTTTAGAAATGATAAACCAGGAGAAAAGTAATAATTATTTATACAAACGCAGAATCATTAAGGAAAGCCAGTATGGATTTGTTAAAGGTAAATTGTGTCATGAAACTAACATTTTTTTTCATTATATTGTTGTGGTTTATTGTAAAGTAGGTTTATGGGGGTAAGTATAGTTCGGTCTGTGTGATTTAATTACATTTGGTGTCAAGTAGACTGCAAGTTTGAAATCATTAAAAGAAGCTAGGTGATTGACATGCTAATGAGTAAACATGGATACTGGCTAAGCAGGTAAGGTGTGAAGGGAATTTACATGTTTAGATAAATGAAGGGATATTTGGATTTCAAAGGGATTTTAGTCTGTTTACAACCAGCCAGATAAGCAAGTCCAAGGAAGGTGTTTATTTTTCCTAAAGGTTACTGATAATATATTGGCAACATGAAAGTTTTTATATTATGAGGAAGATACAGTTTCAAATGGGACAATAGAATTTACGTAATAAAAAAAGAGAAACATATGTAAAGAAGAATGAAAGGCCATGTGTCAGAAGGTCATGTAAGATCTAATCGGAGTGTGTGAAATAGCCGTAATGAACCTCCAGCATTTGTGCATAAGTCTGCTATATAACAAAACTGAAGTTGGGAAAAAGCTATTTGGAATTCCACTGTCAAGTGGGTATTGTGTTAATTTGCTGGTTCTGTTTTAAAACTAAAATATATTCTGAACTGTTGCCTTAAAGGGAGTGTAACTGAGGTTCAGGTTAATTAGGAATTTTAGGATTTATTATAGTAGTGAGTAATTGTGCTTATTTTATATATTTTGTTAATAAAAAAATTAATTTAATTTTTAAAATCTCTAAAGGTCTTATTGGACTTATTACTTCTGAATTCAGTGCACACATCATGTAATAAATACAAATTGCAAAACCATTGTGATAGCACAACCTTGTGGATTTGGTCCACCTGGCACACATCTGCCATGTTATAACAATTGTCTTTAATTAGCTTGATTCAGTTTTTTTAAGAAGGTACGAAATAGGAGCAGGAGTAAACTATTTAGCTTATTGAGCATGGTCCATGATATGATCATGGCTGATCTTGAGCTTGAAATCCATTTTCCCACCCATTCCCATATCCCTTGATTCACTGAGAGACCACAAATCTGTACATCCCAGCCTTAAATATATTCAGTGCTGGATGGGAGAATTCCTAAAATTCAAACCCTTTTAGTAAATAAATTTCTCCTCATTTCAGTCCTAAATAATCACCCCCTTGTCTTGAGCCTGTGTCCCCTTGTTCTAGATTCCCCAGGCAGGGAAACAACTTGTCACTGTTTACCCTGTCAAGCCCCTTCAGAATCTTTCAATGAGATCACCTCTCATTCTTCTAAACTCCAGAGAATATAGATCCAATTTATTCAGCCTTTCATCATAAGACAACTCTTTCATCCCAGGGACTAATCTAGTGAACCTTCACTGTATTGCCTCCAATGCAAGTGTATCCTTCCTTAAGTGTGGAGGCCAAAACTGCGCAAAGTATTTTAGCTGTGATCTCACCAAAGCCCTAGAAAATGACAGCAAGACGTCTTCATTCTTGTACTCCAATCCCCTTGCAAGAAAGGGCCAACATGCCATTTACCTTCCTAATTGTTTGCTGTGCCTGCATGATAACTTTCTGTGTTCCTTGTACAAGCACAAGCAAGTCTCTTTGAACATCAACATTTATAGGTTTCATGCCTTTTGTTATGATATAGCAGGTGGCATTTTCCAGGCTGACCAAATCTCAAAGGGAAACCTGGCCAGGTTATCACAACGATTTTGCAATTTGTTGCAATTTATTATGAGAAGGTACGTCCACTGAAATCAGAAGTAAAGAGTCCACTACCACCTTTGGAGATTTTAAAGAATAAATTAAAACATTTATTAACAAAAGAAAATAAGTTAAATACACAAGATTACGGTTACACAGTTAAACTTAGTCTTATAACAATTCTCAAAAGATTTCTACTTAACTAGACTTCCAACTACACACTCCTTTCAGGCAACGGTCCAAACAAATTCTTAATCTATAAATCATCCAGCAATATTACTACAAGCACCAACGGTTGCTATAGGGAAGTGTTTCACAGCTCCTCTCTCATTCTCACTCGACAATGGAATTCAAAGGTTTCTTTAACAAAACTTTGCTCTCTTCAGCACTTCACTTGCACTTACCTCAATTTAGTCTACTGCATTCGCTGCTCCCAATGCGATCTCCTCTATATTGGAGAGACCAAATGCAGACTGGGTGACTGCTTTGCGGAACACCTTCGATCTGTCTGCAAGCATGACCCAGACCTCCCTGTCGCTTGCCATTTCAACACACCACCCTGCTCTCATGCCCACATGTTCGTCCTTGGCCTGCTGCAATGTTCCAGTGAAGCTCAATGCAAACTGGAGGAACAGCGCCTCATCTTTTAATTAGGCACTTTACAGCCTTCCGGACTTAACATTGAGTTCAACAACTTCAGATCATGAACTCTCTCGTCCATCCCCGCCCCCTTTCCGATCCCCTTTTTTCCAATAATTATTATATTTTTTCAATATATTTTTCTTTTCCCACCTATTTCTATTATTATTTTAAAATTTATTTCCATCCACTGTTTTATCTCTACCTTTTAGCCTATTTAGATCCCTTCCCCCCACCCCCACTGGGGCCATCTGTCACTTGCTCATCCTGCTTTCTAACCTTCATGTCCCCATTAGCACATCCTTTAGCTAATATCGCCACCATCAACACCCCTTTGTCCTTTTGTCCAGACATCTTTGGCAATCTGTCCTTTGCCTCCACCTATCACTGGCCCTCTATCTAACTCCACCTGTCCCACCCCCCTTAGACAGCTCATATTTCAGCTCATTTCCATTTCTCTTCAGTTCTGATGAAGAGTATGGATATGAAGTTGGCTGAGTGGCAGGAAACAGAGAGTAGAAATGAATGATGGTTTTTCAGACTAAAGAAAGAAATACAGTGGTATTCCTCAGAAGTTGGCAATAGTTCCACAACTTTTCTTGATCTATTTTAATAACTTGGACTTGTATGTACAGGGCAAAATTCCAAAATTTGCAGATCTGTAAGGACATAGACAGGTTTGTAGAATTTATGGGCATGTGGCAGATGCAATTTAACACATAGAAATGATTAATTTTAGTAGGAAGAATGAGTAGAGGCAATATAAACTAAAGGGCACAATTCTAAAAGGCATGCAGGAAAAGGGAGACCTGGTGTATATGTGCATAAATCAGTGAAGGTGGCGGTGCAGGTTGAGAAAGTGGTTAAAAAGGCATATGGGATCCTGGGATTTATGAAGAGAGGCAAAAACAAGGACATTATAATGAACCTTTATAAAATGCTGGTTTGGCTTCTGTTGTAATACTTTGTCCAATGCTGGGCATCATAATTTAGGGAGGATGTGAAGGCTTTATGCAGAAAATATTTTTGAGAATGGTTCCGGGAATGAGGAAATTCAGTTATGTGGATGGATTAGAAAATTTGGGGTCGTTCTCCTTAGACAAGAGGAAGCTGAAAGGAGACTTGATAGAGGTGTTCAAAATTATGAGGGCTCTGGACAGGGTAGATAGAGAGAAACTGTTTCCATTGGCAGAAAGGTCAAGAACCAATGGACACAGATTTAAAGCGATTGACAAAGAAGCTAAAGGCAACGTGAAGAAAATATTTTTTTACACAGTCAGTGGTTACAGTCTGGAATGCACTGTCTGAATGGGTGGTGGAGGTAGATTCAATCACGGCTTTCAAAAGGGAACTGGATAAGCACCTGAAGGGAAACATATTGCAAGGCTACAGGGAAAGGGCCAGTAATTGGGTCTAACTAAATTGCTCTTGCAGGGAGTTGGCAGAGTCTCAATGGATCAATAGCCTTCCATGTTGTAAACATCCTACAATTCTATGATTCTAGGTTTTAAGCAAGTACAGAGGGAGGCAATGGGGTGGGGAAATGGAGGTAAAAACAAAAAAATGTCTATTATAGGGTGAAAGGCAGGAATGATAAATAACAGAAAGGGTGTTAATGCAAGGCAAAAGAGGGTAGTAAACGGACAATAAAATAAACAAAAGATGGCATAGAGGAGCTGCAAATGACAAAAAAATCATAATCATTACCAGCAAATGCTGTCCAAAAAAATGGGGGCAGTGATTATGGTCTGAAATTGTTGAATTCAATGGCCAGTGGTCAGTGCCAAAGCAATGGCACACACCACCGATCATGAAGAAAGCTTCCTACAATGATCTTGCAATCTTTGGAGTGCGGACATCCTATTTCCTGATGGAAGTTTAAATCTGACCTTAAGTAAAAGTGATCCCCAGACTTTCAAGAACAGTGATGTCAGCAAGCATGGTGAACAGTCATATTAAGCTATTCTCCCAAATAACAAACTTGCAGGTGAAAAGCACTGAATTTCTTCACTTTTAATTTAGAATTTCAGATCGCAAAATAAGTAATTATAATTGGATTAAGATAGGACCTAAAATAAAGATAAACAAACGTTAAAAATATATATTATTTTTAAAATATGTGGAACTTTGTTATCGTCATGGAGAAATTTGGCATTCAACAAACGTATGATTAGCTTTTCGAGCCAATGAGAATGTTTAGCAGTAACTTTGAACTTACTACATTGTTAAGAACACAGCTATACATCATTTAACCAGGTGCAATTTTTCCAAGGGTTTTTATGAGAATAACAGTGGGCTGAATTTTTCAGTCGGCGTGTGGGGGCGGACCCGACATGCCGGCATGTAAAATGACAAGCGATGACCTCGGCCGTGCATCACAACATCATCGCGCTGTCTTGCGATGTTTCGTTCGTCGGATGCGCGCTGGAGTCGGCTGTGCATATTAAGGCCATTAATTAATTAATTAGTGTCATTGTTAACACTGTCCGTCCAACCATAAAGTTGGCGGGCAGGCATAAAGGCCAAGCAGCCTTTATATTTTTTAGGAAACCTCATTCATGAGCGGGATGAGGTTTCCTAAAGCTTTTATGTATCAAATAAAAAAGTTTTGTGAAATATAAAAACATGTCTCATCTCATGTGACACAGTTGCATGAGGGGACATGTTTACTTAAACTTTTTTTCATTTATTTAATTATTTCAATAGCAATACAATCTCCCTGAGGCAGCTCTGTGCCTCAGGGAGATTGAAGCACTCTTTCGCGCGCATGCCTTAATTGGCCCGCCCACGTAAAATGGCGGCACGGAGCTGATCCCGGGCAGCGGTCGGCTCCACGATCGCCTCCACCGAGCCCGCCCGCCAACTGAAAAATTCAGGCCTGTGTAAAAAATTGGAAGTTCTGGTCATTGCAATGATTTCCCAATGATTGCAGTCTGGGGAGACCTCAACAGCGCACCTTCTGGAGAAGCTTGGGATCACTGACAGTACATTCAAGATGTCAGCTTTATTCTGTGCACGTACAAACTCTTGCAGTTGTAATCAGTTTTAATAGAGTAATGACAACAAACCCTGCCACGTTAACTATAATTCTTCTTCTTCTCCAGGTAGCATCTTTGATTATTTGAGCTTCACCAAACCATAGCTTATGCTGTGATCTTACTGCAGGGTAGGGCGAGGAGACAGGCCCCGTTCTTCCTCAGCCAACATAGGGATTGAACCTCGCACAGTTGGTGTTATTCTGAACCTCATGTTAGCCAACTGAGCTATCCAGGTCCCCAACCTGGCCATCATTACCACTGCACAATTCGTCCAATGTTGAGTCCGGAAGGTTGTGAAATGCCTAATCAAACGATGAGGTGCTGCTTCTCTAGCTTCCATCGACCTTCATAAGAACAGGATTTTTCTAATCATTCATGGGATGATGGAGTCGCTGGCTAGGCCAGAATTTATTGCCCATCCCTAATTGCCCTTAAGAAGGTGGTGGTGAGCTGCCTTCTTGAACCACTGCAGTCCATGTGGTGTAGGTACACACACAGTGCTGTTAGGGAGGGAGTTTCAGGATTTTGACCCGGTTACAGTGAAGGAACGGCGATATATTTCCAAGTCAACATGGTGGGTGACTTGGAGGGGAATTTGAAGGTGGTGGTCTTCCTGTGTATCTGCTGCCCTTGTCCTAAATGATAGCGATCATGGGTTTGGAAGGTGCTGCCTAAGGAGCCTTGGTGAGTTCCTGCAGTGCATCTTTTGGATGGTACACACTGCTGCTAGTGTGTGTCAGTGGTGGAGGGAGTGAATGTTCGTGGATGTGGTGCCAATCAAGCGGGCTGCTTTGTTCTAGATGGTGTCCAGCTTCTTGAGTGTTGTGGGAGCTGCACTCATCCAGGCAAGTGGAGAGTATTCCATCACATTCCTGACTTGTGCCTTATAGATGGTGGACAGGCTTTGGGGAGCCAGGAGGTGAGCTACTCACCAGAGGATTCCTAGTTTCTGACCTGCTCTTGTAGCCACATTAGTTAAATGGCTAGTCCAGTTCAGTTTCTGTTCAATGGTAACCTCCAGGATGTTGATAGGATAGAGTAGGAGGTCAAGGCCAGATGCGTGTGGGATTGAGTTTAGATGGCAAGCAACTCGAACCTCAGCAGATTGTTGGAGGTGTCTCATGAAGCAGTCATGCAATTTACTTTTGGCGACCCCAGTGTAGAGGAGACCACAATGTGATTAGCGAAAATGGTGTACTAAATTGAAAAAAGTACTAGTAAATCACTGTTTTATCTGGAGGGAGTGTTTTTCCCCTGGAGGGTGAGAAAGCCGGAGTTAAAAGGGCAGATTTTGCATCTCTTGTGTTTGCACAAGTCGGTGCCCTGGGTAGTGGAGGGGGTGCTGGGGGAGATTGAAGAATGGACCAGGATGCCTGGTCCATTCCTGGGAACTGTCCTTTTGGAATGCTGCATATGAAGGATTATGGAAGATGTGTCTGGTGATGGCATCACAATGGATATGGAGGAAATGGTGGAGCATGATCAGTTGAATGTAGAGGTACAGGCAGCTCTCTTGAATGCTGAAATAAAAACAGCAAATAATAGAATCAGTCATCAGGTCAGACAGTATTTGTGGAGAGAGAAAAGCAGAGTTAACATTTCAGGCCATTTCTTCAGAATGGGGGTGTCATCAATTTGAAATGTTAACTCTGTTTCTCTCTCTAGAGATGCTGACTAACCTGCTGAGGATTCCTGGCATTCTCTGTGCTAATTTCAGATTCTCAGCATCTGCAGTGTTTTGCTTTTGGATGATGTTTGTCTGTTGCAGGATGACTGGGTCACTGTCAACCAATAAACAATCCAACGTAGGGTTTATTTTAATGGCAGAAATAAAGACTGTTACTGCAGCAGATATTGGAGGAAGATTTCCCCTAGCTCTGGCACCTTGCTGACCACCACACCCTGCCTGAACTGACACCAATTACAAGGGAGAGTTGATGGGTGCAATGTGAGCCCAGAACGAAGAGGAGAGAGAACAGGAAGAGAATCTAGAGAATGAAGAGTTTATAATAATGCCGACTGATGTTTGCTCTGCGGTTCTCACAATGGAACAGCATCTCCATATAAATACAGGCTTGGAGGCTTTCAGAAATGTTTAGTGCCCATTCTGCCAGAGTGGTTTAGCATTAGATTCCAGAGTTCACAATTTTTGACCATTACTGAACCACAAAGATGGCAGCCTAAATGTCCAATCTGTGCTGTCAGTATCAAGAGAGCACACAGTGAGAAAATACCTTTGCAGTTTGTGCTTCCATGCGTACAAGTGATTTTATACAAGATACTGCTTTGACATTGACCACCTTAATTGAAGAGTGTTCTGTGTCTATTTGAAAGTACACGGTGCGCATCATGATTTACAATACATAAACTGCCCTCCTGGAATTGATGTCAAATAGGTCCCCCAACCTGAACCTTATTATTTGCCAGTAAGCTATCCTGTAGAACTAATTGGTATCTAGGCTTATACTATGATAATGGCCTTAAAACTCCTGTATGCTAAGCAATCGCCATTGTCCTGAAAACAGTAGTCTGCAAACAGTCAAAATATTCACCTAAAATTGCTCTTTTTTGCGATTTTAGCAGTGGAATTAAATGCCTCTATCGATTAGTGGTGGAAGTGGTTCTCTTGCTGCAAAAACACAATAATTGCTTGAACACTACATTTAAAATGAAATAAATGTCTCTTCTAAAATACTGTTGAAGGGAGTTTTCAGGCTAATGTGCTACTCATGTATTCCACTGTGCAATTGCAGGAAATCAATGATTACAATAAAAACAATGTTGGCCCAACACTTCCTTAATGGATCCATGTGTAAGATCTATGCATAATATCTAAGCCCATATATCACGAATGCTTGTCTGCAATGACCCTGAGGTGTAGAATTCAAGGTTTACACTGACTGACAGCAGACTGGGTTTGCAGGTCTTCATTCAGCACTCAATGCAGCTCTGTGAAAGCCTCTTGGCTTATCCTCAGCTTTCTGAAGCAATACTCCTCAATCTTAGAACCAGACTGTGCAGGAGTGAAATAATTCTACATGCAAAAAGCAGTAGAGGTTTCGGGCCTGAATCTTCCAAGCAGCAGAAGTATGCTGTGAACATTGCCATTGTGCATGAAGATTCTCCCGAACCAACATTACTGTGCATTTCTTCCGGGATCTTTCGATCCTGGCTGTCAAATAAATGCACAGTGCAGCACCCCGCAACCCCCCCACACTGCCCCCACCCCCACTCCCTGCCCTGAAGAACTTCATCACAGTGGTGTAGAGTCAGGGGAAGAAAGGACTGCCTCTCTTAAGGCACTAGTTGCTGTATTTAGGTAAGTTTAAAGGTACAGCCTTTGGGAGTCTGAGGGAATGTGTGAGGGAATAGGTCAATAAATAGGTGGGTGGGTAAGTGACTAGGTAGCTGAGTGGGTATGTGGATGTGGCGGGTAAGTGGGTGAGGTGGGAGAGTGGATGAGTGAGTGAGCAGGTGGCCAGGAGTAGTCGGGTGGTCTGGGGGCAGATGCACTGGGGGTTAGTCAGGTTGCAAGGGGTAATCGGGTCCAGTCAGGAGGTAGCCGGGTCAGGGAATAGGTGCCTGGTTGGGGCTAGTCAGGTGGTTTGGGGCTAGTCAGGTCGTCAGGAAATATTTGGATCAGGGGTTGGTCGGGTCGGGCCGGGGCGGTGGCTGTAGTTGGATGGTTAGAAGTGTTGATTGTGGGGGTCAGTTGTATAGTTACCCAGGTGTTAGACCAGGTTTTAATCTGCCTAACATTTTAAAAAATTCATTTTGCGGGGTGTGGATGTCACTGCCTAGGCCAGCATTTATTGCCCACCCCTAATTGCCCTTGAGGAGGTGCTGGGGAGCTGCCTTCTTGAACCTGGTAGGTACACCCACAGTGCTGTTAGGAAGGAAGTTCCAGGATTTTGACCCAGAGTCAGTGAAGAAATGGTGATATAGTTCCAAGTCAGGATGGCGAGTGGCTTGGAGAGGAACTTCTAGATGGTGGTGTTCCCATCTACCTACAACCCTCGTCCTTCTAGATGGTAGTGGTCCTGGGTAACTATCAAGGTAAGTCACACGGAACTGTCCCAAGTTTCTGACTCTAGTTCAGAATTTGAGACATTTCCGCAAGTTCCCAGGCAGCAGGGGAATTGCCCTCTGGAAGTTTAAACTTCCTAAGTAATTCTCACCTAGATCCACGCATCAGGACTTCCACGGGGTTCTGCCCCACATCTTCCATCGTACCAGAAGATTTGGGCCCAAAACTCTTTTCTGCAAACAGCAATTGGTGCTAGATCATTTGTTAATGCTAAATCTGAGATAGGTAGATTTTTGTTAACTAAAGCTATTAATGGATATGGGGCAAACTGGAGCAAGGGGCGGAATTTTCCATGCCTGCCGGTGTCGGGCGTGTGTGTTGGCGTGAGCGAACAATATACTTCGATTGGTTTTACGATGGTGTGAAACCAGTTTGCGATCGTCCGCTCAGCCTGTCAATGGCGGGCCACGTTTCCTGCCATCGGACGTCGGGAACCTCATTGTAATACATCAGCATATCATTATTAGGCCTGCCCACTGGAATCGTCCTCCCTCGAAGGATTGTCTGTCCAGCGGGAAAACATGCTGACGTGTTTCACAACAGCACATGAACGACGTACTGGCGGCTGCACTTTGGTAACCCGGAGTGAGTACACAGTAACGTTGTGCAGCGCTAGTCAGAGTCGCCTGTTGGACTTCAAGCGTGGGAGGTGCTGGGGAGCCGGGGTTAAGGGCAGCCCTGCCATTGAGGCGTTTTTTGGAGTGGGGGGCAAGGGCAGCCCTGCCATTGAGGCGACTTGTTGGTGGGGGCTGGACAAGGGCCTGCCATTGAATATAGCACACAAGAATTTGGGGTGGGGGTAGGATGGGTGAGGGAAGTGGCCATGCATTTGGGAAACCTGCATAAAGTGACCATTCCTTTGCAACTGAGACATTTCAGGTGCAGCCACTTTGATATGATTGGAGTCGGGCTCTTAGCTTATCTGCCCACTCAAGCAATGCAGAGCCATCAAAATGCCACAAGTTGCTCCAAAGCTTTTCACTCCCCACCACGCCCCGCGACGCCCCCCCCCCCCCCCACCCCCCAGTCTCCCCCCAACCTCAGCACAAGCTGCAAAATCATGAGCATTTTAGTGGACAGACGAACAGTTAGACAACTGCGCATCTTGTACAATCTCCTTGCTAAAGCTGGCCATGGAGCAGTCACAGCCTCTTGCAATGTCATCATCCCAGTTTGGACCAGTCTCCCCCATGGTTCAAGCTAACAGTGCAGCCTTGCAGTGCAGGTTAGGAGAATGCCTGTGCCTGAGCTGAGAGCACAGCATGCAGTCCAATGGACAAAGCTGCCAGCAATCGGTCAGGTGGAGTTGGGCGGAGGTGGTGGGGTTTTGGGCAACCATGTAGCGCACTGATCTCTGGCCATCCAAGTGATGGCCGGTCCTCTCCACAAATCGTTAAGGGGCCTTCAGACTTAACTAGGACAGGTTCTTAGTAAGCTCATGTTAACCCATGCATCTCTCTCTTTTACCCTGCAGGAGGAGTACATCAGGATCATGGAGCCTGGTGAACTAGCTGTATGCCTGATGGCCAACAGAGAACAAAGACGATGGAGGAGAGAGTGACTGCGGCTCCTGGCTGCGTAGAGGCAGGAGCAGCAACCTCAGGAAGAAGTGACGGTTGGGGCTCCTGCACACGCTGCCAAAGAACTACATCAAGCCATCGCTCATCGGCACCTAGCGACACCCAGGGTCTATAGACGCCGCCTGTCATTCCTGCAGGTGACCGAGAACCAGTATCGCCAAAGACTGCGCATGTCTAGGGAATTGGTTGCTCACATCTGCCAGCTACTGCAGGATTTGGTGCCACGGGGACATGGAGGGCATCCACTGCCAGTGGCCGTGAAAGTGGCTACCGCACTCAATTTATACACCAGTGGCTCCTTTCAGTGCTCCACAGGTGACCTCTGTGGGATCTCACAAGCATCCACTCATAAATTCATCCATGAGGTCACGGATGTCATCTTTGCGAGGGCACACAACTTTGTGCATTTCGCCTAGGACCAGAACAGCCAGGATGCAAGAGCCATTGAATTCACTCAGATCTTGGATTTCCCACAAGTTCAAGGTGCCATCGACTGCACTTACGTGGTGCTCAGATCTCCATCGCAACACGCAGTGAACTACATCAACCGCAAGGGATTCCATTCTCTGAATGTGCAGCTGGTGTGTGACCACCAGAAACGCATCCTGCAGGACTGCGCACGGTTTCTAGGGAATATGCATGACTCCTACATCCTCAGTTGATCACAGATCACTGCAGTCTTCCAGGGTACACAAAAGCTGTAGGGATGGCTCCTCAGGGACAAGGGCTACCCGCAGAGGATGTAGCTGATGACACCCGGGCGGCGGCCTGAGACTGCAGCAGAGCGACAGCATAACAAGGCTCATGCTGCAGCTCGCAACTTGGTGGAGCAGACCATTGGGATGCTTAAGATGAGGTTCTGGTGCCTGGATTGGTCTGGTGGAGCCCTGCAATACAGTCCACAGAGGGTGTCATGCAACGTCGTCATCTGTTACGCCCTTTACAACCTGGTGCTCCAACGGGGAGATGAGCTGGCTGAGGAAGAGATGCAGGAGCTGCAGGTCTCCTCTGATGAAGAGGAAGCCAACGGGGATGAGGGTGAGGAGGTCCTTGGAGTTGACGATGATGAGGATGAGGCCCTTGCACTGGCTAGATGTTGCAGGTGCACTCGGGAGGCCCTCATAGCTGCTATATTTGTGGAGAATGATGACGACATGTCGTGAGGTAACACCATAGATCCTCACATTGCATGTGTGAATGTTTGACTCCAGTCTGGCTTATGGCAGCGCAAATGCCCTCTCTGAAAATGCTCCTGTCATAGAGATGCAGTGGAGGTTCTAATAGTTGCTCGATTGCAGGAGGATGATGACAACATGCAGTGAGGGCACTCCATAAATCTTCACATAGCCTCTGAGAATGTCTGACTCCTGTCTGGCCAAGGGCAGCTCACCTGCGCTCTGTGATCAGGGTCATATCATAGAGACACAGCCATGAAACTTTAGAAGCATCTGATCTTTTGTCCGCCTTCAGCACCCGAGCCCTTCAGGAGCTGGAGCACAGCATCAGTAGTCACAGATGCTGAAGAGATGGGGGCCAACTCCTCGTTAAAGGTGTTGAGAGCACACAGAGAATGAAAGAACTCTGTAGCTCCTGCCCACTACATTCTGGCAGCAATAACAAGCACCACCGAGGTGCAGGCATCAGTAATGTTTCCAGGGAGTATGAGGCTGGACCATCACTGTGGTCTGAAGGCCACACAGAGCACAGGAAAGAGGCCCTGGACTGCGACACCTGTCTTTATTTTGTGCGGAAAGGTTTCACATCTAAGAGACAAGAACACTGCTCATCAGAACAAAGAGCCATAGGCAGGGAGACATTCTTGGAAGTTTATCAACAATAGTGAACGGTATGTACAAGTGGTTGAAGCCTGTGCCCAGGCTGTGAAACTAATTAACTTTCCTAACCCTGCCTCTACGTCTTGGCTCTCCCTGGACATCCCACAAAGGAGGTGGAGGCAGTCTGCTGGCTGCTACGCCCTGTCTGTGATGACCTTGGCCGGTATCCTCTGAAGGTCGAGACTTGGAGGGCCCTGGCCTGCATTTAGGGTCCTGATCTGTGGCAGGGACACCCTCCTTGGCCTGTGGAGCTGGAGTTCCTGAGGTCACAGTAAGAGTGGGTTCAGATGGGCCAGACACTCTTGGAGTCACCTGGATAGATGGCGCTGGAGTGCACACCTGTTGATCCTCCTCCCTATGGGTGCCCGAGGGTCCCAGCCTGATCCCTTGAGGAGAAGGGGTAGCCGGAGTGAGATCGGGCTGCCTTGCAGCACTCTCGCATGCACACTGTTGGAGGCAAACTATGGCCTCAGTGATGGAGTTGAGCCCGTGCAGCAGTGCAGGAGCGACATCCAGGACCAAGGTCTCCATGGCGGCCACCATCCTACCAGTGTTGACCTCGGTGCGTTGGTATGCAAGCGCTATCAGCTCAGTTTGAATGTTTTTCAGTCCATTGTGGGGTTTTACTTGGAGTTGGTGTACTTGGTCACTGCCTTTGTCCCTTCCGATATGGTGTGCTTGGCCAGTTCCCCAGGCAGCAGCAGGCGCACAAAGGTCTGGATGTCCCAGGAGCTGATGGTGCTGCGCTTCTTGTAATGGGCCAGGTGGGAAGCCTCATCCGCAGTGCGCTCGAAAATATTGTTCACGAATGGGTTCATGATGCTCATGGCCTTGGAGGAGATGCCGGAGTCGGGGTGAACCTGCTTCATCACTTTGTAGATGTAGATGGAGTAACTCTCCTTCCTCAACCTTCACCGCTTCGTGCCGCCCTTTGCTGCCAGTTTCTTTAAGGCTTTCTTGGCTCCCTTCTTGGGAGCTGGTTTCTCCTCAGCAACATCTTCAGTTACAGACACAGAAGGCGGACAGACTGCTCCATCATGCCTTGCAAACTGAGGAGTGCAGCAGACATCCATTCCTGATGTTCCCGAGCTCACCTTTGCAGCTTCAGGAACTGTGACATAACTGAGTCCAGAGGCTCATCATCTATCTCAGACTCAGAAAATTTCTGGCCTCCAACATTCCTCCGAGTGCCAGGGACCTGGGAAGTCCCTGCCGCCGCCTGCTGTGTATCAGGCAGTGCGATGTACTCACCAGATTGTGATCCCAGGGCTACTGTAAAGCTAGGTCCCATCGAGGTGTGTGTCTCTGCGCTGTTGGAAGGTGTGGGTGAGCACTGTGATGAAACTTCAGGGAGGGTGCCTTCAGATTCCTCTCCTGGAGTGTCATTGCGACTTAATTAGAGGCCCTGCGTCATGGATTCTGTTGGCTGTTCCCAGATGTGCCTGCAAATGCAAGGGGAGATAATTAGTGCATGGCAGTGGCCTGTGAAACAGGACACATCACTCACAGCATTGTTGCCTGATGGATGTTGTACTGCTGGATCCTCACTTGGTAGAGCATCACCAACCTCACCATTAACATAGGAACGGCCCAGATCCTCGCCGGCCAGCTGGATGCCTCTGTTTTCAAAGTCTGTGAGGACCTTGATTTCAGGCATTCCTCCACCAGCCTGCAACATCTCCCTGTTGTTGTGTGCCAGTTTGTCCTACATGAATATAAATGAAGAGAGTGTAATCAGGATGCCTTCCAGGCCAGGTGATATATATGCCAGGCCTGTATGGATGGTGAGTGGTTCCATGGATCAGATAAGGACAATGAAGGTGTGTGTGAGAGAGTGAATTGTGATGTCCCGTTAACTGGCAGTGAGTGAGATCTCTGTGGATGTGTGATGGGTTTGTGAGTGTGTGAGTTGAGAGTGATGAGAAGAGTGACTTACCCTGGCAGAACGGAGGAGATTATTCATCCTCTTGCGGCACTGGGTGGCTGTCCTCTTTTGAAGGGCATTGATACTGACCACCATTGCCAAAGCCTCCCAAGCCGGGTTAGTGCGGTTGCTGCCCATCCTGCGGCCAGTGCGGGAGTGGTGGACATCCCGGCGGGCCTCCACGGCATCCAAAAGGCACTTGAGGGATGCATCGCTGAACCTGGGGGCTGCAGTCTTCTTCAGTTTCAGTGTCACGTCTTCTGTGCAGCAGAGGTGGTCTGGAAGCACTGAGATGTGTGCTTGCAGCTAGACTTTAAATATGGCGGTGTGATGCTGCGGCAGGGTAATGGTGGGCGGGCGAATGAGAGCCTGCCCGCCATGGAAACAGCGTTTCCCGGGAGTGCGTAATTAATGTGGCAGGCTTGGGGCGATATGGCGTGAAAACCAGCCATAGCAGCTGGCTGGTAGAACATCATTTTACCCTTCCGCTACCGTACTTAGTGCGAATCTGAGACAAATCCCGCCCAAGGTCTCAGATCAGCTGTGATCTCACTGAATCGCAGGACAGGCTCGGCTTCAGGGGCTAAATGGCCTACTCCTGTTGATGTGTTCCTCTGATTAAAGCCAGCGGTTTATAGTAGCTGCTGCACTCATGCAACCATGATTATAAATCAAAATTCTCAACACACTGCATTTGAAAGTCAGCACCAGAGAATGTTGCAAATTCAATTTACATGGCAATTATGCTAACATTGACCAGCTCAGCAAGGCAACCACATGGATTCAGCATAAATTCACTGAAAAGCTACTTCATCCTAGCAGTTATTTTGTAGCATGCTGGGCAAAATATGCATCGCCCTACACCCCTAAAATGATTTGTACCTAATACTATTAGAGCCCTTGTTATTAGTGTAACACCAACGCTGGTTTCAAGGCGACTGTTGCAAGCCATGAACTGATACAACTGATTTAACTATTGCCTCCTCAAAATGCATATGAAACACGTGATTTCATCATAAAGATTAAAAATCAAATTAATTGTGTAATTTGGAACTAAAACAGTCAACCTGTTTCAATAGCATCATTAAACACTCCACATTGTTCTAATGCCAATGAGATGCAAGCAAAGAAATTGAGAAAGTGATTGGGACTTGCAGCGGTGTAATTCATTAGAGCTGATTTGAAGTTTTCATTATTTCTTCTTTTTTCCTTTTCACTTTCAAATTTTAATTTTATATTGATTTTAAATAATTTAGTTCATTAAATATTAGAAAACAAGCAAATTTTCGTGACAACTAAACTTATATGACTTCCAATGATAAATCTGCTGAATATGAATGAAAGTTTATGTGAAGATATAACAAATGACTGACTTTGTTAGCAACAGATCATACTCCAAACCAGTTTAGAATGTGAAAATCACAGAACACAGTGCTGGATAATGTAATCTAGAACAATTCTGAACATAGCAAATCAGTAAAGCTCATAATATGTACCATTCTTAGAGAAGCAATGGCTAGACATCAATTAGAAATCTCTGTGGACCTGGATTGGATCTGCATGATACATCACTAAAGTTTATTGAAGGTCAGAGGTTGCAAATAGGCTGATTAATATCAGCTGTGTTTGGTGCACAAGCCACTATAGTCATTCTGTATGGACCCACAGACACACACACAATTTTATTTGGATGCGCTCACCATTTTATGTACAGACACATACCATTTAGTATAAGCATAGGCGTATGATATTTTATATAATGTCACAGGGCTATGCCATTTCATTATTTGAATAACTGGAAATGTTGCTATTTGAACTGAAACAGAGCAAACTACTTAACAATGCAAAGCCACATTCCAAGGTGAAGGTGAGAAACAAACAAATCACCCTCAGGGGAGTGTGAAGAGAGAGACATCTCCTATAATCCAGACACCCATTGAAACTTGTAACTGTATAAGGGACATTAAAAATGCAAGTACCGGATATTGAAACAATGGCTGCCAAAGACAGATGCACCCAAAACCTTTTGGAATTACACAATATGTGAAGCATTTCAAGGCAAGGCTGCCTAGCCACCTGAGAGAGATTGCAAGTGACACAGGTGGTGTCGAGAAAGCCTTCAGCAGAGGAAACAGGGTGAAGGCTGCTCACTCTCCCTCTTTCTCTTTTGGAACAAGTATATTGCCTGGTTTGAGAAGCCAACTCTACCAGAAACCTATCAGCGAATCAAAATCTCATAATAATTACAATATCTTCTACATCTCACTGCATCCAAGAAACCAGCTAACCTAAATCGGCCGCAGTGAATAAAATTGCCTCAAAAACAATCAAAGGACAATAAACTGTATATTCTTTTACCTTTTTTTTATTAGACTCTAACTCTCCTTATATCTGATACGTGTGTGTGTGTCTGTGTATTTCTGTGTGTGTGCATATGGGCAGGAATGATTGCATGAAGGCCGACTGCTTGACATCACATTTTTATTATTTTCCCTCAAATTTAGTGGATAATAAATTTGCTCTTTTGTTAACTCAAGAAAACCTGTTTGATTGGCTCCTTATTGCTCACAGCTTAAATATATACACACACACACATACCATTTTATATAGATTATGTTGTCAAATCATGCTTTATGAAAAACGATTTTTTAATTTACTAGCTGGAAACCCCTAATTGAATTTCTTTTTGCAAAGTGACTAAAGCCACATTCCAGTTATTTGGGATCACAGTCAAACATGGCTGCTGATTTGCATCACTGTACCTTCTACATTCCAAAACCATTGAAATGAAGAAAACCTGTCAACAGGGCCACACAATTGCCTTGAAAGAGGATGCATGGGGGCCACCTCTTATCCCACTAGCAGAACATCCAAACAATCACCTGTGTAGACAAACAATTAGACATAATCAGTTGGAAAATGGGGCCCTGGGTGAGGGAGGAATGCCCAGCCATGATCTAATCAATGTACCTGGCGTATACTAGCCATGACCATATGTGGGTCACTAGGCAGTTGGAGAGAGAAGGTCATGTGACAAACCAACTTTGTGTGTTTAAGCACCTGCTTTTTCTACAGAACATGACAAACCACTGATATTCCCAAGGAGCAAGACTCTGAGTGTGTTCTCGCTCTCCCCATTCAGCTTGCAAGCTTTGAACTCTGTCAGCTGATTTTGATTACCTAGGTGTTGCAGGCAGAGGTTTTAGAAAGATCTCAATATGGAACAATAGATAAATTGTCCGTCTACATATTTAAGCTGCCTGAAAGCCAATGTTATAACACAGGAGATGGTAAATGCTGAGTTGTTCAAATCCCAGAGGGAAACTTGGAACAGCTGCCACAACTTATTTGCAATTTGTATACATTTTGAGATGTGTGCCTTGAATTCAGTAGCAATAAGACCCCCAAGCCTTATAGGTTTTTTACTAAACTAGATTAAACATTTATTAACAAGAGAAATTATTTTAAATACATACATAGGTTCTCAAATTACTACTATGATAACTTTTAAATCCCCTAATCAATCTAACTCCCAGGTACACTTTTGTTAAGACAACAGTAAGACACCTAGATTTTAAAAGACCCAGGCAAAGTAAACAATATCCTGAACAGTCGGATTCAAAATGAGTTCTCTTAACTTTAGTTCCTGGAGGCAGCAGTTTGGTACATACAGACTGCAGGCTTTTCACACTGGTTGGATCTTAAACTGCTCCCCTTACAAACAGTCTTCCCTCCTTTATAATATTTTCCCCTTTGAATGCAAATCCTCATTGTTTCACTATGCCCTTTGAACTTTACCTCTCTACTAATAAAAAATCTACCACAGCACTAAGTTTTACCAGTAATCTTTGGGGCAAATAAACACACTCTTTCTAAACTTCACCTGGCTAGGTGACACATTTCACTGCATCTTTTGAAAACACTCTAGTCTGGTTTATTTAAAGATGCAAATGTTCCCTTGACACCTATGTTTCTAAACTTCCCCATGTTTACCTAATTAATATTTCAAACCTAACTTCTGTTCTTACATCAAAGCACCCAGACGAGCTGCCTCTAATTCAATTCGGTCTCTCTCTCTCACACACACACAGACACACAGATACATATATAGACAGATATAGACACATACCACTACTACTCTATTTTACAATAAATTCCAATAACATTATGGAAGTTATTATATCTTCCAGACACCAAAAGAAGCAGGACCACTGACTTCAGCCCAATATCAACTGAGTCACCAACCTTCAAAAGCCATATACTCCTTTAATTTTACTGGATTCTAAATTACTTAATCTATCCTTCTCACCCTGTAATCTAGTAATGTGTGTGTGTGTGTGACTTCAAGGGCAGAATTTTTCATCCTGCGGGTGGGTGCACGCCCAACCCAATATGAAGTAAAATAGTGCGCGATGACATTGGGCAAGCATCCCCACGTCATCGCGCACTCGCGTGATATTCACACAGTGGGTGCACACAGGTGCAGGAGTGGCACCTGCCATGAATTAAAGCGACCACTTAAGGCCCTTAAGAGTCCAATTAAAAGCGACTTTTTGTTACCCGTGCAATTTGTAGCTCGTCACACATGCTAAACGGACAGGTGGCCAGCTGACATTTTCATAAACCTCATCCCAAGGTGGGATAAAAAGGATCAGCAGCATTGCCAGCGTGAGTAGTCGGGAGTTTTGGAGATAGTTTGCTGCTGGTTTCTTATTGGCACTTGGCAGCCTCATCTCTGTTCGGGGCTTCATTTTTACCATTTCCAGGCTTCATTTTAGGGCTCATTGCTGCCTGCCAGGCCCCTGGAGGATTCAGACTGTGTGGACCCTTTCAGGTATCAGGCAGCCTTCCCTTACCCTATAATGGGGATTGTGGTCTCTGCACCTACTTTAAGGAGGAAGAGAGGGGCAGAAGGGAGAGGAGGCCATGTGTCCCTGTGCAGCTTCCAAGGGAGGGACCTGTGGGAGGGGAGGCGCAGGCACAAAGGACGCAGGGCCAGCCGGAAGTCCAAGGTGGAAGGGGCCGCAGAAGGCGCCACTATCCTGCTGCCAGGGTTTACAGGCGGCAATGCGGCTACCTCAATATGTCCGAGGGGAATGCCGAAGGAGGCTCCACCTCTCAAGAAAGAGCGTGATCTCCATTTGCCAGGTGATTGGGCCTGAGATCAGCTCTGGCTGTGTGGGTGGAAACCCCATGCCAGTGGCTCTGAAGGTCACAGCGGTCCTCAACTTCTATGCCTCTGACTCTTTCCAGGGTCAGTGAGGGATCTGTGTGAAGCCTCCCAATTAGCTTCCACAGTTGCATCAAGCTAGTGGCAGAAGCTCTGTTCAGGCAGGTACTGACCTTTATTCTTAACCAGATGGATGATGCCAGCCAGGCTGATTGAGCCAGAGGCTTTGCAGTGATTGCTGGGTTCCCCCACATCCAGGGTGCCATTGACTGCACACGTGTGGCCATCAAGGCGCCAGTGGATCAGCCGGGTGCCTTTGTCAACAGGAATGGATTCGGCTCCATGAACGTTCAGATAGTGTGTGATCACAGGATGCAGATTCTGCAAGTCTGTGCAAGGTACCCTGGCAGCTCCTATGATGTGCATATCATGCGTATGCACCGATCGTGAAGGCAGCTTTTCATGCTGTATTGTGGCAAACCTGCCAATTAATTATGTATTTCCAGAATACCCCCTGTTTTCATGGTGGGCAGGCTCTGATTCACCTGCCACGCCATCACGTCGCTGCTTCATCACACCAGGCACCACACTTAAAGTAAAGCCACACTCAGTGCTTCCAGCCCAGGACTTCAACAAAGAAGACACAGCCCCGAAAGGCAAGAAGACTGCAGCCCTCGAGCACCTTTTGGATGATGTGGAGGCCTGCTGTGATGACCTTTACCCCCAACTCTGGCCGCAGGAGGGGCAGCGACATTACCACTCTGGATTGGTAGACGATGGCAGTGGTGATCAGTGCCAATATTGCAGAGAAGAGATTGGCTATTCAATGCAGAGAGAGGATGAATGATCTCACCCATGCAGCCAGGGTATGGCAACCATCTCATCACTCTAAACCCACACAGTCCAGCCTATCACACATTCACCGGCATCTCACTCACTGCCAGCTCAAGGGACAACACCACTTACTCTCTCACACATACCCTCACATGTCCACCTGGCCTCATCTCCTCTGGAAACTGCCTCCTCAGCCCTCACCATCTTGAGGCCACTGGCACAGATCAACATGTGCCCCCAAACACGCCCTGGGTTACCCTCCTTCCCCAGTACAGCTCTCATCCTGCAGCCTCTTCCCTTGCCTGAGGCTACTTCTCCCCCTTCCCCAAGCAAGATCTTGCTCCGTAGCCATTGAAAAGCCACCCACGTATGGTTGATCTGGTAGGTAGAGACCTACCCGTGAGCCCCCCTAAAAGTGTTGTGGTGCTGTCTATGAAGGGTGGCACTGATGACTGTGAGTGCTGATCGAAGCAAGGTAGGCAAACAAACCTTGAACTCCCTAGTAAAGTGCAGCCCAACAAGTGCACGCCTTATATATGCTGATGTGAAACATGTTGACCTGTTTTCCTGCCGACGTGGACAGACGATCCAGCGGGGAGGAGGGGGAGGATGAGTCCAGCGGGCTGACCTTATAATGATATGCTGATGTATTACAATGAGGCTCCCGATGTCCAATGGCGGGGAACACAGCCCGCCATCGGCAGGCACAGCGAACGATCATAAACTAGTTTCATGACGTTGTGAAACCGATTTTTGGCCTTCTCACCACTTTGTCCACTCACACCACCGAGCACAGTAGACACCAGCAGGCAGAGAAAATCCCGGCCTATATTGTGAACATCACGTCCTCTTGCATATTGAGCAGTAGGCACAAGGAAGCATTGGAAAGTGGATGGAGTGGGAAGGAAATATCCCCACCCTTATCCCTCACTTGCCCCTCAATGCATCCATGCAGTGCTAAATGAAGGGAACCCACAAAAACTTTATGATGGGGCTTAGAATGACATTCTCTGCAAAACCCTATCCCAACACGCACTGTTAAATTTAGAATTTTAATATTAAAAAATGGTTAATTTTATGTACTTTCATACTTCACACTTGGATAGATATTTTTAATCCTAAAAATAGAACACTAAGGCAGCTTTTGGGTTTTCAACACAACCGCCAGATCACTTCCCCAATTATTTCTCTGCCCACTTTTGAAGATTTACTCCCCAAGCAATCCATCCTCATTCACCAAGGTGGTCCAACAACCTTGAGAATTACTTCTCAAAGACACTATACTCTATGCAACCTTCCCATTGATGCTGGCACTATCCATCCCCGAAGGTGTGTTTTTCCCTTCCAACACCTCCAGCTAATGCGGATGTTTCCCTTAACTGTGTGTCATTGGAATTCATCTCTTGCGCCAACCCATGATGCTTCACTGCAGCTCCTATCTACTAGTGCTACTATGAGGGATTGAATACTGCAGCACACCATGAGGGTGAATTCCTGACTTCACATTCAATCAGTTCCTGGAGCAACAGGGTCTAGGGACCTTGGTGTTGTGGTGTATATACATTTTTAGATATTTTCTCTTAGAATCATTCCATCTGTCAGCCAGTTAACAAGAGAGGGGCTAAGGAAAGGCATCCAGCTCGATGCAGGACCAGGATCAGATCTGTAACCACACGATTGGGACGTTGGGTTTGATTGAGGCGTTAGTTTCAAACAGGACAAAATAGCCTTGAACAGGACAAAAGCAGAAAAGCCCTGAGTACTTTTTGGTTTTTTTGTCTGTGAGTAATATCAAGTTATATTACTTGCACAATGTTTAAATACAATGAGTTTTGTAATAACACTTTACAATGTTAATAATTACATAAAAATAATGTACAGAAAAAAAGTTGACAACCCTTGAAAGATTTTTTTACTCACAGATCTAATCAGCAAGAAGTGAGGTAATAGAAAAAAATATCACAAAGAATGAACATACAATGAACTCCACCAGGAATTGAATTCAATTATTTTAGGTCACAGAGAGTTGGATAAACCATGAAAAATATCTGCTGCCTTTGTTTGCTAACTGATTGATTTAATTCAAAATTTTCAAGTGATTGTCTTCAAGCTCAACATGATATGTAATATATTGACAAAGCTTTAGGAAGATACTCATTTTAGAAACTTCAGTAAAAAATCCTCCCTTGATACAATCACAATAGAGAATGGAAATTTGCTTCAGTGGCTCAGGGGTATAAAGTCAAAGATCAGCTATGATTCCTTGCTTCTGGCTGCTAAATGGCTGACTTTAGTCCCCACATCATTTGATGGTGGGTGGGGCTGGGGAGGTGGTGGGCCGTTAAGATGGCGGTGGGTTTTGTGCCACTTTTCCAACAATATCATGTCTCCCAGTATTTTACTTGACTCAATTCAAATACAGAAATGCCATCAACCTAAAGGAGCAGAGGCCAAAATTAAATTGCAGTGATTTTAACCATTGGTGTGAATAAAGCTTTCACAGTCTCCAACAAATGATCTTGGCCACAGGAGGCCTACATGACTGGCTTTTTATTTAAAAAAAATGTTGGAAAAGGTAGTATAGGGGTCTGGCACATATAGAATTAATGTGGGACTGAGTACAGTACTGCCCACACAGTGACGAAAGAAGGCATGTGACCCAGACCCAGGGTCAGTGTAGTGTTGAGCAGAGGCAGGTATAGACCTAAGCACAGAGACAGCTCCCAGCTTGTACCCTTTAATGTACATGTATAAATGTTCTCGTAGCTAAAGACTTTCAGTTAACCTACAGAAGACTAAGGAGACTTCTTTAAGACATATCGACACCCTCCCAACAGGACAGGGCCAGGAAAGCAGGACTTGCCAAACATCCCCCACCCTTACATCATCAAAATCTTTGTTAGGGGGCTGTTTCTGAGTCCCCAGCAGATACCTGACCACCCTCCATCTCCTCACTAAATTTTGACTCTAGCCTGTTGGCTCAGAGATTCAACTTGTAATTGAAGCCTAGGATTTAATAAAGAGCAGGACTGGGTTTGGCTGTGATTTCTCCCTGATAGTCAAATAGCCTCCTGATATCCATTCTGTTATGGACAGGAAGGGGATTAATTTAAACAGCCCTGATTTCTCCGCTCACTACCCATCTGTAAACGGAAAGGCGTTTTTGATTTTTTATTTCCCCTTTTAAAAGTATTTTGCCCAACCCTTCAGCTTTGGAGTTATCCAATCCTCTATTAGTAACCCCACAGCAAACTCGGGATATGGTAAAATAAGAGGGGTAGTTTATTTTACACACACAAAACACGGGAAGGGGTTTTGCAATGTCTGCCCATTTTGCATTCATGCAATAAAAGAGGGATAAGAGAAAGAAAGAGGTTCAGGGCAAAGACCATGATGAAAATAAGAATTATGGTTTCACGTGAGTCCAGAGTCCAGAATCAATGTCCCAGGAAGGTTCTTTCAGATGGCTTTGTCTGGCAGAATTTCTGGTTTTGGTCCTAGGAACTCGACTGCAGGTTGAATCCATTGAAGATGCAGCAGACGGTTCTTGCATCCTGGGTATCAGTTCACTCTGTATGCGAAACACAGGGTTCTTTCTAGAGATCAGGCACTGAGAGAGATGGCGGTCAGAGAGAGGCTGCTAGCCTGGAGTCCAGTTTTCTCTTCTGAGATTAAACCGCAACTGAAGATAAAATTCAAAAGCTGTATAATTAAAATAATTCAAGCAGCTCATGTCTCGGCTATGTGACAGGGTGGTTTTGGGTCGAGCTATTCAGCTAATGAGGCCCCTTGTGATAACCCATTGTGTTTTGAGCAGGTAACTGTAGAAGCATTATCACAATGTGGGAGAGGAGGATCACAATAGCTCTGCCTTTGTCCAGCACTGGCTGGTGCAGATGCCTCATCTACTAGCCCTTTGTGTTGGCTTGGCTGGAATGTTAATATAAGGCCAGAAGTGTTACATTCCAGGAGTTTGATGAGTTAGCCTTTGTCCATGTTTAAACTACTCAGAAGCTTCCAGAACTACCATCATGTGGTCAGCTGCGGCCATTTTATCAGCCCAGTCATTTGTCCATTTTTTAAAAAGTTTATAAAGTATGACAGGATGATAGAGATACATATATTTCCTTCCTGTCTTCTGCTCATGATATGCCTCCACCACTGGGAAAAAAAAAGGATTGTATTCCATTTGTGTATATATGTACGTGATCTTAGGATGGAAGAATAGGGAGTGAGGAAATATACATGCATTCTCACATTCGTTCCTGAAAAAAAAACACACACCTCGACCTGTGGAGAAAGGTCAGCTCCTTGCTGCATTCACAAGGTTTACACATGGACAGGGTATCAGCCAATGTGAGTAATTTCTTTTGTTGGTTAAAAGGCTGCAAGATCCAACTCCAGGGTATTGGATGGGAGCTTCAGCTATATTGGGGTTTCCTGCCTGACCTGGGCTAGCTGGTTGGGGCACAGCTGATAGTGCTTTCGATGTATTGATGGGGGTCCTCCCACACCCACGGACTGCTAGTGGGTGCCCTGCAGCAGATCCCTGTGAATGTCTTTAAATTTCAGCCATCAACCATGATCTTATTGAATGGCGGGGCAGGATTGAGGAGCCGAATGGCCTACTTCTGCTCCTATTTCTAATGTTCTTATGTTATTTCCTGAGCAGGGTGGCCACATCCTCCCACTGCTCTTCGGCCGGGGTAGCTGATTGGGCTTTTGAGACTCTAGGATATGCCAGCCTGGCAGCTGAGGGTTCAACTGAGGAAGCCTCCTTCTCACTTGACCCCTCTTGGCTACCCTCAGATGTGTCCAGCCCCTGGCAGACACTTACCAGTTGACTGGGCTCTGGGTTCAATTTGGTTCTAACTGCACTTGAACTTCCCTTGTGGTAGTCCCAAGGGCATTGGAGTTTCAAGGTTACTGTCTTTCCCTGACCTGTTACATTGGGGAGGGATTGGTTCCCAACCTGTCCCCATTTGTTTGGGACCTTACTGCCCTCAGCCCTCCAGCTCCTGTGCACTGCCCTGCGGCTCATCAACCAGGAGAAGCATTTCCCTCACCATCTGCATGTCCACTTGGGACCTTCCCTGCTCCCCCACTAAGGTTGGAAAAATGGTGTGGGCTAGTCAGACTTCCTGCTCATCTCACAGGGGTACAGGATTCTTTCTTTTTAAATTGTTCTGCCTGTTTTGGGGCCTTATCTGTTCCGTTTCTTTTGGAGATCCTCTCTCACAGGGGTTGGGCTATCTTTGGCTGCTGTGCCCTATTGCTCTTCAACTGGGTGAGGCAATTTCCTCACTGGCTCTGGGGGTATTTGGGAGTCTCTCGGGTCTGCCTCCAAATTTGTAAAGGCGGGTCTGAGTAGCCGGACCTCCTGCTCACCCAGCAAGGGTGCAGGCTCCTTTTGTTTTAAATCTGGGTAAAACGGTTTCCTCACCAATGGAGTATCTATTCGGAGATTTTCTTGGCATCCTTCTTCTAAAATTGAAAAGAATGTTTCAGACAGCCAGACCTGCTGTTCCTCCAGTAGGGGTATAGGCTCCTTTCTTTTTAAATTTGCTGGCCAGGTCTGGGGATTTTCTGTGCCCCTCTTTAACACCAGAAAGAAGGATTCTGCCATATTTCAGGCAAGTCCTTAACCTTTCCGTGCTTAATAACTTGTTTTCTTTCAGGCTATTAAGCTATGTGGGGCATCTCCCTCACTATTTCTTTCGCTGTCCTAAGACTTCATTAGTTCCCATTTTATTCTGGGATACTAGGGGAATCTATTTCAGATTCTAGGGGCCTTCTCTTGACCTCTTATACTTTTACTAGCCTGGCTTTGGCCTTGCTACCTTTGAGCAGCTCTCACCTGAGATCTATGGGTGCTATTCTGCCCTTCTGAGCCTCAGGGCCTTCTCCAGATTTCTGCCCCTCTGCAGATTTCTGCTGCTTGCTTACTGGCCTAATTTCAGCCTTTTTAAATCCAGGTAGCTTTCCCTGAACCACCTTATCCCTGGTGGGTTCTTCAGCCCCCTGCACATCTGAACATTTTTCAGGCTTCTGTCACACTGCAGAGCTTTGCTAAACTCGTTTAGTTTGCCCAGCCTCTCTGGACTGTCCTGGCTTCCCGGGGCACAGTGCTTGGAACCTCACCAAGTTATTTCCCAATAATATAGCTACTTCCTCCTGCCTTCTTTCCATCTCCTTTTGCAATTCCCTCTCAGCGCCTTGAGCTTTGAATTTCATCTTCAGCATCTCTTGCTGGTAAGCCCGTTCTCTCTCCTGTTCCCTCTCCTGGAACTCTTTCTCTAGTCTCCTCCTTTCCAGCTTTAACAGCCTTTTGTGGCTAGGGTAATTATCTTGGATACAGGTTTCCAATCAGTTTTTGGTTCTGACTTTTCCATCGGTTCTGGATAGGGACTGAAGTCTAACTTCTCACAAAGTGTCTTGAGTACCTCAGGCTTTTTGACTCTCGACAACAAACCTCAATGGTCCCAGACTGAGGGAGACTAAGGTTTCACTAGTCAGTATTTCCTTTTCCATACTAATTTTTGCAATATAATTTACCATGTTGCTGTAGTGTGAGATTAGGAGAATTTGCTGCAGTATGTGTATTTGTCTTACAGATAATTTTATCCACTTGGTTATGTGATAAGATGGTTTTGGGTTGAGCTATTCAGCTAATGAGGCCACTTGAGCAGGTAACTGTAGAAGCATTATCACAATGTGGAAAAGGAGGATCCTATGGAGACCTCAGATGAGGAATGTAAGGGGAGCCACATTGAAGACCTATCACAGCACTCGCCCACACCCTCCATCTGTGCAGAGACACACACCTTGGTGGGTCCTAGTTCTAGAATAGCTTCGGGATCACAATCTGGTGAACACAGTGCACTATCTGATCCACAGCTGGTGGAGGCAGGGACATCCCAGGTTGCCGGTGCTTGGAGAACTGCTGGAGGCCAGGATTCTGCTGAGTCCACGTCAGATGACGAGCCTCTGAATTCAGTCCTAAATCAGTTGATGGAGCTTCAATGACAGTCAAGGGAATGTTGGGAACAGATGTCAGCTGCTCTCCTCAGGTTGCAAGGCAGGATGGAGGAGTCCGTCCACTTTCAGTCTGAGGTGATAGCGCCGGCATGTCAACCACCGAGGTCAACACTGGTAGGATGGCGGCCCCCCTGGAAACCTTGGCCCAAGACATCAGTCCAGCATTGCTGCATGAGCTGCACTCCATCGTTGAGGCCCTTGGTGGCATCCATCAGTGTCAACATGAGAGGCGGGCGGGGCACCCTGATCTCACTCCAGCTGCCTCTTATCCTCAAGGAGTCAGCCAGGGGCCTTCGGGCACCCATAGGGAGGAGGACCAGCAGTTCGACACCCCAGGGCCATTCACCCGGGAGTGTCCAGCCAACCCAAACCCACTCTTCCTGTGACCCGATCAGCCCCAGCTCCGCAGGTCGAGGAGGCTGCAGCAGGCCCACAGCAGGACCCTGAAATCAGGCCGGGGCCTTCCAGGTCTTGGCCCTCCAGAAGACGCACACCAAGGTCATCACAGACAACAGGGCGCAGCAGTCAGTAGGCTGCTTCACCTCCGCTGTGGATGTCCGGGGAGTACAAAGACGTAGTGGCAGGGTGAGGAAAATGAAGAAGATGTAATTGCACAACATGGGCATGGGTGTTAAACACTTGCGCATAATATTCACAAATGTAAATATGGCCCCAATCATGTCATGTCTCCTTGTGTATGCCTCCTTCTTACGATGGGCTGCGTTAATGTCAACCTTGGTTCCCGCACACACTAATGGCAATTGTTGGTATCCTGGGCCTCTCTTCTGTGCAGTGTGTTATTTTCTGACCACAGTGAGTGTCCCGTTTCAACGTCACTCTCTAGATCAGTAATGCCTGCACCTTGATTTAAAGTGTGGTTGCTGCAAGAATCTCGTACCCAAGCATCACCATGTCCCATGATGTGCTGTGTTGGCTCTGCATCATTGAGGTGAAGATGTCCCCCTATCTCATCTGCATTCTTGAGAGTTGAAAGTGTGGTGTTGAAGAGAACAGGTGATGATGCTTGCAGAAGGCTCATGTACTCTGAAACTCCATATGCCTTCTGATTTTCAGCAGGGTCTCCATGCTATGAGCCTCTTCACAGAGATTATGTGTGCTGCCCTCAGCCAGTCATATGTCAGACATTCCCAGATGCGATATGGTGATCTCAGCTCAAAGTCAGAGAACCTTGCCACCTCAAGTTGACGAATCACACTTGTACACAATTGCTGAGACGTCCAACCTTGTGCATGGTCAACCCTGAACTTGTGACTATTTCAGGGAGAATGGTGTCTTCGCAAAGCTGGTGGACAGCGGTGTTTGTTCCATTGCCTTCACTCTTCAACAGGTTACCGATGCAGCTTGCAAATGGTGATCACCGAGGTCCACATCAGCCTTTAGGCCTGCACTGGAATCGCTCATTGTTGTTCTTGCAATGTGCTGAGGACCAATGCTGTAGGATCAAGTGTGTGATGGGCCAGATCAGGGTTCCTCTTGAGCCAAGATGCGTACCCTTGAGGGCTTGACATTGCCTTATCATTTTGGATTTCTCAAGGGCAAGGTCTGGCCATCAGGACACACTGCTCGTTTGTCAGAGAATTTATCCTGATGTCATTCAGCCAAATGTCTAGTCTTGTCATTCTCAGATGTGCCCCCTCCATTCTTGTGATGTGATTAATGAAACTATTTAACCTGAATTGAAACTGCCAGATGGGAGTGTCATTTTGGGGAGTGTGCCACAGCCCACTGAGTCATCTGTACGTGCTGTCACACCAACAGGATTTCATCAGGTCCCTTGTCCCAAGTGTAATGTTTATTTCTCACCAACGAGGTAACACATCACGTGTGGCTGTCTTGGTCATGATGGATCTCACTGAGCAGACTTGCCAGATCGAAAGCATGCAGCCATTATCACACTCATGATCGTCCAAGTGCCTTTGCATCTTTTAGCGTGGGGCTGCGACTGGGATGTTGGATGAATGTATGAGGTTGCAGCAGTTTCTGATGTCTGAGGCTGGAAAGACCTCCTCCAGGTAGCACATTATCTCAGGACTGACACATGCCCTTGAGGCATCCTCATCCTTCAAAGCATCAGGGCGATATGAGCCAGCCATGAAAGGATGCACTGTTTGCTGGAAGCTCATGGCTGTAATTAGAGGAACAGCAATGATCATCTTCATGCTGGCCCATGATAGAGGAGACTTATCCAGAAGTGTCCTCACTGCATCTTCTCCTCCTGGAATCTTCTGGCAATGAAGGCCTCGCCAGCATGCCTGCCTCATCGGGCCAATGCAAAGGCCTCTTCACCTGCCTCCTCGGTTTCCAGGATCTCTTCACCTTCATCCCCTTTTACTTACCCCTCATTGGAGGAGACATGCAGCTCTTCCATCTCCTCATTAGCCACGTCCTCCCTCCTTTGCATTGCCAGGTCTGTCCAGGCACTGAAACCGCATCTTCAGGATCCCTATGGTGTGTTCCTCCAAAGTCCGTGGTGCAGCATGAGCTTCGTTATACCTTCTCTCACCAGGAATCTGAGGCCACCAAACAGGTGTCATCAGCCACATCCTTTGTGGACAGCCCTTTGCCCAAGGAGCAAACCCTGGATCCTGTGATGTCTTGGAAGATGTTGGGGATCTGAGACCAGCTGAGGATATATGATTCGTGAATGCTTCTGGGGTGTCTTGCACAAACTTGCAGGATCCATCTGTTATAGTCACAGCCCAGCTGAACATTGATGTTTGCGGTTGATGTACTGGATTGCTTGCTGCCATGGAGATTTAAGACCCACATGATTGCAGTTGATTGCACCCTGCACCTATGGGAATCCACAAAATTCAGCGCTCTTGCATCCTGGCATTTTTTTTTCTTCATTCATTGGATGTTGGCATCGCTGGCTAGGCCAGCATTTAATAATTGCCCTTGTTCAGAGGGTATTTAAAAGTCAACCACATTGCTGTGGGCCTGGAGTCACATATAGGCCAGACCAAGTAAGGATGGCAGGTTTCCTTCCCTAAAAGACATTAGTGAAACAGATGGGTTTTTATGACAATGGTTTCATGGTCATCATTAGACTTTTAATTCCAGATTTTTATTGAATTCAAATGCCACCATCCACCATGGCAGGATTTGAACCTGGGTTCCCCAGATAATGAACCTGGGTTCCCCAGATATTTACCCTGGGTCTCTGGATTATTAGCCCCGCAACAATACCACTACACCATCACTTCCCCTTACCTGATTGCTCTTGAAGTTGATAAAATTATGTGTCTTGACAAAAATGGCATCCTGGATGCATTTGTGAGTGGAGGTTTGCGAAATCCTGCAAAGGTCCCCTGTGGAGCCCTGGAAGGAGCCCCTGCTGTGGAAGTTGAGTCCGGCAGTAACTTTAATGGCCACTGGCAGTGGATGTCCTCCAAGTCCTCGTGGTGCCAAATCCTGCAGAATGTGGCATATGTGAGTGACCAGTTATCTTGACGTGCACAGGCGTTGGCGACACTGGTTCTCGCTCATCTGCAGGTAGCACTTGCGGAGTCTATAGACCCTGGGTCTAATGAGGTGCCTACACATGGTAGCTCTCTGGGGATCATCCTCTGTGTCTGGAGAAGGCCCTGATGCCCTTGGTATTTAAGGTTCTGCTCCTCCCTTTGGTCAGTCAGGTGCCTCTGTCGCATTCTTCTCCTTCTCTCCTGCCTATATGCAATAATGCAGACAGCAATGACACCAGGCTCCATCTTCGTGGTGGTCTCCTTACTGTAGTGTCAATGAGAGATGCAATAATCAGCATCTGTTTCCTAAGGTCCACTTTTGGTCAAGGCATCACCTGCAATTGTGGCCTCAAGGCCCACTTACACATGCCAGAGAATCCTGACCCCTGAAATGATGTCCCGTGGGAGGTGCTCATGAAGTTTGACCACAACTACTCCCCAACCCCGCCCCAACCCACATGACCGATTGCCAATAGCTTCGGCCACTTGACTGGATGCTCTACTCTCATCTCAGGCACTGGCAGCATCCTAACCTGCACTCCCGAGACTGCGCGGTTTGGTATGACCACAGGGGTGAATGTTCAGTGTCTACCTTAAATTAATTTAGGGGTTTCAGAGCGTTCCCGTCTGGGTGTTCCATGGCTACTGCTCCATAGGGTGTTATCAAACTTGTCCAGTCGCCCAATAGTCCTGCTGTTCCATTAGACTTGATTTTGAAGGATTACCTTGATTGTTACCTTGATTCTGGCATCAGCTCAAAGGGATCTCTGGCATCTTGCTACAGTGATGTGATTAAGCAGGCTAAGCAGCCAATCACACTGACAATTCTCATGGACAGCAAACCAGGAAGTAAAGTTATTGATTATAAATCACATTTTAATCATTTTACTCAGAATAAAATAAAGAATGGGACATACACATGGGATTAAGGTAGAATCTGAAATAACAAGGACAACATTTGACTTCATTATTTTAGAAATCTATAGTTTTTTTTAATCATAGTGGAGAAATTTGATGTTCCACAATTACAAAATTAGTTTTTCAGGCACAGTGAGATTGTCCAGTAGTAAATATGACTCAGTATGTCATGAAAATGCAGTTTCACATCATTCAACGAGCTTAACTTTCTCAAGAGTTTTTACAATGAGACTAAGGGTACAAAAGTAGATGTTCACATCAATTCAAGTGATTTTTAAGGACTTCCATCTGCAATGACTTAAACAGACCACCTTGTGGAGGAGCAAGGGATCACTGACAGCAGCTTTTGGATTTCCCTATTTAACTGTGCATGTGTGTTCATCAGAAGTTGCTTTCGATTTCCCAGTTGCAAAGCCATTAACTTTGTGTGCCATTGTTTATTTGTAAAAGAACTAGCAATTTGCACAGCAGCGGGGATGGATATGCCACGTGTTTCGATACCCCACAATTTTTTGGACCATTTGCACCACTAAGTCATTGAAATTTACTTCATACTACACTGGCCACCATTAAAGTCAGGCATTTGTTAGATTTCTATTGTCATTCTACATTAATCACGCCACAGAAATTTAGGGCTGAATGTACTTGGGAGAGCGACAAATGGACCATTGTAGCTATGGAGTCTCACTCCAGCAGTCTGGAATTTTTTTTTAACTTTTATCTTTTCTTGACAGTCTTGCCAACTCAAGTCCTGTTAGTGATGAAAGACAATAATTTACAAGACCCAAAACTCTATCTATAATCATAAAAGGATGAAACTATTGCAATGACCTATCTACTGGGTATTTCACTGTTTTTGATCATAATGGATGAAATGGAAGATAATCAGAGATAGCATGCATTATGAGCAAGGTATTGACAATGGAGATGGTTGGTAGCACAATACATATTGGATTTCTGCTTATGAGTCAATGGCGAGGCTCCTCTCATCTTTTAAAAGTGGCAGTTGTGGTAATTCCTGGATTAGTTCAAGGATATTCTTTGCTGAAATATTATGCATTATATAAGAAAGCAATAGATTTGAGGGAAACAAAAACAAAAATACCTGGAAAAACTCAGCAGGTCTGACAGCATCTGCGGAGAGGAGTACAGTTAACGTTTCGAGTCCGTATGACTCTTCAACAGAACTAAGGAAAAATAGAAAAGAGGTGACATATAAGCTGGTTTAAGGGGGGGTGGGACAGGTAGGGCTGGATAGAGGGCCAGTGACAGGTGGAGATAACCAAAAGATGTCATAGACAAAAGGGCAAAGAGGTGTTGAAGCTGGTGATATAATCTAAGGAATGTGATAATAAAGGTACGGATAGCCCTAGTGGGGGTGGGGGGGGGGGGGCGGGGGGAGGAGGGATTAAAATAGGCTAAAAGGCAGAGATAAAACAATGGATGGAAATACATTTAAAAATAATGGAAATAGGTGGGAAAAGAAAAATCTATATAAATTATTGGAAAAAAGGGGGATCGGAAAGAGGGTGAGGATGAAGGAGAGAGTTCATGATCTAAAATTGTTGAACTCAATATTCAGTCCGGAAGGCTGTAAAGTGCCTAATCGGAAGATGAGGTGATGTTCCTCCAGTTTGTGTTTAGCTTCACTGGAACAATGCAGCGGGCCAAGGACGGACATGTGGGTATGAGAGCAGGGTGGAGTGTTGAAATGGCAAGCGACAGGGAGGTCTGGGTCATGCTTGCGGACAGACCGAAGGTGTTCCAGTGAATGACCTGAAGATTTTTGGAAACAGATCATTAGTAAATATATTGAGAAGAGTTGGAGAAAGAACAGATACCTGGGGGATCCATTTTTCTGGATCCTTCATGGGCCCAGCTTGAAAGATACCTCTGTAGCCATTACAACCGATCAAGGTACCATCTATGGCACCTTTACCAGTAGACCAGTGTGACAGTATCATATACTGCTGAAATCTAATAATTAACCTAATTGGTGTTTTAGTCAACATGCAGTATTCCATTACAACTGTTTTTCTGTGCCTGGAACATTCAGGGTAACAGTATTTAACGTTATGTGTCTCATCATTACCAATGGTAACATGCCACAGTATGTGGTATAAGTGCAGTAATGTTGTAATACCCAAGGCAATCCAGGCACTAGTGATTAATTGATCCCAAAGGGGGAGAATACATTTACTATTCTAGCTAGCATGCCATATGAAGATTTTCAGTGCAACAGTCAGATTGAAATAGTAATAATAAGCAGCTTTATCTCCCATTTCATTGCAAAACAGAAAGGACCTGACCTGATGCATTTGTATAATTTAAGACATTGACTCTTAATTTGATGCCATCAAATTTTTAGGTTCTGTGACCCAATATTTGTGCATAATTTAACGAGTTGACTTACATTAGAAAGTCTCAGTCAGTTGAAGGTTATATTTTATGAGTATTAAATTGTCAGCATCAATTTCTAAGGAATCGTTATCTGAGCATTCCTTTTGAAATTTTGCAGTGATTTAAATTTTTCCAACTTACGTCAGACTAGTTTGCTTCTTTGTGTCAATTGCTTCATGGGTCAGAAGAAAAATCCATGCCATACAAAGTTACAAAGTTACTTGCAATTCTATGACAGCTGCCTCTTTTTATAATCAAACACAACTCTCCCAATATATTGTTTCATCTAGTTGTCTGTATAATTTACGCAATGCTGTAGAACTGTCTCAGGTTTAGTAGACATTGGATTGGTTTTGCAGTCAGTGGCAAAACAAAAATGCTCACCACTGACTTCAAGAAAAAGCACTCACAAAGATTTAGCAATCCATGTGGTGTAGAATTCCCCTTTCATGACATTAATTTGAATTTAGCATCAATGTAAAGGGGATCTCCAGGCATGTAGCAACAGTGATATCATCAAGCAGGGCAAGCAGCCTATCATATTGAAGTATTCTCACAGGCAGCAAACCAGGAAGTAAAAATAACTTCTAATTTTTTAATTTTATGAATAACAAAGTAAATGATTGGAATATATGCATACAATTAAGGTAGAAGCTAAAATGTCATAAACAAACTTTAAAAACATATTATTTTTTAAGAAGTTGAATTTCTTAGCATATTGGAGCAATTTAGCATTCAACAAATGTAAATTATTATTTTGGGGACAATGAAGCCATTTAACAATAATTAAGAGCTCAATGGGCAGAATCTTCCATGGAATGGCTATCACCGTCGGATTGCCACTCTGCTCCTATTTTCTTACCTTAGACAGAAGCTCTACATTTCTTGCCTGGATTTCTGACCTGGGTCTGCTGAGAAATGTGGAGTGTAGCTGCTCCTGGAGTCCTTCCCTCAGAAAAGGGGAAGGGAGATCTGGACTGATATGTTGTTAAGAAACCCAGTTACCCTTCATTCAATAAAGCTTAACTTTTTCAATTTTTTTTCAGTGAGACTAGAGTCTAAGAGTGGAAGTTCTTGTCAATTCAATGATTTCCAATTGCTTGCTTTCTTGGGGACCTCAACTGCTGACCTTCTTAAGAAGCATAGAGTCACTGAGAACAACTTTTGGATTGCCGTGTTTAACTGTGTCCTGCGGACTCCATACGTAGCTGTTTGTTCCAGAGGAACAATGATGGCAAATGCTGACAGTTTCACCGTCATTCCTACTGCAAAATCCAGTTATTATCTTTTACAAATAATGCCCATCACATCAGCACATAGTATAGAAACAGTTGCTTGAAGTGTTATATGCAAAATAAAAAATGGGCTGATCTTCTATCCTGATGGTACAGAATAAGCTTTTTATGCTACAGCAAAGCTCACACCTGGCCAGAAATGCAGGAGTAAAATTTCTCCACCACACTCATATTTTCTCCATCTCTCTTCTAAAGGCATTGACTTAGTGAGGGATATTTCCACAAGCACTGACAGCTCTAAAACAGTACTCAAATGGCTATTCTCTATTCATCAATTTAGATGGCTGTGCTGCCAGAGTGGTGGACTGTGGGAGTGCTGAAGTTGAGCCGAATCCTGCCACCTGACACCCACATGCATGAAGGCACACCATTTGAGTAAAGTAATCAGGATTCCTCAGCACACCTCAAAGTGTGCCACCATGTTGAGATACCCTTGGACTCTCCTTGCTGCCTAACCAGTGCCCACATCTCTTGGGGGTTGGTAGAGTTCCAAAGCTGCAGCTCCTCTAGAGGGCCCGATAGCCTCAGGAATCCTCCTATTGTCCTTAATTGGCCAGGTCTCTGGGAGGCAGTTTCTTAGCTGGCCGTCTCCAGGAACATCATGTAGATGGGCAGGATTCATGGACCATCGAGGTCAGGACTGCATTTGTCCCCAATAGAAGAATATTTTCAAAGGCTGTAAGGTTCTGCCCTCAACTTGCACATCTGTCTAGGATTTCAGTCGATCATCTATAGAGATTTCCGGCAGCTAATTGGAAGACATTTCAAGAAAATCCTGATGACAGAATTGTGAACCAATGCATCGCCACCCACTTATGGAAACTTTCTATGGATTTTCATACTTATGCAAGAAATGATAATACTACATTTATTTTTACCCAACATGCAGTTTAAACATAAGTCAATTACTATTGACAATATTTTCAGACAACTGCATAACACATTCCTGTGACCTCTCTCTATCAACTATTTTAATAGAATTATTATCCTGTTTATTTTAAAGATGATAATGGTTTAGTTAATATTATGGACAACGGACTTACAGATGTTAAGCAACCATATTCTGAAATCACAAAACATTTACTTAGGCCATAAGCAGAATGACCTATCAAGTGCAACTTTTAAACATGGGAATTACGGTTGCTAATGGTGCTCTGGCAGAATATTTTGTGAGATGGGGTGTTCATCAGACTGAGAACCCCAGAATGGCATACTATTATATTTCAGAATCAACTTTGCTTTATATATGCAATCTACTGCCCACACAGGCACTCTGAGTCATAGATCAGTAAACATCAAGAGACCATATGCTATCATTATAAAGGTGCAGCAATAATATTTCAACAAGATTTAATACCCATAAAAATGATCAGAGTCATGCTTCACATTAACCCTTTGGATACTTAATTTTTTCATGTAATGAAACTTTTCAATTATTGCACATTATTTGTTTTGCATAATTTCAAGGAAAAATTATATAAAAGAATAATCATAGAATAAATAATAGGAGACCATTCAGCTTGTCATGCCAATGCTGATCCTTTGAAAGAGCAGTTGTGCTTTACCCCACATATCCACTTTTTATTTATAACCCTGTAAGCTCCTTGTCCTCTAGTACATGCGCAATTCTTTATTAAAGAAAATTAGGGAATAGGTGCTGCCACTTTTTCAGGTAGTGTTCGAGATATTGACAATCTTCTGAGTGAAAATAATTCTCATCTCCCTTCTAAATCTTTTGTCAATGACTTTAGATCTATGTGAGTCAATTAGCCCAGTTGGCTGGAGTGTAATGCAGGATGATACCAACAGTGCATGTTCAATCCCTGTACCAGCTGTGGTAGTTTATGGAGGCCTGTCTCCTTGCCTTGCCCTAAGTTTAATTCTGAGTGTTGCCCCTCACGCTATATAACCACTTGTCTCTGTCTGAGAGTGATACCTATGGCCACTATGGCTAATTACCTGATTTTAAATCTATCGTTATTGACCTACACAGCAGGGGGAATAGTTCTTCTCTGCACATCAAAATGAATGGGAACAAAATCTCTTCGCTATATTGTAAATAATTTGTGATATCTCAGATACAAAATAATTCCCAATTGAAAACTCCTAAAATAAAACGTAATTTACAAAATTAAGAGTATATTATACCTTTGTTTTACAAATCTAATCTGTGGGATGCAGATTCAGGAGTACAAATCAGAAATCATAAAATGGTTAAGCACAGAAGGAAGCCATTCAGCCCATCTTTGCAAGAGCAATTTGTTAATCTCACTCCCTTGCCCTTTCCCCATAAGCCTGCAAATTCTCTTTGGGTGCTTATCCAATCCTCCTTTGAAAGCCCTGATTGTACCTGCCTCCATCGCGCTTTCAGGTAATGCATTCCAGATTTGAACCATTCACCGCATAAAAAAGATTTCCCTCATATTGTTGTTATTTCTATTGCCAGCCAACTTAAATCAATGTCCTCTGGATCTCAAATGTTCCACCAAAGTGAACAGTTTTTCTCTATCTACTCAGCCTAGACCCCTCATGATTTTGAACACTTCTATCATATGTCCTCTCAACCTTCTCTTCTCCAAGGAGAGCAACCAATTTATCCATCTAACTAAAGTCTCTCATCTCTGGAGCCATTTTGTAAATCTTTTCTGTACTCTCTAAAATCTTCACATCCTTTCCAAAGTGTGATACCCAGAATTGGATGCAATTACTCTGGTGGAGGCTGAACCAGACTTTTATGCAGTTTGATCATAACTTCCTTGTTTTTATACTCTATGCATTAATTTATAAAGCTCAGGATCCAGTATGCCTTTTCAACCACTTTCTCAACTTGTCCTGCAAACTTCAACGAAAGTGCACCTATACCTTCAGATCTCTCTGTTCCTGCACTACTTTAGAATTGTACCCTTTATTTCATGTTATCTCTCTTCATTCTTCCTACAAAAATGAATAATTTCACACTTCTCTGCATTAAATTTTATCCTACATCCACTTGATGTTGATCACTAATCTCCCCCGTGGGAATGTACTTCAATCGTACTTGAGCCATCTCGTCTTTAAAGGCAGCTCATTGTTCTGTTACAGTTTCGCCTGCTGATCTTTGATTCTACTTTACTTAGGACAAATCCATTCTCACTCCACTGAAATTGGTCCTCCTCCAATTCAGTATTTTTTACTTTAATTGCTTCTTGGCCTTTTCCATGGCTAACCTAAACCTTGATAGTATGATCATTGTTTCCTAAAAGCCCCACAACTTATATTTGATCTACTTGACCCATCTCATTCCCCAGAACCAGACCCAGCAATGTCTTCTTCCTTGCTGAGTTATAAATATACTGCTCAAGAAAATTATCATGAATGCACTTCAGAAATTCTTCCTCCTCTCCGCCCTTTACATTATTGTTACCCTATCACTATTCTATAGTTTTTGCAACTCTCTGTAATTTCCCTGCAAAGTTATTCCTCTATATCTTCCCTACCAGTCGGTGGCCTATAGAATACACCTAGTGGTGTAATGGCACCTCTAACTTAACTATAACCAAATACTTTCTTACCTTGTCCCCTCTAGGACACCCTCCCCGCTAGCACTGCAATATTCTCTCTAATCGATCCTGCCTCTCGATTTCCTCCAAACCACCCCAAACGACCCCTACCTTTCTTTCCTTTCCTGTATCTAGGAATATTTAATACCCAGTTCTGCCCCTTTTTGAGCCAGGTCTCCATTATCAGCACAACATCAAATTCCCACATGGCTATATGTGCTGCAGCATCACTGACCTCATTTGCCATGCTTCATTACTTCACAAGTATACACTTTGAACTTAATTTAGATCTTATCGCATTGACGCCCATCTCTAAAATCCTACTATTTCCTAGTCTAGTGCTATCTGCTTCTCCAAATCCTTTGTGTACCTTGTTTATCCTTGTTATTACTGCATTCCTATTCCCATCCCACTGCAAAGTTAGTTTAAACCCATCCCAACAGCACTAGCAAATTACCCCATGAGGACATTAGTCCAGGCTCTGTTAAGTGCAACCCATCAAGCCTACGTAGATCCCACTTCCCTCAGAAACAGCCCTGACTTGGAAATATACCGTTGTTCCTTCACTGTCGCTGGGTCAAAATCCTGGCGCTCCCTTCCTAACAGCACTGTAGGTGCACCTACACCACATGGACTGCAGCGGCTCAAGAAGGCAGATCACCACCACCCTCTCAAGGGTTACTAGGGTTGGGCAATAAATGCTGGCCCAACCAGCGAAGCCCACATCCCATGAATGGATTTTTTAAAAATGTCGTAGGCATCTAAAGTCCTCCCTCCTGCACCATTTTTCATGGCTTCAGGTTATTTTATCAATTGTAAGAGGGAAACTTGAACAATTTATTATTGTTATCTCAATCCCAGATTCGATAATAGTCTTAAAATTCAACCGCTACAAAACAGGTATGGAGTGAGTAGAGTGGCAGTGTCACACACCAACAACAGACCTTCGACCTCCTTTTGCACATTTAAGCAGCCACAGCTGGATGGCTTCTTGTCCATTTACAGGTCTGTCTGAAAGTTGCATCAGATGGACCTTGGGTGTTAATGAGGAGGCCAAGATGTCCCTCCCTTCCCCCAGCCCCGATTTACAGCTGTTGAGAAACAGGTAGCTGCGAGTTGAAACTCTCCCCACTATGCTGTATCTCTCATTTTCTGTAATGCACACTTTAACTTAACGTCTGTTTTATTCAGTTTTGAACAATAATCATTGGCTGATTGTCAGAATGGATTATATCATTGTTATGTGACAGAGTTCACACAGGAAGATTAATGATTGCGACAATTTTGCTACAATGTTACTGGGAAATTATTTGCACTTGATTATTATGGAATTCTATAGTTTCCATATTTATAAGGGATGTATTTTGTGAGCAATGAATTTTAATTATTTCAATACAACAAACAGAATAATCCTTGTCATAGCTGACTTCATTTATATTTTTATGATTGTTACATGACATGAAAGCATCATAATTGGGTATTTACAAAATCATTTCCGAATTTAATTCATTTTCTTTTTGGGGTTGGCTATAATAGTCATAAATCATAATGTGCTGTGTGTATTCATGTATTTTTGTGTGCAGGATTTATTTCTCTTAATGTTTCATTGGTTAAAAATCAGAACAGTACTGAGGAAATGCTGCACTGTTAGAAAGGATGTCTTTCGGATGGGATATTATACAGAGGCCATATCTGCTTGCTCAGGAGGGGTTGGGCAGAAGAGGGGGGATCCTATGTGATAGTTTCTGATTAACAATAATGTAAAGGATTAAGGGGATAGTGTGAGTAAAAGGCATTGAAGTGGTTGATAAGCTATGATCGAATTGAATAGTGGAGCGGGCTCGATGGGCTGAATGGCCTTCCCCTGTTCCTATGTTCCTAACCTGGTGCAGTTTAATAATACAGCTGAAAATCACTTAATCAGCTAATGCATGAATTTTCATTAATGTGTCCAGGTGTGGGGTGCGGGGTGGCGATCCTGCTACTCTCCCACCTCCCTCTGATTAGGTCCGTGGTGGGAAGGCTTGTAGATGGCCTTCTTGTCTGGAGGCCAATTGAGGCCCTTAAGTAGCCCCTTTAGGCCATTTAATAGCCTCATCCCATTGTCACTGGTATTCAACCAGCAGTGGGTGGTTAGGGGAGGCAATTCAGGGAGGCTGCCCAGCAAACCCAGTGGGTTTGCCTGTGGCCTTCTAGGGAGTATCCTGCATTGAAACTGATTGAGGGACCCAACATATAGTAGGAGCCAGGGCCAGAAGAAGCCAACCCCTGCCCTTGATGTCGACCCCCACCTTCCTTCATCCCCTGGCTGGTGCCCCCTCCCTGGGAACCCCATTCCACCCCACTTAGCTGTCTCTTGAGGATCCATTGCTGATCATCTGGGCAGGCACAGTGCACTACCTGCAATGGCCACCACTCCCAGTGGTGCTGCTGGTGCTACAGAGCTGCCAGTCTCTGATTGATCAGCAGCTCTTCAGGTCAGTATTTCAATCCTACTGCGGCCTAAATTCAGTGGGAGGCCCGAAGCCCTCCAGGTTAGTGCCTAGTTAGCTCGTAATAGCATCGGGCATCTCGTGGGAAGGCAACCCTGGACTCCCACCAGTTCTCTAACTGGTGAGTGGCACCCACATCGGTGACATTAAATCCGCCCCATGACACTATCTGAAGAATAGCAGGGGTGTTTTTCAAGTGTCCTGGCCAAAATTTATCCCTCACTCTACATCACTAAAAACTAAACAAAATTATGTTGTCTTAGTCTCGTTGTTTGTGGAACCTTGTTGAGGATAAATTGACTGTCATTCTTCCTACATTACAATAGTGATTACACTTTAAAAGTACTTTGTTGGTTGTTAAGAGTTTAAGACATCCTGAAATTGTAAAAATACTACTATATAATTGCAAATCTTTCTTTCTTATTTGGGTTCCTGATAAACCAAACAGGCTAGGACATTTCCAGGTTTGATATTTCAGGGTTATATTAACTAGTAGAGCTTTAACCCAGGAGCCTTGTGGAAAACCCAGTCTGTTTTAATATTCCAAGGACAGACATTTTCACACTTGAGCGTGAAATGATGCACAATGACGTCGGCTGAGCGTGCTGGGATCAACGTGCAGTCACACGATAGTTCAGATGGCGGGCACACACCAAAGCTGGCAGCACACCCGCCGATGATTAGAAGGCCTGTTAAAGCCATTAATTTATCAATTAGCATAAAGTTTTCGCTGCCTGTCCAACCTAACGGTTGGCGGGCAGGCGAAAAGACCAAGCGGCCTTAGCATTGTTTTGGAAACCTCAACCATGGGCGGGATGAGGTTTCCAAAAGCAAAGAAAAATAAAATAAAAACTTTAATTTTTTATTAATAACATGTCCCTGCTCATGTGACACAGTCACATGAGGGGACATGTTTCATTACATTTTTATTTTTAAAGTTTTTTTATATCTCTTCATCTTCCTGAGGCAGCTCTGTGCCTCAGGGAGATTGTGCAGCGCTTACTCGTGCGCAGGTGCAAAGTTTGGCTGGCTCACACTCCCCCCACTCCTGCATTGGCTGCGCTAAGCGCTGATGCTCGCGTTTCACGCTAGGCGGACCTTAATTGGTCTGCCAGCATGAAATCGGGGTGCTGTGCCAATTGTGGGTGGCAGTCGGCTTCCTGACCGTCTCCGCCCACCCCCACCGAGCCAGCCCGCCAAGGGCAAAATTCTGCCCCAAGAGCCAGCTGCCCACTGAAAATAGGTGCAACAAGCTGGCTGGCCAGTTGCCGAGAGGTAAAAGTTAGGTGAGCCAGTGGAAGCCCACTGGCATTTGGGGGAACTTGTAGATTAGTTGTCAGGGGTGGAGGTTTGTATCGGCAAGGGGCAAGGTCCCATGGCTAAGAGGGGATGCCCTGGGACAACAGAGACACATGCCCAGATATTAGCAAGGTCAAGCTTACACAGGCGGAGTTTTGGATTGGATCAGTGTTTCCCTGCGACTGTGGAGTTTTAATTTCACAACATAGGACTTTCTGTCCTTGACAGGTCCCCTGTCCAGAATCAGCCTGATTGACAGGCTTGGCTTCCAGTCAGGCAGGCAAGTTTGTGGAGAAGGCCACAAGAGCAGAGAAGGAGCCTGCAACTGCTACAATGATATGGGGGTAGGTGGGGGTTGGTCTGATCCATGACACCAGTGGGGCAGGAGGGTTGGTGGTGATGGGTGTCTGATCCCTGATCCCAGAGATTCCAATTCACCACCCCAGGGGTCTTGCAGGGTCAGGATGAGTGTTCTTGATCTTTCTGGTCTCACAAAGGTAAGTATAAAATTTACCTTTTAGGGCCTCTACTTCTTCCCAGACAGATCAGCGTTAAAAAAAAGCCATCATTAACCTATGTATGGAATTGCATACCAATTAACAGACACTAATGAGGCTCCTGTCTGGTTAGTCAAAAACTGCCACAGCAAACACAATAGGGTTAAACCCGCTGTGAGATGACAGAACATCATGGTAGGGCTTGATTTTTAATTCTGGTCCATTGTGTGGTTGAGTTCTCCTTCTCTGTAGGGTATTTGATGCAGCTGCGACAATTGATCACAGTGGACTGAGTTAAGAAACGGTAAAATATGAAACAGGAAAGAACAGGCAAGACAACAGGTGAAGGCAAAATTGATCTAAACTGTTACCCTCTATTGAACGTTCATGTGTTTGGACATCAGCTCTGCTCGGTCCCATGGTTAAATAGCTGATGAACACTCACCACCAACATTCATGTACAAGTTATCACTTGGGCATAGTATCGGAGTGGTGCTGATGCCTAAAGAACAGTACACAAGCACCTTAAGGGGTGGAAGGAAAGAAACTGAGAAACATAGGGTTCAGTTTACCCAGGCCAAGTGCTGCCCACAAAACTGGCCACTTCTCTGGTCAAAATTATGAGGCTGCGCTAATTTCACTGGTTTGGGAAAGCAATTCTATTTCAAATTCATTTTCTTAGGTACAGAAGCATTAGTAGACACATTTTAAGACTTTTTTTACATTAAAAGATAGTTCATTTACTAATAAACTGACTCATGTACACCAATAAACTATTCAAATTATTCAATATAGTTTTTATAAAGTTTTTTTCATGGTTTAAATCCAGTTACTCACTGGTGGAGGACTGGACACCCTTATGAAAATTCATATTTTTGATGATCAGCTTGATTTTCAGCTGTATTATTAAATTGCACCAGGTTAGGATCATAGGAACATAGGGGGCAGCATTTTCCCCCTGTTGAGGGGGAAGTTGAAGTGCAGGCACGCAAGAGGAACGCCTCCAATTGGCGCCCCCCGATCGGGGGCCCGCTGCCATTTAACGTCTGCCCAGCATTACATCCACACACAAGCACTGTGCGCTCCCTGTGCAGGAGGGGGGGAGGGGGAATCCCTAAACCGAGAGTGCACTCTTGTGCGCATGTGCACGAAAGAGCTCAGTCATCTCCCTGAGGCTAAGCGCTGCCTCAGGGAGATCAACTCTACAATAAAAAATATTAAAAATAGAAAAAACAAATCCCTGACATGTCCCCTCATGTGACACTGTGCTGATGCCTAAAGAACAGTACACAAGCACCTTAAGGGGTGGAAGGAAAGAAACTGAGAAACATAGGGTTCAGTTTACTCAGGTCAGGTGCTGCCCACAAAACTGGCCACTTCTCTGGTCAAAATTGTGAGGCTGCACTAATTTCACTGGTTTGGGAAAGCAAACATGTGACACTGTCACATGAGTTGGGACATGTCCATAACTTTTTAAAAAAACTTTAATTAAGTTTTTTAAAACCTACATGAAACTTCATCCCACCCGTGGATGAGGTTTCACGCTTTTTCTGAAACCCGCCAGGGCTCCTGGCCTGCCCGCCAACCTTAAGGTTGGACGGGCAGGTCCATTAATTAGTTTAATGACTCTGTCAATGGCCTCAATTAGCCATTGACAGGATGGCGGGCATACAGCTGATTTTGCTGCTGCCCCACCTACCTGAAAATTTAAATGGGGCGCGGTGACGTTGGGAGTTCCGCCTGGCGTCACCACGTGTCATTTTACGCATCGGCGGGCGAGCTCCGCCCCCCCACTTGCTGAAAAATCCTGCCCAGGAACAGGAGAATGCCATTCAGCCTGTCAAGCCTGCTCCGCCATTCAATACGGTTATGACTGATCGATTCAGTGCCTTTTCCCAACACTATCCCCATACACTTTTATGGTTATTGTTAATCAGAAATCTATCAGTTACCACTCTTTTTAATGGCAAGTTAAATAAATAAATGGTGATAATAAAAACGTGCTGGAAACGCTCAGGCAGGCAGGATCTGTTGAGAGAATCAGAGTTTCTCTGAGAACTCTGTTTTGCTCCACAGATGCCGCCTGACCTGCTGACTATTTTCAGCATTTTATTTTTATTTCAGATTTCCAGCATCCGCAGTATTTTGCTTTTGTATTAAAGTAATGAAGATATTCAATAGCGTTGCAAATTGTATTGGTTGATGGAAGATTTTATGTTTGTTTTTATGCAAATTAATTTTAGTAGAAACTTGAACTGTAACCTAACCAGTGCAAGTTAGAGAGCACAATCTGGGTACCTCTATCCCACAGTACTTAAAGTGATTTCTGTTAATTCTATTTTGTAATACTCAACTCCTCTAACTTAATTGATAGGTGTAGAAATCTGCTACCCAGTGACTAAATCAAATTATATCTACGTAAACAAAGTCAGAAAACAACAATTTTTCTTGTTTTAGAGCACTTGCCAATGCTGTTTAATGACTGGGCGGTTTATTTACTATGTAGCAAAATGATCTGAAAAATTTGTTTGTTAATTTTTCAGGTTTGTGATGAAAAATAGCTGCTTGTGCCCACATGGTGTCAACAAATCAGAGAAGTGCATTCCTAAACTAATCTGCAGGATTGGTTTTATTCAGAGATTAGCCATTAGCTTTCCTTGCATTATTCCGTGTTGACAATCCAATAATTATTTGATTAAACTTATATTTAAATGGAGAACTTTCAAGTTCTTTAGACTTGTTCATATTTATTTTATACTTTATGGTCATGTCATGGCTGAGGTTAGTTTACAAAACACAATCTCTGTCACTTGACATGTTTATGCAAAAGTGTCCCAAAGGTTGCAAATTATCCTCATAGCTCTAGATTTTACAGGCCACCACTATTTGATAGTTAACAATGGCCAGTGAGCAGAAAGAATTGCCATTATATGCAAGGAAAGTAACTTTAGGGGTCAAAATAATGTTTCAAGAGCAGAGTAACAGCTAAAGGAGAAATGGTGATTATTAAATGCTAGTTATCAAAACTGTCCTCAGCTGGTGCAGATACCCTTGTTCATCTTTGCTTGAGAAGGTCAATGTTACCTTGACAACAAGTCATATGGTCCAATGTAATCATCTGACCTCAACAATTCCTTTCATATACGCTTTGCCCTTTGTATTCCCTTTGCACTCCTTCGTCTCTTAAATGTGTGAATGGTATGCATCACAGCAGCATATTGCTCATAGGATTGATGGTGGAAAATTAGGGGATAATGTATTTTTACAAAGCATAGCATCATAAATTGCACAATATATTTTGTAGTTAGGGTATGTGATTTGTTGTGGTCAATATTCCTCAACAAATCCAACAGTTTGCACCCATAGGTTGCAACTTTTCCAGTCAGTTTCTCTATTCACGGACATTTTAATTTAATCAACACCATTTTAAAGTCTGCTAATCTGCATCTCTCAAACTGGTTAAGAGTAAAAACAAGTTTCCTGTAGCAACTTTAGATCTTCTGCTTACAATGTTACTGACAATTTAATCCAAACTGTCATTTTAAAGAATGCTGGTGAACTGAATGCTTACAGTGGTCAACTGGACACCGAGGTGGTGATGCTAAAATTAACAACAAGGACACTGCATCAGTTAGCGTTCAGTCAGTAACACAATTCATTACTTTCCCCCAGGCTCATAATGCACTCAACCTTCCAGAACCTAAGGAGACAAACATTGGTGGGATGTCAGATAGTCAGGAGGAGGCCGAAACGTTACAGGCGGATACAGACGGGCTGGTCAGATGGCCTAAGGAATGCCAAATGGAATGTTATATGGATAAGTGTGAGGTGATGCACTTGGACAGGACAAACAAGGTACAGGAATACACGAAGAATGGTAGGACCATGGAAAGTAAGGACGATTAGAGGGCCCTTGCTGGGCATGTCGACAGGCCCGTTAAGGTAGTGGGACAGGTACATAAGGCGTTTAAGAAGGTAAATTCCATACTTGCCTTTATTAGCCGAGGAATATAATGTAGGAACAGGGAGGTCATGTTGCAAGTGCAGAAAACGCTTCCAAAACCACAGCTACACTCCTGCCTTCAGTTGTGATCAGCGCTTCATGAGAGGGATGTGATTGGAGTGGAGAGAGTGCAGAGGTTCCCGACCTGGATGCATGCTGGCCTGGAGAGTTGGAGTTATGAGGAAACATAGCATACATTGGTGAAATTTGCCTTGGAGCACAGGAGATTGAGGGGTGACATTATTGAGCTTCATACCATTATGAGGGGCATAAATCGGGTGGACAGAAAGCAATATTTCCCCTTGGCGGAGGGATGACTAACCTGGTGGCATTTATTTAAGGTAAGGGGCATGAGGTTGACAGGTGAGGTGGTGAGGAACTTTTGGAAAGAGTAATGTGGGATGCATTGGCTGAAAGGGTGGTGGAGGCACAAACCCTCCTAACATGTAATAAGTATTTGGGTGTGCAGTAGCGATGCCATGGCATACAAGGCCATGGGGATAGTGATCAGGAATGGGATAAGGTGACTTTGGAAGATGCTTGACATGTGCATCTTCGAAGGGCTGAGGGAACTTTCTCTATGACCCACACATCTGACTCTATCAGTCTGTGAATGAGCAATGTTGCTTCATTAACGATTGCAACAATCCTCAGTGCTTTGGATGGTGGAAAGACAGAGCGGATGGGACTGTGGGCCTCAAATACCTGGCCGCTCCACCCCAGCCTCACTGACAGCTGTGGACCTGGGTGCATGGTGCGTTTCTAGCTCCAGAGCCTCCTGTTCAAAATGGGTCAAGATGACGAGCTTAGTTTGGCTGCCTCAAGTGCACGAACGTTCATGCGCATTATGCGCATTTTTCTCCTGCAAAAGAGAGAAGACCATTTATTGGGGTTGATCGCTCATGGACTCTGCATGCGCACGCCACACCCCAACCACAGTGGCCCATCTGAGGCCTCCAGTGCCTCCTCTCCATGCCACTGGTGATCAATCACAAAAATATAGTGCGGCTGCTCCCACCATGCCACCACCTCCCCACCTCCGCCAACGGCTACCTTGGACACATTCTGCGTCCATCACTTTCAGAAACACACGGTCTTAGCTCCCATGGCAGGGAGGCGCAACTAGGTGTGGCGCCGAGGACACCAGATAACTCTTGGCCATGACACCTTGAGGCTTCCCTTCCACCATCTCATCACCGTGAATAGGACATGTGATGGAGTTCTGAGTATGCGCCTAGCTGCATCTCCTGTAGGTTGCCCCCAGACTAGTCATGTGTGAGTAAGACCAACACATGGGGAGAACCCATCTTCTCATGAACCACTAAGACTGATGTAAGCATGGTGACTATCTGCTTGACCACCCAGCGTGCGACAAATGCCGAACATGAGTCAAATGCAGTCATGACACTAAGACGTGGGAGGGGTGGGGGAGCCCTCAAAGGGTAAGGCTACCTGCTGGGTTAAATGCCCAAGGCCAACGTGGTACTCACCTTTCCAGAGCGCAACAAATCATTGAACCACTTACGGCACCGGATCCAGGTTCGCCGCACCACGTCCCGGGAGCTCATTACCTCCACCACCTCCTCCCAGGCACGCTTCGTCATGTGGGGGGCCCTCCTCCTCCCATCCTGGGGAAACAGCACCTCCTGCCATGCTGCCACCTCCTCCACAAGGGCAACAAGGCAGTCATCGGAAAAGCGAGGGGCACATTGGACCCCCACTGGCCTACCCTGCAACGTGCCCTACTCCTGGCCCACACCCTGCAGCCTGCCCTCCTCCCCTGGCCTTCCCTCTACATTGGCCTGCTGTGCAGACCCCTGCAGTGTGACCTGTAGCTGGCTATTCTGAACAGCCTAAAGGAGGCTGCCAGGCCTTTTTCTATACAATGCCGGGTCGCCATTGGACCTGGTGGTCTGTACACGCCTGCCGCAAATTTAAGACTTCCGCTCTCCCTGGAATTGGGAACTGCACTGGGCGGGCCTTAATTGGCCCGCCTGCGCAAAATGGTGGCGCGGCCTGCGTCAGCTTCAGCTCCATCTGCACGCCTAACAGAAAATTTAGGCCCATGTTTCATTGCTTCACCTCACTCTTATACATTTAGTGCTGCTATAAACCTCAGACCATATCTCACAGTTTGTACATACCGCCAGCTATTCAACCATGACACCCACGTCACTCACGTGTATTACACAACAGTTACTGACACACTTCTCTCTCTCTCTCTTGCAAGACAAAGTGGTACACAAACAGGGGCAGTATGAGCTAACTGGAGGGGGAAGCTGAGCTTGCATCTCATAACCCCCATGGTGGATGTTGTTCTGGCCATTATTGTGATACCCATTGTTGACAGCCTGGGCAATGGCAGGGATGAAACCATTGAAGATGACAATACACTCAGACCAAATCCTCCTCCTCCCATCCCGCTTCCCCCTCATCCCACAATCACTTCTGATTTACAAGCTGTAGATGGTATAAGCATGCACGTCTTGCTTTGCCCCATCACCCACACCACAACCCTACCCTTGTGCCTTTTCCTTTCAGTTACCCTAAAAGTGCAATCGGGACAGGCTAGCGAGGAACAGCAAGAAGACAGTGATGATGAAAATGCATCTTCGCTTGATTTCACACTTGCAGGCACCAGCTCAGATACTGACACTATGCATAATTTAGAGGATTGCATAGAGGTGGAGTCTGCATGTGGTGTGACATTGGGCATGAATGACCCGCATCAATGGCAGGGGGCAAGGATAATGCAGGCATCAGCTTGCCCACAGAGCACTCAGGTAAACATTTTGATGGGGCAGCCTAGAGAATAATACTGATGAGTATTCACAGCTATGTGCTTGGCGCACTGGAAAGCCTACCAGAAAGTAGTTTTCAATGTCAAGGACCATGGATGAGTTGGGTACCACGTTGGCACAGGGCTTCGCACAGAGTTTAGAGCCCATCTTTTCCTGCATGGAAATGGTGGCAGACTCCATCAGCACAATTGTGGACCCCAAATATGATGGCAGAGACTGGTAGCTAATGCCTGAGCTTCCACCACAAGTCTGAGTGGTGCAGTGGGAGCTCAGGCAAAAGCCATGCAAGGTCAGCTTGCTGCCAATGTTGTGAATTATAATGTTCAATGAGGTTTTCAGTGTATTGCTAGACCTTTGCAATCTGCCCTCCAACAGATTATTAGCATTGCTGAGGTGCCAATCAAGGGAATGGCAATGGCTCCAAGGAGTATGAACCTTTTGGGCTCTCTCAGGAAGATAGCATCACACTCTTTCCTCTCCACCAGTGCCTTTGCTGCCTGTCCACCAGTCAGCCCTGCCAAGAGAATCTAAGCTGGTTAGTGAAGTCAAAACCAAAACAGAGAGGTTTTCTTTACTTAGAGAGTCTATTGACTTTAAGTCTCATCCTCTCTCTCCCCCAGTGTCCCAGCTGTCCGCTATAGATATAGGTGATAACTAAACTAAACTGATACTTAACTAAAAAATACACTTCACCTGTGTATCTTAACAATGTAAGCAATATGATTAACATACTATTAATAGATTCCCCTTTCTTTATTTAAACAATAAACTTAATAACACACTTAAATGATTTCAAAACAAAAATAAATCCATATTTTGTTTTTTTATTCATTCTTTGGATGTGGGCAGCATCATTTGTAAGGCCAGATTTTATTTCCCACCCCTAACTGCCCTTGAGAAGGTGGTGGTGAGCTGCCTTCTTTAACTGCTGCAGTTCAAACGATCCACAGTGCTGTTCGGGAGGGAGTTCCAGGATTTTGACCCTGCAAAAGTGAAGGAACAGCAATATATTTCCAAGTCAGGATAGTGAGTGGCTTGGAGGGGAACCTCCAGGTGGTGGTGCTCCCATACATATGCTGCCCTTGTCCTTCTAGGTGGTAGTAGTCGTGGGTTTGGGAGGGGTTGTCTAAACAGCCTTGGTGATGTTCCTGCAGTGCATCTTGTAGATGGTACACACTGCTGCCACTGTGTGTGGAGAGTGTGAAGGTTTGTGGATAGGGTGCCAATCAAAGGAGGTGCTTTGTCCCAAATGGTGTCAAGTTTCTTGAGTGTTGTTAGAGCTGCACTTATCCAGGCAAGTGGAGAGTATTCCACCACACACCTGACTTGTGCATTATAGATGGTGGACAGGCTTTGGGGAGTCAGGAGGTGAATTATTTACCACAGGATTCCTAGCCTCTGGCCTGCTCTTTTAGCCACGGTATTTATATGGCTAGCCCAGTTCAGTTTCTGGTTTCTGGTAATCCCCAGGATGTTGATAGTGGGGGATTCAGCGATGGTAATGCCATTGAATGTCAAGGGTCGATGGTTAGATTCTCTCTTGTTGGAGGCGGTCAGTGACTGGCACTTGTGTGGCATGACTGTTATTTGCCACTTGTCAGCCCAAGCCTAGATATAGTCCAGTTCTTACTGCATTTGGACATGGACTGCCCCAGTATCTGAGGAGTCGTGAATGGTGCTGAACATTATACAATCATCAGCAAACATCCCCACTTCTGAGTTTATGGTGGAAGGAAAATCATTGATGAATCAGCTGACGTTGGTTAGGCCTAACACCCTATAACATATCATAGTACAAGATGTCCCTGTTCTAGGATCTCCAACAATTACTTTGAGCCAGCATTCCTTTTTGTAAAGCAGTCCGATAATGGGCCACTTGTACTGTCCCATCTTTTCTTAGGGATTTCTTTTCTCTCTAACATTTTTTTAATGCTGGCAAGGTCAACCCTTAACCTCTTCTCACTCACACTCTTTGTTGAATATACATTATCCTATAGAGAATGGTTATCCACATAACATTCAATGGGCAAACTTTTCTTAGAATGCCCCTCTGATGTTGTTATGATATAGGCACCAAACACTCATGAGGGATTGTGTAAATATGTTGTGGGTTCACTTATTTTGATGAGGCATATGGGAACATTATACGTAGGTAGATGGCTTGAAGATATCAACAGCAACACTGTATGTGTGTGTGCACTGCCCAAAAGTAAAACTAAGACTGGATCGCATGACACACTTCCCTTCTAGTGATGCCATACTGCTATACCTTAAAGGCATATTACAACAGCCCCTTGTATAGGATTTCTGTCAAAATTTTCGATAAGTAAAAACCCATATCTATTGCTTCTACTAGAGCCAGTGTTTCTGCAGCTAAGGTACTTTTAGCTAGCCTTTTTATTTCCTTTGCTTCCCAGGCCAATGGACAAGATTTGTTATTTTTTCCAACCAAGAATATGATAAACCCTGCAGTATTAGAATGTCTATCCAAAAGATTGACATGTGAAGTATTGTTAAAAATTAACTTCAAGCCTCTGGTTCGCCCAAGGCTGGAAAATCAAGTGTGCATTTCTCTGAATTTAATTTCTTTAATGTTTTATTTGCTCTGAGAACTTCCTCAATCGTAGCATGTTTCATCATAGTACTCAATTCTACTATGTCAAGACTAGCATCAGGTCTAGCCTGAATGTACAACCAGCTCAATTGTCCAATCAAACTTCTTAATTGTTGTATTTGTCCCTCAGATGCGGGATCCTATTTTTGTGAGGATCTGGCCTGATTTATTTGGATGTGATTGACATTTTCTAAATAAGACTGACTGGACTTACATCCATTGTCTAATAGGGCACAATTGAATGAGTCTGCCACTGGACTAAAGCTTCTGGTGACCAGCACAATTCCTTTCTGCTGATCAGTATCATCATCTTCCCCTTTCGATTCTTCCTTGTCATGCGTAATTTCAAAAACTCTTATTCCGTTTCGGACAATTCATCCCATAATGATATTACAATACAAAAATAAATATCACCACAAAATAAATACTCCAAATCAAATTTATAAATGAAATCATTCCATAATGCACATAAATGTCAACTAATAATCTTTCTGCATTTCCTTAGTGTTTTTCTTCCATGTGACTTTGATTGTCCCAGTGCTCCTACAAAGTGCTACATCAGTGGCTGCGGCCTGGCTGGTGAAAAACTGCTGATTTTCGATATTTCACTTCACATCTGAAACATCTGTTTACCATCCCTTGGTTATTCCTGGGGTTCATTCTGCTGCTATAGCTACCCAATTCCAGTTGTCTGTTAGAACTACCAAAATAGCCTCTATCCTCATTTATTTTTGTTTGTGGTTCTTCTTTTGTATTGAGGCTTATGTCCCATATCTAAATGATCTCAAAATGCTGGCAGCATTGAATCCTCTATCTTTTGTGTTACCACTGAGTGTTCCATTGGTGCCATGAAAGTGGCTGGAAATGAATGCTTCCCCAGAATTTTTTTTAAAGCTTTAGGCATCTGTTCCAAAACTGTATCTCATTCTGAATCTAACTCCAGTCAAGACCAGGAGCCTAACCATATTCAATGCTTTAGCACAATCCAACAATTTGAAAGCAAGCACCAAATAAAGGGATCTCTAAATAGAATTTCTGCAATCTTGCACATAACCTGTTAAATTCCATGATATATTCTTTTATGGAATAACTGTCCATCCTCCTAACTTTCTCAAAGTCTGACCATGCCTCATACGCGTTTAACAAATCATCTTTCTTATAAATATTGTTCATAAATTTTAAGATATTATCCAAATCTTCCCCAATGCCCAAATGGTGAGCTTCCAGCTCTGAAAATACTTTACACCTGATCCTGCTTCTGGTGGGAAGTGAAGGTGCCAAGGCCATACCTTGCTTTTGCTTTGGTTAGGACATAACCCATGTCCATACATCCATTTCATTCTTCCATTGGTCATAAGGTTCAGCTTCAAAATACAATGGTGGAAAATCATACCCTGATAGTTTTCACTTGGGGCAGAATATTTACCTTGGTGGGTGGGCACGCACCCGACCCACCTGAGTATACAATGACACATGTAGATGTCGGGCGAGTAACCTGACGTCAACGTGCATTCGGGCGATATTTCGGTTGGCGGGTGCGCGGGGGAGTTGGCAGCGTGCCCGTCAACAATTAAAAGACCTATTAAGGCCATTAAAAAGATAATTAAATTAAATTTTTCGCTGACCGTCCAACCTTATGGTTGGCAGGCAGGTGAAAAGGCCAAGAGGCCTTTGCGCTTTTTAGGAAACCTCATCCATGGGCGGGGTGAGGTTTCCAACAGCAAATAAAAGTCAAATAAAACAGTTTGCATTTCATTTATAACATGTCCCTGCTCGTGTAATGGAGTCACATGAGGGGACATGTTTTATAACATTTTTAAAATCTTCATTTTTTTTTGAAAACTGTTCATCTCCCTGAGGCAGGTCTGTGCCTCAGGAAGATTTTCAAGCACGCCCTGAGCGCTGCAGCATGCGTTTCACGCTTGTGGTCCAGCCCCAATTGAGGGTGGCGGGCGTCTTCCCGACTGCTCCCGCCCGCCCCTGCCAAGCCCGCCCGACAAGGGCAAAATTCTGCCCTTGGTTTTAGCCATTCTTCTCCAAAGTAACTCCAATTACAACATTCTGTCTGAAAATATGTCTTAGTTTCCAATCTTCAACTTTACGCCAACCATTCTCTGCTACCAATGTTAACAGAATCTAAGCCAGTTGGCAAAGTCAAACCAAGACAGCGCTTTTCTTTACCAAGAGAGTTTATTGATTTTGTTCAGTCTCATACCTTTCCTCTCTCTCTCCCCCTATCCCAGCTGTCCTTTAGTCATATGTGATCCAAGTACTTAATTAAACAATGCCCTTCACCTGTCTATTTTAACAGATAAGAAATGTAATTAACATACTGTTAACAAGCCTACTGTGCTGCCTCCCAAGCTGAAGGGCTGCAGTCTGAAGCTGAGGTTTCTGGGCCTTGAGCTGCTTGAGATTGTCCTGTAAAGCCATTTGCAACCGTCCCAACTGGAAGTCAGCGGTCTTTTACCAGTCAGGCTGCAGCCACTGATGTAACACTTCATAGGAGCACTGGGACAAGGAAATGCACATGGAAGAAAACCATTAACGGAATGCACAAAGATTATTAGATGACCTTTATGTGCAATATGGAATGATTTCATTTATAAATTTGATTTGAAGTATTTATTTTGTGGAGATATTTAATTTTGCATTGTGGCCAAGCAGACTCTGTGATGGTCAATAACATGGGAAGGTTAGGTGTGTGGCTGTTGGTGAATGGGGGAAAATGGTTATGATAACTGGTATTGCACTTGGATGAGGCGTTAAGGGACAGCCTGACCAGCAATGGGTTGCCTAATTTGCCTCCAATCTTCCTCTTTCTCTCCCTCTTCCTCCATTGAATCATTCCCATGCTCATGCACCTTCTCCTTCTCCTCAACTACTTGCCATATAGTTGGTAGAATGGACTGCTTCCTTCATGATGGCGACATTGTGCAACATGCAGCAGACCATGAGCAACCTTAATACCCCATCTATCGAGAACTACAGGCTCCCTCCAGAGTTGTCCATGCAGCAGAAGCATTGTTTCAGCATGCCTGTGGTCTGTTCTATCACATTTCTTGTTGCATCATGGCTTTCAGTGTATCTATGTTGTGCACATGGGCAGTGCATCTGAGTCATGAGCCACGTGGTCAGTGGATAGCCCTTGCCATCCAGTAGCTACCTTTTGGTTGGTTATGTTGGCTCAAATGCAGCTGGCACAGTGGATTACCACAGAATTATTGCATTATGACCGTTGCCAGAATACTAGGAATTGACCTGTATGACTCTCTTTCACACACCAGCTGGATATTGAAGGAATGGAATCCCTTTTGGTTCTGGTAGCTATCAGGGTTCAAATATGGGGACACCCACAAAGTAATGTGCATGTTGTTGGTGACGCCCTGCACCATGGTGGACCTACAAATCCTACAAAGCCACATGTTCACCCTGCCTGTGTGTAGTTAGCTATAAATGAATGGAGAGGCTGAGTCATCTCCCTTATGGAACAGTGGACAACAAACTGTGAGACATTGCAAATATTCTGGCTCCAGCCTGGAAGGAGTCAGACCCATAAGAGTTCAACGCCATGGCCATCTTCATAGCCACTGGCAACGTGACCCTTGCTTTGCTCTGACGTTGTTGTTGTTGATGCAGGATGTGATAGATTTCAGTGAGGATGCCCTTACTGAGGCATAAAAGTTGCATCTATTGATCCTTGCTGAGGTTCAGAGAGAAGAATTTCTCTCAGTACATCTGAGCATTTATGGTTTCTCACTGAAGACCTTCTCCCCTTCCTCCTCCTCCCTCTTCCAGGAGATTGTCCTGCTCTGTGTGACCTCTGTTCATTCTCCAATCCATGCTGTATTCAAAGAGGAATGCTACTAGTGTGCCAAATGTTTTGGGAGCAACTGGTTTGTGTAGAAGTCTTGAAGTCAATAAAATATTCTGCAGCACCTGCCACATGACTGCAGTTTTGAAACTTGAAACAACTATAGAAAGCACTAAACCGTTGTAGAATCAAAGCAGCAATTAAACTGTAAGCTGTTGATAATCCTTTTAAATAGTACTAGTAGAGGTTCTTTCTGACTACTTAATGCGTGTTCAGTTGTGCAAGGCTAAGTGAGGTTGTTAGCTGGAGTGTTGAGCTCCAAATTGGCAATGTTAGCATCAAATCAGCATTTCACACATGTTGATTGACATTATGATCTGCTGCTCTGCATACTTCCTTTCCATGCCCACACTACTGCCCTCACCAATACAACATCCGTGCAACTCACCCCTAAAGTGCATGTGACACTTTGTTTGCTCCTCAAACGGCATTTGTAATATCCAAACAATGGGCACTAACAGTCCCAATTTTGCAACCATACTCTCATGTTTGTTGGGCTGTGAAAAGTGGCAAGTATTTTGAAAACATGCTGCTGAATAACATTAAAGTAACAGTGCAGGGAAAGAAGGCTAACTGGAACATTAATAAAGTACCACAATTGCCTGGGCTTTTAGCCACTTAGCATAGCTTCTCTCCCACCATTTTCAACAATCTTAGCTGTACCAAGTCTCTTGTCCTAATTATGGTTGACCTCCATAGCATTAGTGTGGTGATTATGTTGCTAGATTCATAATTCAAAAGCCTGGATCAATAATCCATAGAATGCCAATTAAAATCCCTGTATAGGCATTTGAAAATTGAATTCAGTTTATTTTAAAATCTGGAAATAAAAATCTAGAATTAATAATAGTACCACAAAAGTTTTGGATTGTCATGAAAACCCAACTGGTTCACTAATGTTCTTTTAGGATAGAACAACTGCTGTCTTACCTGGTCTGGTCTATGTGACTCCAGTCCCACATTAATGTGGTTAACTCTTAACTGCCTTCTGAATTGGCCTAGTAGGTTGCTCCGTTGTACCAAAACACAGTATGACTGTGGTAGCTCAAGATGAAGGTTCATCAACATCTTCACAAGGGAAACAAGGGATGGGCAGTAAACGTTGACCTTGCCAGTTATACCCACAACCTGAATGAATAAAAAGAAAGCAATTGTATTTATTGTCATAGCTGTCTGTCTGCTAGTGTCCCACTTTCTCTTTGTTCTCTCTCTTCCTTTCTCCATCTTTGTTTAACTTCCAATCAGCCGTTGTTCATACAATTCCTGACAATCTATAGGGACAAAAAGAAAGAAGGACGGAATTGCATTCAGATAACGTCTTTCATGTTCTTTGGGCTTTACAACCAATGAAATATTTTTTAAAGTAGTTACTGTGTAAAACCTGGAGTTCACTCCAACTTTAATTGTAAGATTTAAGTCAAGTACAATTGTTAGACTGAGTTGGTTGAGCTGACCTAGAAGGAGCCAGCAGTTCTGAATAGCTGCAGACCCGTCTGGGTATGAGTATGTTGTCATAAGTTTCACAGAATTTATTAAGTTAGTTGCAATACATACAAAAATGCAATACCTAATAAAGGCAGTGAGAATGGTTCACTCTACAACACCGGCTCTCAACTTCTGGTTGACTGTGGCGCTGTGTCTTGTCCTGTTTCTTAAAGTCTATGGGCAGAATTTTCCATTCTGGAGCCAAAGTCCAGGGGCAGGAGGGGAAGTTGGCATGATTCCCACTGATCAGTGGGATGGCTGAACAGACACAATCTTCTGTTTTTCATCTCATTAATTATGCATCAGCGAGGAGCTCGGCAAATCTCGTGGCAGGGCAGGCAGGAGGTTGCCTCCCCGCTGTTACCTCATGGGGTTGATGGTCGTGGCATCATATTTAAATGGCACCCAGGCAGACATTCACCCACTGCAGGCCAGGTACTGGGGACAAGACGAACGCTATGGCACCTGTACATAGGAAATCTTCAGTGCAATGGTTCAGCGAAGCCTCTCTGAGGTTTCTCCTCCAGGCCATCCAGGAAAGGCGGGAGGTCCTCTTTCCGAGGGATGGGAGCCGGAGGCCCTTCCACATGACAACGCCAGCCTGGGAGAAGGTCACCAGGGAGATTAGCACCCTTGGAGTCCTGAAAAGGCCCGCCATGCAGTCCAGGGAACACATGAATGATCTGCTATGTTCTTCCAGGGTAAGTGAAACTTCCACACACTGCAAGCTCACACTCTCATAAAGGCAGAAGGCAGTCTAAGGGTTAAAGTCCACTGGGGTGACACACAAGACCAGCAGATGGTCATCAGCACTAAATATGTGCCAGCCACTATAAGCTCATTATATCATGTGAATTCCTGCACAAACGACATCTTAATCCCTTTCTGGGCAGGACTCAGCAGAGGCAATAGGTATGCATGCTTCTGAACTGCTCTTTCATCCATTGGGTTCACCACCAATCATTTTGTCTGTATGCAGATCAAGATTGCCCATAATAAAAGAGAGCAAGCCATGACTGGAGGGGGAACCCCTGAGAACCAGACCCTATCCAGTTTCGAAGAACAGACTGTAGATCTTGCTGGCGAGGACAGAGATCGTTCCTGCGCAAAAGGTGAGATCAGCCTCCTCCAGTATACATCTGCCTATCTGCAGGCAATGTCTGTAAGTGACCTTTAATGTATAAGCCTGCTTATCAATCACTGAATCTCTTGTCTCTCTATTCCAGGTACCAGCAAGAAAAGGGGGAGGTTACTGTCCTCCAGGAAACTCAGATCTTACCCCCAGACCATCTCTGAGGAGGAAGCAGAAGTATCCTCAGAGGAAGAATTGTCAAGGCGTTCACCTGCACCCTCCACCAGTGCAGATACATGCAGCTCAGTGGGACCTATTTCTAGAGCAGGCTTGGGTTCACAATCTGGCGATCACCTCACTGACACAGATCCACAGCTGGTGGAGGCAGTGATAGCCGAGGTTTCTGACACTTGAAGGACTGCTGGAGGCCAGGCCCCTGCTGAGACTGAGTCCAATGACGAGACTCTCACTCGGCCCTAACAGATCTCTTGGAGATACAGAGACAGGCAGAATTGTCAGAGGTTGTAACCAGACTAGAATGAAGGATGGGGGACTCCTTCCACATTCTTTCTGCAGTCATGGCTCCAGCATGCAAGCTCATCGCAGTCTCCATTAGAAGGATGGTGGCCGCCTTAGAGACCCAAGTCCAGCAGGTTCTGCCCTGATTTGTACCTGAACCTACACACCATCGCTCTAGCCATGGATGCGTTCCAGCAGTGGTTAAGCGTGAGGGGGAGCAGGGTGCCTCGATCTCCATCCAGATGCCCTTCTCATCAAGGAACCATGGAGGGGCTATCGGGCACCCAGAGGGAGGAGGGCCACTAGCCAGACAACAGGGGACTTCACCCCAGGACACGTGCAGCTCCACCTCCCCTCTGCCTCCATCAGGTCAGACCAAGGAGGGTCCACCTACACCTAAACAAGAGAGCCTTAGTAGGCTGGAGCCCTCAAGGCCTCAGGCCACCAGAGGATGCCTGCCAAAGTTATCTCAGACAATAGGGCATAGCAGTCAGCAGGTTCCCTCCTCCTCATCTTCGGATGTCGGAGCTGCACCTAGATGTAGCGGTAGGGTTAGAAAGGTTAAGAAGTATTGAAAGCATAATGGTGGCATGGGTGCTCACTCATTGTGTAGACTTTATACTTTAGTAAATACACGTCACATCTATCGTTCTCCAAATATCATTGATTCAGTTTATAGTCAATTTGTTTCAAGGTCTCATGGTCATTAAAGGATCCAAAATATGACACCCCAATGAAATCCCATCTGGATCTCCATTTGCATAAATTCTCACAGTGAGTAACCTTTAATTTCACATCCGCGACATCAGGCAATGCACATCATTTACTAATACAATGTCAGCCTAAATTCTCAGCAGAGGTACTTTGGCCTCTGGAGGAGTGCTCATCAAGGTGGCCAATATTCCTGCTGATGTAACACTGATGTCAGTTGTTTGTGGATGGCACAATTAGTCTTTGTGACTCACATTATATTCGTATAGCCAATCTGTCGTTGGTAATGGCGTTTACTTTATAGAAATTAATTTATGAAAAATGTACTGTCAAACTTCGAAGCCCATTGGCTTCCATGTGTCTCTGCAGGAAGGTGTAGTGTCCACGTTTAAAACTGAATGTTATTCCTTGCTGAGTTCCCACTCTCTCCACACATAACGCTGAGCTAGGCAAGTAAGGCTCAATCAGGAACCTTACACTTGACTGCAAGAGTGTGTGCTCATCTGGATGAAGCCGTCACCTTAAATACAACAATCTTACATTGGACCTGCACTGCTGCTTTGAGGGGTTTTACACGCTCCTTAGGTAAAAGCATGGTACATAACCCAAACTGGAATTCATTGCATGACAGTGCTCTCATTGACTTAAGTTATCTAGAAAGAAATGGCCTTTGTGAGCTGGAGCATCTCGAGAACTGTGATTGTACTCAAAGTGATGCATATGCAACTCTTCTAAGGCCTCAGCAGAGTCTATGAAGGGAAGATGTTGTATCAATACTGACTGAGCTGCATTTCTCCCTAATGTAAAGGTCATTCAGCACAGAGACTTGTCAATCTTCCGATGATTGCAGGGACCTGAGTGGTTACCCCTCAGCATACCATTGTTCTGGTGAGACATACCCTGTGAGGACAATGCAAACACCCCTCGCAACTTTACTGCATGATCTAGATGTTAATGGTTACTGCTTCCTGTATGCAAATGATGATGGGGATGATAGTAGCAAGATGACACCTCAGCATTTTACATTGGTGACAGCTGGCGATGGGACAAATGGAGCTCCTCGGATGCTGCTCCCTGTTGAGCCATCCATGCACTAAGCATGAAAGAGTGATATGTGTGTTCAGTCCGCCTTATTGAGTTGGTGCCATACTGACAGGAGGACATCCCTATGTAATTTGGAATAGGAGCCAAAATAAGAGCTTAAAAGCTGCCATTCACACTGACTGGGTGAGGCCATGGGTGAAAGGGCTGTGCTATGTGGAGTTGCTTAAGGATGTGGGCTAAAGGTTTCCTAATCAGATTACACAGGGGCCACATATTGCCATGGCTGCTCATCTAGGTGAGATGTCATCCCTTCTAAGGATGATCCCATCATTAGGGTATATGGAGAATCCTGATATTTCCATAATCATTATAAGGGCATTGAGCTTTCGTGAGATTTTCTAGATGAGAATTAAAGCTGCGGGGCCTTCCATGCAGTGAAGGCTGAAGGAATTATCGATTGTGAGAATTTGTCATCACCTTATTACTGGAATCTTGTAGCTATCAAATTGTTTTGGGAACATCTACCGCATCGTACACATGCAATGGCCTCTTCATGTGGCTTGTCTAAATCCTCGCCCTCTTCAGAGCCATCGCCTTCAACTTCCTCCTCGTCTGAGGAGAAGTTATGATCCTCAATTTCTCCCTCAGGCAACACATCCCCCCGTTGCAGTGCATGGTTATGCAGGGCACAGCAAACAATGATGATGGGGACACTCTCTGTGGTGAGTATTGGAGAACACCAGCTGACTTGTCCAAACATTGGAAACGCATCTTCGGGGGCCAATTGTTTGCTCTATCAAGGACCTTGTGGTGCTATTTATTGTATCTCTCTTCAGCAGCACTATATGGATGGCAAATGGGCATCATCAGCCATGTCTTCTGGGGGCACACCTTGCCCCCAAGGAGCCGACCATATAAGGTCTCTCAAAGATCTGTGGCACCTGCGAATGAGAGCTTCCTGGGTGTCTAGCACAAACATGCATGTTCTGCTTTCTGTGATCGCAAATAAGCTGAACATTCAGTGAATGAAATCCTTTTTGATTTATAAATCTCACTGACTGTTGCCATGGAGCTCTCAAGTACACGTGTGTGCAGTTGAACATACCCTGCACTTGCAGGAAACCTGAGATCTTTGTGAATCTAGCCTGGCTTGTGTCATCCATGTGGAACTGGATGTAATGGTGAAATTTATTGAAAAGGGTATCTTTCGCCACCTTAACGCATTTGTGTGTCGCCAATTGTGATATTCTGCAAAGGTCCCCAGTAGAGCCCTGGAAAGACCTGCTGGCAAAAAATTTCAGCATGGCAGTGAGCTTTAAAGCCACCAGCATGTGATGTCCTGCAAATCCTTGTGGTATTAGTCCCTCATGGAGAAGGTGGAAAAATATGCGCTGCCACATCCCGAGACAAGTGAAGGAGTCTGCGGCATTATCTTTCGCTCCTCTCACTGTATAAGCTGCATCTTTTATATACACTTGGTCACGCCACATGTCTTTGTGGATTATGCTCCTCCTTGGCAGCGTCTGGGACTTCCTGGGGCCCCACTGCCTCTTGCCGTACAAGGTGATGCTCCTCCCAGACCTGTGTCAATCAGTAACAGGCCCTTCTTTTCCTCATTCAAATCACAGCTAGCAACAAGGCAGCGTTGCCTGCAGTCTGCATTCTCCATTCCTCCTAATATCTGTGAACGAAAAGAATTGAGACAATATTGCAACTTCCCTTTGAATGCTCTCCCTCTATCTCTAAACTAGGAAACCATTGTCAACCCCTTGGCCTGCCCTCAGTCTAGACATGACATCCCCAGGCCATGATGAGGAACATCTTGGAGGTCCACAGGTGGCTGAGCATCTCCTTCAGATATGACTGCATTCACAATGCGGATCTTGATTTGAGCGAAAATGCCCATGTGCTGTAACCCTCAATCAGGCTATTGTCAGTTTATCTCCATTAGCCTAGGCACTATCGATACCCTAGCCTTGTACTAATGTCATGACTAAACATGGTGCCTTGTAAGCCATGATATTAGATTGGGAATATTGAGGGTTGTAGGGTACAGGTAGCATCTGTCCAGCAGTCGTAGCCCTTGATCATTTGATCCTCCTTCCCTCTGTCAGGAACAGATGGCCATTCGGAGCAACTTAACTGTAGACCCACGACTTAATGGATTCTCACCTGAATGCACACCATTAGTAAAGGAGCAATTCTTTTTCTGTGGGCATTTGACCCTCAAAACCGGTACTTAGCTGAGCCTTGTTCTCCACGGCTTGTGCAAATAAATAATAGGGTGCCCCTTCAATTGGCCTAAAATAGTTGTCCTGAGCTCCTCCCACATGCCTTGAGACCCCTCCCATATCATTTTTTTCAAGTTTGCATTTCCAACTGTGTCATTGATCACTAAAGGTGAACACAGTGCTCCTTACCTATGTGAGTGTGACTAGCTTCCAACATCCCTATCACCCACCAAATTCCTCCCATCCTCCTCCACAGTCACCGTCTCTTAAGTCCCATCCCTCCTGTTATTATCCACCTGTCCTCATTACCCTTGACTCCACCATTGTCCATGTTGATATTCTGTTTGCCCTCCCCATTCCCTTCAATGTTGATGTCCCCATGCCCTTTGTCAATCTGACCCTCCCCTTCTCGAGGCTTAACTTACTTTCCTAGACTACCGCTATAAGACCATCTAATACCGCCCCACATGACTTTACAATTGCCGACCTACAGAATCCAGGTGCCTCCCCTAAATGATATTGTGCCCTCTGCTTCCCAATACTATGACTCTAACCTTTAGGACGAAATGCCTTAGGTGACTGACCATTCCCTACACATCATTCTATGCACGTCCGTCACTGCCCAGAAAGGCCTTCCCCCACCCAAGACCAGGACCAAGATATGCGTGCCATGCAGATCCCTCGAGCATGGCCTGTACAGCACCATGACAGTCTCTTAAACATGTCCTTAACAGCATAGTCTCATTCCCAGGACAGACTCTTAAACATGCCCCTGATAGCACGGCCTCATTCACAGCACAGTCTCTTAAACATGCACCAGATAGCTTATCCTCATCCACAGGACAGGCTCATGAACTTGCCTCAGTGGACAATCTTTCAACGTTCCTCAAACATCTTTTAAATTTTACCTGCAGACAGACTTTCACTGGTCCTCGGACAGCCTCTCACTCTTCCTCTCTTTTCCTCCCTCCCAGTCCTGCCTCTGTCTCACCCTTCCCCTCTGATCCTTGCGCCTCATCCCCATAGACCTACCTCGGTCTCAATCTCTCCCTCTATTCCTTGTGTGCCCCTCCCCACCCAAGTCCTGCCTCCGTCTCACCCCATCCCCCTGGTCATGCCTCCTGCACCCAGACTTGGCACAGTTTGTGCCACAGGCACCTGATATGTCTCAGTGATGGCATGGAAGGAAGGCAAAAACCTACTGACCTCCATGGATGAAGTGAAGCTCACCAGGTGTGCACCATTTATCTACAGCTGTAAAATAGGACACTCTAATTAGCCGCTGGTGGGGTACTTCATTTGGAGGAGGAATGTGATTCTGGAGAGTTGGTCTTTTACTGAGCATTCATGAGATGCTAATGAATGTTGATGGGGTTTTGGACATTCTTCAGTGGGAAACTCAACCTGCCTTGAAAGTTGCAAGAACAAAATCCCAAACTATTCTTCCGCCAGCGGGAAACTGATATTCCATTCATGCCAAATTCAGTGTTCCCGCCCGCCATGATTCTTGCTGCTGGCAGGAGTGGAAGATTCCACACTACCTTATTTCTTCTTCATGCTGTGCGCATAGCTGCTAAAAGTTGTTGCTTATTAGCCCTTGCTAGCCACCACCTCTTTGCATGATCAGTAGCATCCCTGAACTCCCTGATTGGTGTATGATTAGTGTCCGATTGGTCTCTTAAGGTTAATAGTCACCTTACTGACGCCACTTACTGTTAACTCCTCCTGACTGGTTCCCTAAGATGTTGGTCACTTGTGGGAGTTCTTTCTCATTACAGCTTTTCCCTGTTATTTTATTAAGTTTATTGCTTTCCGCTAAGATAACAGACCACCATGAGGTAATTTGTGTGTCTGCTTATTTGAGATAAGAGGATGTGTGGCATCACTTCCTACTTTGGCCTCCATATCCCAAAATCTATAATTGCACATCTTAGGCATTTTGGAGAGTTCAGACGGCTATATGTGACTTCCTGGTGACTGCTGATGCCTGGAGTAATGTTGTAGCATGGCCAAGTTATACTATTAGTGATAGAGTTGAGCTGCAGACACTTCTTGGGTGGAAACATTGCGTTTATTTGCAATGTACTCAGCAGTACCTACACATGTGCTTTCAGTTCCAACCTAATCTCTACACTGACTGCTGAGGTAGCCCATGCTACTCTTCTATAGGTTACTACAGATCATGTGATCTTCCTTAACAAATGTTATTCTTAAAGTTACATTACACACTAAATAAAACCATAATTACTACAAGCAAGTTTTTAAAAAAGTAACAAAAGAGTACAAAATGCACGCAACTTCAACAACAAATTTACTCCAACATGAAATCTATACAAAGCATGTATAAAAATCAGTGCCTAGAGACAACCAGTGTTAAAACTGAGGTAATAAGATACATATATAAGATACAGCATGATACCTGTTCATAAGGAATAAAAGTCACAAGATCTATATAACTGCAAAAACTGAGTGTAGAACCTGATTCTCAAGGATACGGAACCCAAGTACAGAACCAAGGTAACCCATAGGTCTGTAACATACTTTTAGGGGAGAATTTTCTCCCCTTTGGGGGAGTTATGCGGGAACGTTCGTGGGCGTGCACACAGCTGATCACCAGGAATAGTGTAGAATTTCGAAAGGACATAGACAGGTTGGTGGAATGGACAGACAAGTGGCAGATGAAACATGATGCAGAGAATTGTAAGGTGATTCATTTTGGTATAAAGAATGCGGACAGACAATATAAAACAAAGGGTATATTTCTAATGGGGGTGCAGGAGCAGAGGGTGTGTGCGTGTGTGTACATATATTATATATGTACATATAATATATAGGCATAAATCATTGAAGCTGGCAGGACAAGTTGAGAGCGTGGTTAATATAGTATACAGTGACTTTATAAATAGTGACATGAGTACAAAAGCAAGAAAGTTATGCAAAACTTGTATAAAACACTGCTTTGGCCTCAACTGCAGTATTGCATCCAGTTCTGGGGACCAAACTTTAGGAAGGATGTGAAGGCATTAGAGGATTTGCAGAAAAGATTTACGAGAAAGGTTCCAGGGATGAGGAACTTTAGTTACCTACAAAAATTGGAGAAGTAGCACTGTTCACTTTGAAGAGAAGGTTGAGAGGAGGCCTGGACAGACTAGATAGGGAGAAATTGTTCTCATTGGTGGATAGACTGAGAACCAGTGGGCACAGATTTAAGACAATTGGCATAAAAAACAGTGGCAACATGAGGAAAAACTTTTTCACATAGTTCATGGTTAGGATCTGGAATGCACTGCCTGAGTCTGTCAGCGCGGCAGGTTCAATCGAAGCATTCAAGAGGAAATTGGATTATTATCTGAAAAAGAAGAATGTGCAAGGCTCTGGGGAAAAGTTGGGTGAGTGGCACTAGATGAATTGCTCCTTCAGAGAGCCAGCACAGACATGACAGGCCAATGACATCCTTCTGTGCTATAACCATTCTATGATTCTAGGTGCACATAAATGGAAGAAGCAGGAAAAGAAAGACAGCAGCAAAGAAAATATGAAGAGAATGACCACAAGCCAGGTGATTTGCCTGAATAAAGAACACTTCAGTCAAGCAAGCATCATTAGGCAAGCTCCAATGGATCAAACATTCAGTTAAGTTTTTTATACCTCCAATGGACAGCTGTCATTTCCATTTGTGCTCATTATCTTAGCCAAGTAAAGTATTGATTCCATTGGGTTCTGCCATACATGAGTGCTCCATGATTTCTTTCAAACAACCTTCACTTGGCTCAAACTGGCTGTCAGAACACATTACAATGTCAATCAATCCAACTTTCGCCCTTAAGGTTAGTGGCTCCATATGTTTTCTCCAGAGTTTGCCCTTCCCAAAAGTGTACAGTATTTGTATACTTATGGGTGTGCTCTTTCAAGTCTTGGTCCTAGTGAGAGGAGGACGTGTGGTGGATGGTTGCTACATGTCAGTGTCTGCCTTTAGGGCTGGAAGTAGCTCAATACTGTACAGGTCAGTATGCGATCCTACAACTACAGGGACTACAGGAGTTACTGAAGTTGCCCCCTGGCATGTATACTTAGGGTGACATCTGGAGCTGGATTTTCAATCTCGGTTGAAGAACCTGATGCAATGTGCCTAATTGGCCCAGAGGCAAGTTTGGCACTGAAATAGCCGCATCGGGAGTGACCTGAGGCAGGACTCAGTAACCAAGGGCATCTTGAAAAGGCAAGCATCAACCATGACTGGCCTTGCTATTCATTGATGAGATGGCGCAGCAGGGTTCTCAGGGGACCAGCATTGACATGGGCATGCATCTACGAGTGGCTCAATGGAAGCAGTTGCTGAGAGGCAAGAGAAATTTTTCCTGATGTCTGGCAACAGAAATCAACCCAGAGACACCAAAAGGGCCCGGATGGAGGTCAGTAGCAGAGGAGTGGCCAGGAGGATGTGAGTCCAGTATCAAAAAAGGTAAAATGACCTAATAAGGTCTGGAATTAAAGTGAGTGGCATGTGACACCCAGGTGATAGGCCCCAAACTCTGTATGCAGCAGCATGCACGTAGGGTGAGCAAACTGAGTGCTCAAAGTTTTCCCTAACATTGTCAGAACATGTGGCCAGTTGAATCACTGAGAAGTAGCCCACTCTCACGTAAGAGGCACAATTGAGCCGGCGGGGGTGGTATCACTGAGGAGCACAACAACTCATGTCAATGCCATGCAGGAATAAGTGAGGGAAGCCAGGCTACTCATACATTATTATTTCCTCATCCTCCAGGAAAAGAGAGCAAATCTTGCAAATTTCCTGGGAGGAGGTGGCATGATGGACCTGCATAATCTGACCAATAGAGGAGGCGGTGGAGATGGCAATGGTGCCATCCCATCAGGCTGTGGGTGATGGCGAGGTGGGAGGTTACAGAGAGCAATGTCATTTGATAGCTTGATCTTCAGGTGAAGGGCCTGGAGGAAACTCCTGCACAATGTGCATTGTGACTCTTTCATCCATACCACAAGGCTCTGCGACAGAGGCTGCCGCTACAACAACACCTTTGCAACAGCCTGTGGAGGAGCCCCCACGGGCACCTCCAGGATGAGGACCAAAGCCAGGGGCATCTCAGCCGTGAGCAAAGGCAATGGGGCAGGCTGCCACTACCACATCCTCAGCCAAATGGGAGCACTCATTGAAGTGGGCATGAACACAAAGCACCCTAGCCATCAGTAGCATTTTGACTCACCTGCATGAAGTTTTCTCAATTTGTTTGTTCATTTATTTTTCCTGTAATAATAATAATTGCTTATGTTCTCCATCAGACTTGTGTGTTATGAATGCTTCATGTCGAAAGTGAAATGGAGGGTTGTATGGGGGGTTGGATGTGGTATGGGAGAGACTGGGTCTGGCATGGTTTCATAATCTTTTATGTGGGACAATGTTGGTGGTGGAGATCCATTCTCAATGTTTTTGTGTGACAATGGGGTTCTTCAGTTGCTGGATAATTTCTCACTCTGATGAAAAGTGAGTTACAGAGTCAACTATCATAAGGGCTGAGAGATGTTCAACTGAAAGGTTGCTGAATCACCATGGCACTTGCAGCCATGCCAGCCTGCTGACTGTTATGAGGCCCAGGACAGCCTTGGTGGTCTTCCTCTAATATCTGGGCATCATGCATATCTTCAGTGTCCCCTTCATCCTCTTCTTCCTTTTTTTCTTCCTCCTCTGTGTCCTCCTCCAAGGAAGAATGATGTTCCAGGTCCTTCTCTTCATCCAGCTCCGGTCTCCATTGTATTGTCATGTTGCACAGCATGTAGCAAATGATCACAATATGAGACATCCTGGCTGGCTCATATTGGAGGGCACGAGCTCTTGTAATATGTCTTTAGGGGATTGCAACATGACATCACTAGAAAGGTAATGTGTCATGCTATTCAATTTTAGTTTCACTTTTGCTGTCAACAGAGCACATAGCAGTTATCCCGGGGTCCTCAAGCTTTATATCAATGTATATATGTTCTCAAGTGCCTGGACTGAATAAATGAACCCACAAAGTATTTACCTAATCCCTGCAGGATGTGTTTCCGGTGGTCGCACACCAGCTTCACATTCAGCGAATGAAATCCCTTGTGGTTGACATAGTTGACCACATGTTGCAATGGAGATCTGAGTGCCACATGAGTGAAATCCCAACTTTCTTGGGATAGGTAATCTGAATCTCGGCGAACACCTCGGATGGTGTCTATGTTTTCCATGAGATTGACAGTGCGAAACTGTGCTCACCACTCTTCATTTTCTCGTGCACATCATCATAATTTTCTGGCTTGTCAGTCACCTCATGTATATTTTTCTGATGGGATATCAGATGGTTATTCATTCCTTGAAGGTACCCGGTGTGTAAGGTCTGTTTGGATCAGTGCACAGCTCTTTGTAACGGCATCAGCTTTTGCTTTTCTGCACTGTTGCTGTCAATGGGCTTTTATGCCACATGCCTTGAGAATTGTTGAAAAGCTGAGCATTTCCTTGGTGCATGCAGAAGACCACAACTTCCATATGTCTTGCTAGGTTTGGGTGTTCTGGTAAGTGCGTCAACAATTGGTGTGCTTAGGACCTGTGAACTTCATCGACCTGCAAAGATTGCTTCGTACTTACATCCAACCTTGAGGAGCTCGATGCTATATGTTTTGAGCTTGTCTAGCAGGTCATTCTGGAATTTTTCCAGGGGACTGGATGCGATTATCAACTCAATAATTCTATCTGCTAGCACTTTGTTTGAAAAATCACGCTATGTACACTTTCTTTGCATCTGCTGATGCAACGGTCTATGAATTCTATAGGCTGTTGTTGAAATGACATGAACTTTAGTCAATGAATACAGAAGTTGATGAATACCTGCTACAGAACCGGTCTTCCAATGTAGACCATATCTTTTGGGGATCCTTTAGCTCCTCTTTTAATCCTGATATGTTGAGCCTGTATGGATCTCTGTTTCCAATTGCTAGACAAATTTTTAGGCTTGCTTATCTAGTTCAGATACACCCGAATCAAGAAACCACAGCTCTGGACGCTGTTTAAACATTTTGAATTTGGATGGTAGGTCAGCTGCATCCCAATTCAGGCTGGGGATTTTATGAACATTTTAACAATATCCCTTTGATCTTCTTTCTCCTACAGTACCTGAGATGAGTGTCCCTGTAGCCACTTTTGCGTGCTTTTCCGAAGCTCTGCCTGTTATGCTCACAACCTTCTCTGGTCTGATTTTTGTGACTATTTGTTTTTCCATCGTCATTCTCGACAACTTTGCCTTATTATTCAACAATTGCCCAATACATCAAGCACGACTGTTGTACACACTCTAAGTGCTATTTTCAGTTTATTTAGTGTGCCTAGGGTGCTCATTACAGATAATGGTCTGCAATTTATTGGTAACCCATTTTAGAATATGTGTGAGAAGTGCAATATTGCTCACACTACTTCTTATCCTCTCATTACCCTATATCTAACAGCCTAGCTGAACGAGCGATTCACATGGTGAAATCCATAATTCTCAAATGTAGATAGACCAAGCAAGATCTACACATTACAATGTTGCATCTGAGAGTGACACCTCTGAATACAACTATTCTATCACCGGTGCAGTTCATGTTTGGCAGACCACTGTGTACCAATTTACCTACTCTTACCCATTTTACTCTCTCAGAAACTAGAGAGCAACTTTTAAAACTGCAAGAAAAGATGACCTACGTGCATGATAAAAATGCGGGTACAGAGTTGCCAATATTACCATTGGGACAATAGATTTGCGTCCAGGATCAGACAGTAAATATGCGGCAGCTGAGGTGACAAGGATTTGTTCGGATACAAGGCCCTAAGAAGTCAATGGTGGCTTTTCGCGCCGTATCATCCCAAACCCGTTGCATTAGTTATGCATTCCCGGGAAACATGCCATTTCTGTGGCAAGCAGGCTCCCATTTGCCTGCCACTCCATCACCTCAACGTTTCATACCGGTTGCCATATTAAAGTCCAGCCATGCGCACATGTCTCAGTGCATCCAGCCCATGACTACTGCAGGGAAGATGTCCACGAAAGGCAAAAAGACTGCAGCCAGCCCCCAGGTTTAATGACATGTCACTGGAATGCCTTTTGGACTCCATGGAGGCCACTACGGTGTCCCCTAACCCCACTCTGGCCACAAGGACGGGCAGTGGCATCACCAATCCAGCATGGCAGGCAGTGGCAACGGTGGTCAGTGCCAATGGCCTGCAAAAAAAGACAGCCACCCAGTGTTGCTGCAGGATGAATGGTCTCATCCATTCCCCAGGGTAACTCACTCTTCCCATTACTCTTAACTCACACACTCACAAACCCATCACATAACCACGGCAATGTCACACCTCAAAGGACAACCCTGCTAACTCTCACAGACACCCTCACTGCTCCTTCAGGCTCATACCCTCTCGAGTTCATGTCCTCATCCTGTTCATGTTTCCGCTCATCAAACAAAACATTCCATGCAGTGCCATGTGTGCTGCTCATACTCTCTCCAACTGTTTTCATGCAGGAGAAGCTGGCTCACATCAGCAGGGAGAGGTCCCAGACCGGGGGTGGAGTGGCCCACATTAGGCCCATCACTCACTTTGAGGAGCATGCCGTCGTGCTAACTGGCGAGAATATGGACTGTACCTGTGGTTACAGTGAGGTCGGTGGTGAACACTCACTTGAAGACCCTGCATCACATCATCCCTCTCTCAATGCAACTGTGAGTGCTCTCTCTACTGCTTTTGACTCTGCTGCCATGCACTAATTATCTCTACTTTGGTTCACAGGGAGCTCTGCCAAGCGACCAACACCCTCAGCTACCTAGTCCCTCAGCTCCATCCAGGTCCTCACCTGCAGCCAAGAGGACACCTCCTCCAGTGACAAGGTGGAAATAAGCAGTCTGAAAGACCCATCGCAGGCTTACCCACACCCTCCACCAGCGCAGAGACACACACCTCAGTGTGACCTAGATCTAGAGCAGGCTCGGGTTCACAACCTGGTGTTCACCGCACGGACACATCTCCAAAGCAGGCGGAGACAGGTTTAGCCGAGCTGCCCAGCACTCAGAGGACTGCTTGGGAGGAAACATCTGTGAGGTCCGAGTCAAATGATGAACCTCTGGATTTGACCTTCCAACTCATTCTGGAGAGTCAGCAGAAGGTGGGGGAGACATTAAGCAGAGCTGTTGAAAGCCCTCAACAGAGTGGCACATGAGTCAGAGAAGTGCCTCCGCCTGCTCTCTGATGCAGTGGTGCCCACATGTATGCATCTGGAGGTTTTCATGAGGAGGATGGCAGGCCCTATGGGGGCCCAGGTCCAGCAGAATGCAGGGATAGGTGCAGACCTGCACTCCATCGCTGGAGCCATGGGTGAGTTCCTGAAGTGGCAATGTGAGGGGGAAATGGGGCACCTTGGCATCCTTCCAGGTGCTCCTTCCCCTCAACAAGTCAGGCTGGGGCCCCCGGGCACCCAAAGGGAGGAGGGTTGGACACTCCTGGGTCATTCACTGAGGAAACTCAGTGGCTGTCCTCTCCCTCCAAGTCCCCTTTGCCTGTGAGCCCCTCACCCTCGTCCTCTGTCACAAGAGGGAGCAACTGGCCCATGAGTGATTCTGGAGGGAGAAGTGTGTGTGTGTCTGGCAGGGTCTTTCGAAGCCTTGTGCAAGCACTCTCCCACGCACACGGATCCTTCATGTATCACACTCACCTCAATGTCCTGAGCATTTTGAATATTGCTTGCTGGGGTTTGCTTTCAGTTGTCCATCTGACCTGTATCTCCACCCACCCAATGATCAAACTCCCTTGCAGCACCTGATCTCACCCACTATGACTCTCGTTTCACTTTCTATTTGGACAGCATGGTCTGGCTTTGCTTATTCGTCAGCTCCTCCATCTTTTCCCCTCATCCAGTCATCCATTTCCTTTCTCCCATCACAGTTGACCCCCCGGCATCACCTTCCACCTCCCCTCTGTGACCTACCAGCCACAACCCTTTTCCTTCAGGGATATCCAGGTGAACGTGCACGTTCCCTTCCTTCCTGGAAATCCCACCCCCATCCACATTAATTTCCCCGACCTCCTCCTTCCCAACCCCAGGGTCTGTGTCTGCCTCTGAGTCCCCACCAACCACCCTCACCATCCCTTCTACCCCTATTGTCAATCCCTCACCCTCCCACCCTACTGCCTCACTCTGCCCTCAGTCATTCTTCATGCCACACCCAACCTCAGTTCACTCCCCAGAAGGCAGACATGGACCTATCAAACCCCTCCCTGCACACGTTCACCTGCACATCCCCTGCTCCAGATCCCATCCCCCCTCCAGACCCCTTTCACATTTGGATCCTTTCCCCCCTTTTGCACCCATTCCCCCCCGGAACCCCTTCCCTGCTTCGCATCCATCTCCCCCCAGGAACCCCTTCCCCCAGAACCCCTTCACCCCCAGAACCCCTTCCACCCCTTAGTCCTCCCACACCTGCCAGACTCCCCTCCCCCTATTAGTCCCTCCCCCTTCCTGACTCCCTCAGACACCCTTACTTCTTCCGCCACCCTTAGTCCTTCACCCATTCCTGACTCCTGGAGTCCAGCCTCACCTCTTCCTCCAGCCTCATTTCTTCCCCCAGCCTTACTTCTTCCTCCAGCCTTATTCCTTCCCCCTTCCTGACTCCCTCAGACACCCTTAATTCTTCCTCCAGCTTTACTCCTTCCCCTTCCTGAATCCTTCCTCCACTCTTGCTTCTTCCTCCACCCTTAATCCCTCCCCTCTACGGACTCGTCTTTCCCCCCAGACTCCCTCCCCTCTCTGCACTCCTTGCTCTCCCAGGACTCCCTCTACTCTTCACACTCCTTCCTTCCCCTGGACTCGGTCCCCTGTCTGTACTAGCTCCCCTCTCTGTACTCCCTCCGCTCTCCGCATTCCGTCCCTTACACCTTCCATCCCCTTACACCTACCTCCCCAGTTGCCATCTTCTCTCCCATTGCCCCCTGCTCCCCCGTACTCCCTCTCCCAACTCCCAACCTCACCTCCCTGATGCCTTCATTTCCCCTCCGCAACCTCACACCCCCGAAACCTTCATTCCCCCCTCCCAACATAACCCCCCAAACACCTTCATTCCCCCCCTCCCATCCTCAACACCCCCCGGCACCTCTTCCTCTCCCAGCCGATCCTAGACCTTCCTCTCCCACCCCCTCAAATTATCATCTTTTGGGAGCATCAACGGTGACTATCCAACTTCCGTGAGCTGCTTCACAGCAGAGAAATGACCATGAGAATCCACCCAGCATACCATGGATGTTCCTCCATTGTGGCATTGCTATCAGGTTCTAGCATCTTCTGCTCCTCGGATGTCCGCAATGTGAGCAAGGCCCTGGCCTTACTTCTGCATGTCACACTTGTCAAGACGTGTTCTACACCGGCATGTTTTGTCACCGACGTGGACGGATGATCCAGCGGGGGAAGATGAGTCTGGGGGACTGGCCTTATAATGATATGCTGATATATTACAATGAGATTCCCAATATCAAATGACGGGGAACGCAGCCTGCCATCGGCTGGGCGAACACAAACTGGTTTCATGATGTCGTGAAACCGATTTTTGGCCTTCTCGCCATATTGTTCGCTCACGCCACCAAACACACTCAATGCCAACGGGCACAGACGGTTCCGCCCTTAGTCTCCAAGTTCCATGGAGTCTAGTGAATTTCAGGCTTTGTAAATGGTTATACTTAAATCTGTCTATTTATTCTAAGAAAGAATGCGGTTGGGTGTCCAGAGGATAGCTAATTAGTATTTCCACTTGGATACTAAGCCCAAGGACTTATATTACCATGGAGATGGGCTTCATGAGGGGAAGAGCCCATAGTAAGACCTGATTACACGGTTCCCTAAAAGTATCACTGAACCTTACAGACAGTGTCAATCTGCAAGAATTTGAGAGAGAGAGAGAGAGTGAAAGAGAGGGAGAGAGAGAGAGGGAGGAGAGTAGAGGGATAGAGGCAACAAGTCTCTGTTGTTCACCATGCAAAATGCAGATGAGAGCTCACACTCGGATTGACAAGATCAAGGTTGTGAGGGTTTAAATGAAGCTGGAAATTTCACCTAGCTTTAGCTAGAGGTAGGAATCTCCAGGGTAACCCACACTGTGAAAGCCAGTTTGGGAATCAGAAGTTATCCGGCTGGAAAGGGAAAAGGGACTTTGGACTGGTTCCTGGAGAATGTAATGTCTATGTAAGGGACGGAGTAAAGTATATCCATAAAGGGAGATTTTTAGTCATTTTAAATATTAAACGGGGATATTTTCAGTAGTTTAGATTATAAGTTGCCTACTGAAATTGTGTTTATAGTCAATGTTGTTTTTCGTTTGTATCTTACAGTAAAAGTCTTAAAACTCAAAATCTTGCCATATGATACTTTCAATCATTAGTGGGAGGTGGTGGCGTAGTGATATTGTCACTAGACTAGTAATCCAGAGACCTAGCATAATGCTCTGTGGATCTGGGTTTGAGTCTCACCACGGCAGATGGTGAAATTTGAATTCAATAAAAAAACCTGGAAAAGAGTCTAATGAAAAATGTAAAAATTCATCTGCTGTCCTTACTTGGTCTGGCCTGCATGCGACTCCAGACCCACAGCAATTTAGTTGACTGTGAAATGGCCTAGTAAGCTTACTCAGTTCTCAAGGGCAATTAAGGATGGGCAATAAATGCTGAACTAGCCAGTGATACTGATACCTCCATCCCATGAATGAACAAAGAAAAATTCACCGGAAGTCTGACTTTCTTTTTAAAAGTTATAGGTCTCTACAGAGAGCGTAGGGATCGCTTAAAACGGTAAGCAAGGAAAACATCTATTCTTTTAAATGTGTACTGAGTGTCATTTAAGTTAAATAAAACTAGCTACTCTTGGTCACTCCTCACTCTTTTGGTAGGGATCACAAAGGTGAGGAGTCTGAAGGAAATGAAATGTTGATATGGCAATGTTGAGAAGGACTAGAGTATGGCAGCACTGCAAGTGCCATGGGAATGTGGCCAGTTTCCAGTTGTCTGATGCCCCTTCCTGGTCCTTGCTTGAAGCTAGTTTCTAAACATAAAATCTACTTACCGTGTTTACCAGGTGTATGCCGTCATATATAGTACTATAGTTTCCACATTCAAAATGAGCTTCAGGCTATAATCTCCGGGTCATGACCTAAGGATTTGCAGAGGCTCACCTGATAGTTGGGAATAGGCTAGGGAGGTCAGGCAGGGGACTGCTGGTGACCAGTAATGAGTTAAGCAGCATGGTGGTTAGTATGGGTTGGGAAGACAATTTGGGTGGAGCTGACATACAACAATTGGTGATAAAAGAGGAAAATCTTTCTCTTATACTCTGTCTCAGACACAATGGGGTATTTCTTGATGTTGTGCAATAATGTAAAATGGTTGTTAGCGAGTCTATCTCCTGCTTTATACTATTGCGCAAAGTCAAGATCTAGCCCACTCTCTCTCACCCTCTCTTTAACATTATTTGTTTCACCTTCTCCCTATTTGACTTGCAATCTAAAATTAATATCAGAAATTACATTTGGCCTCATTGCAATAATCATTCAGCTGAAAAAATGAAAGATTCTTCACTATTGTGAAGTTAAAATGAAGATGGAGAAGCTTTACACTGAAGAAATAAACCAAACAATTGTTTCACTTTGTAAGCATAAATAGCATCTGAACAACTGCTTCTCCCTCTGACTTTGACGTAAAATTTTAATTTAGGACTGAATAATAAATATTACCTTGAAAAAAATGTCTTCCAGAGTTCTTGAACTTCTTAAGAATAAATTTAATCAGAAATTGTGTCACAGGTCAATATTATACATAACAAACATTTAGACTGTAGAATCTCGCTGAAGTTACCATAATGAGAGATGTATGTCAAAAGGTCAATTTCTAGCTCAAACATTTGAGGGAGACTGAAGCTTCATGTAAAATCATGAATGAAACACACATAAGAAATCTGGGCTGACAGGGAACTACCTCATCATCAATCCAGGTTCCAAAGTATTGTTCTGTAGGTAAATCTATGATGAAATATACAATTGTTTCATATTTTGTTGTGTTTGAAACCTTCATTTCAGGCATGAGATATTGAGAAAAAAATGCTAAAAGGATCTGGAATTGTTTTTGCATTAATTTGATTGACTTATTTACCTAAACCTTTGCTCATCTGACAAATTAATATCAGTGAATCCCAATGATTTTCATATTCCTGATCAACTGGTGAAAATTTACTGGAAAATCTCAGAATCACTGCAAGAAATTTGGATAATTATGCAAAAAGCATAAAATGATTAGACTAATAGACTAATGAATAAGGTTGAAGAATGCAGAGTTGGGGCATTCAGTGGCAGAATGGATTGTTAGCTGGCTTCAAGACAGAAAACAGAGAGTGGGAGTAAAGGGTAGTTACTTGGAGCGGCAGAAGGTGGGAAATGGATTTCCACAAGGATCAGGGTTGTGACTGCTGCTCTTCACAATTTACATTAATGATTTGGACTTTGGAGTCAGAAACATAATTTCTTCGGCTGGAGAGGAGTTGGTGCAGTGAGGGGATAGTCAGTATTGAGAAGGACTGCAACAATTTACAGGAAGGCATTAACAAACTGGCAGAATGAGCAAATATTGGTAGATGAAGCTCTACTCAGATAAATATGAGGTATGACTTTTGGTAGGAAGGAAAATGAGGTCACTCATTACTAGGTGGGGTAGAGGAACAAAGCAATCTTGGGGCACAAATGCACCAGTCACTAAAGGTTGCACCATGGGTTAGCAAGGCCATACAGAACTATCAAGCCACACACTAGGCTTTATTTCTAGAGGGTTAGAATTGAAAAGTAGGAAAGTTATGCAAAACCTGGATTGAATCTTGGTCAGACCATGCTTCGAGTACGGTGTGCAGTTCTGGTCACCATATTATAAAAAGAATACAGGAGCACAGGACAGTACAGAAAATGTTTACAAGAAGGGCTCTAGAAATGCTTGAGCATGTATAACAGAAAAGGCTTGACAGGCTGGGTTTCCTTTCTCTCAAAAAAAGTTTGAGGGGTGTGAGGGGACTAATACGTCATTATGTATATTTTTATAAAATAGATAGAGATATCCTCATGGCTATTTCCAAAATCTTAAAAACTGGACAAAGGCCTTTGAAAATGGATGAAGCTATATCTGTCTGTGACCCTCGAACAAAAGGAGCTTTCTGGCAGTATCAGGGAAACTCATACATAGTTATCTCTGAATAGACACTAATGACACCCATGTGGGCTGCAATGACCAAATCCAAAGAGAACTATACAAAGACCATTTGCATTTCCTAACCTCGGTTGGCCAACCGGAGTCTATTCGCACGCTAGGGCAAGAAGCCTCACAGCCTTCCTTTCAATTCTTAATGGTTGGAACAGCTAACCATCTTGTGAACCCAGATGAGGGGTACACATCTCTTGTCAAAGATAATGTGGAGATGTGGGAGTCTTGTGACATAAACCTCTAGCTGCTGGAACCAGTTATATTGCCTTGCTATACTACAAACTTAGTCTGCCATTTTTCCATCAAACTAGCAGCATCACAGAAAAGGAACTCTGCCTAGATTGAATACCTGGCCACATCTACACTGTTTCTGCTAGGACTTCTGTACCATCACCTTCAAGACCGATACATCCCTGCATGCCAACTCATCATGTAGTCAACTCCAGCAGAAAAGTGAATTCTACAGCATCAATTTTCAACCTGCCTACCTCTGTACACCTCATTGGATTTTGATTCTGGATTTTGGAACACACATGAAACAATAATTATTTTTCTCTGTGGTCTTTGTCCTGTAAATCTTTCTTTTCTCTATCTCTCTCTTCCTGTATGACTGCACAGAAGGTAAAATGGCGACCTTCCTCCCACAGTTTGAGAGTGTGCAAATAAACCAACCCTTTGAGTTCATCCTATCTTGTGTTAGCTATGGGGTTATTAATATAAAATTGGATTACACCAAAACCTGAGGGGTTGGGAAACACACGGCTGCTTATAAAGGGGGAAGCAAATCAAAACACCTTTCTGTTTACGGATGGGTGGTGAGAGGAGAAATTAGCGCTGTTTAAATTAACCCCCTCCTGTCCATGACAAAAATCCGGAGCTCAAATCCAGGATCACTTGTTTGAATTTGACCAGAGATCAGGTAGACATGAGTCAAATCTGATACAATAGAGTTAATTGGAAGCCAAAAGAGGAAAACTCAATGGCTGGAACAAATTTTAAAATACAAGTAACTTACCACAGGAAATTCCTTTTCCCTAAAACTAAGGGCAGGATTTTTCATATGACAGGCGGGCTCAGCAGGAGTGGGTGGGGGTGGGCGCGGAGCCGATCACCGCCTGTGATTGGCTCCACACCGACATTTTATGTGGGCGGGCCAATTAAGGCCTGCCCAGCGTAACACGCGACCGGTAGCGCTCAGCACTACCTGTGCGGGCAGGGGGAGGAGGGCGAGTCAGGGCCAGTGCTCCTTCGTGCGCATGCGCATGAAAGAGTTCTTCATTCTCCCTGCGGCAGGGAGCTGCCTCAGGGAGACTGAATCGATGTTCAAAAAATTAAATTAAACGTTTATAAATTGATTTTAACATGTCCCACAGTCACATGAGTTGGGACATATCTTTACATTAATTAAATTTTAAAAAGTTATTTAATAAAAGCTTTAGGAAACCTCATCCCACTTGTGGGTGATATTTCCTAAAAAACCGAAGGTCACTTGGTCTTTTTGCCTTCCCGCCAACCTTAACGCTGGACAGGCAGTGTTTAGAGTAACCTTAATTAAATCCTTAATGGCCTTAATAGGCTGTTTACATATCGGCGGGCGTGCAGCTGACTCTGGCGTGCGCCTGCCGACTGAAACATCGCTACTCAGCGCGATGACATCAGGATGCACGCCCAACGTCATCGTGTGTCTTTTTACGCGTCGGCGTGTCTGGCTCACCCCCGCATGCCGACTGAAAAATTCTGTCCTCAGAAAATGACACCTTTTGATGCCCAGATTTGGGTCAAACAAGAAAATTTGAACAATGAAACTTCAGCAGCCCTTAGCACAGAGCAACTAAAAGCTGTAGCTAGAGAGGTACAGTTAAAATTGTCCAGTAAATTAAAGCGAAGTGAACTGATCCAGCTGTTGGTAGAACATTTAGATCTCACATTACCTATAGGGCAGTTAGATGTAGAGTTCAACCATGAATCCATATTCCCTTCCCTAGCCCAATTCTGGAAAAGCTCAGAATACAGCTAGAATTTAAGGAGAGGGAACAAGAGGGAGAGGGGGAGAGAGAGCAAGCGAACAGGATAGGGAAAGGGAGAGTGAAGAATTCCAGCTCTGAAAGTTGGAAATGGAGCTAGCATGTCAAAGGGAGAGAGAAGCCACACCACAGGAAGTGGCAAGGGAAAATCCTTCTCTACCCGATAGCACCCTCTATCTCCCTAACCCAGGACCACTCTCTGAGGCCCGCAAGTATGCCAGATTCATTCCAAAGTCGAAGAGAATCTTGTGGAGTCATTGTTTGCCACTTTTGAGAAAATAGCAGGACATCTAAAAGGGCCATCAGATATCTGGACAATTTTAAATCACGGGCAGCTGTCAGGGAGAGGCCCAAGAGGCCCCCTCCATGCTGACTCTTGATGTGTCAATAAAATTTATTTTATTCATTCATTCATTCATTCATGAGATGTGGGCATCATTGGCTAGGTCAGCATTATTGCCCACCCCTAATTGCCCTTGAGAAGCTGGTGGTGAGCTGCCTTCTTGAACTGCTGCAGTCCGTGTGGTATAGGTACACACACAATGCTGTTAGGGAGGGAGTTCCAGGATTTTGACCCAGCGGCAATGAAGGAACGGTGATATATTTCCAAGACAGGATAGTGAGTGGCTTGGAGGGGAACTTCCAGATGGTGGTGTTCCCATATGTCTGCTGCTCTTGTCCTTCTCGATGGTAGCATTTGTGGGTGTGGAAGGTGCTGTCTAAGGAGCCTTGGTGAGTTCCTGCAGTGCACCTTGTAGATGGTACACACTGCTGCTACAGTGTGTCGGTGGTGGAGGGAGTGAATGTTTGTGAAAGGGGAGCCAATCAAGCGGGCTTCTTTGTCCTGGATGACGTCAAGCTTCTTGAATGTTGTTGGAGCTGCACTCATCCAGGAAAGTGGGGAGTGTTCCATCACACTCCTGACTTGTGCCTTGTAGATGGTGGACAGGCTTTGGGGAGTCAGGAGGTGAGTTACTCGCTGCAGGATCCTTAGCCTCTGACCTGCTCTTGGAGCCACAGTATTTATATGGCTAGTCCAGTTCAGTTTCTGGTCAATGGTAACCCCCAGGATGTTGAAAGTGGGGGATTCAGTGATGGTAATGCCATTGAGTGTCAAAGGGCGATGGTTAGATTCTCGGTTGAGGATTGTATGTGTCAGAGCTCGCACTTTATCTGCAGTATGCAAATGTAACCCTTTTCTTGGACCTCTGTGTCTATGAGCCAAGCTACTCACCTTGCAAGAACTCAACAGATTATTAAACCTTTTGCGGCACTGGATCCATGATCTCCGACAGTCTGTGGTAATGCTCACCACTGCCACACTCTAAATCCATGCCTTCTTGGTCATTGCAGGCAGTTTGCAACAGCGATTGGATAGATGATGTCTCTCCTCCTTTGCATCTCCTCTTCCAGATCCCAGTTGGAAAAGCACGGAACAGTTGCCCCCCACCAACCCCCTTCAGATGCGGCTGCTCTGCGTGACATTCTATTAAATAATGAATGAATGAATTAAAATATAAGGTGAGAACGGCCATGAGCAACTCAGAATACATTGCTATAATTCAATCTTGTGTGTTTACATACACTAACCATTTACATCATCTCATCTGTGAATACTCTTAATGTTGTCGTTGAAAGAAGGGCACTGCACATGTGCTTGGTGCCTTACACATTGTGGTTGTCGCTCCAAGGTGACATGCTGTACTCAGTGACAACTGACAGCCCTACCAGCTGTCTGATTCCAGTCCGCCCGACCAAAGGTCCGACCTGTGGGTGGCCATTTTTAAAGGTTGTGTTCACAGAGCCAGGAATTTTCCTGTCTTTGCGCCCCCAATCTGGAGCCGATAATCTGGGCCTTTACATGTTTGTATATGTGTGTTTTATATGGTATATTTGATCTTATTTATAAAGTTGCAGAAGATCAGAATTTCTGTTATGTGCTTATGGGCAGAATTTTGCACTTGAGGTGCAGGATTGGCGGGGGTGGGCGGGGGTTGTCAGGAAGCCGACTGTCCCCTGTGATCCACAGCACCCTGTGATTTCACACTGGCGGGCCAATTAAGGCCCGCCCAGTGTGATAAGTGAGCGGCAGAGCTGAGCGTTGCCTGTGCGGGCAGGGGGAGGAGGGCGGGCAGACCTAGCGCGCACTTCAAGCATACGTGCAGAAGAGCGTTGAATAATCTCCCTGCAGCACTGAGCTGCTTCAGAGGATGAAGAATATATTGAAAAAATTATTAAAGAACAGAAAAATTTAATGAAACATGTCCCCTCATGTGACTCTGTCACATGAGCAGGGACATGTTTTCAGTTAAAAATTTAAGTTTTCATTTGGTTTTTATTTGATTTTGGAAACCTCATCTACGGGCGGGATGAGGTTTCCAAAAATAATGAAAAGGCTGCTTGGCCTTTTGAACTGCCTGTCAGCCGCTAGGTTGAACGGGCAGTGAAAAATTAAGCACAATTGATAACTTAATGGCCTCAATAGGCTTTTTAATTGTTGGCGGACGCACTGTTGGCTCTGGTGCGTGCCCGCCATCTGAACTATTGTGCGACTGCGCGTTGATATCGGCGTGTTTGGCCGACGTCATCGCGCGTCATTTCACGCTCGGTCGGGTCAGCCGCGCCCCTACCCGCCGAGCTAAAAATCCTGCCCATAAATGTTTGATACCTTCACGCTACATTTTCTCATTCAAACACAATCTCTATTATCTGTTGTATATTCCTGATGTTGCTTATTTCCAGATATGTGGCTACCTGGCTAAAAATGTGTTGATCTGTGTATTTGTTTTGGCAGTTTGAACTGGTGTTAGAATTCCTGCATATTTTAATAAAGTCACACAAATCTATCAGCAACTAATCTAAATTTACCCAATATTCTTAGCAGGAATGAGTTGCCATGCAACCCAAGAAGAATTCTGACATGATAATAAGATGAGGACATCACAGGAAAAGGATGGAGAGTGACCTGAATAATGCAAAAATAAAGACTTATTTTGAGTTTAGTTTCCTTTTGAATGTATGAGGAACGTGAATGAAATAAATGAACAGGGGATGATTTTGTTGCTTACATCTTGCAACAATTTGAGATTACATTCAGCAGGAATATATAAGTGACATCAGATGGTAAACTCACATAAAAGATTTTCTTGTTGCTTTATAAACAGCTAGATGTTCCACTTTTATTTCATCAAATATAAAATCTTAAATTAGCGTAACTTCCTTATTTTGCTGACACAATCACCTGACTTCAATTCGGTCAATACAGATCTTGGCAGTCTGTTCAATACAATCAGGGAATTAACAGTATTAAGATTTATGGCACTGGAATCAGTATTTATCGTCTGCTATATAATGTTCAAGAGCCTTTTTATAGTTTGGACACGCAAACACCACGCTGAACATGGATGACTCATTGACTTAAAAGATGCACAGCATGTCTAAAAGGAAATTATTGCAGGCAGTGGAAGCCCTGAATGAGAGAGCATTTGAATGTTCTATGCATTCACTTTCTTTTTAAATACAGGACAGATGATGGCCCTATATGTCTCAATATCACAAATAATTTTGGGCCAAGAGTCTAAATGAACACCAAGTCAATAATCAGAATCTGATGATCAATAAAGTGGCTGTTAAGTAACTTAAACACATCTGCCAGGAACTGCAACAGGCATCAATCCAGTTTTGCAATCAAATTCATTTGGACTCTTGAAGCCACACATAGCAGTTTTAAATTAAGGGCTGATTTTTGCTCCCAAGTTGGGAGCACAGAGTCGTAAAAACTCACAACTCTGCAAACCCAACTTGGGAGAAAGTGCCCCAGATCTTTGGATTTTCATTCTGGGGGGCTAGGGGGCGATGTGAGTGATAACAGGAGTCAGGCCCGCCAACCTCAGAAAGAACTCAGAGGCAGCCACGGGGCCAGCTGATTGCGGAGGCAGGCTATTTAAAAGGCCTGCCTCGGTGCTCCAGTTCTTTGTCCCAGTCACAATAAAAACAGCAAAACAAAAAGTAGCCTAAACCTCACCTCTCACACCCCCTCATCCCTCACACATTCCTCATGCCCCATCCATGCCAACTCATGCCACCACAAGCTCCTACCCACTCCCCATGGCCCCTAATACCCTCCATGCCAACCATGCATGCCCCCTACTCATCCCCATGGCCCTTTGTAGCTCCTATGCCAAATTAGTTCCAACTTATACCAACTCATGACCCCTCACACCCCTCCATAGCCCTTTATAGCCACTATGCCAAATTAGTGCCAACTCAGAACAACCGCTGACCCCCAATTATCCCCAGAGTCCTTTATAGCCCCAATGCCAGTTTGTACAAACCCAAGCCCACCACCCCACCCTTAGCCCTTACAGCCTCCATGCCAACACACCCGGTATCCACCATGGGCAGATCCCTGGGGGCCATGGTGAGATGAAATAAAATAAGGTTCCAAGTGTCTATTTCAGTGTTCACTATATTAAAAAACACACTCTCATTATTAACATTTAAATCCCTTCAAAATAACTGATCCCTTATAAAAACAAACATTTCCTTCAGCACTTAATCCCTTATGAAAACATGCATTTGCATTCATAGCCCCACATCAAAGACAGCTAATCTCTTTATAATCATCAGGATGTGTCAGTCAAACTTATAGGTCCCCCTTTGTGATAAGGGTAAATTGTGGAAGCAGTCAAGCAGCACCAATTCTTATGTTAACAAACAGTGAAATAGCAAGCACTGATGTTTTTACCAATGGCAGGCTGTTTTTTTTTTTAAAAACAAAAACTTAAAGGGCCTGGTGATTTAAATGATTTTACAGCTTGGCAGTTCCACAGAGTTTAACCACTTGTTATGCACATTCATGTCTATTCTTAGAATTCCAAAGGGGTCCTTGATCTATCCCAAAGGGCATCTGACCTCTCCCAAAGGGTACCTTACCTTACCAAAAGTGTACCTAATTCTCCCAAAAGTGTACCTTGCCTCTCCGAACGGGCCCTGACCTCTCTCAAATGATGCCTTACCTCTCCAGAAGGGTATTTAAAAAAAAATTATTCTTTCATAATGTCTTTCATTTCTTTCATAGGCCCATGCCTAATTGCCTTTGAATTGGGTGGTTTGCTAGGTCATTTCAGAGGTCAGTTAAGAGTCAACCGCATTTCTGTGGATCTGGAGGGAGACCAGGCAAGGATGACAGTTTTCCTTCCCTAAAGGACATTAGTGAACCAGATGGGTTATTACATCAATTAATGGTAGATCCATGGTCACTATTGCCGAGGGCAGCTTTCAATTCCAGTTTTTATTAATTGTATTTAAATTCCACCGGCTGCCATGGTAGCATCTAAATCGATGTCTAGGCCTCTGGTTTACCAGTCCAGTGATGTTACCACTTCGGCACCCCCACCTGACCTCTTCCAAAGGGCACCTTACCTTTCCAAATAACTCTTGCAGCTTTCAACTTTTTCCTCAAACATTTAAAACCCACGAGCTGTGTTTTGGAAATCCCAGCAACAAAAATTGGATCTGTTTGATTGTAGCTGCACTTTTATACATGCAGCTGCCTCTGTGAACCACAGATGTGCAAAGTACAACCTGCCCCCATTCCAGCCCCTGGCAAAAACGGTGGATACTGGGTTCAGGGGCGGGACTTCCAGAATTGGGGCTCTGGTGCCATTTTGACTAAGGCGCGGAGCCCTTCCATCTCCATGAAAATTCAGGCCTAAGATCATTTTTAAAATTGAAATTTGATCATTAAAATTGCTGAGCTCCTACATAGATTTGATTTTGAATTGTTCTACCCCTGTTATAAGTTTTGTTAAATCATTAGTACTTTGCCCATTCAAATGAGCCATAGTGAAAACCTTGACAACCTGATATTTTGGCAAGATATTGTTGGGCTTCAGCTCTGTGGAATTGTGTCTGAGCAGGAGTTGCACCTTCAGGAGAGGTGGGGAAAGCTTAGCAAAAGCAAGATTTATATGCCATATTGGAAAATCAAAATGTAAATCTCAAATGACAAATTGTCATTACAATTTTCACAACAGAAAATATTGTCAGGATCACCTTCCCAACAATTGAGAGCAAGAAGAAGACATTTGAAATGAGGGAGGAATTAGTGATGAAATATCCACAAAAACCTACTTGAACATTCAGAAAGCATCGTAACTAAATGGAATTAATCTAGAGGCACTTAAGAAAATAAGGAGAGTAGTAGGGGAGAACTGGTAGCATTTTTTGCAGTTCACTGAAAACAGCAATATAAGAAGGCTAGCTACTTTTCAGATAGTGCAATAAAAAAGATTAATTAATCATAGACTTGTTGGCTTGACATATTTATTAGGAAAAATATTGAACTAAAATAAAACAATGTAAGTATATTCAATCTAGATAAAGGTAATAATACCACACACACATATATTTATCAGGGACAGCTCATATGCAACAAATTTATTGGAAAAATTGTACTGGTGTGATGGGCACATGACCTTGATTTTTAGAAACCAGTTCATATAGTGCCTCAGTAGTGGATATGATTAAATACCTTGGGATAAAATAGAAAATTGTGAATTAAATAATAATTGCCTGTGTTACAGGTAGTGATTAACGTTGGCAGTTAACTTTGGACAGTTATGATCAATAAGTGAAATATGTCACCTCAGTTCTCAGAGATGTTTACAACTTGATGAGAATATTAAAGGGGGAGTATTTAAGTTTGCAGACAGTGGCAAGTAGACTGCTTGTAGAAATTACATCCAAAATTGCAAAGCTTCACTAACGCAACACAGAGCCCTTGTAGCGGCAGGTTCAGATTGCAAAGCTGAATGCACAGACTACCCAACATGGTGTACAATGTGCCATAGTTGCAGTGAAGAAAAATACCTGGATAATTGAGGCTACTCTGGTAATTAGTACAAGTTTCATTATACTGTATAATTTTATTTCAGTATATCCCATATTGTATCCCAGGTAGATGGTCTCTCATTTGAAATGGATACATGGGTAAGTGAATGGCCTGACCTGTAGTAGTAGGTTTGTTAAGAGGCAAGTGCCACCTTTAATTTTTAGTTGGGAAGGTTTTTTGGTTTATTACATTTGTTACGTACAGGGGAGGAGAAATAAACTGAAATCCCCAATTCCCTTCTCTTTTGACGGCAATAAGTGTGGTTTATTTTTGAAACGATAGGTGTGTATGTTTCTAAACCCCTGTTAGGGTGTGGTCATTTTAAATTGCCAGCTGCAGACTTTTGTGGGTTTAAACAAGGAGGATTATTTATTCTCACACTCATCCCGAAAGATCTATGCCATGTCAGTCACACTCCACATACACAAGAAAGATACAATTAAAGAGGATAGTGCACTTCTACAAGTATAAGCAAAAGAATAGTTAAATGTTCACATGTCTTTGTGAGTCTAGTGAAAAAGGAAACTTTTTCCCACTCTTGAATTTCAGGTCTGATAAGTTCAGATGGCTGGGGTCAGGAATCAGGCTTAGTGCAGTGTTCCAACAAAGAGAAGACTGTTTAGCAGGTCATGAAGTCATGCATTTGTGGATATTGTATTCAGAGTTCTGATTTCTTTGCGAGTGAATTTGAATCTTTGGAATCAGGCTGCGAAGCTTTTTAAAAGACTTTTAAGTCTCTTTGTTCTTAAAAGGCGAAGGTGGCACATGCTTTCTTTGAAGCTGTTATCTTGTTGGCTTTGTTCTGCAGACTGCCCCTGGTCTCTTCTGAGTTTTGAGGTAAAAGTGTTTTAGTACCAGAGAACCAGTTTCAGTCACGTGGTCAATGTCTATTTATATACAATAGAAGGGAGATGATGATCTTCCACACTTAGCTTGTGGATAACTGGTCTCGTCCGTTTCCTTTGTTACATTGCAAACCTAGACACATAGGACCTAGGAGTCCATTGACTCTGTGTTTTGGAGTAAGCTTCAAATAATGGCAGGCTTGAATTCCACAAAGCAGTGCTGTCTAGGCATATCCATTCAAGTGGGATATCCAGACCCGTATGATTCATGTTGGAATGTTCCAGAAACTTGATAGTCTGGGTTGAATTTTCAAATGTCACCTGATCCCTTCAGAGCTATCTTACAGTCCACCAGTGTCCATTTTTAAATTAGTAAAGCACAAGCTTTCACATGAGTACAGTCCATGTTTAACCCATTGCTTCTTTGCATTTTTATTAATGGAGTAATTTTTTTATTGCAATTTAGGCCTGACATTTTGCGTTTTAAAACTCATATGCAACTCTGTTTCTTATAAATGCCATCTATTCAGGTGCTTTTTGACAGACAGCATCCAAAATGACAGGATGGAAATTCCTTTGGAGGTTCTAATGGTTCTAGATTTGGGAGGAGAAGAATTGTCCCAGAGGGGGCAGGAAAAGCAGGCCCAACTGTCTCATACATTATTTGTGTATCCATCTTTACCCCAGACCTGCATCTTCTGCTCCATGCCTTGCTTCTCAGGTGTGGCATTGGGACCATCCATCAGCTACTCTGTTTACCTGGAATGCAAAATCTGGGCTTTGAGGTTGAACAGAGGAAAGTGATACACATAAGTAAAAGCAACAAAAATAATTAAGCAGTGAAGGATGAGTCATTAAATTGCATTACTGGTCTCAGACACAAAACTGCAGAGTGTGCTGTGGAGATGGTGTATTCTGGTTACACCACTGACTCCAAACAAGTGCAGGGCCCACTCAGCAGTTTTCAAATGACAGTTAATGTCAATGGTAGAAGAAATCTTGAGCTGGTTGGCTTCTATTAATTTTGAATGTTTTTAATATTAAGTTTTTTAAATGTTGCCTGACTATCCATTCATGCTACAGATTTTGCAATGATGCATCTGACAAATTGTTCAGACAGAGAAAGTCTTGGGAATCATTCACCAAGTATTGACAATGTAAGGCAGGAATTGCAAAAGCACATAGAATATTAAGAATATAAATCAATTCAGAGAATATAAATTCAAAAATGGGATTACTAATGATACAAAACCTTGAAGGAACCAAACATGAGGTATGTGGCCGAAAATCCATTGGGCTTTTACATCTCAATAACTCTGATGGGGCAACATTTCCACCTGCCAGAGAAGTGAATCAACAAGCCCACCCAAATTCAAAGGATCAGCTCATTACCTTAATGACAGGTGGACCAAGTGTGCAATTGTATGTAACAGAAAAGTAAATCACTTCAAGGAGGGGTGTCATGCTCACGCAACATCACCCATTGACTTATGGGCTATAAATTCAAAATGGACACTTTACTTTAAAATAAAATGGATAATAGACACTCTACCTTAAAACAAAATGGAGTTGATAGGTCAGGTGACCTTCTCTCTCCTGTCAATATACATGGAATACATAAGGCACTCAAGCTAATCATCATGTCTGGGCAGGACATTAAAATGCAAATTAACTTTCATGGCATATCTTTCAGAAGTCATTAAAATACAATAAACCTTTCCTGTGGTTAATGACTGCCCTTATTCTAATAATTAGACACTGGCTCACAGATCGCTTGAAGACTTTTCAGCTTCAGAATGGAATTCCAAAGAATATTGCAAAAAAAACCCTAGTTTGTCACAATTATATGTAAGTGGGTGAAACTCGGACCTCATTGTATGTCAATGGCCTAGTTGTCAGAAACCATTTGTGAGGATAATGGACAGAAACACTCTGGTCACATGACAGAAACTAAGTTTTCAGTAAGGACATTTAATAAGACATATTTTTGAAGAAGCAAATTAGAAAAATCCAGATTAATGAAGGGACAGGACCCCATATAAGAACCATCAGCAGGCAAAGAATTCGAGATGGCCTTTACCTATCTATTTGAGGGACCAAACCAGGTTTTGGCTACAGGTGTTCGATTGGATAAAGGATAAGGCAGCCTTTTTGACCAGCATGCCACCTTAAACATTCACTCCCTCCTTCACTAATGTAATGCATCAGCAGTGTGTACCAGTTACAAGATGCACTACAGCAATTCACCCAGGCCCCAGGCTCCTTTGACAATCCTTCCCATACCTTGACCTCCACAGCTAAGAAGGACAAACGCAGCAGACACATGGGAACAGCATCAGCTCCTAGCTTAGAAATATATCATCGTTTCGTCATTCATTCACCATCACTCAACTGCACATTGCCCAGGGTGAAGCAAGAGAAACCTACTACTGCAACAAACTACAATGATTTTTGTCCTCCTAAACCTCCAGATCCTTTCAGTAAAGTAATGGAAGGGGCCATCGACATTGCTATCAAGCAGCATTTACCCAGCAATAACCTGCTCACTGACACCCAGTTTGGGTTCCACCAGGGCTACTCAGCTCTTGACCTCAATACAAACTTAGTCCAAACATGGGCTAAAGAGTTGAACTCAAGAGGTGAAGTGAGAGTGATTGTCCTTGGCATCAAGATAACATTTGACTGAGTGTGGCATCAAGGAGCCCTAGCAAAACTGGAGTCAACGGGAATCAGGGGAAATATTCTTCACTGCTTGGAGTCATACCTGACACAAAGGAAGGTGGTTGTGGTTGTTGGATGTCAATCATCTCAGTCCCAGGACATCACTGCAGGAGTTCCTTAGGGTAGTATTCTAGGGCAACCATCTTCCCTCCATCATAAGGTCAGAAGTGGGGATGTTCAATGATAACTCAGATGTTCACTGTGGGTATACCTACACCACATGGACTGTAGCGGTTCAAGAAGGCAGCTCACCACCAGCTTCTCAAGGACAACTCGGGATGGGTAATAAATGCTGGCCCAACCAGCGAAGGCCACATCCCATGAATGAAAAAAATGATTGCACAATGTTCAGCACCATTCGCGATTCCTCAGATACTGAAACTGTCCGTGCCCAATGCAGCAAGACCCGGACAATATCCAGGCTTGGTTTGATGAATGGCAAGTACTTTATGCCACACAAGTGTCAGTCAATAATCATCTCCAACAAGAGAGAATTCAAACATCTCCCCTTGATATTCAATAGCATTATCATTGCAGAATCCCCACTATCAACATCCTGGGGGTTACCATTGACCAAAAACTGAACTGGACTAGCCATATAAATGCTCTGGCTACAAGAGCAGGTCACAGGCTGGAAGAGAGTAATTTACCTACTGACTCCCCAAAGCCTGTCCAACATCTACATGGCACAATTCAGGAGTGTGTTGGAAGACTCCCTACTTGCCTAGATAAGTGCAACTCCAACAACACACAAGAAACAAGTGTAAAAATACTTTTTTTTCTTTTCAAACACATCTGTCTTTGCACAGTCAACAGGTGTCTGAAGGGGGAATCATCCCTACCAACTTCCCCCTGTCTATAACAGATGAAGGTTGAAACTTGTCATTATGGCATTTAAAAGCCAACAGCAGCTTAAGATTTATGGCAGGTCATTGGTGAATACAAAAGGTTATGCGGTATTATTTGAAGATGATCATGGGAGTTCTCAAATGCGCTGGCTAATATTTACCAAGTGGTCCTATAATTTCACCTCGGTATCAATCTTTTCCCTGTCTCATCTCAATTGCCTTTGAAACGTTCATACATGTCTCTTTCACTTACAGACATAATATGTTTTGGGAGCCCATCGTCAGGACCAAAAGGTGCTTTTGAACACAAATTGGCTGGCAGCAAGCTTCCCAGAGGTAGCCTCCTAATTGGCAACCTTCGCATTTGCCATCCTACTATTTTTGGATTGTGGGTGGACTCTCAGTGCTGCCGGCCCAGTCAGCTCTGGAGTCTCAGCCGGCTTACCAGGAATGGTGGGAACTGCAGAGGCAGGTCAGGGTCTGTGAGAGTGCCCCAACAGAGAGAAAAAATGGGTCTAAATTTAAAATTATGAGAATAAAAGCTGTTAGGCCCCTGGGAAAAGTGGAATGGCCTTCCCTTCCTGCCATCCTCTTTTTGGGTCAATTGCATGGAGCCTCTGGCATCAATGGCACCAGCCTTCCTCAGAGAGGCTGCTTCCATCGACTCTGCACACAGTGGAGACGTCTGCTCCACCTGCGGCGAATGCCACCAACATGGCAAAATCACCCATAATTGGGGCCTCAATGAATCTACATTCAGCCCATCTCAGGAACATTCCCTGACAGTGGGGATGTGTCAGGGTGCTGTCATGGCACAGCTCTCTCTTATTTTTCCACCCACCATCCATGCACCACTGCCTCCACCCATCCCCACCCCTGCCCGCCCCACACCTACCTCAAAGCGTGCCAGCCTGTGACTGGGAAATTTCAGCCCAATGGCTCTAATATTTATAGGGAAGCAAGGGAGGGTGCGGGGGAGTGCAATAATAGGGTGGTGGTGGAGTTTTGGTGAGGCTAAGTAATTGGAGGCCTTGCCAAACTGGAGGCCTTGCTAACTTCGCCAGAACATCATTACAACTTTTACCTTCTGTTTCCTGCTTGGCTGACTGCCAGGCGGGAAAACTAATGATGGGTTGGCACAGCTGGCAACCCTTGAGGGTGATCTCTGGTAATCGTGTGTCAGTCCAAAGATTATGGATTGGAGATGATGTCAAGGTCATTCACAGAGCAGGTTAGAGACTGGGGGAAGGGTTGCCTTGGGGCGATCTGGAGGTTGGGGGTTGCAGTGGGGAGGGGAATGGAGGTCAATTGTGGGACAGGCAGAGCTTGGGAGTTACAATAGGGGGGCGAGGGGCGCTGATCGTGGAGCAGGTGGAAAATAGGGATTGCAGTGGGGCGGCAAAGAGAGCAATTGTGGGGTAGATGGGGATCAAGCATTTCCGAAGGAGGATTGATTTGCAGTAGTGGAGAGAGAGAGAGGTTGCAACCGGCAGAAGAGAAGCCAATTATTTGCTTTTTGATAACAATGTGGTGGAATTATAACCCCTAAAGATGGGTGGGTGGGAGGTAAAACAAATTTAAAACTAAACCCAACTTCAACCCACCCGCATCCAGTTTTAACAGAGGCGGTTCTGGGCAGGATGCCAATCTGCTCTCCGGAGGTGAGTCAGTCACTGAAATATTTTAAAGAGGTTCTGTATCTCCACTTTAACAGAATTTTTATTTTTAACCCATGGAGGCCTGATTTTCTGGGGCTTGGGAATCCTGACAGGGAAAAGGATATGGGAAGGGCTTTTAAAGCCTTGCCTGTGGACCAGGAGGAGCAGAATAGTTTTCCCTGGCCCACCGAACTACCCTCTTTACATATCCCTCAATCTCTAAACCTCTCACTGACCCACTACCTCCAAGGGCTTAATCATTGTGATTTCTGAGTGCTCACCATCTCTATGATCTCTGGGTTCCGCAAACCACCCGCCTGCTCCACCATCTCGCTGAGCACGCCATGATGTCTTATTTACCCGACCTCTCCTCCTCGGCTACTTTCCCACACAAAAAGCAGCCAGCCTGTCAATCTGACTGATTGTCAAGCGGGAAACCTGGAGAGAAAAAATCTAAAAGATGCCCTGTGGCTAATTTTAGTAAAACAATTTGGAAACCTGTACTTTGTGTTTCCACCCAGGTATCCTTTCCTCTTCTAGTCCCTTCATGGAACCAAGCAGTTATTATTCATTTATAATGACTATTACAGAAATTATTCAAATGCGTAGTTACTTTTCACTTAGTTTCATTACCACTTGTCAGAAGACCATAAGGCCGTAAGACGGTAAGATGTAGGAACAGAAAAAGGCCATTCAGCCCATCGAGTCTGCTCTGCCATTCAATGAGATTATGGCTGATCTGATAATCCTCAATTCCACTTTCCTGCCTTTTCCACATAACCCCTGATTCCCTTGAATACACACTTAAAGTGAGAAAGATGGCATAGGAAATAAAGGAAATGAGGATGGAAATCATCACACAGCCCTGCTAGTTCCTGGGCTCCCCAAATAATCCTACAAGCTCAGCTCCTGGGGTAGGTGCAGGCCCATTGTAAGAATGTTGAGGAGGTGGTCAAATTCCATGAAACCTGCTGGTAGAATGTATGCAGGAAGAGACCAGACTTTTCAGTAGCAACCAAAAAAAAGTCTAATGTCAGACACCAAGCTCAAAGACCAGAGAGTTCTGGTCAGAACTTAGTTCTGTTGAAGGGTCATGAGAAATCGAAACATCAACTCTTTTCTTCTCTGCCGATGCTGCCAGACCTGCTGAGTTTTTCTAGGTATTTCTGTTTCTGTTTTTGTTTTGGATTTCCAGCATCTGCAGTTTTTTGTTTTTATCTCTGTGTTTAATTGACTGCCACTTCTCTTCAAGAAATGCCTACCTTGAAGAAGTTTTGTCTTACTCTCCGTCAGGATTTTCGAATCTCTCTTTTGCCTTGTTCACCTTCATTGCTTTCCATTTCTCTCCTGGTGTTTGACAAGGTGGTTACTAAAAACCGCTTTCACAGCCATATTTCCTTTCTCAGTGACTGTCTCCGTCTCCGACTTACCCCACGTGAATTTCAACTGAAATTCCATCCCTCATGTTTCGAACACAGCCAGGATTACAGGTATCTCCGGGACATACAACGCTCCTCGGACTGCTGTTCCCGTCACATTTTGAGATCCACACTCAGTGCCATGCGTCGCCATATCAACACACTCGACCTCTCCTTCCAGCAGCACCGCCGCACCCTTTTTCAAAGCTGCGCGTGCCCCCAGTTTCATTTTATTCTTCGTCTCATCATACGCCTCAACAAGAAACTTTTTCTCTTTCTCTCAAGTGCTAAGGAATGCAAGCTCCAACAACTCATCGACACCAACACCCATCCAGGACCCTCCACCCCTGCCTGTCCCTCTGTCCCCACCCCATCTTCCAATCCCAGCCCCGGCCGTGTATTCACTATACCCCCTGACCTTCCCCTCTCTGACGCTGAACGTTCAGTGCTCAGCAAAGGACTTAGTTTCATACCCTTATGCCCTCATCTCAATGAATTTCAGGCTCGGCACGATGCTGAACTCTTCTTCCGCCGCCTTCGTCTCCATGCTCACTTCTTTGGGCAGGAGTCCTCTCCCCGTTCAACGGATCCTTTTACCCACCTCCAATATTCTCCCTCCACCTGGACCCCTCCCTCTGGATTCTAACCTTCTCTTGATCTTTTCATTGAGAACTGTTTGCATGACATTAGTTGCCTCAATTTCTCTGCTCCTCTCACCCATTCTAACCTGTCTCTCTCTGAACTTACTGCACTCCGTTCTCTCAGGTCCAACCCTAACATTGTCATCAAACCCGCTGACAATGGTGGTGCTGTTGTTGTCTGGCGCACTGACCTCTACCTCGCAGAGGCTGAGCATCAACTCGCAGACACTTCCTCCTACCTCTCCCTGGACCATGACCCCACCACTGAACATCAAGCCATTGTTTCCAGGACTGGCACTGACCTCATCTCCTCTGGAGATCTTCCTTCCACAGCTTCCAACCTGATAGTCACCCAACCTCAGACGGCCTGCTTCTACCTCCCAGCTAAAATCCACAAACAGGACTGTCCCAGCAGACCGATCGTGTCAGCCTGTTCCTGCCCCACGGAACTCATTTCTCGCTATCTTGACTCCCTTCTCTCTCCCCTTGTCCAGTCCCTTCCCATTTACATCCGTGATTCCTCTGACACCTTATGTCACGTCAACAATTTCCAGTTCCCTGGCCCCAACTGCCTCCTCTTCACCATGGACGTCCAATCCCTCTACACCTCCATCCCCCACCGGGATGGTCTGAGGGCTCTCTGCTTCTTCCTCGAACAGAGGCCCGAACAATCCCCATCCACCACTACTCTCCTCCGTCTGGCTGAACTTGTTCTCACACTGAACAATTTCTCCTTTAACTCCTCTCACTTCTTCCAAATAAAAGGTGTGGCTATGGGTACCCGCATGGGCCCCAGCTATGCCTGTCTCTTTCTGGGGTATGTGGAACATTCCTTGTTCCAGTCCTACTCCGGCCCCCTTCCACAAATCTTTCTCCGGTACATCAATGATTACTTCGGAGCTGCTTCATGCTCTCGTCGGGACCTGGAAAAATGTATTAATTTTGCTTCCAATCTCCCCCCCTCTATCATTTTCACATGGTCCATCTCTGACACTTCCCTTCCCTTCCTTGACCTCTCTGTCTCAATTTCTGGTGATAGACTGTCCACCAATATCCATTACAAGCCTACCGACTCCCACAGCTACCTCGACTACAGCTCCTCACACCCCGCTTCCTGTAAGGACTCCATCCCATTCTCTCAGTTCCTTCGCCTCCGTTGCATCTGTTCTGATGATGCTACCTTCAAAAACAGTTCCTTTGACATGTCCTCCTTCTTCCTTAACCGAGGTTTTCCACCCACGGTAGTTGACAGGGCCCTCAACCATGTCCGGCCCATCTCCCGCGCATCCGCCCTCATGCCTTCTCCTCCCCCGCAGAAACATGATAGGGTCCCCCTTGTCCTCATTTATCACCCCACCAGCCTCCGCATTCAAAGGATCATCCTCCACCATTTCTGTCAACTCCAGCATGATGCCACCACCAAACACATCTTCCCTTCACCCCCCTGGCGGCATTCCGTAGGGATCGTTCCCTCCGGGACACCCTGGTCCACTCCTCCATCACCCCCTACTTCTCAACCCCCTCCTACGGCACCTCCCCATGCGAACGTAAGATATGCAACACCTGCCCCTTCACCTCCTCTCTCCTCACCGTCCAAGGGCCCAAACACTCCTTTCAGGTGAAGCAGCATTTCACTTGCACTTCCCTCAACTTAATCTACTGCATTCGTTGCTCCCAATGCGGTTTCCTCTACATTGGAGAGACCAAACGCAGACTGAGTGACCGCTTTGCAGAACACCTTCGGTCTGTCCGCAAGCATCACCCAGACCTCCCTGTCGCTTGCCATTTTAACACTCCACCCTGCTCTCTTGCCCACATTTCTGTCCTTGGCTTGCTGCATTGTTCCAGTGAAGCTCAACGCTAACTGGAGGCACCTCATCTTCCGACTAGGCACTTTACAGCCTTCCGGATTGAACATTGAGTTCAACAATTTTAGATCTTGAACTCCCTCCTCCATCCCCACCACCTTTCCGTTTCTTCCCCCTCCTTTTTGTTTTTTCCGATAATTTATATAGATTTTTTCTTTTCCCATCTATTTCCATTATTTTTAAATGAATTCCACCCATCATTTATCAATACCTTTTATGCCCTTTTAGTGTTATTTCACCCCAGCCCCACTAGAGCTATCTGTACCTTGCTTATTCTTTAAGATAATATCACCGCCTTCAACACCTCTTTGCTCTTTTGTCTGTGACATCTTTTGGTTGTCTCCTCCTATCACTGCTTGCTTGTCCCAACAACCACCCTCCCTCCCCCTTCCCCCCCACCCCCGCACCCCCCCCCAACCCCCCCACCTTAAACCATCTTATATTTCACCCCTCTCCTATTTTTACTTAGTTCTGTTGAAGGGTCATGAGGACTCGAAACGTCAACTGTACTCTTCTCCACCGATGCTGCCAGACCTGCTGAGTTTTTCCAGGTATGTCTGTTTCTGTTTTTGTTTTGGATTTCCAGCATCCGCAGTTTTTTTGTTTTTATCAAAGACCAGAAAGGCTTGTAGCTGTGGTGCTATTTCCACCACTGCATTATCGTCCCTCACTGCCCCTCACCACCCCTATAAACCTCCATAAACCTTTTTGAATTCACTGTCCTCCCCTGCTCCTACTCAACCTGGCACCCCTTCCAGACTCCTTCAGAACTCAATCCATCCTCCTAGTGCTCCATATCCCACACCGTCACTCCAGGTTATTCTGTGCTGCCAATTTTCCCACATGTCACAAGCTTTGCATCAAGTTCCTACTAGTTCACACCTATGTACAGCCTGGTACATCTTCACTATCTTCATCTTTAAGCTCTGAAATTCCTCCCCAAGCCTTTTCTCTTCTCCACCTCTCTTCTCTCCTTTAAGATGCTGATTAAAATCTTCCTTTACCAAACAATTTGTCACCTGCCTTAATGTCTCCTTCTTTGGTGGTCTTCTTTTCTGTATTGTCAATTTTTGCCAGCTTTATCCTCCTGTGAAGTACTTTGCAATGTTTATTACATTAATGGCAAATCTAAGTTGAAATTCTTTTTCTGATCTTTAAAAAAAAGTTGAAATAAATGACTTAATTGCATGGAGACTGTAAATCAGTGGCCATGATTCCAATTAACTCACAGAATCACTGAATTTTCACAGCACAGAAAGAGGCCATTCAACCCATCATGTCTACACCAGCTGTCCGAATGAGCAACTCACCTAGTGCCATTCCCCTGCCTTCTCCCCATAACTCTGCACACTCTTCCTTTCCAGATTACAATCTAATTCCCTTTTGAATGCTTCATTTGAACCTGTCTCAATCACACTCTCAGGCAAAGCATTCCAAACCCTAACCACTTGTTGCATTAAAAAAAGGTTTCTCCTCATTTTACTTTTGCTTATTTTACAAATTACTTTAAATCTGTGCCCTCTCATTCTTGATCCATTCACAAGTGAGGGCAGTTTCCCTATCTACTCAGTCCAGACCCCTCATGTTTTTGAATACTTCTTTCAATCTCCTCTCAACCTTCTTTTCTCTAAGGAAAACAGTTCTAGCTTCTCCAATCTATGTTCATGACTGAAATTCCTCATCCCTGGAACCATTCTCATGAATCTTTTCTGCATCTTTTCTAGTGCCTTCACATCCTTCCTAAAGACCAGCGCCCAGAACTGGACACAGTACTCCAGCTGAGGCCGAACAAGTAACTTATAAAAATTCAACATAACTGCTTTGCTCTTGTACTTTATGCCCCTATTGCTAAAACCCAAGATGCTGTATGTTGTATTAACTGCTCTCTCAACCTGTCCTGCCATCTTCAATGGTTTATGCATATATACACCCAGTTCCCTCTGCTCCTGTACCCCCTTTAGAGTTGTACTTTTTACTTTATATTGTTTCTCCATGTTCTTCTTACAAAAATGAGTCACTTCGCATTTCTCTGCATTGAACTTCATTTGCCTCCTGTCTGCTTATTCCACCAACATGTCCATGTCCCTTTGAAGTTCTACACTATCCTCCTCATAGTTCACAATGCTTCCAAGAATTAAAATTGCTCTTACAGTTTTTATTTATTTATACAAATAAATCATAGAATTCAAGCCCCAAATCATCACCCTCACTCCTATAATACAATTTGACTTAATCTATTACTATAGATCAATTATCCCTGATAACATATGGTATGCCACAGAAGTGTGTATCCTCTGTCTAATTATAGGCAGTGGCATTGGACATCATAAACAAGAACCTTCTGCATTTCTGATTATCACCCATGCTACGTGCTCGATCCGGACTCTCGTCAGGGAGTCCCACCCCCACCCCCTGGATTACCTGCACTTAGGGCTCATTAGTCGGAGCCTCCCAGAACATCCCATGACCCTTGATAGACAGCAGGAGAGACTATAACTTCAGTTACCACATTTCCTCCCCTTTAGTTTTTTACAGTTTCTATTTACAATGAAGCATTTGAATATTTTCAGGTGATTAAAGATCAAGTCTCAGAGGTGCTCTCCTTATACGGCTAGAGCCGCGTAGCTCTACTGCATGAGGTTCCTCAACAGGATTGACAGGATCTGGAACTGCAGCACGAGACATATCATTAGAAAGCGGCAGCTCTGGGTTTGGCAACTCAACAGAGACATCGGGCATGTCTATTCTAAGTCAGCCTGTCACCTCAGGAGTTGATCATTCAACGTTAATCACTGGTGGAATAGTTGGTTGTTGGAATGTCTGTCCAGCACGAACATGATCCACATGTTTACAGATGACTCCATCCTCCACTTGTACTTGGAAAGATAATGGCCCAGTCTCTAAGACAATGGTTCCAGGAACCCAATAAGTTTCACTTCCGAAATTTCACACAAATGCCGTGTCACCTACACTGAATGTGCAAGCTTTGCTGTGTATATCGTGGTTCAATTTTTGATGACTCTGATTCCTCCCTATCTTCCCCACTAAATTTGGAAACACCAGGCTTAACTGTGTATGTCGGCATTTCAACAATAATTCAGGTGGTGTTGAACCAATTGTCGAATGTGGCGTTATACGATAACTGAGAAGAAAGTGGGAAAGTCGAGATTCTAGAGTACATTCTGATAACCTTTTCATAGCAGACTTGAAAGTTTGTACAGCTCTCTCAGCTAAACCATTCGATGAGTGATGTTAAGGGGTTGTTTCAATATGTCTGATTTCATTCAGTTTCATGCATTTCTGAAATTCTGTGTTGGTAAGGAATGTACCGTTATCAGAAACAACGATGCCAGGTAGGTCATGGATGCTAAAACAGTGACGCAGCTTCTCAATAGTTCCGCTCGATGTTGGTCATTTGACTTTGTACACATTTAGAATGAACATCTGCAATCTACAAAAACATGGGGAAGAGTTTTCCCCCCATTAGGGGGGAAGTTCAGGAGTGGGTGTGTGCGGGCCACCGCTCTATGTGTGCTATGCGCTCCTTGTGCAGGCGGGGGTGGAGGGGGGGGAGTGGGGAGGTGGGGGGTGCGGTTGGATTCCCTAAGCCGAGAGTGTGCTCTTTTGCACATGCATGCAAAAGAGTGCACTCATCTCCCTGAGGCTAAGTGCTGCCTCAGGGAGATCGGTGCCAAATTCAAAAATATGAAATATAGAAAAATAAAATTTCCTTGGCATTCCCCTCATGTGACACTGTCCATCACTTTTAATTAAGCTTTTATTAAATTTTTTAAAACCTAAATGAAACCTCATCCCGCCCGTGGATGAGGTTTCATGCTTTTTATGAAGCCCACCAGGACTCCCGGCCTGCCCACCAACCTTAAGGTTGGATGGGCAGGTCCTTTAGCTACTTCAGTTAGCTTTTAAATGGCCTCAGTTGGCCATTGACAGGTCGGCGGGCGCACAGCTGATTCGGCTGCACCTCCGCTGACCTGAAAATTGAAATGATGCAGGGTGATGTCGGGAGTTCCGCCCCCCCCCGCTCGCCAAACTCAATATCCTGCCCATGGTACCTAAGACTGGTCCTACATAATTGATATGTATTCTATCCCAGGGTTTACCAGGTCACTTTCACGGATGCAGGGAAACTGAAACAGGCAACTTCTGTTGTTTCTGACAATGAAGACAATGCCTGACCATGCTTCCAATGTCACAGTCGATGCCTGGCCACCAGACGTAGCTTCATGCAAGCATTTTCATCTTTGTTATGCCTGGATGCGTACTGTGAAGCTCTGTCAAGAGTGCTTCTCTACCTTGAGATGGGATGAGAACTCTTGATCCCCACAACAAAATTCCATCTTGATAGCTTAACCCTGTGTTTCTGGTATGGAATGGTGTTAAAGCTTTAGATACAGGTGAATTTGACCATCGTTGCAAAACAAAGTCTCTGACTTGTGACAATATTGGATTTCTGTTCGTCCAATTTCTAATTTGCTTCGGACACACAGGCGAAGAATCCAAGAAATTCAGTAATGGCATCACTTCTTGTAGAACAGGAGCGTATACAATGCTATCTGATAATGGGAGACAACTGAGTGTATTCACCTTTGCAACGCATAAGCCAGGACAGTACATAAAAGTATACTCATACGCAGATAATATCAGAGCCCAACTTTGTATTCTTGCTGGTGCTATTGGCAGAATGGCCTTATCCTCACTGAATGAACCCATTAATGGCTTATGGTCCGACACAATGGTGAAATGACGACCATGCAGGCACTGGTGGAATTTCTTCACTCTGAATACCACCGATAAACCTTCCTTTTCTAGCTGGGAATAACACTTCTCAAGTGTGGAGAGGGTTCTTGAGACATAGCCAATGGGCCTTTCTGACCCATCTTCCATTCTATGTGATAACGCAGCTCCTACACCATAAGGAGAGACATCACATGTTAATAGCAGCTCTTTCAATGGGTTGTAATGTGCCAATAAACATGACGACTGCAACAGTTACTTTACTTTCACAAAAGCTTCTTCCTGTTGTGAATCCCACGACCAACAGTGATTTTTATTTTAAACAACAAGTGTAATGGTGCCAACAGAGTTGATAATTTAGGCAAGAAGCAATAGTAGTTGATCATACCCAGGGAGGACTTGAGTTCAGTTACATTGGATGGTGAGGGTGTATCTTTTATTGCCCAAAATCTCTTCTACCAGACGCAAACCCATGGTGTCCACTCTGTGACCCAGGTAAGTAGCTTCTGGTGCTTGAAATATTCATTTTTCCTTCTTTAACCATACACCGGCTTCCATGAACCTTCTTAGCACCTCCTCCAAGTTGACCAAGTGTTCGGTCTCGGTTGACCCTGTGATCAGAACATCATCTAGGTAAACTACCATTCGGGGAAGTCCTTGCAAAATATTCTCTATTGTTCTCTGGAAGATTGCACATGCAGACAATATTCCAAAGGGCAGGCGAGTGTACTGGTAAAGACTCTTGTGTGTGTTGATAGTCATGTATTCTCTCGATGTTCTATCCAGTTCTAATTGTTGGTAGGTGTGGCTCATATCCAATTTTGTGTAGGTCTTGCCTTTAGCCAGCTTTGCATATAAGTCATCTATCCTTGGAACGGGGTACTTGTCCAGTTTTGCTGCATAATTTATGGTCAATTTATAGCCCACAAATGCGTATGGTTTGGTCAAGTTTAACCACTGGAACTATGGGTGCTGCCCTTTCTGAGATTTGAACAGGTTGGATGATGCCCAGCTTTTCTAACTGGCACAGTTCTGCATCCACCTTCTCCTTCAACGCATAAGGCACAGGTCAGGCCTTAAAGAAATGTGGTGTCGCCTGAGGATCCTCATATATCTTGGCCTGCAGGCCTGTTAACTTCCTTAATTCATCCTAAAATACCATGTTGTATTTCCTTAGCAGTTCAAGAACTCCTCCTGTTTTCAGATGAAATATCTCAGACCAGCCAAGCCTGATCTTCTGTAACCAGTCTCAGACTAAAAGACTGGGTCCTTCTTCTTTCACTATTATCCCAGGCAACTGGGCTGTCTGTTGCCTATAAGACACTGGTACTGTGGCAATGCCCTTTATCGGAATAGATTCTCCAGCGTACGTCTTTAATTTAGCGGTTGTCCACTCCAGATTTATTGGTTGTCTACCTTCATTATGGTATTTGAAGGTGTGCTCTCCCACTGTAGTTGAGGCAGCCGTATCCATCTCCATTATTAGTGACTTCTCATTAACTTGGACTGTGACAGTGAGAGGTTCAGTTTTTACAGCGACTACATGGCCTGAGTCTTCTGGTTGGTGTGCGGGGGCAGGCCCCGCTTACCGATGCGTAAACTGACACGCAGTGATTTCGGGCATGCTGGGCGGGCCTTAATTGGCCTGCCCACACAAAATGGCGGCGCCCAGCCAATTGCGGGCAGGGATCAGCTGCGCGCCTGCCTGCGCCCGCTCCCACCCAGCACATCCGACGGGGAGAAAATTTTCCCCCATGAAATCGGGAATAAATATTGGTGTCGGCGGCTTCAGGTTATGCTGTATTTTTTAATTCAGTCATATTGGTTTGCTGCTTTATGGGTTGTTTTGACTTTGCCCTGCATTTCCTTACTACATGACCTTTCTTATGGTTGTAATGGCATTCTGCCTCCTTAAATTTACAGGTGTCCGGTCCGTGGTCACCTCCACATCTATAACAACTTAATCATGGAGTCACTGCTGAAATATTTCTACTAGGCCTTTCATGTTTCTAACAGCAGACATTGCCTCTCGCAAGGTCCACTAATTCATTGTAGGACTTTGAATTGGACACGCTCAGGGCTGTCAGGTTGCAAATGAGATTGTATGTCTTGCTGCCACATACACTCAAAAGGATGGATTTCTCCTTTTCCTCCACAGTAATTTTGTTTGCTACGAAATAAAATCTGAGGCACTGTATATACTGGTTCCAGTCTTCCATAGTCACATCATAAGGGTCAATTCTGCTGAAGAGTGGCATGACTGGTGAGTAGTCTTTTCCTTTTCTTAAGATCCAATGTATTCATGATAACAGGGCGAGGTGCAGCGTCGGAGCTATTTTATCCTCGTCTCCAAATGTAATAACTTGATGTAGTGGACAGGTTTCAACAAGAAACAGGTAAACTTTATTACAGAGAGGTTTTCAGGTGCTACATGCTCAATCAGGACTCTCATCAGGAAGCCCCAGCCCCCAGATTCCCCACGCTTAGGGGTCATTGGTCGGAGCATCCAAGCACATCATGTGACCCCTGATTGGCAGCAGGATAGGCTATATCTCCAGTCACTACAGCTGCAATGCTAGCAGTGGTTTAACCTTGGGTTCCTTTTCTCTATAATAATATGTGAGGTGCCTTGGGCCCCACCATTCCGGGTAAGGACTGTACCCTGCACCCACCATGTGTCCAAAAATGAGCACATCCAATTTTCTAGGTCAATGAGTTTCTAAAGATTTCTTGGAAATTCAGGTCAGAGCAAACTTTAGTGTGAGCAGGTTTAAATGTTAAAAGATGATAGAATTTTTACATATTTCTGCTATCCAAATCTGAAAAACATGATGCAATTCTGCTTCGGGGATGTATCATTTCTCCTGATACAGCAATACGTGTCACTGAATAAGGATAAAACAACTTTCTGGTTCTAGAAATAAAAGTAGTAGTTTGCCAAGTGTTTTTTCTACACTAACAATCTGCATTTTAAAGCAAAGTCGTTTTCCTTTTTTAAATGTATGAAGAGATTAGGATGCAGGTCATGTTGCCATAGTTTCAGCAGCTGTGTAGAGATCTCATGAAGATTTTGCACAGTCTTCGATGCAATGGTAACACAAAGGTTGCATTGGCAATGCAAGATAGGGAAATTGAAAGTGAGAATAAAATTGAAAAACTATATCATCAAGCTCTTCATCACAGATTTTCATAACAACTTAGAAATTGATCTGCTTCAGTCTATTCTACAATTGACACCAGTTCTTGAATTGGAAATGTTTAGCTCTCACATTCATGCCCACGTTAGTCACCATGGTAATACAGATTTAAAAAGCCATCAGTTGACCGGAGTGTGAGTTGTGTTTAAATAGATGCCTTGCTTTATTGTCAAATGTTTTATTCACTGTTTATCAGATCAATAAAGAACTCTCACTAGTAAACAGGGTTGGCTGGATTATTCCACTTTGCTCATGAGAGAGAGAACAATGATAGAAATTGGCTGGTATTGGACTAGTATTAGTATTATCACTTGTGCAACAATTAGGGATTTCATGTTAGCAAAGCAACAAAGGAAATGTATGTCTTTACTAAATTTACTGACTTGAATACTCAGCACATGAATGTTCTAAACTGTATGCCGATGAGTACAAATACTGAATAATAAAAATATGTACAAACTTTAAAATAATATATTGCCCTATATTAGCATATCGCCTGACATTTCTCCATATTTAATTATCTTAATAGGAAAACCTGGTCAAGTTAAACAGAAAAAGGAATAACCGCAGTTGGAAGCAAATAGGCTGCATTTTCAATTTATTCCAAAATGGTTGCTTTCAAATCTAAAATGGATACCTGCAATTATATTTTCTTATTGCTTAGTAAAATATCACAGTAGCCTATGTTTATTGGTGCATTTCTGTTCATCGGGTATGTTATTTAATTAAATACCTTAAAAATGTATATTAGCAGATGTCTCATAAATCCCAATCTAGAAAACTAAGCAAAAGATGACTAATAGCTTCAAACAGATATGTAGCATTCAAAAAGCTGTGTCAAAAGTGTGCTTAAATAAAAATAATGCCATGTGAAAATATATAATTGCACTGAAAGTGCTTTGGGTCATGGATTCGTAACTTAAGTTTAAGGCACATCCAAAGTTCCTCCACTTAAAGCACACATAAGCCCGAAATGGTCTACAAGTGTAAAAAAAAATAACATCCTCTTTGTGGACTTTGGATGCATGTTCCTCCATAAAGTTTTGATCTTTATTATTATTCAATGTATTTTACAATATTTTGGAAGCCACACTAAACCTGGGCATTGCAATTTTTTCATTCAAAAAGGAACATTGGCTCCATTTTATCAAAAAATACTCTGGTTTTCATTTTAGAAATTGAATTATTTTTACATATTAAAACGTCTTTTCATTGTGAGTTTTAATTATTGATAAATGATGAATAGAAATAAAGGGAGGTGGGGGTTGGTGGAAGGGAGCAGGGGGAACTCAAATTCTGCAGCATTGATGATAGAATCATTGCATTCAGATTTTGGGCAGTAAATTTGGAATTGTTAAAATCCTTCCAAATGTTGCTGCCCCTACTTCCAACTGGTTCTACATTTCTAGGGGAACCTGTGGATATGCCTGTAAAGTTTTGAATTTTCACATTACCAGTGTGTATTATACTTCATTTTAAACATTTCTATATTTCAAGATTGCTAGATTTTTAATCTGAAAAAAAGATAAACAAAGATACTTTGTGGTAGACATTTGGTGTCCCATTTTCAATGCCTGCATATTGTCCCTTGGGCCTTATTTCAATTGGGCCAGCTTGGCGCAAACAACCTTTGGTGAAGAGAATACCAAGCTCATTGGGGAAGGTAAGGACGACAACATTTTTTAAATGTTGGAATCGAAGGAGCCCACCAGGTCTTCATGGTTCCACATCCAGGTCAATAAATGTGAAAAATGTCTTTTGTAAATGGCAGGCCTTACAATCTATATTAATGACTTGGATGAAAAGACAAGTGTTTTGTGGCCAAATTTGCTGACAATATAAAGATAGGTGGGAAAGCAAGTTGTAGGAGGACACAAAGGGCAGAATTTATCATCCCATCAGGAGGTGGGTTTGGAGGTAAGGGGCATTTGATCGGGCGGGAGGATTCCGGGTGGGTACCCTGCCACCTGCCAGACTCCATCTGTTTAAGCCTGGACAGGAAGGCTCATGGGCTGCCTTCCCATTGAGACACTAATTGAAGCCCTTAAGTGGGTAATAACTGCTCACTTAAGAGCCACATCCCGCCACCATTTATTCAACCAGCGGGTGGCTGTGGCCTAACCATGCGGGGAGACTGACAAGCCCAGCCTCCTGGAATGGTGGGGTATCCCTCACTCAAAGGTACAAAGAGCCTGGCATCGAGAAGGGGGATCCAGGTGAAAGTCACCCCCCTGCCCTTTCTTTCACCTCCCCTTCCCCCCAGCTGGTGATCCCCTCCCCATGACCCCCATCCCAACCTCACTCACTGGCCTGGTGGTCTTGGTCCTTCAGCGATCCTAGGCCTCTCACTGGGCGCACCAGCAGTAGCCACCGCTCCTGGCGACACTGCCAGCAATAGAGAGCTGCTAGTTTCAGTTGGCTGGCAACTCTTGGGGGGGGCGGAAGACCAGTTAAGTGATTGACAGGTATTTAATTCCATCGATCCTTCTCCTATGGAGGTGACATGGACATGTCTCCCATTGCTAAGATTAAATTACACCCCCAAAGACTCTGCAAAGGGACATAGATAGGTTAAATGAGAGCAAAAATTTGACAGATGGCGTATAATGTGGGAAAATGTGAGGTTGTCCACTTTGGCAGGAAGAACAGAAAGGCAGAATGTTATTTAAATGGAGGGAGACTGCAGAATGCTGCAGTATAGAGGAATCTGCGAGTCCTCATACATGAATCACAAAAAGTTTGTATGTAGGTATAACAAGTAATAAGGAAGATAAATGGAATGTTGGCCTTTATTGCAAGGAGGATTAAGTATAAAAGTAGGGAAGACTTGCCACAACTGTAAAGGGTGTTGGTGAAACCACACCTAAGCCAGAATTTAAAGGCCCCCTGGGGGGTGGGATGGCAATTGGGGAGGCCATAAAATTGTGTACCATGCCATCGGCACCACTCCCACCACCTACCCGCTCCCACTGCAATTTTACAATGGATGGGGGTGGGAATTAGCTCACCTATGGGCCAGTTAAGTAGCCAGTGAATGGCCATGTAAGTGTCTCCTCTCAACATCACTGGGATTTTACCCATGGCATGAGAGGCCCATGCCAGGACAAATACTGCCATGTAAAACCTGCTGAGCCCTGGTGCCAGGCCGGAGGGGTGTCTCCTTCATGGCCACCACAGGTCCATTGGAGAACCCGTCAAGGTACGAACCTGTTCCTCACATTCCCCTATTTTACTCTCTCCAACAAAGCATAGCTGTTGGCTTCTGATTGGTTGGTCTCTCTAATTGAGAGGCACTTAATACGGCATGCCTTCCCCAAAAGGAGGTGAAATGGGGCTCTCATTGGCTCTCCAGTCAGTGGGCATGAATCCTGTCGCCTCCATTGAATAATGCCCAATGTTTCCCCTTCTGGGGGAATCTAGAAATTGGGGTGTTGAATTCAGTGCCCTGGTTTGTTGGGGCTAAAGGATCTGGGTTGCACACTTGTTTTGGGGTGGCCAAGTTGATACCAAGACAGAGAAGACCAGTAAACCATTCTTAGAAGAAACACATTCTGTTTATTTACAAAAGGGATTTAGCAGCTACACTCGTGTGCTTACAACTGTAAACTCTGGCCAGAATTTTCCCATCGGCGATTTGGGGGACGTCATCCCGGTCCATTTAAATATTGAGGAAGGCGGGTGGACAGCGAGATCAGCTGTCCGCCCGTCGATCTGTCAATGGCCAATTAAGGCCATTGACAGGGTCATTAAGATCATTAAAGACCCTTCCCGTCCAACCTTAAGGCTGGCGGGCAGGCCAGGAGCCCCAGTGGGCTCTTGATAATACATGAAACCTCATCCACTGGCAGGATGTCCGTTTTTAAAATGTTTAATAAAGTTTATGCCCTTTTTAATTAACATGTCCTATCTCGTGTGTTATAATTACATGAGGGGGACATGTTAATAATTTTTCTATTTTTCTATTTTTAATGTTTTTGACACTGTCACTGATCTCCCTGAGACACCACTTAGTCTCAGGGAGCAGTGCCCTCTTTCGCGTGCATGTGCGAAAGAGTGCACTTTGACAGATGGGGAATCCCTCCCCCCACGCCCCCTTCCCCGGAAACGCATAGTGCTTCCCATTGGGCAGGCCGCTGGGTGGGCCTTAATTGGCCTGCCCACTCAAAATAGCGGTGGGCCCCATTTCGGTGGCGGAGTTTGGCTTCCCACCCGCTGCCGAGCCAGTGGGGCCCGCCCACCCATCAAGGCCTCTGTCTTTACTCTTCAGACTCTAACTCAAGACTACTGCCTACAGGGGTAGCCTGCACTACTCTACTATTGGGTATCAAGATCGTGTGATCTTACATTACAACATTTGTCTTAAAGGTATATTACACATCAGATTACTACATGGGTGGACAGTTTAAAAATCAGGGATTTCCCATTTAAGATGGAGGCGGGAAGAATTTCTACCCTCATAGGGCTGTTAATCTTTGGAATTCTCTGCCCCAGGTAGCAGTGGAGGCTGGGTTAGACAGATTTTTGATTTACAAGGGAGTCAAGCATTATAGGGGCAGGCAAGACAGCGGAGTTAAGGCCACAATCAGATCAGCCATTATTGAACGGAGCAGGTTTGAGGGACTAAATGGCCTACTCCTGCACCTACTTCTTATGTTCTTGAAGTGAGGGTTTCAACTAGGCATTAGGCACCTTATTTGCATAAGTAAAGCTGCTAATTCTTGTTTCAAGTCTGGACCCTGGATGCCTCTATATTTCCTTTCACCGATGTGGAGAAAGAGAAAAAAGAGGAAGGAGGGAAGGAAGGAAGGAAGGGAGTGAGGGATGAGGCGAGGAAATGGAGGCTCCAGAGGAAGAGACCATAGATGGACCAAACGAGGCAGGTGTGCACATGAGATGTTCATGCTATCAGGTTCCAGGAGGATGATGATGAATAGCTTATAGGTGCTTCTTTCACCAGTGCCTCCATGCTGAGTCCACCTTAACATCTTTGTTGCGATCCTCATCATCTCAACATGGCACATCTATGTCTGAATGAATAGGTAGCGTCACAATGTCCTCATCCCTGGAATGTGAGGCAGCCTCTGGAGCATATTGTCTTTCTGTTATGGGATAATAACTCCAACAGTACATTTTGTGAGCAGAGCTGAGATGGTGCACCCTCTTCCAGCATCTCGCCAACATTCAATTGTCTACGACAGCCTTCAAGAGACAGGAGCAGCATTGCATTCCTCAGTGCACTCTTAGCAGTATGACTGCAGTCTCCCAAGACACCTCAAGGAGGACAATTATCATACAGTGTTTCTCGCCTTTTTGTCTGAGGCCCTTTCTGAATCCGCACTGCGGTATCTCTGCACAGGAAATCGTTCAGGGAAGACAAGTGTTCAGGCCTCATCATCTTACTCAGTGACCAGCATTAGATATATATTCAGGATGCAGTTATCTGTAACTCTCAGTAATGGATGTGAGGCTGCACTTCAGCTCACCTTTCAGTGGACTGTGAAAGCTTCAGAAGCAGCATAGTCTGATATCTATCAAGCACTCATGGCCTCCATCTGGAGTCTCCCAATTTCCTTTGCAGCTGAGCCACAGCATTTGTGGGCTTGAAAATGCTGATGCTCCATCCAGGCCTTAAGGACTGAAATCTTTGATAATAAAGAACACACATCACTTGATCCCATGTGAGGCCTCCACATTTTCATTCCAACACCATAAGACCATAAGACATAGGAGCAGATATGGGACATCCAGCCCATTAAGTCCACTCTGCCATTCAACGAGATCATGGCTAATCTGATAATCCTCAACTCCACTTTCCTGCCTTTCCCCATAACCCTTGACTCTGGCATGCACACTCTGACATATGCACACAGAAAGCAGTCACACTGATGCCATTGTAAGTAGCACGTGACCATGTTGACTGACCGTCTGAGAGCTGGCACATCATATGAGGCTAACGAGACCTTTGGGTCCAGCGCTGCATCCTCCCATGTCCAAGTCAGGTATCTGGGGCCTTTATACACAACTCCTTTATCGCACAGTTTTAACCATCTAGCAGGAATCGCAAGGATCAACATGTGTCAGTGAGGCCTGAAGCTCTAAATCATGGAGGTGGGAAAGTGGGGACTAATATTAGGGTGATGTTCAGATGTACACACTGACATGAGGTAATGCAACAGGCAGTCTGGAACACACAAAAGCTCTGAGTTTGGGTTCATATGTAAGGCACACTCAAGGCTGACGGAAAGTACTTGGAAACCAATGAGAGATGCACTGGCTCAATGCACGTCACCATTCAATCCTCTAAGACCTACATTGGGCAATCTTCAGTACAGAAGCATCAGGAGGCTAAAGGTTCTAAACTCATGAGGCAACATTATATGAACCTCTGAAGCAGGTCTCAGATATGCCTTGCCCGACCACCAAGTTCTTAGAGGTAGAGCCATCACTCATGTTGATAAAATGCAAAGAATAGTCATACACTATAATAGGATGGTTTGAGATACCATAGAGCTGAGGCAGACAATGCGACATCTGGGAGGAGGGGGACATGTGGGAGGAGGGGGGCATCTGTGACACTCGACTTACCACGAAGCATATCATCAGCTAGAAGAGGCGTACACGACATGAGAATGGAATGAATCAAAATCTATTTACATGTGTAAAATTGGATTGTGATCACCCATGCTACCTTTATGCTTCTAGTGTTTCTTAGCATTTCTTCCCCTACCACTATGCCTTGGTGCATCCCCAGCATCCACAGCAGAGGTGGAGGCAGCCTGCTGACTGCTATACCGTGCGCCTGTGATGACCTTGGTGGGCGTCCTTTGGAAGGCCAAGGCCTAGAGGGCCCGGGCCTGCTTGAGGTCTCGTCCTGTATGGCAGGTGCACCCTCCTCGGCCTGTAGAACTGCAGCTGATGGAGTCACAGGGAGAGGTGATTGGGAGCACTTGGACGCTCTCAGAGTCACCTGGGGGGAGGGCCCCAGGGTGTCCTTCACCCTATGGGTGGCCAAAAGCCCCTACCTGATTCCTTGAGGGAAGGGGCACCTGGAATGAGGTCGAGGTGCCCCATCTGCCTCTTGTATAGCCACTGATGGATCCCACCTATGCCTAGAGTGATGAAGTGCAAGTCCTGGTGAGGATCAGGTGCAATGCCCTGGACTAAGGTCTCCATGGCAGTTGCCATCCTACCAGTGTTGACTTTGGTGCGCTGGCATGATGCCGTGATGACATCAGATTGAATGCGGACAGACTCCTCCATCATCCGTTGCAACTGGGTGACGGAATCTGACAACCCTGCTAGATGTTCCCATGCCTGTCTTTGCAGCTCCAATATCTGTGTTAGGGTCAAGTCCAAAGGCTCATCATCTGACTCAGACTCTGCAGGAGCCTGGCCTCCAGCAGTCCTCCGAGTGCCAGTGACCTTTGATGCCCCTGCCTCCATCTGCTGTGGACCCAAATCTGTGCTATGCTCACCAGCTTGTGATCCTGAGTCTGCTCTACAACTAGGTTCCACTGAAGTGTGTGTCTCAGCACTGGCGGAGGGTGCGGGTAAACGCTGTGACAGGTCTACATCTAGTGTGTCATTAAGGTCCTCACCTGAGGTGGTGTATGGGTGGGTGTTAATGGGCTGGCTGCCGGTCGGCCTCTTCCTTTTCCTACTGGTGCCTGTCAAAGGGAGCGGAGATAATGAGTGATTGGCTGCATAGTAACCAACATTACAAAGCACTCACTGTTTCATCGGGTGAACGCTGAACTGGTGATGGTCCTCACTAGCTTGGGAGACATCAGTTTCACTCTTGATGCAAGCACAGTCCTGGTCCTCATTGGCCAGTTCTGTCACATGTTCTTCATAGATAGTGAGGGGCCTGAGCTCAGGCATCCCCACTCCAGTATGGGATCTCTCTCTTTTGTTGTGAGTGATCTCTCCCGGCATAATGATAGACGGTCAGACTGTGAACAGGACAGTTGCCAAGGCAGATGATAAAGATGCCTGTATTCTGTGGGTGTTGAGTGGACCTGCGTAAGGGGTGAGGACATGACTTGTGCAGGATGTGAGAAGGGATGAAGATGTCAAAGTTTGTGTGAGAGAGTCAGTGCTGATGCCCCTTGTGATGGCAGTGTGTGAGGCTCTATGGACTGCACGCCTTACGAATGCCTCATGGGCATGTGAGAGCGAGAGTTGAGAGTATGGAGAAGGTTGACTTACCTGGCAGAGTGGATGAGATCATTCATCCATTTCCTGCACTCGATGGCGGCCCTCTCCTGAGGATTGTTGGCGCTGACCGCCCTGGTGACCTGCTCCCAAGCTAGGATGGTGAAGTTGGTGGACCTCCTTCTGCTATCACAGGGGTAAAGTATTCCCCAACTGCGTTGAGAAGTGCCCCCAGAACAGTGTCGCTGAAATTGGGGGCACTAGGCTTCTTCGTTCTCAGCTCCATCACTTGCTACGACCAGTCCTGGGCTGCAGACAGTGAATGATGTCTGTGGGTGCAGTTTAAATATGACACCCGGAAAGATGATCCAGTGAGGTCCCGGTGGGGTGGACAAATCCCAGCTCACCCTGCCACGAGACACAATGTGCTTCATGTTCACACATAACTAGTGAGCTGAAAATCAGACAATCTGACGCAGAAACCCGCCACGCCAGTCAGTGGGAAACATGCCACTTATCCCACCCGTCACTGCACTTAGTCTCTGGGGCGGAAAATTTAATGTCTTCAACTCAGGCTTTAAGCTACAGCAATAATTATTAAGGCAGCTCTGCTAGTACACAGGAGACAGCAGCAACCTTTGGCAGATCTTCCATTAAGTCAATGTGGACTTGAAGTAAAGAACACTGAAAAAACAAGTTCATCAATGATGAACACAAAAAATGTAGTAGGACTTTAACACAAAAAAGAAAAGATGGTATTGATGAGCACATGTCAGCAAAATCCTTACTTGGATATAATTTCCTATTCTCCATAGTCAATGAGTCAAAATCCTGAAATATCCAATATAACATCATCACAGAGCACCAGAACACAGCAGCAATTGGAGAGATGGCCGACAATAATAAGGTCAATTTTAATTGCCAATAGATTATGGGCAAGTGTGTGTAGGGTGAGCCATGCCAGTGTGAAGTGCACTCACATGCTTAAGTTTGATACCAGGTAATTTACCAATTGGGCCTCATCTGCTGCCAGCAGTCAGCTATCCAACTGAAATGGGCATAAAACAGCAGCTGGCCACTGGGCAGGGGAGGAGCTTTGCAATGACTGGAGCCTACTGGCCAGCACCAAACAAAGGCTCCCTGGCAAGGGGGTAAGTTGCAGAGAAGATATTAGGGGCTTGTGGAAGGGAACGAGCAGGAGGAATCGAGGGCAGAGCAGACTACAAGTTGTGATGTGGAATTGGAGAAGCTCTCCTACTGTCCCATCAAAGACACTGGGTGGAATTTTACCACCCCGCCTGCCAGCGGGATCTTCCAGGCCTGCCGAAGTCGATGGAGTTTTGAATGTCTCACCGCATTTTCTGGCCCTGCCCCTGTCACGAGAGGCTGTAAAATTCCACCCATTGTGTTTACCTCAGGAGCCTGCTTGTCTCCTTGGCAGCTGCAGAGCTGTCTTCACCAGGTTATTTTCCTGCTCAGGGTGGAGCTGAAATGCAATTGCTGTCTCCTTCACAAATATTATTTGATTCTTTAGTCATTTCACTGTTTATGCTATGTTAAGAGAAATTCACACCTCTTTATAATGTACAAAATATTCGTTCCAATTTGTTGCATATATCAGATTCAATTTGTGAAATCCATTGTACCTGTGAGCTCATTTTCTACTTAAAACAATGTCAAGGTAATTCCATTTTTAAAAAATTGCTGAAGCATTTTATTCAAATATTTTTTTACGTAAAGAATGTGACATTCAGGAAGTGCATTTGCACCTGGCAGAAGCAGTCAAATTTGCAAGTTGTGAGGAACATTATAAATCCCAATAAAGAGGATGACTCACTGGAAGGGGAAATCCCACCTCCGGTGAAAAGCGGCACTTCAATACTTCAGCTCTGCACTTGCTCGAAGTAAATTGATCAGTAACAGTAAAAAGAATCCATGAAGCATCAACAAATAACCACTGCAGGGCAGTGAGCAATAGTAGAAGTTGCAAAGGGAAAAACTGAAAGAAAAAATACTTGTCAAAGAGCAACACTCTGTTCTGTTGATCAGGATTAAGGATAGTATTTGGCACAGTGGGTTGCATTGTCGGCTTTTTTTTCAGCTCCCATATGCTAAGGATTAAGCTCGTAATCTAAACTGACACCCCAATGCAATACTGGTGGAGTATTGCACAGTCGGATGTGCCACCCAGAAGGAAAGAAAAGTTCGGATCAGTACTCTTATATCTCAGGTTTACTGGTGTTCCATTTTAAGGTATACAAGACCAGTTTGGACCAGTATTCTTATTTCCCAGCTTTCACTGTTTTTTCCTTCTGGGCATCCTTTGAATGAGATATAAACATATTTCCTATCTGTCTTCTATGCCCTTCATGTTCCCAGGCTATAGTAATATTTGCAGAAGGTCACATGTGTTACATAAAATAGACTAAAGATTCAGGCAATTCATCACTGACACAAAATAAGTGTTGCATTTGTCTATATGACAACTATTACTGTATTTCAAAAGCATGATGTTTTGACATGATAAAGCACTATGTGGGTAGAAATAACCGTTTAGCTTAGATAGCCAAGAATGATGCCAACACCACAGGTTTGGCTCCTGTTTCATCTGAGGTAGTTCTTGGGCTTGCCTCTTCTACTTGCCCCAATGAAGAGAGAGAGGAAGCACTATGCAAATATATTTGCTATTTTTTTTTAAACCAGCATGTATGACTTTCACTCCATTAGACTAGATTGCATTCAAAACCATGTCCTGGAGGTTGCAGGACAAAATCTTAATTGACTTACATCAGGAAGAAAATCAGGGTTTGGATAACATAAAATTTGCACATTGACGGAATAGCCCCATATTTGCTTATATAATATATATTATGCCCACACTTTAGAAAAGTAATCAATTTGGAATAAAACTTCCCCTGTTGCTACTGAGATTGGCTGTTTTCATAGAAATGTAGGTGGGGTGTGTGGTTAAATGGGTTTCATTTTCCTTCTTAAGGAATTGGCACATAGCAAAGTGGCAAACTCTTGTGATCTAGCTGCCTGGATAGATCCTGTAGTATAAAGGTTGAGGAGAGTGGTTTTAGGAAATCTTTTCCTCCAGTGGGTCCAAGATAGCTAAAAGGCCAAAACAGTTTTGGATCGGAACCTAATTTTGAAGGACGGTCTATACCCAAAATATTGGGCAGAATTCTTACCCCGATGGGCAGGTGGGCCCCACCGGCTCAGCGGCGGGCAGGCAGCCGAACTCCACTGCCAAAACGGGGCCCGCCACCATTTTGAGTGGGCGGGCCAAATAAGGCCCACCCAGCGGCCTGCCTGACAGGAAGCGCTATGCGCTTCCTGTGCGTGGGGTGGAGGGAATCCCCATCTGTCAAAGTGCGCTCTTTTGCGCATGCGCCCGGAAGCGCGCACTGCTCCCTGAGGCAAAGTGCTGTCTCAGGGAGATTCATGAGAGGTAAGTAAACTCTAAAAATAGATAACTATTAAAATTATTAACATGTCCCCCTCATGTGACAATGTCACACGAGATGGGACATGTTAATAATAAACACATAAAATTTATTACATTTTTAAAAAAAGGACATGAAACTTCATCCCGCCAGTAGATGAAGTTTCATTAATTATCTGCAGCCCGCTGGGGCTCCTGGCCTGCCCGTCAGCCTTAAGCTTGGACTGGCAGGGTGTTCAATAATGTTAATTAGCCTGTCAATGGCCTCAATTGGCCATTGACAGGTCAGCGGGCGGACAGCTGATTTCGCTGTCCGCCCACTTTCGTGAATATTTAAAGGGACCGGGATGACGTCGGAGGTTCCTCCCGACGTCATCCCGCGTCATTTTCCCCTCGGCGAGCAGGCCCCGCCCCCAAATCGCTGAGGGGAAAATCCTGGCCATTAACTTGTCTGTTTTACCTCGAGTTGCTGAATCAACTTTTGTGTGTTTTACTATTTTCCGTTTTTGTTTCAGATTCTCAGCAGTTGCTGCATTTTTGCATTTTATTTGGGTTTTTTTCGATTTGGTTAAGTACAACATTTTTAATATCTAACATTTTTTAAGTGCAAGCTAGATTTTTTCTCCTGGAACTGGGCAAGGGTTTTCATGGAGTTTGGTACAGCTACAACACTAGCATCTATCTAACAAGGTGAAAAATTGCCCAGGAATTTCCTGTCCACAAAAAACAGCACAAATCTAATCTGGCAAATTACTGCCCCACCGGTCTACTCCCGATCATTAGCTAAGTGATGGGACATGTTATCAACAGTGTGGTCAAGCAGCCCTTACCAATAATCTGCTCATTGATGCTCATTTGGTTTCTGGTAGGACCATTTGCCTCCAGACCTCATTACAGCCTTGGTTCAAGCAAGGACTAAGAGGTGAGGTAACAGTTACTGCCCATGACAACAAGGTAACATTTGTTCGATTGTATCATCAGCATCCCTAATAAAATTGGTCAATGCAAGGCAGGGGGTAACTCTACACTTGTTAGAGTCATATCTAGCACAAAGAAAGATGTCTGTGTCATCGGAGGCTAATAATCTCAGCCCCAGGACATCGCTGCAAGAGTTCTTTAAGGAAGGATCATAGGCCCAATCACCTTCAGCTTCTTCATTGATGATCTAACCTCCATCATAAGTTTAGAAGTGGGAATGCTCACTGATGATTTCACAGCATTCAACTCTATCCCCAACTCCTCAGATAATGAAGCAGTCTATGCTGAACAACATTCAAACTTGGGCTGCTAAGTTGCAATTAATCTTTGCGCCACACAAGTGCTAGGTAATGACCATCTTCAATAAGAGAGGTTCTAACCATCTCTCTTTGACATTCACTGACTTACTATTGCTGAATTCCCCATCCTAGTGGTCATCTTTAAACATAAAATTAACTGGACACCAGCAACATAAATATTGTGGCTACAAAAGTAGTTCAGAGGTTGGGCATTCTGTGGCAAGTAATTCATCTCCTGATTCCCCCAAAGGCTGCCCACCATCTGCAAGTTAAGCATATGAGGGTATACTGTCCACTTGCCCAGATGGTTGCAGGTCCAACAACACTGAAGAACTTTGACACCATCCAGGGCAAAATGGCTTGCTTGAGCGGCACCCCATTCACCATGTCAAACCTGCATTCCCTCCACCAGTGACTCAACTCAGCAACAGTGCGCACCATGTACAAGATGCAATATAGCAACTTGCTAAAGCTCCTTCAAAAGTATTTTACAAACTCACAACCTCTAGTGCCTAGAAGAACAAGAGCAGTAGGTGCTTGAGAACACCATCAGCTGTACGTTGCCCTCCAAGTCACACACCATCCTGACTTGGAAATGTACTGCCGTTCCTTCATCATCACTGGAATCCTGGAACTGCCTACCTAGAAACATTGTAAATATAGCTACAGCACACAGACTGCAGTGATTCAAGAAGGTAACTCACTACCCCTTTTTCAAGGGCAATCATGGATGGGTAATAAATACTGACCTTGGCTGTGAAACCCACACCTCATGAATGAATAAAAAATATAAAGAAAATGTGCTTCAAAGAAAAACTTAGGCCTAGATTTTCACAATGACGGAGAATCTCTCTGACGTTTCCAAATAGCTCCAAGGCCGAAAATTAAAAGCACCACCTCTGAACACGGCACCTATCATTTTCGTTGGGGTGGGAATGGGCCCAGTGTGGAATTTGCACATGTGCAAATATAAAACAGCAGCTGCCTCCAGTTATGTCTGATTTTTGTTAACCAAGAGTGGGAAACATGGGGCAGGATTTTCCGGTTGGCGAGCAGGGGCGGGGCCCACTCGCCGATGTGTAAAACGACATGGGATGACGTCAGGTGGAACTCCCAACATCACCCCGCATGATTTCCATTTTCAGGTCAGCGGGGGCGCAGCCGAGTCAGCTGCCCACCTGCCGACCTGTCAATATCCTATTGAGGCCATTGAAAAACTAATTAAGGACATTAATGGACCTACCCGTCCAACCTTAAGGTTGGCGGGCAGGCTGGGAGCACTCGCGGGCTTCAGAAAAAGCATGAAACCTCATCCACGGGTGCGGTGAGGTTTCATGAGGGTATTTAAATTTTTATCAAATCTTTCAATAAAAGTTATGGACATGTCCCAACTCATGTGACAGTGTCACATGAGGAGACATATCAGGGAAAATTTGTTATCATTTGTATTAAAAATTTTAATTCCAAGCCGATCTCCCTGATGCGTCACTTAGCCTCGGGGAGATCTGTGCACTGCTTCACGAAAGAGCGCACTCCCGGCTGAGGGAATCCCCTCCGCCCGCACAGGAGTGCATAGCACTTCTGAGTGGCCATCACGCTGGGCAGGTCTTAATGGGCCTGCCCACATAAAATGGCGGCCTCGCCCCTGATTGGGGGGTGCCGATCAGAGGTGCGCCCTCCGACGCCCGGTCCTGCACTTCCCTCCCAACAGGGGGAACATTTTTCCCATGATGTGTGCAGATTGGACCTGGCAGGTGTAGGTCTAAACTTTGTGAAGTCCTTTGGTGAGCTGGGGTGCCCTTTTGGAGAGGTAAGGTATCACCTTTGGATATGGGCACAGGACATCTTTAGGAGAGGTAAGGTGCCCTTTCTGGATTGTTAAAAGTGGACATGAATATGCATAAACTCATGGGAACTGTCAAGAGAGTTGTCAAGAGGAACTGTTCAGAGGAATTGTCAAAACTGTTAAAAGTGTCCAGCGATACTAACAAAAGTCTTAAAAGTGTCAAAAACAAATATCAAGAGGAACTGTCATAATTGTCAAGGCATTTAAAACTCCCTCCCTTTAAAAGTTTGAAAAAACTGGATGGAGTGTTAAAAAAAAATCATTGCTGCTATTTCGCTCTGTTGGTTGACATAAGCCTAAGGGCTATCATTATTGTCTAGGGCTGCATGACTGATTTCACAGCCTTCCATTATCACAGTGGGTTGCCTTCCATTTTCACAGTGTGATTGACAGCTCTAGATTGGTTATAGATGCTTTGAAGTGGGATTATGAATTCTAATGCTTGTCTTTATAAGGGATTAAATACCTGATTGAAATGTTTGCTTTTATAAAGGATTAAGTACTTGGATAAAATGTTTGTTTTTATAAGGATGTAGTTGAAGGAATGTAAATGTAGTGAATGGGCTTTTATAACTGAGAGTGTTCTTTTTTCAAAAAATAAAGTCTTCAATAGTGCTTTATTTTACTTCATCTTTGCATGGGTCCTGAAGTCTAACCATGGCATACTAGTTGAGTGAGTTGACATGGTAGGTGTAAGGGCAAAAAATGGTGGACATGAGTTGGCATGGGTTGACACTGCATTGGCATAGAGCCTATAAATAAGACCATAAGATGTAGGAAGAGAAGTAGGCCATTCGGTCCATCGAGTCTGCTCCACCATTCAATGAGATCATGGCTGATCTGATGATCCTCAACTCCACTTTCCTGCCTTTTCCCCATAATTCTTGATTCCCTTACTGATTAAAAATCTAAAACAAAAACAGAATTACCTGGAAAAACTCAGCAGGTCTGGCAGCATCGGTGGAGAAGAGTACAGTTGACGTTTCGAGTCCTCATGACCCTTCAACAGAACTAAGTAAAAATAGGAGAGGGGTGAAATATAAGCTGGTTTAAGGTGGGGGGGGCGGGGGGAGAGAAGTTGAGGGTGGGGTGGTTGTAGGGACAAGCAAGCAGTGATAGGAGCAGATAATCAAAAGATGTCACAGACAAAAGGATCAAAGAGGTGTTGAAGGTGGTGATATTATCTAAGAGAATGTGCTAATTAAGAATGGATGGCAGGACACTCAAGGTACAGCTCTAGTGGGGATGGGGTGGAAAGACTGACAAGGTATTAGTTGTAGATTTAAAAATAATGGAAATAGGTAGGAAAAGAAAAATCTATATAAATTATTGAAAACAAAAAAAAACAAAAGGGAGGAGGAGGAAACAGGGTGGGGATGGGGGGAGGGGGAGTTTAAGATCTAAAGTTGTTGAATTCAATATTCAGCCCGGAAGGCTGTAAAGTGCCTAGTCGGAAGATGAGGTGCTGTTCCTTCAGTTTGCGTTGGGCTTCACTGGAACAATGCAGCAAGCCAAGGACAGACATGTGGGCAAGAGAGCAGGGTGGAGTGTTAAAATGGCAAACAACAGGGAGGTTTGGGTCTTTCTTGTGGACAGACTGCAGGTGTTCTACAAAGTGGTCGCCCAGTTTGTCTGTCTATCTCAGCCTTGAGTATAAACGATTCAGCCTCTACTGCCCTCTGCGGTAAAGAACTCCACAGATTGACAACCTTCTGAGTGAAGAAATTCCTCCTCATCTCTGTTTTAAGTGGGTGCCCCCTTACTCTGAGGTTATGGCCTGTGGTCCTAGATTCTCCTACAAGGGAAAACAACCTCTCAGCATCTACCCTGTTAAGCCCCCTAGGAATCTTATATGTTTCAAAAAGGTCACCTCTCATTCTTCTAAACTCCAATGAGTACAGTCCCAACCTATTCAACCTCCCCTCATAAGAGAGTCCCTCCATAGCCTTCTCTGGACTGCCTCTAATGCCAGCATATATTTCCTTAGATAAGCGGACCAAAATTGTTTGCAGCATTGTAGGTGTGGCCTAACTAGTGCCTTGGATAGTTTTAGCAAGACTTCCCTACTTTTATACTCCATTCCCTTTGAAATAAAGGCCAACATTCCATTTGCCTTCCCTATTACCTGTTGAACTTGTATGTTAGCTTTTTCGGATTCATGCACAAGGACTCCTAAATCCCTTTATGCTGCAGCCTTCTGCAGTCTTTCTCCATTTAAATAATATTCAGGTCCTCTGTTCTTCCTGCCAAAGTGCATAACCTCACATTTTCCCATATTATATTCCATCTGCCAAGTGTTTGCCCACTAATTTAACCTGACTATATCCCTCTGTAGACTCCTTGTGTCATCCTCACCACTTGCTTTACCACCTACTTTTGTGTCATCTGCAAGCTTGGTGATAGTACACTCACTCCCCTCATTAATATATATTGTAAATATTTGTGGCCCCAGCACTGATCTCTGTGGCACTCCACTAGTTACAGGTTGACATCCTAAAAGTGCCCTCTTTATCCCGACTCCCTGTCTTCTATTAGTTAGTCAATCCCCTATCCATGCTAATATACTACTCCCAGACCAGGGGCTCTTATTTTATTAAGTAGCCTTATGTGCAGTACCTTATCGAATGCCTTGGGGATCCAAATATATGACATCTGCTGGTTCCCCTTTATCTATCCTGCTTGTTACCTCCTCAAAGAATTCTAATACATTTGTTAGGCATGATTTCCCCTTCATGAAGCCATGTTGACTCTGCTTGAATAGATTATGTATTTCTAAATGCTCGGCTATTACATCCTTTATAATAGACTCCAACATTTTCCAAATGGCAGATGTTAAGCTGACTGGCCTATAGTTACCTGTTTTTTTGTCACCTTCCTTTTTGAATAAGATGTTATATTGGCTGCTGTTCAATCCTCTGAGACTTTTTCCAGAATATAAGGATTCTTGGAAGATTATTATCGGTGCATCCACGATCTCTGTAGCTACTTCCTTTAATATCCTAGGATGCAACCCATCAGGCCCAGGGGACTTATCGGCCCTTAGTTTTTCTAGTGCTTTTTCTCTAGTGATTGTTATTGTATTTATTTCCTCCCCTCCCCCTGCCCCCCACCACCTATGCCCCTTGATTATTTAGCATTTTTGGAATGCTATTAGTGTCTTCTAACATAAAGACTGATGCAACGTATTTATTCAACTCCTCTGCCATTTCCTGGTTTCCCATTATTATTTCCCCAGCCTCATTCCCTAAGAATAGACCCCTAGGGGTCTATGTTCAGTTTGGCCTATCTCTTCCTTTTTATATATTTAAGTAAGCTCTTACTGTCTGTTTTTCTATTAATTGCTAGTTTTATTTTCTCCCTCAAAGTTTATTTTCTCCCTCTTTATTATTTTTTGGTCATCTTTTGTTGGTTTTTATATCTTTCCCAATCTCTGGCTTACCACCAATCTTTGCCACATTGTATGTTTTTTTTTTCCTTTCAATTTGATATTGTACTGAACTTCATTGGTTAACCATGGTTGATTTATCCCTTTCCTTGAATCCTTCTTCCTTATTGGGATATATCTTTTGTTGAGAGTCATGAACTATTTTCTTAAATGTCTGCCATTGTTTATCAACTGTCTTTTCTGCTAAACTGCTTTCCCAGTCCACTCCAGCCAACTCTGCCGTCATTCCATTGTAATTACCCATATTTATGGGGAGGCAATGGCGAGTGGTATTATTGCTGCACTAGTAATCCCAGAGACCCAGGGTAATACTCTGGGGACCCAGGTTTGAACCCTGCCACAGTAGATGGCGAAATTTGAATTCAATAAAAATCTGGAATTAAAAGTCTGATGATGACCACAAAACCATTGTCAATTGTTGTAAAAACCCATCTGGTTCACTAATGCCCTTTAGGGGAGGAAATAGGACCTGGTCTAGAGTACATGCGAGTTCAGGCCCACAGCAATGTAGTTGACTCTTAAATGCCCTCTGAACAAGGGCAATTCAGGATGGGCAATAAATGCTAGCCTGGCCAGCAACTCCCACATCCCATGATTGAATTTTTTAAAAAAAATTAAGTTTAGCACAGTTGTTTCCGACCCAAGTTTCTCACTCTCAAACTGAATGTTAAATTCTACCATATTGTGGTAACTGTTTCCTAGGAGATCCTTTACTCTGAGATCATTTATTAAACCTGCCTCATTACACATTACCAGATCCAAAATAAAGGGAACATGAGGAGTGGGTACAGGGGCATAGGTTGCCATGGAGGCTATGAGGGGCCATGGCAGATGAGGAGAGAGCATGCAGTGGCATGAGAAAACATGAATGGGGCATGGAGTATATGGGGGTGTGCTGAGGGGGTGTGAGAGGTGAGGGCTAGAAAGCATTTTTTTTATTTTATTACGTTTTTTAAAATCTTGAATGTAGTGGTAGAGCCCACCTCACCTCTGCACCAAGCAGTCTCAGCACTCTTTCCGGGGTCACCCAGCCCAATTCCCGTTTCACCCCACCACGCCGGAACAAAAATCCCAACTTCCCGGGCACTTTCTCGCAGGTCAGGTTTGCGGAGCCGGGAAGTGCCCTGACTCTGCACTCCTGGCCCGGGAGCGAAAATTCAGGCCTTAGTGTTAATTCCCAGCTCAATGCAGGAAAACAAAACCTGCATGAAGAGTAGCAGCATTGAGTGACAAACAAGATGATATCCACCCCTCATGTCCCTTTATAGCATCTTTGCCAATGTAGCGCCAGCTCATGTGAGGAAGAGGGCAAGAAAATGGAAAGAAAGCATCAGAGGAAAAATAGTAGCAGTAAATGGGGCAAGGAAGGTAGCAGCAGGAGAACGAGCAATGGCTATGACTGGCCAAGGAGGTGTGGAGCTGTACAGGAAACAAGTTCTGAGGTTGATCATATGATCAACTCAGCCAATCGCAGGTAAGTAAACAATTACTCAATGCCAATAATTGTAAGTACTCAATGGGGAAAACTCAATTAGTATAATAAATAGGAGAATTGATAGATGATAGAAATTGTCTGGCAAATAACATGACAGAAAAGGTATGACTGAAAGTAAGTGGTAAGTGCACCATTAGGGAATGCATATAAGCAAATGTTACGGACATGTATTAATAAGTGTTATGCCTGATGGTAATCTGCCAAACACCAGTCACCGTACTTTATTACAGATGCAAAATGATATTCAAACAAACTGATTGACCCAAACTGACATCACTTTGCATTTACTTAGTAGCAATAGCACTTTGAGGCCTTAACGGAACACAGCTCTACATTACATGTTATATGGCATAGCTCCTCCATCATTCTAAAGTAGGCCATCATCTAACTCGTAATGAGCAGCATCATGGAAGATCTGCTATTTTAGAGACACCATGAACATCAACAAATCACAACTGAACAACCTTAAATAAAATTATTTTGCTGCTTTTCTTTAACTGGCCTTGTGATAACCCTCAGAGATTGTTGGATAACAAGGAAAGAGCTGGCCAGCTGTTGACCTAGAAACAATTCTAACAATAACCACAATTAGCCTCTAATTCACCTCAGGTTGTGTTTATTTGGACCTTTTCCCCACTTGAGCAACAGCCTTAAGGAGGAAGCTCATTCAGCAGGTAACAATATCATCATGCTTCAGAATGCCTACCACCCAGAACCAATGTGTCAACAATGCTAGTTTTACAAACAAAAAAATAAAATGCATATTTTAAAATTATTTTTAATATTAGTGAGAGCAAAATATATATCCGGTAACCACAATTGAAAGAATATAGGCTATTCATGACCAATTGACATCCAGCGTAATTCATGCTGCTAACAAGTGAAATATACATCACAACAGCCCAATAATGTTACAATCTGTGTCCATAGCCAACATCCAATATTTTCAAAGTATATCACTCCCAATCAAAAAGGACTATGCATTTTCATTTGCAGGTGTTAACACAATGGACTGCTAATATAAAAATGAAACTACTTAAGTGCTTAATGTCCAAACTGAATAAAGATCAACTGTGTTTTCATTATCTGTCTACTTATTGGAAATCCTCATACCTATTTTCATTTAAGGAACACAAGACTTAGTGTCCTGGCACTTTGCCAGAAGTGACTCATTCTAGCTGGAATTAGATTGTGCTGCCAGAACACCGTAACATAATTTGCATTGTACTCATCAGAATCAGAAATGGAAATGCTGGGAATTAATTATTTTTCCAGTTAGACCATCAGCGACAATCACTTTAATTTATTTAATGGCACATGCTAGATTGAGTGGTACATCCTGCTCCAAACATCATAATAACTTACCTCCACAAGCATTCTCACACATATGTATCTCCAACATCTATTCAAACTTCCACCCTCAACTGATGACTTGAGATGCATGGCATATATCTTATTTCCACCACATGTAATCAGTCTATAAATGTGATTAAATGCAGGTTCATACCCATGGGACAGAATTTTTAGGTCGGCGGGAAGGCGCGCGCCTGACCCGATAGGATGCCAAATCGAGCAAGATGACGTCAGGCATATTTTGATCAGTGGGCGCGACAATTAAGAGGCCAATTAAGGTAATTAAAGTTGCAATTGTCTTTAATTTTACATTGCCCATCCAACCTTATAGTTGGCGGACAGGCGAATCGGCCAGGCGGCCTTTGCATTTTTCTTCAAACCTCATCCATGAGTGGGATGAGATTTCTGTTATTAAATGAGAGAAAAGGAAAAAATCTATGGACAGTATTTTATAATGTATATGTTCAGCTGACTGATTGTGAAGCTTGCACATGCACACAGCAGACCAAACAATCCCTTAACATATTGTTTAGGGTCTCCCTGAAATCAAAATGTTCAGTTAGCTGTTTCAACTTCGCTAAATATGTTGCTATGGTCTCCCCCGGGGCTCTTACTCTCAAATTAAATTTGAACCTCTGCATGATTACGGAGGGTTTAGGATGAAAATTACCCTTTACAAGCTCTACCACTTTGCTGAGGTCTTCAAATCGCGAACATTCGGAGCCGTCAAACTATGGATTAAATTAACAGTTTTTCTCCCACAGACGCTTAGAAGAACTGCTTTCCTTTTTTCATCCACCGGTACTTTGTTTGCTTGGAAAACGAAACTGAGGCATTCTATATATTGACTCCAACCCTCTGTGGATGAGTTGAAGGGGTCAATCCTGCCAAAAAGTGGCATACCTGGTGAGCATATTTTCACTTTCTTCTGTTTAAAACAAGACATTTGCATTCACTGGGCAAGGAACAGCGCCAGAACCAATTTATCCTCATCGCCAGTTGTTATAGACTTGATTTTCCATACAGGTTTCTCATAAGAAGCAGTGAACTTTATTTATAGGGCTTCAGCAACAGTTACATGCTTCCATCAAGATCCACAATTAAACACAAACTCCACCTCTAAGGTTCCCTGCCCTTAGGGCTGATTCGTTCACATTGTTACATGATACTACACAGTACAATATGTCTTAAAGTCACAACATTCCTTAAAGCTACAGCTACTACAACATTAAAGCAGCATTTGACTGAGTGTGGCATCAAGTAGCCCTAGTAAAATTGAAATCAATAAGAATCAAAGGTAAAATTCTCCACTGGCTGAAGTCATACATACCACAAAGGAAGGTGTTTGTGGTTGTTGGAGATCAAATATCTCACCCCCAGGACATTGAAGCAGGAGTTCCTCAGGATAGTGTCCTAGGCCTAACCATCTTGAATTGCTTCATGAATTACCTCATAACTTCAGTACATATGTTGCTATGCTCTACTCCTCATAAGGTCAGAAGTGGGAATTACTGATGATTGCACAGTGTACAATTCCATTCACAATGTCTCAGATAATTAGGCAGTCTGTGCTAACATGCAGCAGTACCTGGACAGCATTTAGGTTTGTCCTCAAGGTCGGACTTATGGGTGAAAACGTGAGTGACTGCCTAGGGTGCCATAGTCAGGGGTGGGGCACCATGGTCATGAAGGAAGAAAACGTCAGGGTGCAGAACAGGAATTGAAAAGCTCAGTTAACAACTATAATGAGAAAGATGCAGATGTGAGGAAAAATACTTGGAACCTGTTAATTATGTATAGTGAGCTTCTTGAAGATGAAGTTCATAAAAACAATTTTGTGATCAACTATGAAAGATGACAGGCTTTCTTCACTGACCATCCTGTCTATTGAGTAAGTTGTGGATCAAAATTATCTACCTGCCTTAAGAAATATCAGAGTTTGCAACAGGAAAGACATGCAGAATCACCTTCTAGAGTCTTGGAATCTTAGTGAACAAATGTTTTTATTTGTTATTGTTGTTTATTACATTCATTCATTTACATGTGCTCTGCCCGAAGCCTCAGCTCATTGGCTGTTGATGTTTCATCCTAGTGAAGGCTTGCCACTGCCTTCCATTCTCAGGGGCAGGACAAAGAGGCAAGTTCCAAATTTGCCTCAGCTGGAACAGGATTCAGACCTGTGATGTCAGCATTATTACAAACCACACATTAGCCATCTAGTTTACTTGTCACTTAGATAAAGTGTTATTTTTTTATGACTTATACCATGTACTGGCAGAATGAAATTGAAATTAACTGAATTGAATTGAATTTTGGATCATTTCCTTTTTTGTATCTTTTTTAGCCAATTATAGAATCTTCTGAGATTGTAGCCTTATTTCTGAAATGTTTGCTAACACAACTGCCTACTTAAACTCCAAGAAAGGACATTAAAATACAAGTTCACCCATGGCATCAGTTTTCCTAAGGCCCGCCCTGCTTGAGCTGGTAAGTGACGTGTAGCATTCTTGCCACACAATTTGTGCCAACTAAGTAATGACCATCTCCACCATGAAAGAAACTAACCACCGCCTCTTGACATTCAACAGCATTACCCTTACTGAATTCCCCACCATCGACATATGGACCAGAAAGGTAACTGGACCAGCTACATAAGTATTGTATCCAAATGAGCAGGTCAGAGGCTGAGAATTCTGCAGTGAGTGACTCACTTCCTGACTCTGCAAAGCCTTTTCACCATCTGCAAGGTACAACTCAGGAGTGTGATGGAATACTCTTCACTTGCCTGGTGAGGGCAACTCCAATGGTGCCAACAGCACTCAAGGAGCTCGACACCATCTAGGACAAAGCAGCTGCTTGATCAACACTCCATTCACCACCTTAAACATTCATTCCCTCCATCACTGGGGCATAGTGGCAGCAATGTGCACCATCTAAAAGAACTTAATAAGAACATAAGAAATAGGAGCAGGAGTAGGCCACTTGGCCTTTCAAGCCTGTTCCATCATTCAATCAGATCACGAACAATCTGAGTGTGGTCTTAACTCCATCTTTTTTGGCTGCTCCCCATAAACTTTGAATTTCTTGCAGATCAAAAATCTGTCTAACTCAGCCTTGAATATATTCAATAACCCAGCCCCGCTACTCTGTAAGATGGAGAATTACAAAGATTAACAACCACCTGAGAGAAGAAATTCCTTCCCATTGCCATCTTAATTGGAGGCCCCTTAAATTGAAACTGTGCCCCCGAGCCCAAGATTCCTCCACGAGGAGACAAATCCTCTCAGCACCTGTCAAACCTCCTCAGAAATGAATCTGTTTCAATAGGATCACCTCTCATTCTGCTAAATTCCAGTAAATATCGCCCAACATGCTCAACCTTTCCTCTTCCCAAGAATAAACCTAGTGGACCTCTCTGAAGTGCCTCCAATGCTAGTATATCCTTTCTTAAATAAGGAGACCAAAACTGTACGCAGTACTCTAAATATGGTTTCTCACCAATGCCCTGTACAGTTGCAGCAAGATTTCCCTACTTTAATACTCCATCCCCATGGCAATAAAAGCTAACATTCCATTTGTCCTCCTAATTACTTGCTGTACCTGCATGCTAACTTTTTGTGATTCCTGTACAAGGACACCCTGTTCCCTCTATAATTGCTGTAATTTCTCTCAATTTAAAAAAAAATATGTTTTTCTATTCTTCTTACCAAAGTGGATAACCTCACATTTTCCCACATTTTACTCCATGGACCAAATTTTTTCCAACTCACTCAGCCTATCCCTTTGCAGACTCTTTTGTCCTCCTCTCAACTTGCTTTCCCACCTATATTTGTATTGTCAGCAAATGTGGCTACAATGCACTGTCCTTTCATCCAAGTCATGAATATAGATTGCAAATTGTTGAGGCCCCACCACTGATCACTGTGTCACCACACTAGTTACAGTTTGCCAACCAGAAAATAACCCATTTATTCTGACTTTCTGTTTACAGTTAGCTAATCCTCTATCCATAATATATTACCCTGAACACCATGAACTCTAACTTTTCATGTGGCATTCCATTGAATGTTTTGTGAAAATCCAAATATACTACAGCTACTAGTTCCCCTTTATTCACCATGCTTGTTACATCCTCAAATAACTCTAATAAAATTGTCAAACATGAATTTAGGGAATTTTGGAAGATTACAATAAATGCACCCACTATCTCTGCTGCCACTGCTTTTAAGGCTTTAGGCCATCAGGTCCAGGAGACTTGTTAGCCTTTAGTCCCATTAGTTTTCCTAGTACTTTTTCTCTAGTGAAAATTCACTGCAACAATTTGCCAAGGTTTCTTTGACAGCACCTTCCAAACCTGAAACCTCTCCCAGCTTAAAGAACAAGGGCAGTAGGCATGTGGGAACATCACTACATGAAAGTTCCCTCTGAGTCACACACACTTTCCTAACTTGGAAATATACTGCTGTTCCTACATTGTCACTGGGTTAAAATTCTCAAACTCCCTTCCTAACAGCACTGTGAAAGTACCCACACCACATGGACTGCAACAGTTCAAGAATTGGCGAGCCTGCTCAAGGGTAATTAGGGATGGGCAATAAATGCTGGTCTTGCTTGTCAGCAATGCCCACATCCTATGAATGAATTAAAAAAAAGCTCTATCCTTCAGAGTGCATCATAGGTGACCTCTCATGGATCTGACAAGAGACACCTCAAATGAATATGGGAGATTACTTGGATAAAGTGCAAAAGCTCAATAAGAATCTATGCAGCCACGCCTTGCAGTCCTTAAGTGCCCTAATGAAGACTGCAGATTTTACAGAGGTTGTTCCACTTCTGCTTTGAAGTATCGTAGAGCTTAAACCAATCATTGCATTTTTAGAATTCAGTGGGAGCCATTTTGACTTTGGGTGATAGTCAATTCAGTCGCTTGTTATACAGCTCTGTCCTATAATGGAAATTAAAATTAGAAGTGGCTAAATGAATTATGCCCATTTTACAAGATCCATCAAAATGACCCTCTATTTAAAATCAATATGCAAACTAACCTATCCAGTAAACTTCTGCTACAGGAGAATGGCATAACTTGTTGGTGCAACAATGGTGCAATAGACATTAAGGGAATCCATGAATAATATATTTTCTTTAAATTATGCTTTGAATTTGAGTGTCGTCTCTGGCTCAGTTGGTAATACCTTTCCCTCTGAGTCACAAGATTCTGGGTTCACATTCCACTCCAGGACTTAAACACAGAAACCAAGGCTGACATCCAGGGCAGTACTGAGGAAGGGCTACACTGTCAGAGGTTGCTGTTCTTCAGAACCATTAAAACCAAGGCCTTGTTTGCTCCCTTAGTGTAATTAGATATAAATGATGTAAAAATCCCGTGGCACTATTTTGAAGATGATCTCAGGAAGTTAACCCTGGTGTCCTGGCTAATATGTCCTCCTCATTCTAGATCACAAAAACAGATTATCTGGTTGCTGTTTATAGGAGCTTGCTATGTGCAAATTGGCTGTTTTTTCCTGCATTACAACAGTGATTACACTTCAGGAGTACTTAATTAGTTGTAAACACATCTGGTGGTTGTGAGAAGTGCTGTATAAATGCAAGTCTTTCTTTTGCTCTTCTATGTGTGAGGATCTATAGCACAGTATTTTTGTGTATGACGATAGCCTACATTAAAATGTATACAATTATACATTGGGCAAGATTTTACTGTGAAAATATCAGTGAGGCTAATAGCATTCACTGTTACTTATGCACAAATTGGACAATAACTTCTGTTGAGCTCACAAATGCAGTTGAATGCAAAAATCCAGAAATTGCTGTCCAAAGTACGCTATTCCTTTCTAAGCTGCATGAAAACCAAATCTTGCTGACTGGTTCTTCATTCAAATATATTGAATGGAACAAAGTTCCTGTACTAATGTCATAGATACAGGTGAAATATACCAGTAGTTAAGTGAAGTCACGCATGTCTAAATACTTTGTAATGGCGTGATAAGCCTTAATTAATACCAACTTCCCTAATACTGAAAATTAACTTTTTTAAGTATGAAAGGTCATTCCTTCAGTTTTTAATTATTGTTGGAAAGCCTATGGCCAAATGCAAACCTAATGAATGACTGGTGCTGGTGGTTCACTGCTCATAGCAATATCCGCCCAATAACCCTTCATAGGTGTAGGTGTCGGGGGAAAGATTTGTAAATGTAATATTTTAAAATAATAGATCAAATGCCATATCCAGTGGAATAGTAGAAAGATACTGTCCAGACAACCAGTGCAATTTAAAATAAGAAGTGGCATAGTTTTGACTTATAGCGATAGTCAAAAACAGGCAGTATCAGAATGTCCACCAGTTATGACTTCTTGATTCTCATTCCCATTGAAGTTAACAGAAATGAAAATCAGAAATATCTTCAAAGCTGAAGAATGTTTGAGCTTCTAATTTAAACATTTATTCAGCAACCTACTAAAGATTACTCCAGTCAAAATGGTCAGATGAAAGTCAAATAAAATGAAAGAGAAACTGACTTCATGAAGAACAGTTTGACAAAGCTTTCTTCAGAAATGAGGTGCTGGATTTTCATTCACAGGTCCTGATCCTGGCGGCAGGTTAAAATGTAGGTCAGGAACCCAGGAATGCACCTCAAGGAAATTTTGGCCATTTAAGAAGCCACCTTCTGGACCCCTGTTTAATTCAGGATGATGGGTGGGTTCCACAACTGGGAGAGACAATCGGAGCACCCAAAACTCTGGGTGAGTGGCAGCCCCACTAGAAGAGATGGCTGCTGTCACTGTAGATGGGAAAACATGAGAGCGCCTCTGAAGACCTTGTGGAGGCGGAAGCCCTCCGCAGGATGGCCTGCAGTAGCACTTGTAACCCTCTAACAGTCGTGGCTGTGGTGGGTTTGGTAAATTAAATGAGGCATTGCTTGGTCTGTCACCAGGAGGCCACCTCCATCCATCATTCGGATTTTGGCCTCAGCAGGATGCCTATCAGCCATCTGGAAAATTCCAGCGGCTTCTGATAAGTTCCCTCAATAATCATATTAATTGGCCTAATTGGCTACCACCAGAGACAGGAACACACCGGCAGACAAGCACATCGGCCAGTAGCTTGAAATTACCAGCACACCCTCATCTGGTCCTGCCTCAGCAGAACGAAAATACAGCCTGAGAAGAGCTAAAAACAGTGGCCTGGTATTTGCTACAATGACAATATTCGCAGCAAACAACATAAGTTGGCCTTTTGCACCTGGGACCTGTATATGTGTACACATCATTGAAGGTGGCAGGATGGGTTGAGAGGGCATTTAAAAAAAGTGTACAGGATCATGGACTTTATAAGTAGGAGCATAGAGTACAAAAACAAGGAAGTTATGATAAAACTATATAAAACGTTGGTTCACAGAATCACAGAATTTTAATGGCACAGAAGGAGCCCATTCAGCCCATCATGTCTGCGCCAGCTATCCAAATGAGCATTATGACCCAGTGCCATTTCCCTGCCTCTTCCCCGCACCCCTGCACATTGTTTCTATTCAAATAATCATCTAATGCCCTCTTGAATGCCTCAATTGAAACTGCCTCCACCACACTTCCAGACAGTACATTCCAGACCCACACCACTCGTTGTGTGAAAAAGTTTTTTTCTCACGTCACATGAGGTTTGACCTCAACTGGATTATTGTATCCAGCTCTGGGCACCACACTTTAAGAAGGAGTTGAAGACGCAGAAAAGATTCACAGGAATGGTTTTAGAGATGAGGAACTTCAGTTATGCACATAAGTTGGAGAAGCTAGAACTGTTTTCCTTGGAGAAAAGAAGGTTGGGAGGAGATTTGATAGAGGTATTCAAAATTATGAGTGGTCTGGATAGAGTAGATTGAGAGAAACTGTTCCCATTGGTGGCAGGATGGAGAGCCAGAGCTCACTGACTTAACGCGGATCGCAAAAGAAGCAATAGCAACATGAGGAAAAACTTCTTTATGTAATGAGTGATTAGGATCTGGAATGCACTGCCTGAGGCAGACTCAACTGTGGCTTTCAAAAGAGAATTGATTCATTATCTGAGGAGGTAAATTTTACAGGGCTACGGCATAAAGGTGGGACTGTGATTCTAGATGAATTGCTCTTGCAGAGAACTGGCACAGACATGATGGGCTCAATGACCACCTTCTGTGCTGTAAACATTCTTAGGATTCTATGATTTTATGTTTTCTCTCTAATCTTTACTAGTTCAGATGAAAGATCATTGACCTGAAATGTTAACTCGGTTTGTCTCATCATAGGTGCTGCCTGACCTGCTGAGTACTTCCAGCATATTCTGTTTTTATTTCATTAAGAATGACCACTTTCTATCAGGGGAGTGCTTTTGGAATCATTACCCAGGATAAATGACAATCTTCAGGAATGGAGAACTGAAGAGAAGTGGGTAAAGCTGAAAACAAACACAGATGCCATGGGAAAGAACAAAAATGAACCTGCATTTTTGTGGCATCTTTCATGAGCTCAAGACTTCCTGAAAACTTTTCACTGTCAATGAAGTAGCTTTGAAGTGTGTTGGGGGTGGTGGTGTGTGTGTCAGCTTCACCTCTGACTTCTGAGCAGTCCGACTCGCTCCCACTCCCTGGGTTCTAGACCTTGGACTTATTTGGGGGTTGTGACAAAGTGCAGCAGACAACTGGTTTTGGTGCAAGAAAAAAACTGAATTTATTGAAGTCACAAATGAACTTATAACGTTAGGATTACACTGAGATTATACAGACCTACAAAGCACACTTAGTTAAGAATGGGGAACACACGGCATAACGAGGGAAAATCACGCTACTAATCCCCTTACCCTTGTCGCACCCTCAAAACCTAACTAAATTCAACTAGGAAAGGTCAGGGATCATGCTCACCAACCAGGGTTCCTTGACAGTTTGAAATCCAGCCAGGTAAGCCGGTTGCAGTTTTGGGGTACGCTCTTTGTGTCCTCTGGAGCCTGCCGTCCCCACGCGGTCCTGGTCTGTGGAATCTGTGAAGGTTCTTCAGTTGGGTGGAGGACGATGTTGTGGGTGGTCGATCTTCGTGGATGGCTGCGGTTGCGGCCTTGTTGTCTTCGGTTGAGCCTGCCACCCCGTGCCCCTCGCCGTGATGTTGCCTGCGGGCCTGCAAACCTCCGGATCTCCTTCCTCTGCTTGGCTCAGCTCCCTGCTTAAACTCTGCTCATCCTCCTGTGTCAGCTTTCAAAACTGCTCACCCTTCTGTGTCACTGCCCAAAAACTGCTCACTTCAGATCTCCTGGCCCAGTTATTCTGTTTTTTTTTGAATTTCTTATCTCAATCCAAATCAAGGTTAGTTCTTTGTTTGATTTTGGTGGGCTTCTGTGTCTGAAAGTGACGATGGTTGATGAGAAGAAACCAGCTCCCAAAAAGGGAGGCAAGAAAGCCTTAAAGAAACCGGTAGCGAAGGGCGGCAAGAAGCGGCGAAAGTCGAGGAAGGAGAGTTACGGCATCTATATCTACAAAGTGATGAAGCAGGTTCACCCCGACACTGGCATCTCCTCCAAGGCCATGAGCATCATGAACTCGCTCGTGAGCGATATTTTCGAGCGCATCGCGGGTGAGGCTTCCCGCCTGGTCCATTACAACAAGCACAGCACCATCAGCTCCCGGGAGATCCAGACCGCCGTGCGCCTGCTGCTGCCCGGGGAACTGGCCAAGCACGCCACGTCGGAAGGGACAAAGGCGGTGACCAAGTACACCAGCTCCAAGTAAAACCCCCGAACTGACTGAAAAACACATTCCCCAGGTGATTGTTGTCTCATTTTTAATGGGCTCGCATGATGTTTATCATTGTCTTCCTGCCCCCGTAACTAGTCTTGAACTGAAAGCCATTGTATGTGTGGAGTATTGATGGATTTGCATAATTGCATTGAATGTGGTCTTCCTGCCCCCATAGTTAGTAGTGATTATTTATGCAAGATTTTGATGGCTTTAGTTTCGTGTTGATTGTTTTAAAGGGAAGAATGCATATTCTGTCTCCTCTCATTGTCTGGTTTCAGGTATAAGTCCAAAAGTCATATGCTTGTTGATGATATGAAAAATGTGGGAATTTTAAGAACCCTTCAAGTGTAATCACTGCCGCAATGTAAGGAAACATACAGCCAACTTGTCCACATTAAGGCCCTAAAGGCTGCAATGGAATAATGACCAGGTAATTTTTTTTCTGTGTTGTTGGCTGGGGAACAAGTGTTGGCCTAGAAGGAGAAATTCCCCAGAGGGGAGTTTTAACTTTTTGATATGCCGGGAATGGGGAGACCCGGTTGTAGTGTTCAATAGAAAGATGTAGTGTGCAATGGTTCCATCGTTCTGTGTTTGATTAAGTGAGTCTGGTAACTGATATATGCTCACTGTACTTGATTGGTTAACTCTGGGTGTGGAGTCAGGGAAAAGTAAACAGACAACAGAGAAGCTTCTGGAAGCCAAGAGTCGAAGCATAGTGTAGATATTTTAAAGCATTGTATACAACACTGTAAATAAACTTCCCTCGCACTTAGAAAGTAGTGTCATTGCAGCATTGCTCTGAGGGAAATCAAATATATAAAATACACAACAAAATTAGTGTTGTAAGGTGTTGGTACTGTTTGGTAGGTCTTAATGTAATTTTCGTAATCTTATGTAGGTTAACTATATGTATTTATTAACTACAAGAACTATGTACATATGTACAGTAAAGGGTTTCAGTTAGGAGCTGTCTCCATGCTTGCTCGTGCACATGGCTCCATCCATGGCTGATCCCTAGGTGTGAGTTTCAGTCCCACGTTAACTCTATATGTGCCAGACCCTTTACTACACCTCTTCCAAAGTCTTTATCCTTTGTATTTCCAGTTATTTTAGCTCATCCCATGTATTTAAATCATTATAACTACCCTATCTCCCCTCTTCAAGTTTCTGAGTTCATAGGTTCTGGTAGTCTGGAGGCCTTATGATCCTTCCATACCTCATTTGCACTATTGTTGGAGGAATGGCTCTGTTGAGTTGGAGGTTGTTCTGGCATCTGGGTATCTTTTCATCCTCTTTTTCCTTCTTTGGTGTTGAACCGCTCTTTATCAATAAGGCAATGGTGGTTATAGAAAGTTGTTGACTTATCCCATTTTTTCCAGGGTGGACAAACATTGTGCTCATCTCCATATTGTTTTTTCTCCTCTTCTGTCGTGTGGCTCACCATGGCACATATAGAAGTTCATGTTTCAATAATGGAACCTTTATTCCCACTTGTTTCACAATTTTAGCCAAATTTTTGAATACTTTCTTCTTTTCCAGTCGCTTTTCGAGCTTATGAGTCTTTTCATTCAGCTCAGCAACAACTCTGGTAAGTTGAGTTGTTTTTGTTTCAGAGTTATTTGTGGAACTCTTGTATATGTTTAACAACTTTGCCTGGGGATTCAGTTCTTTTTGGATTATTTCTTCCATTGTCACTGACTGCTCCTTAGACTCTTGCAGTTCATTCATTAGAAATTATGTTGAACTGAAGTTCAAGAAGTTAAGCAGTTTTGGTTGTTAGTACTGCTTTCAAGCAACTGTTCTGATTCATAAGCAATTCCTTCTCCTGTCCTCAGTAATTTTCATGATGCTGACTAGAAACTTCTGATGGTTGAAGTTCATCAAGTTTTAATTGAAGATCCATTTTAATTGAATTTGTTTCTACAAGTTCTTCATTTAAATATTTCAAGACCTCTTTCAAGTGTTCTACTTCATATGAGTGACCGTCTAGTGTTCTCATTAGTTCTCATTTTTCCTTATTAAACACATAATTCATACGTGTAAGTTGATTCTCTGCACTGATTATTTTTCCCTTGGCAGAATACAATTTCTCTGTGCTATCATTCAAGCTTGCATTCTGTAATTGTGCTTCTGCTAATTGTTTTCGAGACTCCTCATGCTGTTTTTTGAGAACTTCTACTTTCTCTTGCCAATCTAGGTTCTAGATTTTCATCTCTTCATATATCTCCTTGGAAATGTAGTTTTTCCAAGTTTTCTTCCAAATGTTTAGCCATTATTTTCAGCTCTGTAGTCTCTTTCTTGTACCTCTGTGACACCTTAAAAATTTGTTTGTCCGGATCTTGTACAGTTTGGTTCACTTATGACTTTAGTGCCTTATGTATTTCAAGCGGTATATACTCAGCTTGAATCTTTGGTTTCAAATCTTCCAATTCCGTCCTGATATGAACATTTTCCAGACTTATTTCATTTTCCTTTTACAGGGTTTGTTTATTTTGGGTTTCATCAGATGGCTTTCTTTCACTTACAGCAGGTTACTCGCTCAAGACTGTCACCTGCTACTGCAGTTCAAGTAATGTGTCTGGATTTCCAAAAATATACATTTTTGAGATTTCTGGAAAGTTCCCTATCTCTCTGGCGCCCTTGTGTAGTTCACTCGCATATTGGCCTTTTCCCTTTTCCCTTTCATCGCTTTATTGGGGGTTTCTGTTTCTCTTTTTAAGCTCTGTGAGCTCCACAACTTGAAGATTAAAATATTTGTTGAAGGCTTTTTATATTTCATCAAAGCTGGTTGAGGATTCATCAATGCACTGCATTAGGATTACTTCATCAGCAAATTGACTAAGCCAGTATAAAAAGGTATTAATATCGACCTTTTCTGACTTTCTATTTAGACCTGATGTACTCTAGTAATTTAAAAATTCTCTTCTCCAGGATGCTCAATTTTCAGTTTGGCCTTTGGATGAATCCAGGCTGATCTGGAAGAGTGGATTTCTGATTCATGGTTAAAAAATTTTAAAGTGTAGGGTCAGCTTTAAGATGTTGCTGAAATCCAAGATGGTGTGCCATTCATTTGAAGACAAGGGCTTTCCTGTGCTTGCTGGTTTTGGTGGGCTCCTGCTGCAATGGCATTCGCGCTCAGCCTTGAAAAATTTTTAAACAATGGCTGCTTGGATTGGCTAGCTGCAGACTTCTCCGTTTCAGCGCTATGCTTTGGGTTATGAAAGCGTCAGATCCTGGCCTTTGCTGGTCTTTAAAGCTGATTCTTTGTCGTAATTCTTCAACATTAATTCGTTAATTATTTTTGCCTCTTCAGGGCAAGCATGGGCACCACGTGTTCAGGCATCGACTTGAAAAGCTGATTTTTCCGACTGAGTTTCTAAATGGCAATTTCTGACCACTGAACTATTTAGATGTTTCTCAGGAGTTGCTTTATCCTGGAATTTAAAAGATTTAGCTCACCCCTGCTAGGTCTGCTAAATCTGCACTCTGGGAATTGAAGCTGGACATCCAAGAGATCCTATGGAGTCTTCTGTTCCAGTGAGGAATTTTGAATTTCAGCCTTCAGCTTCCAAGCCTCTCTCATGGTGATTTTCCTCTGCATGTCTGTTTCTCAGGCTTTTATTCAGGTCTGAATGCTTCCTCGAATTTTTGTTTACTCTCGCAGGACTTTAGTTTTTTGTTGCATTTTAGTGAGGTTTTGGGTTTTTCCATTCTCTTCCATCATGTTGTAGGATGTTGGATACTGTTCTGTAGGCCTTAATGAAGTTTTCATTGTCTTAAGTAAATTAACTGTATATATTTATTAACTACAAGAACTACGTGCATATATAAAGCAAAGGGTTCAAGCTAGGAGATGTCTCCATGCTTGCATGTGTACACGGCTCTGTCCAATACAAAGCTGACCCTAGGCGTGGGTCATGCATTATCTTACATCACTGTATGCGTGGTAATGTACTCAGTCCCTCATTAACCTTATATGTGCCAGATCCTTATGCTACAATTGGCAAAAAGGATGTTTGAGAAAAATGTAACTTTATCAGTTCCAACAGCACTTCTTTCCTTATCAGGTGATCCACCCTTGCTTTGGGATTGATGGATGCCAGGGTTCAAGATCTACTTGCTTGCTGCATAGATGGATAGCTTGGATGTAGCAGAGATCCACAAAAAGGTTATATTCATATATTTTCTCAGAGCAGAAGGCCAGTGAATATTTGTGCAGCTCGTGGAAGTTACACCTAAATGTGACATGGCAGTAAATGCTTTGAAAATGCTTCAGGCCAAAGTAAAGTGTGATGATCAAGCAATTATCATTTTGCCAGCGATGCAGGGAAATGGTGAAACCATTAAACAATACATGGCAACTTTACAGCAATTGGCTTCTACATTTGGCACACTAACCAACAAATTAATTTGTGACCAATTCATTGAAAAGACTGCAATTTCACAAAATAAGGGAACATGTCCTCATGGAGGATAATGTTTTAACCTTGGAAAAAGTCATGATCTTGGCAGTCCAAATTAAATCTGCCAGCAATCTCATCAACATGTGCCCTATCACACTCAGATACTTTCAAAACTGTGCTCAAATTGTAAAAATGCCCATCAACAGGCAATGCCATGTCCAGCGCAAGGGAAAAAGTGTAACTCACACTTCAAGTGGAACAATTTTGCAAGGGTGTGCAAGCTGAAGAAGAGGATTCATCGGTTGGACACATGGAGGAGTCTCTTCCTGAGAATAAGGCATGACACGTATGTACCATCATGAATGGTAAAGCAACAGGTCACTTCAAGGATTGCTCAGTTGATATTGCAGGCATATCAATGTCACTTCTCAACAAAGTTGATGCGAATGTATCTATCTTAACTGGCAAACTTTACCATCGGTATTTTTTGCAACTTTCTCTTACTCCTGTGACAGACACTCTTCAAGGTTATGATGGCTCAATAATTCCGATTCCAATCTGCTACAAAAACAACACATAGCCAGGTTCATGTTCTATGTAGTTAAATGCAGAAGCCTTATGGGACTGAACCTTTTCAATGGGCTTGTCTTCAAATTTGAAGACCTCATTGAAGCACACATTAACATGATTGGTGATGCAGACTATATATGTCAGTATCCTTCCCTATTTATCAGATTTGGGGAGATTAAGGGGCATTGTCGTACTCCTTACACTGACACCTCAATTCCGCCAGTTACTCAAAATTTGAGATGGTTGTCCTTTACAATCCATGCCGCAGTGTCACACAAGCTGAAATGACTAGAAGCAGATGGTGTCATTGAGCAAATCGACTCATCGCCATGGATATTGAACCTGGTTATTGCACAATGCACAAATGGCAAAATTAGATTAAGTGTCGACCTTAAAGCAGTCAACAAAGCTATCATTCCAGACAAGTGTTCCTTCAATCCAAGAATTATTAGCATAATTTTATGACTCCACAGTTGTCACAAAGCTCGATGTGCGAGGAAGCTAACTCCAGATACCTTTAACAGAGCAAAGCTGATATCTTATAGCTTATGTTACTCATGAAGGTATGTTTCAATACTGCAGAATGCTCTCTGGATTAAGTTCAGCTCCTAGTGCATATCAGAAGATCATTCCATCAGTCCTGTTAGACATTGACTGGTTGCTCAACCTACATGGCAATGATGTTGTCCATGGATGGAACAAACGGAACATGGAACAACAATTATCAGCATTGCTCACTCGACTCACAAAACACAATTTGACATTCAACAAGGACAAATTCACATTTGTGACATCCAAGATTGACCTCCTAGGATAGAGTGACAGCAGCTGGAGCAAAGCCTACACACGCCAATGTTAAGGCCATTCATGTGCTTCCTCCCCCATCTAGCATGAAAGATTTGACATAATTCCTCGGTACTACCAACGCTTATTACAAATTCATTCCTAAATATATGTAGAGATCGCAGAGCCTCTTTGGAAGCTACTGTGCAGTGGGAAAAGACAATCACACTGTAAACAGTGTTTTTTATCTTAAAGAAGATATCATCTCCACCAGCCCTCACATATTTCACCATGCGGAAACGTGTCATAACCGATGTATCAGGAATTATGATTGGAGCTGTACTCTCATAGTACATTGAAGGAAGTAAACAACCAGTCACTTTTGCATTACACCCATTGTCAGAAACTGAATGCAAATACTCTACTGGAGAGTAGGAATCACTAGCCAATATCTATGCATATGAACTTTGGTACATGCATCTTTACAGTAGAAAGTTCACTCTGCATCAATCACCAAACTCTGACTATATTGTTAGCCTTGTTAGGATCTGGTCACTTACCTCTACACACCTACACATGGTCAGATTGTCTTCATCAGTATAACTCTGAGGTTGAGCACTCACAAGTTCATGCAACCAAGTAGCTACCATGCTTAGCTGGAATACCATCACAGACAGCATTAGTGACAGGGAAGCCACTTGTGACATCAAAGAGTATTTCTGTACTTAGAGAAAACAGAGAAGTTGAACTCTAAGAAATGACTTGATGTACATTTGTTTGTTGTTTAGGATGATTTGATTTAAAATAAGGTATTTAGTTACAAGGGGGACAAAAGAGGGTTTAATTGTTCTGTGCTTGATTACGTGAGTCTGGTAACTGAGCCTATGCTCACTGTGCTTCATTGGTTAAACCTGGGTGTGAACTCAGGGAAAAGAAAACATAGAAGCTGCTAGAAGTTAAGGGGGCAATTGTCCGGTCTCGTTTGTGGTGGGTGTCATGGTGGGCGGGGGGAGAACAATTCGGCGTGAGGGGCAGAAATCGGTTTTACGCCATTGTGAAATTAGTTTGTGATCACCCGCTGCACCCGTCAATGGCGGGCCGCATTTCCCACTGCTGCATGTCGGGAACCTAATTTCAATACATTAGCATCTCATTATAAGCCCTGCTCGCCGGAATTATCCCCCCACGTCAAATGTGCCGCCCACGTTGGTGTGACATCAGAACGGCGTTCTTCATGACTGCCTTTAAAAGGCATGCACCTTGCGACCTGAACTTTGAGGGAAACTCGGAGGTGAGTGCACACAGCCTTGCACAGTGTTACAAGTATAAAAGAGGGTCTTTGTTATTTCAAATTATTCCAATTTAGTTGTGCACTGCCTAATACTAGAACCCAAATTGCCCTTGTAAACTGTTTGAATTCGACAGAGATATAACCATCAGGCAAAGACATAGGCACAACATCAGTAAATAGTATTGAAATTCATTGATTAAAAGCAAGTTTTAGAAACTTATCAACTAACTAACAGAGGCAGAATATAGGTAAAGTATACTTATCAATGAAACTTTACCAAATCCACACTTTCAAATGGGCAATCAATCCAAGAGAAGTGGACAACAACTTGAACTTCTCACGCCGAAGGAGAAACAGTCACTGCCTCCGAGAAGCGTTACACCTTCCTGGGATTTCTACTGGCAGGAAATCCGTCACTGAACCAGTCCCAGTACTAACTACTCATCTGCCCTGAAGTTTATTGGAAATGACCTTGGCGCTGATCAGGGATGGTTGAGTAACCTAAGGTCTAAACCAATTCTTCCACACTTGATATACACAAAGATGGTTCCCGTAACTCCATTTTTTATGCTGAAGAGGTGTTTTAGGCCCACCCTAACCAAGTTGTTGGAAATGGCTAATTTGTCTATAATTTGTCAATAATATGATGAGTTAACTCCATTGGTTCTAGCTAATTATGCACATTGTCTTAAACTTAAGACAATGCCTTCCTTTAAGCTATGTCTCTTACCCTGATGTCCATTTATTAAGACAGACTCAACAATCAAGAACAGTGTGTGTTCCTGATAGGGAACTATCAAGGCTTCCCTGACTCCTTTTCACCTTCCCCTCTAAATTCAGCATTATTAAACTCAATCTCATCCTGGGACGACGTTTCAACAGTAACTCTGCAGGTGCGACACCTGCTGTTGTATGACGGGTAGTCCTGTAATGAAAAGGAGAGTGTGCTAGCTTGGTTGCTAGTGTGGTAATTATGATTTTATCTAATGTGTAATATACCTTTAAGAAGAATGCTGTTAAGGAAGATCACATGATCTTTAGTAACCAATAGGAGAGTAGCGCGGGCTACCTCAGTAGTGAATAGTTAGTAGTCAGTAGTACGGAGATAGGGTTTGAAGTGAAAGCACACATGTAGTTGCTGTTGGGTACCTTTGTAAATAAACATAATGTTTTCCACCTAAGAAGTATCTGCTGATCAACTCTATCTATGGTACCAACTCGGCCACCACTTACAACAAGCCTGAGATGAGGATCCACAAGATCCAACAAACTGGCGACGAGGATAAAGCGAGGATAAAACAAGTTAATGGAAAAAATCAAGAGAAACGAAATCAGGCTGTACCTCACACAATAATTGTAAATAGAAATTCTGTTCAAATTGATTAAATAACTCCCTCTCAGAATGCCACAATTCAGAAGAATTGATCCTTTCCATCAGCCAAGGACAATTGGTACCTTGTGTTCTTTTTCCAAGTGAACGAGATTACAGGGAAGAAAAGAGGCAAGTAATCCTCTTAAGTACATGTGAGGATAAAGCCTATGGCTTGATTCGAAGTTTGACGACACCCAGTGTCCGAGATTCGAAAAATGTTCATGAATTGGTGGACCTCGTGAAGGGTCATTATCAACTAAAGCCCTCAGTAACGATGAAACGGTTCAAGTTTAACTCAAGAAACAGGGAAGACAGTTGCTTGTTAAATGGCAAGTTTGAAGCAGTTCACGGAACATTGTGAGTTTGATACATCTCTGAACGACATGCTCAGAGGTCATTTAGTATGGGGTGTGAATGAGGACACGATTCAGAATTATTGTCTGAAATAAACTTGGATTTTAAGAAGGCGCTAGAGATAGCACTGGCCATGGAGAGCGCAGTAAGAGGTTCAAAAGCCATACAGGGAGAGCAAAATGGTGCCGTCCTCCACGTTGGGTGGGAAACCCAACCAAAAAGGGTGTGAAAATGCAAGACTCTGCTGAGCAGCAGGAAACAGCCCCCGCTAGCCAGAAAATGAGAAAAAAAATGACTTAGCAGCGAAAACAAGGAATAATTTCAATAGAGGTGGAAACAAGCAATCTTATAACGATTGGCAGTTTAGAATGTTTTTATTATAATAGAAATGGACACCTAATAAGACAGTGCAAAGAAAGAGTCAGTATTCTTTCAAACAAAAGGAAAAACCCAGTGAGACCAACAATGTAGAAGAGCCTGAAGCAACAAATTCAGATATTTGTTTGTTGTTTAATTTAAAGGTTGGAAAGACAGAACCAATATATGTAACAGTGAAAGTAAATGGCACACCTGTTAGAATAGAAGTGGACGCAGGAGCTCCCTCTAGAGTAATTGGGGAACATGCCTTCAGATATCTAAATTGTGAACGTCAATTAAATTTAGAAGAAACTACTGCCCAATTAAAAACATACACGGGTGAAGACATTCAAGTCAATGGCATAAGCAGAGTAACTGTCTCTTTTGGAAACCAGTTGACAAAGCTATCCTTGATGGTGGTAGCAGGTGAGGGGCCAAGCCTCCTGGGGCAAAATTGGCTAAAGGGGATTAAGTTAGAATAGGCTGAAATTTTCCAGTTGAGAGCAAGTGGGTTACCAGAGCTACTATGAAAGTACACCACAGTCTTGAAGGATGAACTTGGGAAAATCCAAGGCCTGCAAGCAAAATGCACATGGATCCAGAGGCAACCCCTCGATTCATGAAGGCAACACCAATACCTTACACGCTGCGAGGAAAGGTCAACACCGAACTGGACAGACTAGAAAAACTGGGCATTATACAACCTGTGCAGTTCTCAGAATGGGCAGCGCCCATAGTCCCCGCCCTTAAACCCGATCAACGTGTCCGAATTTGTGGAGACTACAAATTGACTGTTAAAAAAGTAGCTAAGCTAGGCAGGCACCACATTCCAAAAATCAAAGACCAGTATACCAAGCTGGAAGGTGGAACCACTTGAAGTTTGATATGAGTCATGTTTATCAACAACTAGAGTTAGTGAATGCCTCCTAGGAATTTGTCACAATTGATACCCACAAAGGGTTGTACAAGTACACCTGATTGCCTTTCGACATCAGCTTGCGCCATCTTACAGAGAACAATGGAAAGTTTACTGCAGGGACTGCCCCACATTGTAGTCTATTTAGATGATGTTTTGGTGACAGGATTCACTGAAAAAGAGCATTTGGCAAACTTAGAAGAAGTATTAAAACATTTCTTGCAGGCTGGAGCATGTTTAAAAGAAGATAAGTACATGTTCCAAGCTAGGGAGGTAATCTATTTGGGTCATTGGGTAGATTCACAGGGCCGCCACCCAGTTGAGGAGAAAGTGAGAGCCATAAGAGAGGCACCTGCACCAAAGAATGCCTCAGAACTCAAATCATTCCTAGGAATGATCAATTATTATGGGTGGTTCTTACCCAATTTGTCTACAGAACTGGCACCTCTACATTATTTACTCAAAAAGAAACAACATTGGTCTTGGGAGGTGCCCCAGAAAGAAGTTTTCATAAAGGTGAAACAATTGTTGCACTCATCCAACCTATTAGTACATTATGACCAGAGAAAATAATTGGTGTTGACATGTGATGCATCCCCCTACAGAGTGGGAGCAGTGCTCTCCCATCAGATGGATGATGGTACGGAACAGCCTATAGGATACGCATCAAGAATGCTTACCACAGCGGAAAAGGGATACTTGCAGATAGAAAAAGAAGGCTTGTCAATCATCTTTGGTATCAAGAAATGTCACCAGTATGTACACAGCTGTCATTTTACTATTGTTTTAGACCACAAGCCATTGCTAGGATTGTTCAGTGAGGACAAGGCTATACCACCCATAGCCTCGGCAAGAATACAATGATGGCTTTAATTCTGGCAGCATACGAGTATACTTTTGTATATAGGTCTGGAAATCAAATAGCAAACCTTAGTCGTTTGCCTTTACAAGAAAGTGATGAGGATATCCCAGTTCCACAAGAACTTATTTTATTGTTAAATTTCTTGGATTCCTTGCTGGTATGTGCTCAACAGATCTGAGACTGGACAAGTCAGGACCCAGTCCTATCTCAAATGCTTCATGGTTGGTCACTAGAGCCCGTGTCTGATGAAATGAAACTGTGCTTCAACAGAAGACATGAAATAACCAGCCAGGATGGCATCTTATCGTGGGGAGCATGAGTCATAGTTCCTCCAAAGGGAAGGGCTACACAGTGTCCATCCAGGAATTTCCCGACTGGAGACCATAGCACGCAGCTAGCTATGCTGTTCTGGAATGGATGGCCAAATAGAGAGTTTAGTGAAGAATTGTGTGCAGTGTCAGCAACTGCAAAAGTTACCTTCAACAGCTCCATTACACTCTTGAGAGTGGCCAGGAAGACCATGGGTATGACTACACATTGACCATGTGGAATAATGTTTGTACTCATTGTTGATGCCCACTCAAAATGGATGGGCATAAATGAGATGAAGTCACCAAGGTCTTCTGCTACAATTGGGAAGCTACATCAAAGTTTTGCCATTAATGGACTACCAGAAGTAGTCATTTCTGATAATGGCACAGCATTTACAAGTGCTGAGTTTCAATGTTTTATCACCCTCAACAGTATCACTCATGTAAAAACTATACCATACCATTCTTCCTCAAATGGACTGGCCGAAAGGGCAGTTCAAATGTTCAAGGCAGGCATGGAAAAGTTACCTGGAGATTCCTTAGCAACCAAGCTAACACGCTTTCTTTCTCATTATAGGACCACCCCTCACACAGCAACAGGTGTCCCAACTGTGGAGTTATTGATGAAACGCTGTCTCTGGATGACATTGAGCTTAGTAAGGCTGAGTTTAGGGGGGATGGTGGAAAGGGTTCAGGGAAGTCAGAAAACCAGACAAGACTGGCATAGTTGTGAGAGGAAATTTACCATGGGAGAGATGGTATACATGAAGAGCTTTGGAGAAGGACCAAAGAGGTTACTGGGTGAAATAAGTACAGTGATTGGACCTCTATCTTACCATGTGGCGGTGGAAGGCTGAGTTATATGGGGATATGTGGATCATGTAAGGATGAGAGAAAAAAATCACCAAGAAATGATTCCACCAGTGTTCACGACCGGGTCAACATTTCCTGTTGAGAAGACTTAACCCAGGATTGACATGTCTGATGTTCCTGTATGTGTTGATGATACAGAACTGCAGGTACCCACCGAAGAACCTGATGTTCACACAACTCCAGGAAAGGAGGTTCCTGACAAAGCGTCTGAAGTTGTAGAGCTGAGACGTTCTACATGCCTAAGGAAGCCCCCAGAAAAACTGAACTGGTAAATTACTTACCAGTGTAAATAATTTGCTATCTTGAGAAAATTGTAATTCTAAATATAAAATGTATTTCTGAGTAAAGGGGGAGGGATGTGGTAATTATGGTTTTATCTAATGTGTAATATACCTTGAAGAAGAATGGTGTTAAGGAAGATCACATGATCTTTAGTAACCAATAGGAGAGTAGCGCCGGCTACCTCACTAGTGAATAATTAGTAGTCAGTGGGATAGGGTTCGAAGTGAACGCACACATGTAGTTGCTGCTAAGTACCTTTGTAAATGAACATAATGGCAGGATTTTTACCTCATAGGGCAGGCCCAGGAGTAGCCGCAAAACCAATCGCCGCCCATGATCGGACCCTGACCATGATTTCACAGCGGCTGGCCAATTAATGGCCAGCCAGCGTGAATCATGTGCTGAAACGCTCAGTGCTGCCTGGGTGCAGGGGGAGGAGGGCGAGCATGGAAGCCAGTGCATGCATGCAGGCACACTCAGTGAAAGATCCCTGGAGCCACAGAGCTGCCTCAGGGAGCTGAAACTTTGTAACATTAAAAATAAAGATTCCAAGATTAAGATAAACATATCCCCTCATGTGGCTCTGTCACATGAGCAGGGACATGCTAACAATGAGATTTTAAAATTTTAATCTTATTTTTAATTAACATCGGAAACCTCATCCCGCCCGTGGATGAGGTTTCCTCAAAAATCCAAAGGCCGCTTGGGCTATTCACCTGCCCACCAGCCGTAAGGTTGGACAGGCAAGGAAAAATTTACTTTAATTAATTTCTCAATGGGCTTAACAGCCCTCTTAATTTTTGGTGGGCCAACTCCCGCATGCACCCACCGACCAAAATATCACTTGAGTGTGCGATGGCGTCGGGACGCTCCTGTCTTTCCTGTATCTCCTGTCCTTTGAGGCAGCCCATTTTTGAACTGATTTCCTGTATATTCTGTTGGCTACTTCATACGTAACACATCTGCACATGTACAGTGTATCAATATCACGCCACACATTCTTGACTCTCAGGTGATCTCATCAAAAGATCTTGAAATCTTTGCTTATCTCCCCATGTGTGGTCCCGGTGCTTCGAGTAGTGAATGGAATATCGAATTCAGTTCCCTTAAAAAAAGGATCCTGGGCAAGGGCACAATGGGCAACATTTTCCCCCCGTCGGGGGGAAGTGCGGGAGCGGGCACAGGCAGAGGGGCATCCGATTGGTGCCCCCGGTTGGGGGTGCGCCGCCATTTTAGGTGGAAGGGCCAATTAAGGCCCGTCCAGCGTGACGCCCCGCGGCAGGGATGAGGGGGAATCCCTTAGCCGGGAGTGGGCTCTTTCGTGCATCACCGTGGATGAGGTTTCATGCTTTCTCCGAGGCCCGCCCATGCTCCCGGCCTGCCCACCAGCCTTAAGGTTGGACGGGCATGTCCATCAATCAGGTTAATTAGTTTTTTAATGGCCTTAATAGGCTGTTGACAGTTCAGCAGGTGCGCAGCCGATTTGGCTGCGCACCAGCCGAACTGAAAATCTAAATGACACAGGGTGATGTAGGGACGCACACCCGACGGATCCCCGCATCATTTTACACGTCGGCGAGCAGGCCCCACCTCCTCTTGCCAACCGGAAGATGCTGGCCAATATCTCCAACAGAAATCTATTACTTTATTAGTCTTACCTACACTTTCCCTTCACTAGAATATACCCTAACATCAGATTGCTATATTCCATTGAATTACATTCAAGATTGGTTATTTCAATTCCCATTTGGTGTTGTGTCCTTTCTCCCTAACTCTATCTCCTCATACAATTTTACACATGCAATAGTTATCATCGTACCTTGCTTGTGAGCCCTGGAGAAACTTTATAGCCCAATAAAATATCCTCATAATATTTTTAAAACAGAACTCAAATATTTCTATTTTATTCCAGCCATTAACATATTTTGTTTGTTCATTTTTTATTCTAGGTGACATTTCCATTTCTCAAAAGCAACTTAATAAATTACACTGGACATTTTACATTCAAAATTATTCCAAATTCAAATGATAATTGTTGTTGGGCTAACAGGTTTCCTTTTTTAAAAATGTATCTTTCTTCAAAAGAAACTTTGTAATATAACAATAGGAAGCCCTCTTAGAAATTGTGTGTGCTTATTTTTGATTAAATTAAAAAGCTTGCATATGTGCATCTCTTATTCCATACACCGAACTAGATTCATTGGTACCTGTAAAAATAAAACAAAAATCCATAGTAACGCTGGCCAAGAGCCCAGTCAGTTAATATGTATATAATCGTACCTGTCAAAAACTTCTTACAAATTAATAATACTCAATATATAAGAAGTTGGAAATACAAAAGCTGTCCAAAAATCAGCTGTCTGCTGAAAGGGTTAACTTCTCTGCAGAATTTAAAGGGGCAGAACAAAACATTCATGGAGGCACGCAGTTGTGTAACCTTTTTCAAACAGATGGAATCTAAACATTGTTTTTAAACTCTGCTTTCTCAAATTTTATACTTTTCTTTCACATTCGAATTCCTACAAATTTTTCCTAGGGAATTAGGCACAAGAAGAATCCTTACTAGCATTAACTCTAAAAGAAAACAATTTGCATCTTAGATTAAATCTTACTTTATCCCAAAGCTTTTTTATTTGCCTGTGCAATATTATTATAATTATTGCAATAATAATGTTCTTTTCAAAATTTACTTTTTCTGATATGACCATTGACCAAAGTCAATTTCCAATTCACACAACTGAACTTTTAAAATTTATAACTGCCAAGCATATCTGTGTGAATTTTTATCCAGAATTAAAGACTCCCGCATACACTTCAACATTAGAACAAAGTTTCGCTGTGGTCAGTAGTGAGGCTTCTAGTTTATAACTTAAACAGGTTCACTAACCTTAAAACTCCAAATTTAATTGTGAAATTTCACACTTTCCAAATTAATTAAAATGTTTTTTTACTGTTCCAGCTGGATTTCTGCCGCTTATTTCTACAAGGCAAGCAAACAATCTCTTAAAAGGGCAACGCTCTCATTAAACTGAAAATGTTGGTGTAACTCATTTGCTATGTTTTAACTTTAACTAACTCAACAGTCACAACAATCACATTCATACACAAATGCAAACAGGATCTTTTTCAGCTTAACCATTATCACTCCAAGTCTTTTTGAGATCAACATCTTCCAATTCCAAGCGGCCCCACCTGATGTATCCCCACCTCATATACACTTCAAAGGGTGATTGTCTTTAACTGTTCATAACTTCCTTGGATTGAGAAAGAAGAACATTCTGTGCTTTCTCACTTATCATGTCACGGACACCTCCAGATACTGCGGAGATGGGAGCTGTTGTTTTCTCAGGAGGAAGGGGGAAATACATGGCTTAAGGGGCTGGGGGGGGAGCCAAAGGGTCTGCACAGGTTGGCTCAGAGCTGGGTTCTATTCCTGGTTTGGGGGGTGCAGAACGAGGACAGGTTCTCCCCTTGTAACAGCAGCATTTGTTCCTTTATATTCTTGGGTGTCTTGTTAACAGTTTAAGATTATAAGTTTTTAAAGGGGTGTTTTGTTTACACTCTCCACATTGCAGATCTGAAGTCGCACATCGGTCTTTTGTTTTAAAAGGAGTTCGTTATTTTCTTTCAACAACTATTTCAATTCAAGGATTTCCTGATCCTAATCTGGATCTGGATGGCTCTGCCAGGCCGTCATGCACAAAGCAATGCACTGTACTCCCAAAGAGCTTTACCTATCTCTAGGTTCCACAGCCCGTGTTTCATTTTGTCAGTGATAAAGTCACCAACATTCAAAAAGCTGATATAGCTTTCTTTCAAGCACTCAGCACTCAGCCAGAGTGGTACAGATGCAAGATCCATAATTATCCTTGCTCTACCTTACACTTCTGGTATCTTCACAACTCGGATGTCTTAGCCTTTTATCTCTGTCCCATCTGGGTCGCCGTTGGTACAAGTATAAAAGGGGCTCTTTGTTATTTCAGGCTGTTCCAATTTAGCTGTGCACTGCCTAATACTGGAACCCAAATTTCCCTTTTAAACTGTTTAGTTTGACAGAGATGTAACTATCAGGCAAAGACTCAAACACCACATCAGTAAATAATATTGAAGTTTATTGATTACAAGCAAACTTTAGAAACTTATCAACTAACTAACAGAGGCAGAATACAGGCAAAGTATACTTATCAATGAAACTCTGCCAACTCCATGCTTTCAAATGGGTGATCAATCCAAGAGAAGTGGACAACAACTTGAACTCCTCACACCAAAGGAGAACAGTCACTGCCACCGAGAAGCAGTACACCTTCCAGGGATTTCTACTGACAGAGAATCCGTCACTGAACCAGTCCCAGTACTAACTACTCATCTGCCCTAAAGTTTGTTGGAAATAACCTTGGTGCTGATAGGATACTCAACCATCCCCGACAATCTAAAGCGGTTCTCCCACACTTGATATACACAAAGATGGTTCCCGCAGCTCCGTTTTTTATACTCAAAAGATGTTTTAGGCCCACCTTAACCAAGTTGTTGGAAATGGCTAATTTGTCTATAATTTGTCAATAATATTATGAGTTAACTCCAATGGTTCGAGCTAATTACGCACATTGGCTTAAACTTAAGACAATGCCTTCCTTTAAGCTATGTCTCTTGTCCTGATGTCTTTACAGGAGTCTCATTCTTTAGGACAGACTCAACATTCAAGAACAGTGTGTGTTCCTGATAGGGAAGGAGTCCAAGGCTTATTCCATATCTTTCCAGTTGTTACAGCACCTTCACTTTCTCATAAGAAAAGCTGATGGAGAAATACAGAAATAACATAAAGTGACTTCTAATTAACTACTAATTATTAATTACTTATCCTTCAATTGTAACTTAATTGAGTTACACCATTTGGTTAATCATCTGTTGCTAGTCAGTGACTGCTTCGTAATACTGTTTTGGGTTCGTTTATTGTAAAAGGTTAGCAACATCAAAATGGCTTCTTATAACAGTGTTAGCACAAAATGGAGTTTTGATCTTGTTATCTTATTACAATGAATGTAACTTAAATAAACCTGAAAATGGTTGGGTTACACTAAAATCTAGTACAGCAGCGTTCACGAGCATCGCCCGTAAGACATCAAGGAAGAGGCACCACGCATTCCTGAGGGGGGTACAGGCAAGTCACTTTTTCCCAGCTGGCTTTCAGTGCATTGCAGGGGCAAGGGTTCCAGTGCAGGTGAGGCCAGTGGGGGTAGCCTGCGGGGGCAAGGCAGCACAGACTGGAGGAAGTACACAAGCACATGACGACGGGGAGTGTGGGAGGAGCAGCCATGCACTTGAAAAAGTTTGTCAAAAGTAAGCATCTTTCAGCAGCTGAGACCATTCAATAGCAGCTACATTGACATACTTAGAGTTGGCTTTCTGAATCTTTACAGCCCACTCAAGCAACACAAAAGCATGAAAGTGTCACCAAATGCTCCAGAACCTTTCAGCACTTAAGTGCAGAGTGCAAATTAATGTGCTTTTTAGGAGATGGCACAACAATGGGCCGACAGGGCAAGTTGTAAGATCCCCTTGCAATGGGTGGCCATGGCGCTGTCACTGTTGGAGGCACTCAGAGCCTCTTGCAGTGTCTTTATTAAAGTTTGGACCAGTGTCCCTCATAGTTCAAGCTAACAGTGCAGTCTTGCAGTATGGGTTAGGAGAATGCCTGCACCTGAACTGAGAGCACAGCATGCAGTCCAGTGGCTGAAGCTGCTGCCAATTGGCCAAGAGAAGTGGGGCAGGGGTGGGTGGGGTTTTGATCAACCAAGAAGCACACTACACACTGGCCACCCAAGTGGTGGCCAGCACTCTCCAGCATGCATGAAAGAGCCTCCAGACTTAACTAGAAGAGGTTCCTAGTACACCTATGCTAACATATGTGTCTTTTTCTTTGATCCTGTAGGAGGAGCACATCAGGATTATGGAACCTGGTGATTTTGCGGTTTGCCTCATGGCTTACATGGAGCAGAGAAGAAGAAGAAGAGAGCGGTGGAGGTGCCTGGCTCGGAAAAGGGGGGAGCACTTCCCTCGAGATGAAGGGCAGCAGGGCCTGCTGCGCACGCAGCTGAAGATCCACAGAGAGCCGTCACTCATAGGCACTTTGCTAGACCCAGTGTCCACAGACAGTGCTTGTCATTCCTGCAGATGACTGAGAACCAGTATCGGCAAAGACACATGTCTAGGGAACTGGTCGGTCAAATATGTCACCAGCTGCAGGATTTGGCACCATGGGGACATGGGGGGCATCCACTGCCACTGGCCGTGAAAGTGACCATGACACTGAATTTTTATGCCAGTGGCTCCTTCCAGGGCTCCACAGGTGACCTGTGTGGGATCTCGCAAGCCTCCACGCGCAAGGACATCCAGGAGGTCTTGGACGCCACCTTCACGAGGGTCCAGAACTTAGTCCATTTCAAGTGAGATCAAGAAAGCCAGGGATTTGCGCAGATCTCAGGTTTCTCACAGGCGTAGGGAGCCATCAGCTGCATTCATGTAGTGCTTAAAATGAGGTCCCAGTAGCTCCACAGGCCCGGTAGAGCACTGCAATATAGTCCACTGAGGGTGTTGTGCATCATCATCGCTTGCTACGCGCTACACAACCTGGAGCTGCAACAGGGGGAGGAGCTGGCTGAGGAGGAGATGTAAGAGCTGCACATCTCCTCCAATGAGGAGGACCATGAAAAGGATGATTGTGATGTGGTCTTCAAAGGCGAGGATGCTGGTGACGAGGCCATCGCACAGGCCAGACGAGGCAGGCACATTCGGTAGACCTTCATAGCCGTAAGAGTCGTGGAGGATGATGATGAGATACAGTGAGGACAGTCCTGACATCCTCACCCTGCATCTGTGAATGTTTGACTCCCGTGTGGCTGATGGCAGCGCACTTACCCTCAGTGCTCAGGCTCATGTCATGGAGATGCCGTGGAGGCCCTAATAGTCGCTAGGAGGATGATGATGACATGCAGCGATGACACGACATAGATTGTCGCATTGTCTCTGTGAACGTCTGACTCCTGTCTGGCTGAGGGCAGCTTGCTTGCGCTCTTGGTCAGGGTCATATCATGGAGATGCAACCGTGAAACTTTAAATGCACCTGATCCTTTGTCAGCCTTCAGCACCTGTCCCCTTCAGGAACACAGCGTCACCGGTCACAGATGCTGAAGAGATTGGGGGTCAGCCCCACTCAAAGGTGTTGAGATCACACAGAGAGAATGACGGAACCCTGTGACACCTGCCCACAACATTCTGGCAGCAATGACAAGCATTGTTGAGGTGCAGGCATCACTGATGTGTCCAGTGAGTGTGAAGCCGGACCATCACTTTGGTCTGAATGTTACACACTGCACAGGGAAGAGGCACTGGACTGAGACACCTGCCTTTATCTCAGGCAGGAACCAAGGTTTCACATCTGAGTTACATGAACACTGCTCGTCAGAACAAGGAGCTGTAGACAGGGAGATATTCTTGGGAGTTTTCTTACAATAGTGAATATTATGTACATTATGTGGTTAACTAAAGGTATTAAGGAAAGCATCAAACTTAAGGAAAAAGTATACAACTTCGCAAAGATGAGTGGCAGGACAGATGATTAGACAGAATATAAAGAACAGCAGGGAATGACTAAAAGGTTACGCAGGAGAAATAAATTAGAGTATGAGAGGAAGCTAGCTAGAAATGTAAAAAACAGGATTGCAAGAGTTTCTACAGATATTTAAAAAGGAAAAGAGTAAGTAAAGTGAGTGTTGGTCCTCTAGAGAGTGACGGTGGGGAGTTAATAGTAGATAATAAGGAAATGGCGGAAGAAATGAACATATATTTTGCTTCTGTGTACATTACAGACGATACAAAAAACATTCCAGTAATAGCTGCAAATCAGGAGGTGAATGGGAGAAAGGAACTTGGTGAAACTGAAATCACTAGGGAAACGATACTGAGCAAATTAATGGAGCTGCAGGCTTGCAAGTCTCTATGTCCCAACGGACTACATCCAAGGGTCTTAAAAGAGATGGCTGATGAGGTAGTTGATGAGCTGGTATTATTTTTCCTAAATTCACTAGATTCTGGAAAGGTTCCATCAGGTTGAAAAATAGCAAATATAACCCATCTATTCAAGAAGGGAGGGAGGCAGAAAACAGGAAACTATAGGCCAGTTGGCTTGACGTCTGTCATGGGGAAATTATTAGATTTGATCATTAAGGAGGTTATAGCTGGGCACTTAGAAGAGCTTAAGCCAATTGGGAAGAGTCAGCATGGTTTTGTGAAAGGAAAATCGTGTTTAACCAATTTATTGGAGCTTTTTGAAGGAGCAATGTGCACAGTGGAAAAAGGGGAGCCTGTAGACGTACTGTACTTGGATTTCCAGAAGGCATTTGATAAGGTGCCACATCAAAAGGTATTAGGCAAAATAAAAGGACATGGTGTAGTGGGTAACATTTTAGCAAGGATAGAAGATTGGCTGGCTGGCAGAAAGCAGAGACTATGCATAAATGGGTCTTTTTCAGACTGGCAGAATGTGACAAGTGGCGTCCCACAGGGGTCTGTACTGGGGTCTCAACTTTTTACGATTTACGTCAATGACTTAGGTGGGGGGAGTAAAGACATGGTAGCTAAATTTGCAGATGATACAAAGATGGTAGGAAAGTATGTTATGAAGAGGACATGAGGAGGTTGCAGATGGATATAGATAGGTTGAGTGAGTGAACAAAGATCTGGCAAATGGAGTTTAAGATGGAAAAATGTGAAGTTATTCACTTTGGCAGGAAGAACAAAAAAAAGAGTATTACTTAAATGGAGAACGGCTGCATAATTCTGAGGTGAAGAAGGATCTAGGGGCTGAGTTTTCCCCCTGTTGTGGGGGAAGTTGGTTGGCGGGCGCGTATGGGCGTGCTTCTGATCGGTGCCCCCGATCGGAGGCACAGTGCCATTTTATGTGGGTGGGCCAATTAAGGCCCACCCAACGTGACGTCCACAGGGAAGCACTATGCGCTCCCTGTGCCGGCAGGGGGGGAATCCAAAAATCTAGAGTGCGCTCTTTCGTGCATGCACACGAAAGAGCGCACTCATCTCCCTGAGGCTAAGTGCAGCCTCAGGGAGATCGGCTCTACATGTAAAAAAGATAAAAGTAGAAAAATAAAATTTCCCTTACATGTCACCTCACGTGACAATGTCACATGAGTTTGGACATGCCCATAATTTTTACAGTCTTTATTAAAATTTTTAAAACCCTACATGAAACCTCATTCCACCCTTGGATGAGGTTTCATATTTTTTCTAGTTCCCGCCGGGGCTCCTGGCCTGCCCGCCAACCTTAAGGTTGGAAGGGCAGGTCCTTTAATTGCTTAATTGATCCTGTCAATGGCCTCAATTGATTTTGCTGCACTCCCACCTTCCTGAAAATTTAAATCCGGCGCAGTGACATCGGGAGTTCCCCCCGTCACCGTGTATCATTTTATGCGTCGGTGAGCGGGCCACGACCCCGCTCGCCGACTTGTAAAATTCAGCCCCTAGGTGTTCTAGTACACGAGTCACAAAAGGTTAGTATGCAGGTACAACAAGTAATTAAGAAGGCTAATGGAATGCTATCCTTTGTTACAAGAGGGATTGAACATAAATGTAAGGATGTTATGCTTCAGTTATACAGGGCATTGTTGAGACCGCACCTTGAATACTGTGTGCAGTTTTGGTCTCCTTATTTAAGGAAGAATGTAAATGCATTGGAGACGGTTGAAAAGAAGTTTACTAGAATGATACCTGAAATGGATGTGTTGTCTTTTGAGGTAAGGTTGGACAGATGGGCTTGTTTCCACTGAAGTTTAGAAGAGTAAGGGATGATTTGATTGAAGTATACAAGATCTTGAATGGCCTTGACAAGGTGGACATCGAAAGGATGTTTCCTCTTGTGGGTGAGTCCAGAGTTAGGGGGCACTGTTTTAAAATTAGGGGTCGCCCTTTTAGGACAGAGATGAGGAGAATTTTTTTCTCTCAGAGGGTTGTGCGACTTTGGAACTCTCTGCCTCAGAAGGTGGTGGAGGCGGGGTCATTGAATATTTTTAAGGCAGAGGTAGATAGATTCTTGTTAGGCAAGGGAATCAAAGGTTATTGAGGTTAGATGGGAACGCGAAAATCGAAACACAGGAATATCAGCCATGATCCAATTGAATGGCGGAGCAGGCTTAAGGGGCCGAATGGTCCACTCCTGTTCCTATTTCTTATGTTCCTATGTACAAGTGATTAACACCCGTGCCCAGCTGTGCAGCAACATCTTCTTAATCTTCCTAACCCTGCCGCTACATTTTAGTGCTCCCCCGACATCTACAGCAGAGGTGGAGGCAGCCTACTGATTGCTACGCCCTGTCTGTGATGACCTTAGCGGGCAATCTCTAGAGGGCTGAGACCTGGAGAGCCCCAGCCTGCTTTGGAAGTCCTGCTATGGGCCAGCTGCTCCCTCCCCTGCCTGTGGAGCTGGAGCTAAGGGGATTTGGATCAGCCGGACATTCCCGGAGTCACCTGGGTGGATGGCCCTGAGTGTCGAGCTGCTGGTCCTCTTCCCTATGGGTACCTGATGGCCTCTGGCTGACTCATTGAGGAGGAGAGAGAGCTGGAGTGGGATCGAGCTGCTCTTGCATTGACACAATTGGAGGACAACTATGGCGATGGAGTTCAGCCTGCGCAGCAGTGCAGGACCGATGTCCTGGACCAAGATATCTATGGCGGCCACCATCCTGCCAGTGTTAACCCCAGTGCATTGACTTACTGGCGCTATCGCCTCAGACTGAAGGCGGACAGACTCCTCCGTCCTCCCTTGCAATCTGAAGAGTGCACCAGACATCGCTTCCTGATGTCCCCTTGATTGCATTTGCAGCTCCACTAACTGATTGAGGACGGAGTCCAGAGGCTCATCATCTGACTCAGACTCAGCAGATTCCTTGCCTGCAGCAGTCCTCGAAGTGCCGGCAACCAAGGATGTCCCTGCCTCCACCTGCTGTGGAACAGTTTGTGTGCTGTGCTCACCAGATTGTGATCCTGAGGCTACTCTACATCTAGGTTCCACCGAGGTGTGTGTCACTGCGCTGGTGGAGAGTGTGGGTGGTGGACCTTCAATGCTACTGCCCTCAGGGACTTCAGCTGCAGTGCTCTCGGCACTGGGGTCAGGGGTATAGTTGCCTGAGTTTGGCATGGCAGGTGTGCCTAGGAGAGAAAGTGAAGATTATTAGTGCTGGGCAGCCGCATTGAACACAGAACAGTGGACTCGGAGTTGTGTTGAGGGAGGAGATGCGGTGCAGGATCCTCACATAGGTGTTCGCCAACAACCTCACCATCACTGCAGGAATGGTCGATGTCCTGTCTGGCCAGCTCCAACTCTCAATTCTCAGTCTGAGTGAGGACCATGATGTCTGGCACTCCAACCCAGGTCTGGGACTTCTCCCGCTGATTGCGCACGATCTTGTCCTGAATAAAGACAGGTGGACAGAATGTGAGCAAGGCGCATGCCAGGCCAAATGAGAAGAATGGCAGGCAGGCAAGTGTGCTGAGTACAGCCATGGATGGGATGAGGAAGCAGTCTCCAAAGGATATGAGGAGATGTAAGGGTGTGTGTGAGAGAGTGAGTGGTGATGTCCCTTGATCTGGCAGAGAGTGAGATGCCAGTGAATGTGTGATGGCCTTGTGAGTGGGTGAGTTGAAATGGATGAGATGGTTGACTTACCCTGGCAGCACAGATGAGATCATTCGTCCATTTTCTGCACTAGATCCCGACCTCTTGTGTGCAGGGTAGGCACTGACCACCTCTGCCACCACCTCCCAAGCCGGGTTGGTGAGACTAATGGGCCTCCTGCGGCCAGAAGGTGTTCCAAGGATGTGTCACAGAATCGGGGGCTGCACTCTTCCTGGTTTTTGGGGCCATGTCTTCCGTGGAGTAGTCCTGAGCTGCAAGCATTGAGAAGTGTGTGCACGGCTGCATTTTAAATATGGCGCTTGGCATGAGGAAGCGGCAAGGTAATGGCATGGCGGGCCAGTCGGAGGTCTACCGCCAACGGTCTGGCGTGTTTCCTGTCACTGCATATTTTACAAGGCGGGAAGGAGATGATATGGCGCGAATACCGCAATCGCAGCCAGAGGGTAAAACATCTTTTTTCATGCCCCCTACCACACTTACTGCAAATCTGGGATGATTCCATCCTAAGTGTTGAAGCACGGTGTAGACTTTTTAAAGCATTGTATTAAACTTTGTAAATAAAGTTCTTGCACACTTAGAAACTAGTGTCATCACTACATTGCTCTGAGGTAAATTAAATATACAAAGTATACATCACTGGCAGCACCCAGGAAACCTGGAAGTCTGAGTTACTCGACAGTGTTGTAGGGTTTTAATTCCAAAGCGAGTGTCATACGTCACTGACAGATTCCCTACATAGAAGTCAGCCTGGCTGACAGGCTTGGCTTCAAGTCAGTGAGGAATGCTGGAGCAGTGCCACAAGACCAGATGCGTCCGGTCACCAACTCAGGGGGGCCCAAGTATTCAGGGGGCTCCAATCAACAGCCCCCAAGAGAGGGGGGCTGGTCTAGCCGCTGGGCACACCCCTTGGTGAGGCAAGAATCTAGGGTGGGAGTAATCTGTTTCTGGCAGATGGGCTTTGGAGGGATCCAATTCTGGAATGTGTTTATATCGGGGCTGGCAGGAAGCACTCCTGCCCCTCCTATCTCACAAGGAGGGCTCTCTCAGGTGGTCCTCACATTACAGGGTTTCTAAGGCCTGGGGGATCTGTTAGGCCTCAGTTAAACTTGCATAGCAGTTTAAATCCAATTCTCAATGACATACTTAAAATACCAAACCTTGTCCTGAGAGCAGGTTAGCTACCCACTTCTTGCCCCACCTGAGTAAAAGCCAGAAGCAGTGCATTGAAACTGGCTTCTTAACATGTTTCCTTTTTTTTAACCATTAATTCCCCACACACGCCCAATCCAACCTGCTCACCCATGTTAACATCCCCCCCCCCGACCCCTGTACTCACCTATTCTTTGAATAGTGGCATATGATCTCTTACATCCAACTGAGGCAAGACAGGGCTTTGATTTAATGTCTGAAGTGAAATTACCAACCTCTGACAGAAATATTCAACCTCTGAGCCTTTCCCTCAGTACTTCACTGAAGTGGCAGCTTGGATGATGCGATCAACTATAGGGAATTTGAACAATGACCTCCTGACTCAGGTGAGTGTGCTACATCTGAACCATGGCTGACACCTTTGAAACTAGACTTCCAACTTGATTGTATCGTTTTTCTTAAAACAAACAAAATAACTTCAGCACTCTCTCTCAGAAATGGTGATATTAGTAACTTGGGACTGAGACTGTTGTTCTCATGTATAATCAGTATAGATGGGGCTGAAATTACAGTTCCTTATTAATAATTTTGCTCTCTCCTCAGCAACAAAGCACCAATAATTAGCCCAGGGGTAGCTAATCCTTCAGATTCCAATTAGAAACGTTCCCTTTTAAATGCTAAGCAATTGTAAAAATGTATTAGTCAGTCTATATAGTGCTGAGATTATGATTTAAGTGCTTCACACAAATCAGTTGGAATAATTCCAATTATCAATATACGAAATTCATGAAATGCTAATAGTCTCTCATTCCCACTAATGCGTATCTTATTCTGAAATTGTGGGGGAGGGGGAGTTAAGCATTGTCTAGGATTTAGAGGATTAATCAGTTTGAAGCAGCAACCCATGTATTAGATGTAGAGTTGTATCCTGTTGTTTTTTTACTATATGAGTACAATCCATGACTTTTTATAGATGGATTATGTCTCATTTCCTAGCTAATTTATATCTTCTTCCTATTGTTAAACAGAAGTAAGTAAAGGTTTTCCTTGAAAAAAAACAAGAGTGCATGATAAAAATGTAAATGCCTAGTATCAGACTGCATTTGGCTTCATTCCAGGAACTCCACCAGCTCCATTACCCACAATTCACAGTGTCTGCATTTGGCAACTGCTCCAGTGGGAGATGTGAAGGCTCTCCCCTAATTTGATCCTTTGCAGATTGTTGCTTTTCTTCTATCTGCTGTATTTTTTCACTATATTTAGAATACCATCATTTTATTCAGCATAACCTGTGATTCTAATATGCTATTGAACTAATTTTGTTTCCTTGATGTGTTAGGTGCAAAAATGACAGTGCTCAAAAGGATTTAAGAGCTGTTTCTTGTCTTATGTTCGTGGTCTTGCTTCCTTCATCTTCTGACTCTTGGCTGTCATAGCAGCAGCTGCTCCCTTTTCTAGTTGCCATGGCAATACCAGTATGATGTACAGTGCAGCCATGCAAAGTCAACATACTGAGCGCTGAAGCAACATTTTTGCAATAAGAATATGAGTCTAAAAAAATATTGGCTGTGTTCCATTAATAAAGAAATAATTTTTACAATCAACAGGAAAAGGGACCCATACAATTATCTCACTGTTGACAGTAATTCAGTATTTCTGTATCCTTCCAAGCAGATATTTTATTATCAGACATGTAGCTGACAAAAGGACTTCAATGTTCAGCCAACATCCTTTTCTTAAAAAAGTCGCATTGATCTGTCAAAATGTTCCGCATTAAGATAATTACAATTGTTTTAATGCAAATTACAGGAGCTTTGCAACAAAGATAATATGTAATTGATACTTAAAATTACAATTGTTTGGTTTTTAAAAAATCATGCTAAATAGAGTTACAAAATGGACAACATTCTCTTAAAAAGTGCCATTCTCATCTGCTAGATTTAAATAAAGTGTACATAGCTTAAAATAATTTGTTTTACTCCATTTTTAACATTATTTATTATGTTGCTTTCTCTTTTATTTAGCATTACATGCACTGCACACCATTACTAAGACAACAGTATGGATGGGTAATCTAATCTAGTCCTTTGCCAGTGGTGCAATTAAAGGAGCCACTTGGAGACGCATGAGTGTGGTGTATACTGTCTAATTTTCAATCATGCCCCCTGAGACACTGCCTTGTCTCTGTTCAGCATCTCCCCAAGTGCCTTGGAATTCACAGCCTGGGTAGCCACTAGAGAATGTTTGTATCTTATCCCTTCATGGACAATTACTGAAATAATTTAAATTCAAATATATGATGGGAGATATACTTTGTATTTAAATTCAGGGTAACAGGGCCAATGAATCCGCAGGGGATGGTTATTTGAGACCACAGTTGTCCCCGCCCTTTTGCAAGTCATCCCAGGCCCAGGTCAGGGTCCCAGGCTCAGGGTTACAAGCCATAGCCAACGGTGGAACCAGCAAATTTTCAGGGTATTGGGAGAAGAGCTAGAGCCTCAAGGGATAAAGGTTGCTTACAGATGCAGGATCCTTCGGGAAGAGGACTTGTGTTTCCTTTAAGCAAACATGAGGAAGGCAATGGGAAACCATCTCATGTATTCTTTTCCCGGGTTATATTGCTCATACTTCATTGAAATTGAAAATGGGAGGCTCTTACGTACAACTGAAGAAGAAGGTGCAAGACTGCGTGACATGGAGAAATGAGCAGAGGAGCTGCCCTTAGGGAGATCACCACAGTTTAAATTCAGCCAGTTTACATTGTACTGGGAATTACAAGTATAACGTCAATTTTCAGAATTAGGATTGGCATGCACTTTCTCCAGGCACGTTAAATAACTTGTTGAAAATCAATAATGTCCAGTGATGTCCAATGTTGCAGGCTCAATACTTAGTCTGTGCTGAGTTAAGTGATTTCAGCCTGGAGGGTGGTCATAACACTACAAATAGAATCCACTGTCTTGGTTTTAAGAAGGTGAAAAATATCAAGGGTCAGGAGTTACCATTTTGGGCACAATCGGCGACCTTAGAGCAGGGTGCACTCAAAATTACACTAATTTTCGGATGTGTTTATTTTACTTAATTATCCGCTCAAACTAATTTGCATATTCGCAAACACAAAATCTGCCATGAATCAGCACAATCCGGCAGCTTTTCAGAATATAATTTCTAAATTGTTTTGCATTAAAGTGTATTCCTTAATATATTTATAAGTGGTGCAGTTTTATTAATACAACTGTTGCTGTACAGTTAATCACAATATTAATACAGTTTATCACAAAAATTGAGCATTTTAAACAACTGCTCTACCACCTACGAGTAATCCAATTTTAAATAAATGTAAATTACTTCCAAAAACTACACATAACCATTTACTAGTTACCAGTGCCAGCTTATTTTTAAGAGCCTCTTTGAAGGCCTGTAATTAATGGAAAACAGTCATGCTGATTAATTCAAATGGGGGCATGACCAGTTCTTTAGGCTAGGTCAGTTCCCAGCGTGATGATTTTTAAATTGGTGGAAAAGCTTGCAGAAAGTCCACAAAAAGCAGGACAAATCCAACCAGCCCAATTACCGCCCATCAGCCGACTCTTGATCATCAGTAAAGCAATGTCAATACTTAGTCTGTGCTAAGTGACCTCAGCCTGGAAGGTGGTCATCGACAGTGCTATCAAGCAACACTTACTCAGGAACAACCTGCTCACTGATGCTCAGTTTGGGTTTCGGCAGAGCCACTCAGCTCCTGACCTCATTATAGCCTTAGTTCAAACATGGACAAAAGAGCTGAACTCTAGAGGTGATGTAAGAGTGTCCGTCCTGATATCAAGGCTGCATTTGACCGAGTGTGGTATTAAGGAGCCCTAGCAAAACTGGAGTCAATAGGAATCAGGGGATTCTCTCCACTGGTTGGAGTCGCACAAAGGAAGATGCTTGTAGTTGTTAGAAGACAATCATCTCAGTCCCGGCCACTGCTGGAGTTCTTCAGGATAGTGTTCTAGGCCCAACCATCTTCAGCTGCTTCATTAATGACCTTCCCTCCATCATAAGGTCAAACGTGGGGATATTCATTGATGATTGCACAATGTTCAGCACTATTCACGACTCCTCAGATACTGAAGCAGCCCGTGCCCATCGGCAGCAAGACCTGGACAACTTTCAGGCTTGGGCTGATATGTGGCAAATAACATTCATGCCATACAAGTGCCAGGCAATGACCATATCGGACAAGAGAGAATCCAACCATCTCTCCTTGACATTCAATGGCATTGCTAAATCCCCCACTATCAACCATTGACCAGAAACTGAAGTGGAGTAGCCATATAAGTACTGTGGCTACAAAAGCAGGTCAGACGCTGTGAAATCTGTGGCAAGTAACTCACCTCATGACTCCCCAAAGCTTGTCCACCATCTACGAAGCATAATTCAGGAGTGTGATGGAATACCCTCCACTTGCCTGGATCAGTGCAGCTCCATCAATACTCAGGAAGCTCGACACCATCCAGCACAAAGTAGCTCGCTTGATTGGCACCCTATCCACCACCTCCAACATCTACTCCCTCCACCTCTGATGCACAGCAGCAGCGTGCACCATCTACAAGATGAATGGTAGCAACTCACTAAGGCTCCTTTGACAGCACCTTTCAAACCCACACCCTCTACCACCTGGAAAGACAAAGGCAGCAGACACATGGGAACACCACCATCTGCAAGCTCCCCTCCAAGCCACACATCATCCTGACTTGGAACTATATCACAGTTCCTTCACTGTCACTGGATAAAATCCTGGAACTCCCTCTCAAATAGCACTGAGGGTTTATCTACATCACATGGACGGCAGTGGTTCAAGAAGGCGGCTCACCACCACCTTCTCAAATGCAATTAGGGATGGGCAGTAAAAATGCTGAACAACAAATAAAAAATACCTGGAAAAACTCAGCAGGTCTGGTAGCATCAGCGGAGAAGAGCACAGTTGACGTTTCGAGTCCTCATGACCCTTCAACAGAACTAAGTAAAAATAGGAGAGGGGTGAAATATAAGCTGGTTTAAGGTTGGGGGGGGTGGAGAGGGGAGGGTGGTGGTTTTTGGGACAAGCAAGCAGTGATAGGAGGAGATAACCAAAAGATGTCACAGACAAAAGAACAAAGAGGTGTTGAAGGTGGTGATATTATCTAAAATATGTGCTAATTAAGAATGGATAGCGGGACAAGCAAGGTAACTCTAGTGGGGGTGGGGTGAAATAAGACTAAAAGGGCATAAAAGGTATAGATAAATGATCAGTGGAATACATTATGGAAATACGTGGGAAAAGAAAACTCTATATAAATTATTGGAAAAAACAAGGAGGAGGGGGAAGAAATGGAAGGGGGGTGGGGATGGAGGAGGGAGTTTAAGATCTAACATTGTTGAACTCAATATTCAGTCCGGAAGGCTGTAAAGTGCCTAGTTGGAAGATGAGGTACTGTAAATGCTGGCCTAGCCAGCGACACCCACATTCTGTAAAAGAATAAGAAAAACTCCATTTATACTGGACATAATTTGCCCTTGAAGGTTCTCAATGATTTGCAGTGGTTTTACCAAATTTTGGCAAATTCTGCTAGAGGTATCAGCTAGATCTTAACTGGGTAGTATGAACTGGTAAATATCAAGTAAAGACAGGACTGGATTTGGTTATATGTACTCAAATAACCCAACAACAGTCTAGATTCACATACAGAGAGTGACTCCTTGAATGGAGTACAGTAGAGCACTTAGTGCCTGTGGAACTGGATCATGCTATGGCTCAAAAACCTTCGTGAGAGGTGGGGGGAAAATTGGAGTGAAAAATATTGATGTTCCTTGATATTTTTCGTCAATGGGAAATACATTGATATCTCTTCATCATAAAAGTTTTCCTTGACACTCATGTGGTCTGATTGGATATTTCAAATAATTCAGTACTTCATAGCAGAATCTAAAAAATGAAAATTCTGGCTAAATATCATCAGACACCATAATGTAAGTGAGAATACCTTTTTAGCACTGTCAAAATATCTGCTGTCGGGAAAATTGGAGCATTAAAAGAGAATAGCAAAGAGTTAGCAAACAATCCACCATATGCCCTAGAATTTAAAAGTGAATTGAATCTTTAGATGACTGCATAGTGTCCTCAACAAAAAACAACAGACGAAAGATTGGAACATAGATTGACTGCATTTTCATATGGATATATTAATAAATTAACAACTTAATACTCATTAGAAAATAAACTTTTTAATAGATTTTGGAAATGAAAAATCTTGACAGTAGGTTAGTCAACAACTAAAAAAAGTAAAAAAAATAAAACTAAAAATGATCGGCTATACAGCAGATAAATATCTCCAACTTCACTATTCCGGCTGAAGGATCACACCGAAAGCGTAAGGCAATCTTTCTCTTGCAGATGCTGATTGACTTGCTGCACATGTCCAGCACTTCCTTTTAAAAAAAATAGATGCAGTTTTACATGCGTGTTCATTTACAACCATGAGTCAGAATTGATCAGCTCTTTCTGGAAATTTTCTGATAAATTAATCACAGCCAGTGTTTATTTACAGAAAATATCCATCAGAGAAGCCATGTGGCCACTTACAGTATATACCATGACAGCACATCATTGTTTTTTACTTGTAGTTGGCAACCTATTGATACAGAACCTTCAACTATTTTGACAGAAATCTTTGTGATTTAAAATGAAATACTTTGTTTCATTAATTGCAGTTATTCTCATTTGATACGATCCTGAGATATTAACTATAGAGTATTGTTCTGCACAGAGAGTAAGCAAATGGCTTCAAAACCGCTTGCATTTATTTTTATTAACGAGTAACTCATTTATTGATATTAAGCAATGATTTGGTCATTTGCCATTAGTTGGTGGCAAAGTCACATTCACTAAATATCTTTTTTAATCTTTAAAATTTTTCACTCTGGAAGTTATTTCAAACTCAGACCGGTTCCACTGCCTAACACAAATATCAACAAATGACTCTGATACCTAAATGCAAGGCCTCGGCCCTGGAAAGAGGACATTGAGATGATTAAATCAGTATAGAGTCTTCAAATCAGGCCATCCAGCCATATTAATTGACGATAAATTTTTCGGTATTTACTATCCATTAGGGCTGGCACAATACAACCAATTTAATTTAAGTGAATGTGTGCTAATTGAATTAACATATTATTCCCATTAGGATAATTTACATTAACCCTGAAGCTGATGCTTAAGCAGGATCTTAATATGGTTAGCACTGCAAATGATGTGGCTATAACGTTTAAGATTATGACAAGTCATGTTTTACTCAGGTGGTTTGTGAAATGGTAATTTATTTTCCATCAGGTTACAAGGACCTCAACCATTGTATTTTTAAATGTATTCATATGTAATATTTCCTGAATCAAGTTATCTATTGAAGTAACCCATTCATCTTTTAACTTGTGGACTTTATTTTTTACAAAATTGGTAATCCATTATTCCATTCAGTTTATCAATTGTTTGGTTTTGAACAGGGGAAGGATAGAAGGTTTCTTTCCTAATTGATTGCCACTGTGAAATTCATTGATAATGCTATAATAACAATCATGAATTAATGAATTTGAATGGACAGGTAAGCATTATTTTATGAACATCCCAACGCTTAACAACAGCTTTTGAAGAATTTGCAATGAGAATAGCACAATTGACAGGCGGTTGAACTTCCATCCAAAAAGACCTCAGTTCACATAACTGTTCTTTAATCTCCAATATCTTCAATAATAGTTCCCCAATTTCAGGCCTGTCTGCTGGTTGCAACACTACATGGCAAAGCTACTCTGAACTCAGATTGGTGCGAGTCCGGTGAAACCACAAGCCTCAGTGCTTCAAGGTAGGGCAGAGAATTATTGGGCAGGGTGCCACTGCTAATGACTCCCCAATGACTCTGACTGGAAATACATGTGCTTGTGTACGGATAACAACAAATCAGGCTTGGCAAATAACCTGCCAACCCTTACTGTCCAAGTTCACACATGAAGAAGTCACTTGACCAAGACACTGGAAGGCTAATTCCAACCTTGGAGCTGTACCAAGTAAAGTTATGAAAGGAGAATCAAAGCAAAAAATTAAATAACTAGGCAGAGTTATCATATTCAGTGCCATCAGTGAACGGTATCAACAGCCTTTCATTTTCATAGATCTACCTGATGCTGCTCCTTTTGAAGAATCTTCCATTCCACACTTTCAGGTGGGGCACTACTTCCTCTAATTCACACTTTTACTCTAATTTCTTAACAAATTCATTTATAGATTAGATATAGATGAGATACATTTTATGCTATAGATTCTATACATTTAAATTATAATAAACAACACTTGGTATCAGTCAGATCTATGATAAACATCCACATTAGCATTTGATAAAAATAAGTCAATGCAGTTAACTGACATATGATGTAAATATACAAAGTCCAAAATGAATTCCAGAATGAAAGGGCATATTTTAATATACACAGTTTATGTTCCGCCAGGGCTGCTCAGTTTCTGACTTCATAACAGCTTTGGTTTAAATATGAACAAAAGAGCTGAATTCCAGAGGTGAGGTGAGATAAAAGTAGCATTTGACCAAGTGAGGCACCAAGAAGCCCTAGCAAAACTGGAGTCAATGGGAATCAGGGGGAAAACTCTCCACTGGTTGGTGTTATACCTAGCACAAAGGAAGATGGTTGTGGTTGTTGGAAGTCAATCATCTCAGTCCTAGAACAATATTGCAGGAGTTCTTCAGAGTAGTGTTATAAGCCCAACCATCTTCAGTTGCTTCATCAGTGACCTTCCCTCCATCATCAGGTCAAATGTGGGGATGTTTGCTGATGATTGCACAATGTTCAGTGTAATCCATCCAAATCTTCATTGTGTCTGTGAAAATAATAGGAGTTTTCTTAATAAAACAGTCAATCACTGATCGAAAAAGTTCTACCCAGTTGGGCAAAAGAGACACAATGAACAAATTCACCTCACTGAGTCATATATTGCTGTTTTCTGCCCTCATATACTAAAGCAGCCAATGCTTATATGCAGCAAGACCTCGATAACATTCAGGCTTGGGTTGTTAAGTAGCAGGTGACATCCATGCCACACAATTGTCAGGCAATGACCATTTCCAACAAGAGAGAATCTAACCATCTCCCCTTGACATTCAATGGCTTTACCATCACTGAATCCCACACTATCAACATCTTGGACGGGTTACCATCACAAACTGAAACTGAAATTGACCAGCCATATAAATATTATGGCTACAAGAGCAGATCAGATGCTAGAAACTTTGAGGTGAGTAACTCACCTCCTGACTCCCCTAAGCCTATGCACCATCTACAAGGCACAAGTAAGGAGTTTGATGGAATACTCTCTAAATTCCTGGATGAGTGCAGCTCCAACAACACTCAAGAAGCTCAACATCATCTAGGACAAAGCAGTGTGCTTGATTGGCACCCTATCTACGAACCTAAACATTCACTTTCTCCACCACTGACGCACAGTGGCGGCAGTGTGTACCATCTACAAGCTGCACTGCAGCAACTCACCAAGGCTCATTCGACAGCACCATCCAAACCTCAACCTCTACCACCTAGAAGGTCAAGGACAGCAGTCACATAGGAACACCACCACCTGGAAGTTCCCCTCCAAGCCACACACCATCCTGACTTGGAACTATATGACCATTCCTCCACTGTCGCTGAATCAAAATCCTGGAACTTCCTTCTTAACAGCATTGTGCGTGTACCTACACCACATGGGCTGCAGCAGTTCAAGAAGGGATCTCACAACCCTCACAACTGGGGATGGGCAACAAATGCTGGTCCTGACAGCAATGTCCAAATCACATGAAAGAATTTTTTAAAAGTTTGAAGATCACTTCTCTTTTCATTAACCCATTAATCTGTATTATAAATTTTGAAATAGAACATATGAAAATCACCAGTCACTGGATCGATGAGCACAGTGTACAGAGGGAAATGATGCAACAACATTACATATGACTGTATATGACATTTTTTGTTACTGTTTGTGCATCGTATGTTCAACAAAGTGAAGAAATAACAATGCTAAAAAGTGAAATATTCTTGCAAAAAAATTTGATGAAGTCCAAAAATGGTGTGGGAGTTGCAAAGCCCAATAAAAAAATAATAAAGGGGAGGACAGAAGAGTGTGAGAGAAAGCTAGCTGGTAATTTAAAAACAGATACTAAGGGCAGAATTTTCCCAGATTTGCACCAAGTGCGGAAGTGGGTGGGTAAAATGACGTTTTACCTGTTAACCTCAATGGCACCTTCTCACGCTGTATCATCCAAAACCCACCATATTAATTATACATACCTGAGAAACACGCTGTTTCCATGGCGGGTGGGCTCTCATTCGCCTGCCATGCCATCATCTCGCCGCTTCATCACACTGGGCGCCACATTTAAAGTGCAGGTGTGTGCACATATCTCAGAGCTTCCAGTCCACAGCTGCCACATGGAAGACAGGATGGCCCCGACAGCCAAAATGACTGTAGCCGCCCCGCTTCAGTAACACATCCCTCGAGCACCTCTTGAACGCCATGGAGGCTCACGGCTCTATCCCAACTCTGGCCACAGGATGGGCAGCAGCATCACCAGTCCAGCATGGCAGGCGGTGGCAGCGATGGTCAGTGCCAATGCCCTGTGAGAGAGGATAGCCACCCAGTGCCACTACAGGATGAACGGTCTTATCCGATCCGCCAAGGTAATTCACTCTTCTCATCACTCTCAGCTCACACGGTCACAAACTCATCACACGTCCACAAGGATCTCACACCTCAAGGAACAACCCCGCTAACTCTCACACACACCCTCACATCTCCATCAGGCTCATATCCTCTGCAGCTCACGTTCTCATACTGCCCATGGCTCCGCTCACCACACGAACATTCCATGCAGTGCCATGTGACCTGCTCACACTCTCTCCATCTGTTTCCATGCAGGAGAAGCCTGCTCGCATCAGCAGGGAGAAGTCCCAGATTGGGGGTGGAGTGGCCCATGTTATGCCCCTCACTCACTTTGAGGAGTGTGTCATCACACTGACTGGTGAGGACACAAATCGTGCCTGTGGTGATGGTGAGGTCGACGGCAAACACCCTCGTGAGGATCCTGCACCACATCAGCCCTCTCTCAACGCAAATATGGATGCTCTCTCTCATGCTTTTGACTGTGCTGCCATGCACTACCTATCTCTACTTTAGTTCACAGGGGCTCTGCCAAGTGAATCTCAGCCAGCCAATCCCTCAGCTCCATTCAGGTCCTCACCTCCCGCCAAGAGGAACCTCCTCCACTGAAGAGCCAGAAATAAGCAGCCTGGAAGACCCATCACAGCGCTTATCCACACCCTGCACCAGTGCAGAGAGACTCACCTCGGTGGAACCTAGATCTAGAACAGGCTCAGGTTCACAATCTGGCGGTCACTGCACAGACACATGTCCACAGCAGGAGGAGACCGGTTTGGCCGAGCTCCCCGCCAGTCCGAGGACTGCTGGGGAAAAAGCAACTGTGAGGTCCGAGTTGGAAGATGAGCCTCTCAATTTGGCCTTCCAACTCATCCTGGGGAGTCAGCAGAAATTGTGGGAACATCACACAGAACTGTTGGAAGCCCTTAATGGAATGGCACATGAGTGGGAGGAATGCATCCACCTGCTCTCTGATGAAATGGTGCTCACATGTGTGTGTACGGAGGTTTCCATGGGGAGGATGGCGGATGGCTGGTCCGGCAGAACATGGGGATGTGCACAGACCTGCATAGCATTGCAGGAGCCATGGGTGAGTTCCTGCAATGGAAACGCAGGAGGGAAATGGAGCACCTCAACATACCTCCAGGTGCTCCTTCCCCTCATGGATGGAAGCCAGGGCCCTCGGGCACCTGAAGGGATGAGGAGTGGCAGCTGGATGCCCTGGGTCATCTACTTGGGAATCTCAGAGGACGTCCTCTCCTTCCGAGTCCCCTTTGCCTGTGAGCCCCTCAACTTTTTCCTTCGGGGATGTCCAGGTGAACATGCACTTTCCCTTCCTTCCCGAAAATCCCACCTCCATCCACATTCACCTCCCCAACCTCCTCCTTCCTACCGCCAGTGTCTGTGTTTGCCTCCGAGTCCCCATCAACCACTTTCGCTGTCCCTTCTACTGCTACCGTCAAACCCTCTCACTCCCAACCTCCTGCCTCACTCTGCCCTCAGTCAATCTCAACATCTCCTTGTTCCACACATATCCTCAGTGTGCTCCCCAGGAGACAGTCATGGACTCATTAGAACCCTTCCTTCCACTTTCACCTGGACTTCCCCTCTCTGGACCCCTATCCCCCTCTTGCCTCCTTCTCCCCCTTGGAACCCATTCCCCCCTTGGAACCCCTCCCACCCCGGTTTCCCCCACTCTTGCCCCCCCGCCCCCCACCACCCGCTCTGCTGGACTCTACCACCACTTAGTCCTCCCCTTCTTGATTCCTTCACACACCCCTACTTCTTCCTTCAGCCTTACATCTTCTTCATTCCCCTTTCCCAACTCCTTCCTCTACCCTTACTTCCTCCTCCAGCCTTACTCCCTCCACTCTCTGCACTCCTTCTGCCCCATGAATTCTTTCCCTCACACCTTCCAACCCCTTACACCTACCTCCCCAGTTGCCGTCTTCTCCCCTGATACGCCCTCCTCTCCCGTACACCCTCCCCCTCCCAATCTCACCCCCCCCACCGACACCTGCATTTCCCCAACTACCTCACCACCCCGACATCTTCATTCTCTCCCAACCTCACCATCCCGGCATCTTTATTCCCCCCTCCCAACCTCATCCCATCCTGACACTTTCATTCCCCCACTGACTTCACTCCATCCTGGCACCTTCACTTCCCCCCTCCCAACCTCACCCCATCCTGACACCTTCATTCCCTCCTTCCCAAACTCACCCCATCCTGACACCTTTATTCCCCCTCTCCCAACCTCACCCCATCCTGACTCTTCTTCTCCCAGTCAACATTAGACCTTCCTCACCCACCCCCTGGTACATCTTCCTCTCCCAGACACAGCTGGATCTTCCCCTCCACCCCCTTGACCATAATCCGTTGTAAGCAGGCCCTCAACGGCGACTTTCCACCTTCCATGCGTTGCTTCGCTGCGGGACATGTCCATGAGAATCCACCCAGCGTGTGATGGACATTCCTCCAGTGTGTTGTTGCTGTCAGGCTCCAGTATCTTCTGCTCCTCCTCCTTGCGAAGAGAGCAAGGGCCTGGCGGTAAGCACCGACTTCTGCACATCACACTTGTCAAGACGTGTTCTGCACCGGTGTGCAATCACGCCGACATGGACAGATGACCCAGCAAGGTCAGGGGGGTGATTCCAGCGGGCTGGCCTTATAATGATATGCTGATGTATTACAATGAGGTTCCTAACGTCCGATGGCGGGGAACAAGGCCCGCTATCGAGGGGCTGAGCAGATGATTGCAAACTGGTTCTACGGCATCGTGAAACTGATTTTTGGCCTTCTCGCCATATCGTCATATTGTCCACCGAATCCACAGACCAATCTGCCCTAAGGGTGGGAATTCCTGGCCCTGCCCACCACTGGGATTGTCCAGTCCCACCGAAAGTCAGTGGAAATTTGGCTAGGCTGCTGCGACCCCTACAGTAGATCCTGTCATGACAGAGCTGGAAAATTCAGCCCCGTTGCTGTTGGGTGTCATGCCGGGTGGGGGCAGGTGGGGAGATACAATATGACGAGAAGGCCAAAAATGGGTTTGACGTTATCGTGAAACCAGTTTGCGATTGTCTGCCCTACCGGTAATGGCGGGCTGCGTTTCCCACTGCCGCACATCGGTAACCTAATTTCAATATTTCAGCTTTTCATTATAAAACCTGCTCACTGGAATCATTCCCCTCACGCTGGAGCATCTGGGTATATAAGCATGATTGTACGCCGACATGTTTCACAACTGTACATAAGTGACGTGCACCTGGCGACCTGCACATCACCTGGGACTTTGAGGTTTGTTTGCCTACCTTGTTTCTGGCAGCACTTGCAGCCATCGACACCAGGCTTCACAGGCAGCACCACATTACTTTTAGGGGGGGCTCCTGGTCAGATCTCTACCTACCAGACCAGCCGTAAGGTGGGGGGGTGGCTTTTCAACAGCTGCAGGGCTAGGGCTTGCTTGGAGAAGGGGGAGAAGTGGCCTCAGGCAAGGGAAGAGGCTGCAGGTTGAGGGCTGTACTGGGGAAGTGGGGTATCCCAGGGTGTGTGTGGGGGCACATGTTGATCTGTGCAAGTGGCCTCAAGGTGGTGAGGGCTGAGGAGGCAGTCTCCAGAGGAGGAGGCTAAATGGAGATGCAAGGGTGTATGTGAGAGAATGAGTGGTGATGTACTTTGAGCTGGCGGTGAGTAAGATGCCAGTGAATGTGTGATGGCCTTGTGAGTGTGAGTTTAGAGTGATAAGATGGTTGCCTCACGCTGGCAGCACGGATGAGATCATTCATCCATTTTCTGCACTGGGTTGTTGACCTCTTGTGTGCAGCATTGGCACTGACCACTCTGCCACCACCTCCCAAGCCAGGTTGGTGAGACTGATGGGCCTCCTGCTGCCAGAGCCGGGGTAGAGGACATTGTGGCGGGCCTCCACAGCATCCAGAAGGCCTCCCAGGGATGTGCCACTGAAATGGGGAGAGCTCCAATCTTCTTGGATTTTGGGGCCATATCTTCACCGGAGCAGTTCTGGCTGCAAGCATTGAGAAGTGTGCTCGCAGCTGCAGGTTAAATATGGTGCCATGCGTGAGGAACCGGTGAGGACGGCGTGGCAGGCAAATCGAATCCGCCTGCCAGTGAGATGGCGTGTTTTCTGTGGCTGCATAATTAATGAGGTGGAAATGAGACAATACGCGTGAAAACCCACCATTGCGGCTGACAGGTAAAATGACTTTTTTCTTGCCCGCTACTGCACTTTGTGCAAATCTGGGAGGATTCCACCCTAAGAGTTTCTACAAATATTTGAGTAGAAAAAGAATAACTAAAGCTAGTGTTGGTCCTTGAGAGAATGAGTCTGGGGAATTGATACAAAAAAATGGTGGAGGCGTTGAACAGGTAATTTGCATCTGTCTTCACATTAGAAGACTTAGAAAACTTCCCAAAGATACTTGATAATCAAGAGGTGATAAGGATGGATGAACTTAAAACAATTATGATCACCAGGGAAAAGGTACTAGGAAAACAATTAGACCTAAAGGTTGACAAGTCCCCAGGACTGGATGGCCTGCATCCTAGGGTCTTTAAAGAAGTGATGGCACAGATAGTAGACGCATTGGTTATAATTTTCCAAAATCCCTTAGATTCTGGAACGGTCCCAGTGAATTGGAAAATGGCCAATATAGCACCTTTATTCAAGAAAGGAGGGGGGCAGAAATCAGGAAACTATGGGCTAGTTAACCTAACATCTGTCATAGGCAAAGTGCTGGAATCCATTATGAAGGAGGTTATAGAAGGATACTTAGAAAATCACAATGTGATCAGGCAGAGCCAACATGGCTTTGTGAAAGGAAAATCATGTTTAACTAATCTGTTAATTTTTTGACAAAGTAACATTCAAGGCAGATAAAGGGGAACCATTAGATGTGGTGTACTTGGATTTCCAAAGGCATTTGATAAGGTCCCACACCGAAGGTTACTACACAAGATAAGAGCATATCATGTAGGGGGTAATATATTAGCATGGATAAAGGATTGGTTAGCTAACAGGAAGCAGAGAGTAAGGTAAAATGGGTGTTTTTTGGATTGGCAAGCTGTAACTAACAGGGTGCTGAGTTCTCAACTTTTTACAATCTATATCAATGACATTGGATGAAGGGGCTGAATGTATGGTAGCTACATTTGCTGATGATATCAAGATAGGTAGAAAAGTATGTTGTCAAGAGGAGGTAGAGAGTCTGAAAATGGATGTTGACAGGTTAAGTTAGTGGGAAAAAATTTGGCAGACAGAGTATAATATGGGAAAATGTGAAGTTATCCACTTTGACAGAAGGAATAGAAAAGCAGTATACTATTTAAATGGAGAAAGGTTGCACAACTCGGTAGTACAGGAGGATCTGGGTGTATTGGTACATGAGTGACATAGGCCAGGATTTTACGGCCCTGCCGCAGCATGTCTCCCCTGGCGGAGGTGGCGAGGCATTTAAATCTCCATTCAGTTCAGTGGGACAGTAATATCCCACCAGGTAGGAGAGGCAGTAAAATTCTGGCCATTAAGTTAGAATGCAGGTACAGCAAGTGATTAGGAAGGCAAATGAGATGTTGGCTTTTATTGCAAGAGGAATGGAAAATAAAAGTAGGGAAGTTTTACTGCAGCTGTACAGGGCCTTCGTGAAACCACATCTGGAGTACTGTGTACAGTTTTGGCCTCCTTATTATAAGCAAGATATAATTCCTTTAACAGCAGTTCAGAAAAGGCTCACTTGACTAAATTCTGGGATGAAGGGGTTATCTTTTGCAGAAAGGTTGAACAGGTTGGGCCTATACCCAACCTAGGCACCAGAAAGGACAATGGCAATCTGAGCGCTGTCGACCCTGCAAAGTCCTCCTTACTAACATCTGGGGCTAGTGCCAAAATTGGGAGAGCTGTCTCACAGACGAGTTAAGCAACAGCCTGACATAGTCATCCTCACGGAATCATACCTTACAGATAATGTCCCAGACACCACTATCACCATCCCTGGGTATGTCCTGTCCCACCGGCAGGACAGACCCAGCAGAGGTGGCGGCACAGTGGTATACAGTCGAGAGGGAGTTGCCCTGGGAGTCCTCAACATTGATTCCAGATTCCATGAAGCCTCATGGCATCAGGTCAAACATGGGCAAGGAAACCTCCTGCTGATTACCATGTACCACCCTTACGCTCCTCCATGTTGAACAACACTTGGAGGAAGCACTGAGGATGGCAAGGGCGCAGAATGTACTCTGGGTGGGGGACTTCAATGTACGCCATCAAGAATGGCTTGGTAGCACCACTACTGACCGTAATGGCCGTCCTAAAGGACATAGATGTGAGACTGGGTCTGCAGCAAGCGGTGAGGGAACTAACAAGAGGGAAAAACATACTTGATCTCATCCTCACCAACCTACCCATCGCAGATGCATCTGTCCATGACAGTACCAGTAGGAGTGACCACCGCATGGTCGTTGTGAAGCTGATGTCCCAGCTTCATATTTAGGATACTCTCCATCGTGTTGCATGGCACTACCACCATGATAGATGGGATAGATTTCGAACTGATCTAGCAAGTCAAGGGCATCCATGAGGCGCTGTGGGCCATCAACAGCAGCAGAATTGTACTCAAACACAAACTGTAACCTCATGGCCCGGCATATCCCCACTCTACCATTACCATCAAGCCAGGGGATCAACCCTGTTTCAAAGAAGGGTGCAAGAGGGCATGCCAGGAGCAGCACCAGGCATACCTAAAAATGAGGTGTCAACCTGGTGAAGCTATAACACAGGACTACTTGCATGCCAAACAGCATAAGCGGCAAGTAATAGACAGGGCTAAGTGATCCCACAACGAATGGATCAGACCTAAGCTCTGCAATCCTGCCACATCCAGTCATGAATGGTGGTGGACAATTAAACAACTCACTGGAGGAGGAGGCTCCATAAATATCCCCATCCTCAATAATGGAGGAGCCCAGCACATTAGTGGAAAAGATAAAGCTGAAGTATTTGCTACAATCTTCAGCCAAAAGTGCTGAGTGGATGATCCACCTCGGCATCCTCCGGAGGTCCCCAGCATCACAGATGCTAGTCTTCAGCCAATTCGATTCACTCCATGTGACATCAAGAAACAGCTGAAGGCACTGGATACTGCAAAGGCTATGGGCCCTGACAATATTCTGGCAATAGTACTGAAGACTTGCACTCCAGAACTTGCTGCGCCCCTAGCCAAGCTGTTCCAGTACAGTTGCGGCACTGGCAGCTACTCGGCTATATGGAAAATTTCCCAATTATGTCCTGTACACAAAAAGCAGGACAAATCCAACCCGGCCAATTACCGCCCCATCAGTCTACTCTCCATCATCAGTAATGGAAGGGGCCATCAACAGTGCTATCAAGCAGCACTTGCTTAGCAATAACCTGCTCACTGATGCCCAGTTTGGGTTCCGCCAGGGCCACTCAGCTCCTGACCTCATTACAGCCTTGGTTCAAATATGGACAAAAGAGCTGAACTCCCGGGGTGAGGTGAGAGTGACTGCCCTTGGCATCAAGGCAGTATTTGACCGAGTGTGGCATCAAGGAGCCCTTAAAAACTGGAGTCACTGGGAATCAGGGGAAAACTCTCCGCTGGTTGGAGTCATACCTAGCACAAAGGAAGGTGGTTGTGGTTGTTGGAGGTCAGTCATCTCAGCTCCAGGACATCACTGCAGGAGTTCCTCAGGGTAGTGTCCTCGGCCCAACCATCTTCAGCTGCTTCATCAATGACCTTCCTTCCATCATAAGGTCAGAAATGGGGATGTTTGCTGATGATTGCACAATGATCAGCACCATTTGCACTTCTCAGATACTGAAGCAGTCTATGTCCAAATGCAGCAAGACCTGGACAATATCCAGGCTTGGGTTGATAAGTAGCATGTAACACTCGCACTACACAAGTGTCAGACAATGACCATCTCCAACAGGAGAGAATCCAAACATCACCCCTTGATTTCAATGGCATTACCATCACTGAATCCCCCACTATCATCACCCTAGGGGTTACCATTGACTAGAAACTGACTAGACTAGCCATATAAATACTGTGGCTACAAGAGCATGTCAGAGGCTAGGAGTAGTGTGATGAGTAACTCACCTCCTGACTCCCAAAAGCCTGTCCACCATCTACAAGGCACAAGTCAGGAGTGTGTTGGAATACTTTCCACTTGCCTGGATGAGTGCAGCTCCAACAATACTCAAGAAAGTTGACACCACCCAGGACAAAGCAGCCCATTTGATTGACACTACATCCACAAACATTCTCACCTCCGATGGAGGAAAGAGTACTCACCATCATCAGTGCGGCCATAACTGAGGCTGTGGGCAGCAGCAGGGCTGGAAGAATTGAAGGTGACTGCCTAATCCTCCTTGTCACATCCCACTACTCCCTCATCTCAAATTCTCTTTTGATTCCCAAGCAACAGCTGGAGTAAATATCTACTTCTCACTTCCCCTCATTCCCTCATAACAAACCAGGCCTCAAGCCTTTCTCCGATCAGATAGAACTGGTGCCAGGCCAGGCAGTGGTGCAAGAACATGAAGCAGAAGAGGAAGAAAAGACTTATGATGGTGAAACACCTCATTTGATCTGACACTCACATACAATAACTCTGATATTTGCCCGACAGGTACATTACTGAGGCAGAATCTGCATGTGGGGAGACACGAGGCACGAGCAACCTGCAGCTAGGGCAGGGAAAGGATGAGCTAGCACCTAGGTTCTGCAGGTTCTATTACAGGATCTGGTATTAACGAAGTCTTAACAATTCACTTAGAAGAGGATAGTATGATTAAAACAAGTCAACATGGTTTTACTAAAGGGATATCTTATTTGACAAATTTATTAGAGTTTTTTGAGGATGTAACAAGTAGGGTAGATAAGGGGAAGCAGTAGATGTAGTATACCTTCCAAAAGGCATTTGGTAAGGTGCTAAACAAATCGTTAACGGAGAGAACGAGAGGAGGATTCTGGGACAGGCAGTCAGCAGCACCTAGAGGAGTGAGGAGTTGAAGAGAAACATGAGAGGAGTCGGGAGTTGAAGAGGAGCGCAAGAGGAGTTGAAGAGAAGCGCGAGAGGAGTTGGGAGTTGAAGAGGAGTATGGGAAGAGTCGGGAGTTGAAGAGGAATGTGAGAGAAGCCAGGAGTTGAAGAGAAGCGCGAGAGGAGCTGGGAGTTGAAGAGGAGCGCGAGAGGAGTTGGGAATTGAAAAGGAGCATGAGAGGAGCCAGGAGTTGAAGAGAAGCTGGGAGAGCAGGGGTGACTGAGGGAGTTCGGTGAGGAGGGAAAGAGGTGATCCTTTGAGTACAGTGAGTACGGCTGGGTAAGCATTTACTACTTTTATTGCTTATAGTTTTTAAGGTCTTATTTTGTGGTTCATCATTTGTAGGGGCTATATTCTATAACAACGAGGAGCAGGGAAGAAGGGCCCGAGAGTAATTGATATTAAGTATCTTCCAAAAGCTTTAATTTAATTTAAAGGGGTAAGTCATGGCAGGAGAGCTCAAAGCCGTGGTGTGCTCCTCCTGCTCTATGTGTGAATCTTGGCACATTTCTAGTGCCCGGGGCCAGCATGTGTGCAGGACGTGTCTCCAGCTGCAGCTCCTGGAAGCCCGGCTTTTGGAGCTGGAGCGGCGGCTGGGGACACTGTGGAGCATCCACGAGGCGGAGAGTATCGTGGATAGCGTGTATAGAGAGGTGGTCGCACCGCAGGCTAAGAGTCCACAGGCAGGAAGGGAATGGGTGACCACCAGGCAAAGCAAGAGGACTAGGCAGGCAGTGCAGGAATCTGCTGTGGCTATTCCCCTGCAAAACAGATATACTGCTTTGGATACTGTTGGGGGGAATGGCCTCCCAGGAGAAAGCAGCAACAGCCAAATTCGTTGCACCACGATTGGCTCTGCTGCACATGGGAGGAGTAAAAAGTGTGGGAATGCAATAGTTATAGGGGATTCAATTGTAAGGGGAATAGATAGGTGTTTCTGAGGCCGCAAACGAGACTCCAGGATGGTATGTTGCCTCCCTGGTGCTAGGGTCAAGGATGTCTCAGAGCAGCTAGAGGACATTCGAAGGGGGAGGGTGAACAGCCAGTGGTCGTGGTACACATTGGTAAAAAAAGAGATGAGGTCCTAAAAGTAGAATATAGGGAGTTAGGAAGTAAGTTGAAAAGTAAGGCCTCAAAGGTAGTGATCTCAGGATTACTACCAGTGCCACGTGCCAGTCAGAGTAGAAATAGCAGGATATATCGGATGAATACGTGGCTGAAGAGATGATGTGAGGGAGTGGTTTCAGATTCCTGGGGCATTGGGACCGGTTCTGGGGGAGGTGGGACAAACTGGACGGGTTACACCTGGGCAGGACCAGGACTGATGTCCTAGGGGGAACATTTGCTATAGTGGTTGGGGAGGGTTTAAACTAAAATGGCAGGGGGATGGGAGCCTATGCAAGGAGTCAGACGAAGGGGAATCAAAGACAAGAACAAAAGACAGAAAGCGGAGTAAGAAAAGTGATGGTCAGAGAAATCAAGGGCAAAAATCAAACAGGGCCTCAGTGAAAAATAGTGGGAACAGGACAAGTAATGCTAAAAAGATAAGTCTTAAGGTTTTGTGCCTTAACGCGAGGAGCATTTGCAATAAAGTGGATGAATTAACTGTGCAAATAGTTGTAAACAGGCATGATATAGTCAGGATTACAGAGACATGGCTGCAGGGTGACCAGGTATGGGAACTGAACATCCAGGGGTATTCAGTATTTAGGAAGGACAGACAAAAAGGCAAAGGTGGTGGAGTTGCATTGCTGGTTAAAGAGGAAATTAACACAATAGTGAGGAAAGCTATTAGCTCCGACAATGTGGAATCTGTATGGGTAGAGCTTAGAAACACTAAGAGGCAAAAAACGTTAGTGGGGGTTGTATATAGACCCCCAAGCTGTAGTGGTGATGTTGGGAATGGCATTAAACAGGAAATTGGAGACGTATGTAATAAAGGAACATCTGTAATTATGGGTGACTTTAATATGCATATAGATTGGGCAAACCAAATTAGTAACAATACCATAGAGGAGGAATTCCTGGAGTGTATAGGGGATGTTTTTCTGGACCAATACATTGAGAAACCAACGAGGGAACAGGCCATCCTCGACTGGGTATTGTGTAATGAGAAAGAAATAATTAGCAATCTAGTTGTGCGTGGCCATAATATGATAGAATTCTTCATCAAGATGGAGAGTGACGTAGTTGATTCTGAGACTTGGGTCCTGAATCTTAATAAAGGAAACTACGATGGTATGAGGTGTGAGTTGGCTATGATGGATTGGGAAACGTTACTTAAAGGGATGACAGTGGATAGGCAATGGCAAACGTTCAAAGAGCGCATGGGTGAACTGCAACAATTGTTTATTCCTGTCTGGCGCAAAAGTAAAACAGGAAAGGTGGCTAAACCATGGCTTTCAAGGGAAATTAGAGATATTATTTGATGCAAGGAAGAGGCATACAAATTGACCAGAAAAAACAACAGACCTGAGGATTGGGAGCAGTTTAGAATTCAGCAAAGGAGGACCAAGGGATTGATTAAGAAGGGGAAAATAGAGTACGAGAGTAAGCTTGCAGGCAACATAAAAACTGACTGTAAAAGTTTCTATAGGTATGTGAAGAGAAAAAGATTGGTGAAGACAAATATAGTTCCTTTACAGTCAGAAACTGGGGAATTTATAATGGGGAACAAAGAAAAGGCTGACCAACTAAATACATACTTTGGTTCTGTCTTCACAAAGGAAGACACTAATAACATACCAGAAATATTGGGGAACACGGTTTAATGAGAGGGAGGAACTGAAAGAAATCAGTATTAGTAGGGAAATGGTGTTGGGGAAATTGATGGGATTGAAGGCAGATAAATCCCCAGGGTCTGATAATCTACATCCCAGAGTACTTAAGGAAGTGGCCCTAGAAATAGTGGATGTATTAGTGGTCATCTTCTGAGATTCTATAGACTCTGGAACAGTTCCTACAGATTGGAGGGTAGCTAATGTAACCCTACTATTTAAAAAGGGAGGCAGAGAGAAAACAGGGCCAGCCTGATATCGGTAGTGGGGAAAATTCTAGAGTCCATTAAAAAAGATTTAATAGCTGAGCACGTGGAAAACAGTGGCAGAATCAAACAGAGTCAGCATGGATTTATGAAAGGGAAATCATGCTTGACAAATCTACTGGAATTTTTCGAGGATGTAACTAGTAGAGTTGATGAGGTGCAGCCAGTGGACATGGTTTATTTGGACTTTCAGAAGGCTTTCGACAAAGTCCCACATAAGAGATTGGTGTGTAAAATTAAAGCGCATGGGATTGGGGGCAGTGTATTGAAATGGATAGAAAACTGGTTGGCAGACAAGAAACAAAGAGTAGGAATAAACGGGTCTTTTTCCGAATGGCAGGCAGTGACTAGTGGGGTACCGCAGGGATCGGTACTGGGATACCAGTTATTCACAATATATGTTAAGGATTTAGATGAGGTAATCAAATGTAATATCTCCAAATTTGCAGATGACACAAAGCTGGGTGGGAGGGTGAGCTGTGAGGAGGATGCAGAGATGCTTCAGTGTGATTTGGACAAGCTGAGTGAGTGGGCAAATGCATGGCAGATACAGTATAACGTGGATAAATGTGAGGTTATCCAGTTTGGTAGCAAAAACAGGAAGGCAGATTATTATCTGAATGGCTATAAATTGAAAGAGGAGAATGTGCAACGAGACCTGGGTGTCCTTGTACACCAGTCGCTGAAAGTAAGCATGCAGGTGCAGCAGGCGGTAAAGAAGGCAAATGGTATGTTGGCCTTCAGAGCCAGAGGATTCAAATACAGGAACAGGGATGTCTTGCTGCAATTGTACAGGGCCTTGGTGAGACCACACCTGGAATATTGTGTGCAGCTTTGGTCTCCTTATCTGAGGAAAGATGTACTTGCTATAGAGGGAGTGCAGCGAAGGTTTACCGACAGATTTCTGGGATGGCGGGACTGACATATGAAGAGAGATTGAGTCGATTAGGATTATATTCGCTAGAGTTCAGAAGAATGAGGGGGAATCTCGTAGAAACCTATAAAATTCTAATAGGGCTAGACAGGGTAGATGCAGGAAGGATCTTCCCGATAGTGGGGAGTCCAGAACCAGGGGTCATAGTCTGAGGATATGGGGTAGACCATTTAGGACTGAGATGAGGAGAAATTTCTTCACTCAGAGAGTGGTGAGCCTGTGGAATTAGCTACCACAGAAAGTAGTTGAGACCAAAACATTGTATGTTTTCAAGAAGGAGTTAGATATAGCTCTTGGGGCGAAAGGGATCAAAGGATATGGGGGGAAAGCGGGCTAATGTGTTGGATGATCAGCCATGATCATAATGAATGGCGAGGCTGGCTCGAAGGGCCGAATGGCCTACGTTGCTCCTAGTTTCTATGTTTCTATGTTAACTGGCAAGGTAAGGGATCCTGAAGTTGGGGGTAATATTTTATCATGGATAGAGGATTGGCTAATGGATAAAAATCAGAGAGTGGGCATAAACAGAGCTTTTTCAAGATCGCAGACAGTGAATAGTGGAGTGCCAGAAGGATTAGTACTGGGGCCTTATCTTCCTATCTATCCTTCCTATCTTTCTATCTATATTAATGACTTAGATGAAGAGACAGAGAGTAAAGTATCAAAGTTTGCTGACGATCCCAAGCTTGGTGGAAAGCTAAGCTGTGGGGAGGACACAGTGAGGCTGCAAAGAGATATAGACAGATTAGGTGAGTGGACAACAAGATGACAGATGGAATATAATGTGTTGAACATTTTTAAGTCTTTCAATATTTTTAAGGTAGATAGGTTATTGATAAGCAAAGGGGTGAAAGGTTATTGGGGGTAGGCGGGAATGTGGAGTTGAGGTTACAGTCAGATCAGCCATGATCTTATTGAATGGCAGAGCAGGTTTGAAGGAGTGATTGGCCTACTGCTGCTTCTAATTCGTGTGCATGGTTGTGTGTATGTTCATATATAGGGAAGTGTGAAGTTAATCACTTTGGTCGTAAGAATAAAAAAGCAAAATATTTTTTAAAAGGTGTGAAACTTGAGATTGCTGATGTTGAAAGGAACTTGGGTGCGCTCATACAAAGAACACAGAAAGTTAGCATGCAGGTGCAGCAAGCAATTAGGAAAGCAAATGGCATGTTGGCCTTTATTGCAAAGGAATTGGAATACAAGAATAAGCAAGTCTCACTATAATTGTACAGGGTTCTGGTGAGACCACACCTGGAATACTAGGTGCAGTTTTGGTCTCCACCTTTAAGAAAGGATATACTTGCATTGAAGGTGGTACAGCGAAGGTTCACTAAATTGACACCTGGGATGAGGAGGTTGTCCTGTGATAAGAGGCTGAGTAAATAGGGCTTAAATTCTCTAGAGTTTAGAAGAATGAAAGGTGATCTCATTGAAACCTACAAAATTCTGAAGGGGTTTGATAGGGTAGACACTGAGAGGTTGTTTCTGTTGGTCGAGGAATCTAAAACACGGAGGCAAAGTCTCAGAATAAGGGGTGACCATTTAAGACTGAGATGAGGAGAGCATGTAGCAGTCTGGCACTAATTTAACACGTGGCTTGTACAGAGTTTGGAGTCAATCCTTTCCAATATGGAAGTAGTGGCCAAATCCGTGAGCATGCTTTCACACCCAACCGCAAGTGTTTGACTGCCAATGCGTCAGCTTCTATTGCAGAACAAGCAGAAGTTTTTTTTTATTCATTCATGAGATGTGGGCATTATTGTCAGCATTTATTGCCCATCCTTAATTGCCCTTGTCCAGAGGGCATTTTTAAGAGTCAACTACATTGCTGTGGGTCTGGAGTCACATGTAGGCCAGACCAGGTGAGGACAGCAGATTTCCTTCCCTAAAGGGCATTAGTGAACCAGATGGATTTTTATGACAATTGTCAATGGTTTCATGGCCATCATTAGACTTTTAATTGCAGATATTTATTGAATCCAAATTCCATCCCAGAGCATTACCCTGGGTCTCTGGATTACCAGTCCGGTGAAAATACCACTAGGGTACCGCCTCCCCCTGAGTCATCCAATGATTGAGTGCTGCAGTGGAAACTCAGGTTGAAGTCACACCAGGTCAGCTTTCTGTCAAGCATGCTCAGAGTGCTGCCATTATGGCTATAAATACTAATGCTCAAAGGGTTTTGCAGGTTTTTACAGCAGTCCAGCAATCTATTCTCAAATAGATTATGAGGATTCATGAGGGGTTGCCCCGAAGGATTAGCAGTGACTCTGTGGAACATAAATCTGCCTTCCTGCCTCGTGAAGATAGATGTCACCCTCCCACCACTGCCACTCCACCGGTGCCCTTGCTGTTGCCTGTCAGCTAGCCCGCCCATATGCCGAACTGGTGTAGTCCAAAGGCAGACCTTCTAAGGCCAGAACTGTGTGAGGACGTACTACAAGGCCATCTGCATTCTCTCCAACTGAAGGCCAGTAGTCTTTTACCAGCCATGCTGCAGCTACTGGGATAGCACTGCATAGGATCTCCAGGACAGGCAAAGGCACCCACAAGACAGGCAGTAAGGGAATGCACAAGGGTGATTAGTTCATTTTTGTATGGAGTATTGGATGGTTTGTTTGGTGAAGTTTGTTTAGAATAGGTGATTAGTTGTGGCTTTTATTTCAGCATTGTGGCCAAGAAGACAATGTGATGGTCAATGACAGAGGGATGTTAAGAAGTAGGATTTTTATTGAATGAGGGATTGGGGTTGTGTTCACTGGTGCCACAGTTGAATATGCTGATCACAGACAGCTTGGCCAGAAAGGGGGTGTGCTGTTTGCCTCCTCCCTTCCTCCTTCTTTTTCACCTCTTCATCCTTTTCATACTGCTCAGCTGTTTGCTGTATATCCATTGTAAGGATTGTATCCTGACGATAGTGAGGCTGTGCAGGGTGCAGCAGATCATGGAAAAGTGTGATGCACTCTCTGTAATAACTGCAGGGCTCCATCCATGCGGCCCAGGCAGCAGAAGCATGGCTTAAGCACCCCAATGGTCTGCTCGATGACATTCTATGTGGCAGCACGTCTCTCGTTATATGCATGCTACCCATGTGTTTTTTTATGGAGTCATAAATCCGCTGACAAATGGATAGCCCTATTCAGTAGCATCCTTTAGTTTGATGTAGTGACAATGGACTGGTGTAGATTAAAGGCATCGTGACTGCTGCCAGGTTACCCAGTACTGATCTACATGATATGCTTGTTGTTATATGCCTTTAAAGGATAGCAGCATGCCATAACTTTAAGGGAAGTGTGTCATGTGATTCAGCCTCAGTTTCACTACGGATTGGAACAAAACAGAGACTCACAGCTCTGATGCCCTCAAGCTTTATGTCTATGTATATCTATTCATATATGCCTAGAATTAATAAATGAAGCAACAATGTGTTTGCACAATAGCTTATGAACAATTGGTGCCTTTATATCATTATACGCGACATGGTGTACAGCAGTAGTTCCTTCTAAATGTCATGGTGCTCAGTCTGGCAGCAAAATTCAGTACAGGTATGATGTGGTGAACAGATTTAAATCATGCTACATGGAATGAGATGACCCTCGATGTTCTGGTCAGACTGCAACTAAGCTGGAGTATCAGAGAGTGTTGAAATTGCAGCATGGTGACTGTACAGAAAAGTTTTGAAGACAAATTTCCAGGATACTTCTCAAATAAAGAGCTGGTTAGCAGACAGATCCCTCGTAGTCTGTAGCACAATGTGTTGAGAGGACCAGCACAGGATTAGCTCAGTGGGAAATGTGAATGACCAGGGTGTGGGTCGCAATGATAGCAAGCGAGGGAGGGCCAAACAAAAAGAAAACAAACAAAACTGTCATTAAAAAAACACTGATTCAGAGAATGTTGTGATTATAACAGTTGGAACTTTGGAAAAGTGGGCAAATGCAACTGCACCAACACTCATCCCAGTTACTATAGGAGAAGGTAGGTCAATGGGATATTGTCAAAATGTCCACTAAGTTCCCCAGTTTAAGTTGGGATGCAACTGACCTATGATCCGAATTCAAAATGCTTAAACAACGTACAGAGCAATGGTTTCTTGATTCAGGTGTATCTGAACCAGAGGGGCAAGTGCCAACATACTACCCCTGTGATTTCTAAAAGACATGTATCCACAGACATGGAAGACAATGGCAAAAGCTGCTACTCTGCAACTTTCAGCGTACAACAGTTCCAGGACCCATAGTCATGGAGTGCAAATACAATCAATCCTCCTGGGTGCCACAGATGTTGTACATCGTCGAGACTAAAGGCCCAGCAATCACAGATCTACTGACATGTCGTGACCTCACACTAGTGACAATGCATGGAATCAGTCAGATCTTACCAGCAGATCAACCTCAGAAACTACTCCTAACACCTCAGTTTACCACCTAACCTCAAAATATCCAGAATATTTTGACAAAATTGGCAGTGTCAAGGGAGCTGCACCATTATGCTTGTAGGAGAATGCAAGTCCGTCAATTGATTTGGTACATTTTGCACAACATAAAGCCAACTACAAGAAGAAAGGGCAAAAGATTCCACACTACAAAAGCTGTGAAAAACCATAATTGAAAGATGGCCTGATTCAATTCAGCATGTCCACAAACACATGAGACCATTTTGGCCTGACTGGGACGAATGAGGCATCTTCCAGGGAATCATTTTTAAAGGCAGAAAAGACATCATACTGGAATCTTTGCATCCTGATATCCTTCAACAAATTCATCACTCACACACGGGTATATATCAGATAAGAAGACTTGAAAGAGCATCAGTCTATTGGCCAGGTATGAACAATGTCATTGAAGTTGTCATCAAGAAAGGCAAGGCATGTCAAGAGCATATGCCAAGTCAGCACAAAGATCCACACACTCCACATGAAGTTCCTACCCATCCTTGGCCCAAACATTGCATCTGGCCTCTTTCATGTCCATGGCACTGACTTCATCGTCATCGTTGACTACCTTACCAAGTACCTCATTATTCGACAATTGCATAATATGTCAAGATACTGTTGCAGGCGCTCTAAATGTTATCTTTAGTTTATTTGGTATGTGTCTATAGAGATCAGGATGGATAAGGATGAGAAGTGGAACATCAATCAAGCTACTCCTTCTCCTCATTACCCTAAATCTAACGGCCTAGCTGAATGAATAACTCACAAGGTGAAATCCCTAATTCTCAAATGTAGACACACCAAGCAGATCTACACATTGCAATGTTACATCTGAGAGCGACCACCTTTAAGTGCAACTATTCTACCACCAGTAGAGCTCATGTTTGGCAGACCAGTGTATGCCAATCTACTTCCTCTTACCCATTCTACTCTCTCAGAAACTAGGGAGCAACTTTTAAAACTGAAAGAAAAGATGACCAACATGCATGATAAAAATGCGGGTACAGAATTGCCAATTTTAGAATTGGAACAACAAGTTCACACACAGGATCCCACAGAAGATACATGGCAACCAGTCAAGGTGACACTGATTTGTTTGGAACCAAATTCCTATGAGGTCATTACACACAAAGGCGCAACACTGAGGCATAACTGAGGTCACATTAAATCCATTCCAGCTCCTCAACCACCGTACAGTCATATTGCATTGAGGACAAGATCCCAAATGCAACTGGGAACAACACCAATAATGACAATCCCACAGATCACTGTGAGCAATTGAAGAAACCTCCAGACAAGGTTACCATTACAAGATCTGGGCATATCAACAGATTAACTTTACACTTTAGAGACTCATAGATTCACCAGGCCTGTACACTTCACTAATGGTAAATAAACAAGAATGTGTATTGTAAATATCTATACTTCATTGGAAGAAGAGAGTATCTTTAAAAAGAAAGGGGGATGTTGTAATATGCCTTTAAGGGATAGCAGCATACCATCACTTTAAGGGAAGTGCGTGATGTGATCCAGCCTCAGTTTCATTTCCGCCTGGAGCAGAACATAAACACATAGCTCTGCAGCTCTGATGTTCTCAAGCTTTCTGTCCATGTATATCTGTTCACATGTGCCTGTTCTTAATAAATGAACCCACAATGTGTTTGCACAATCCCTTATGAGTTTTGGTGCTTTTATATCATTATAACACACATGCCATGCTGAACATGGACACACTGCAACTGCACATAGACTACTATTGTCTTTTCAGCCATGGTACATCTTTGAACTTAGATGCAGCGCCCCTAAGCCTTATGTCTGCAGTCAATGACATCCTGCACCATCGGGAAGCCCGCTATTCAGGTGAAGCCATGTGCACACTCTGCCTGCTTCTCTCTTAGAAAGAATGAATGTTTTCCCTTTCCTAGCATACAGAGCATCAGTCACCTCCCTTATACAGCAGTGGATGACAAAAAGGAGGTGTCAGAGATATTGCTTGCTCCAGCCTGGAAGGGTTTCAAATTGAAGAACTCCAGGGCCAAAGTCAACTTCACAGCCATTGGCAGTGCTGACCTCACCCTGCTCTGAGGCTGCAGGTTTGCCTGCAGCACATAAGTAGATTTTAGTGAGCCTGTCCTTCATAAAATAGAGCCATCACACAAACTGCTCCACACTGAGGTTGAGATAAAGGATTCTCAACAGAGACCAGAAGGAAAAAAACATTCAGACCAATACTCTTATTTCCTAGTTTTTACTGATGTTCCACTTTGAGGTATACGAGACCAGTTCGGACCAGCATTCTTATTTCCCAGTTGTTCCTGTTTTTTCATTCTTGGGACCTGGGGTGAGTAAAGCCTCTTGTGAAGAGCCGTTCTCTCCTCCTCCTAATTCTCCCTCTTTGAGCAGCTTATCTGTTTTTTATGTTGCTTCTGCTCATTCCCCCTCTATGCACCAGTCCAGGGGTAGAAAACTGCAGCATGCATGACTGGGAGCTGGTGGCCTGAGCAAAACTTCTGAAGTGAGAACCAAGACCTTCACCACTTTCTGTCAACATCACTAACTTTAAATAGCATTGCAAATCACCAAACAGTTCCACGAACTCAGCAACACCAATAGAAATTAATCAGGAAATAAGGTAGTTGATGATATACTTAAATAGGGATGGTGGGGCTTCCTTTCTTATGCTGAATGTATGTTCAGCTGTGCAATGTTAAGAGAGGGAGTTAGCTGGATCACTGGTCACTGCAGTCATGAAGTCATCTTTACACACTGCCTGATGTCAACAATATGCTGCATACTCTGCTGCACACACCTAGTGCCCGTGCTAAGGCTCCAAACAAAATAACATCCAGTGCAGGCTACTCTGGGAGTGTGTGCGCATGGCACGGACACCATTTGCACTCAAAATGGCACCCGTATCACTGGAAATACAGGCGCTATGAAGCCGAATTTTACAACTTGTCTCTTTATGCGTGTAGTACCAGTATAAGTTATTACATGGTTATGTACAGAATAGGCTAGTCCTAGTTTGGAGTTCCCATTTCATTGGCTAAGGGACGTGCATTATTCTCAATTTCAGAAAACAACCATTTCTACCAGATCTCTGTGATGTTCCAACTCCTTACACCATGAGTTTAGTCCAACAACCTCTCAGCGGTATTTCACTACTTTGTGTTCTCAATTTGTACTTAAAGGCATTAGAACTTTAGATTTTCTCAACTTATTTCATTTGGAACTTCTTAGCAATCATCAGAAATTGGGAACTTTTGTTATTCTGTATGTTACATATTCGACCATTGAAAAACTGAAAGTGTACCACTTAAACTCCCTATTCAAGTCAGTCATTGTATTTAATTGCACTTAAGAATGAACCTAAGGAGCAACAATGAGAAAACCCAGTCTTCAGGTTTTCTTAGTAGATGTAGCCAATAATATTTCAACACAAAACTGATTATAATGATAGGCAGACAGTAACGCCTCTTGTATCATGTTTAAAAACTTACTGTATTCACCAATGTGAAAAAAATTTTAGTATTAACATATTCTTCATCAGTCATATTAGAAAATCAAAGTGCCCTGTCTCTTTCAGGGCTTTGCTGTAGCCTATTTTGGCCTCTTGGCCAATAACATATCCCAGGAGTACTCCTGACATAGACTTCCCCCCTCTGGTAGGAATGCGCTACTTGAAAGGTTAGTGGAAATGGATTGAATAGTAATTTCAAAAGGGGAATGAATAAATAATTGAAGGGCTTACAAAGCTATGGGGAAAGAGCAATGAAATGGGACTGATTGGATGGCTCTACCAAAGGGCCGGCACAGGCAATGTTGTCTCTAAGCTGTGCGGATGTGCTGCTATGCAGCAATCGGGAATGTGTTATGCATGGAATGAACAGACCACACGCAGGCAACGCTCCTTTTAAGATGTTTAGATAGGCAACTGCATGTCAGTTTTAAAGGCCCTGTGCAATGCAATGGGCTGGCAGCCAACAGTAACCAAAAGTCAGAGGGAAGATTGGCTGGATGGTCTTCTCTGTATCGTATCATTCTATAACTAGTTTGAAACTAACCAAACTCATTCTATGTAGGACTATCAGCCAAAGCAGATTGGACATCTTCATCCACCTGTTCGGATTGGATTCACAAACAAGTTTTGTATTCAGCAATAGCATTCACTGTAGCATTTTAGGGAATGCCTATAACTAATATCCCCTGATAGCAGTTTCATGGTAAAACGATAGAGTGATACCTGCAAGATAATTATTTTTCCATAGTATATATAGCCTTGGGGACACTACTTGCCAGTTTAATTCAGCAGGTTTCTCCTTTTCCAGCTGAGCATTTGATGGATTGAACTCATTCAAGAAAAAGCTGAATCTAGATTATTTGCTCCACTTCAATTTCAGTCAGACATTCAGCTTGCACTAACAAGCTCACAATACAGCATCACTGCTCCAGAGGAATCCACAAATTACTGACCAGAATTGCTTAAACAGCACATCATAATAACATAAAGAGATGAGACAGAAAACAAGGAATTAAAGAAAAACTGAAAATTAAAATTAATCATCATACCCTGAAAATAATTGAATTGCCTTTGTTTAAACATGATGGTTAGATTAGAGCTTAAGGAAATATTCTTAAGGCGGTTATATTGTTGCAATTTTAGAACTTTAATGAATTGATACCTATACATTTGTATAATTTTTTGCCATTGTATAAACATTAGGATTGAAATACAACCTTCTTCTGTAATCAGGTTACAAGCAGTGCCAAACCAGATACCCATCTGGGTTCAGAGCAAACATTTGTGAACTTTTGCCCATTACTCAACAGCAGTCCATACACTGGTTTCAAGAGTGACTGCAGAAGATATTGTTGAATCCCAACACAAATGGACCAGAAGGTAGCGAATGAGTGATCGGCAGAATCTTTATGACTACTTTCACACAGTTAGTGGATATTTATGTTAAATTATGGGAAGTTTATGCAATTAATTTGTGCCCACTAGAACCACATGCAGTCTGCCAAATTACATTTATTGGGATAGAAAACAACATTGATATATCAACTGTGGGATCACTTGGACCAGGCCTAACCAACATTTGCTTTAATAGCTTTAACTCTGGCTCTTCAGGTGTGATTGCTTAGGTTTCAATTAAATGTTATAAACTTATGATCAGATGAGGATGGGTTGAATGGCTCCCCTCTTTTCCCTCTCCTAATTTGAGCGCAACAGGGATTTTTTGAAAAGGATATTCTTGAAAAGGATAAAAACAAAAAACTACTGCGGATGCTGGAAATCCAAAACAAAAACAGAATTACCTGGAAAAACTCAGCAGGCTTGGCAGCATCGGCGGAGAAAAAAAGAGTTGACGTTTCAAGTCCTCATGACCCTTCAGCAGAACTGAGTATAGTTAGGAGAGGGGTGAAATATAAGCTGGTTTAAGGTGGGGGTGGGGGGGTGGGTGGGGGGTGGTGGGGAGAGAAGTTGAGGGGGGGTAGGGACAAGCAAGCAGTGATAGGAGCAGGTAATCAAAAGATGTCACAGACAAAAGGATCAAAGGGGTGTTGAAGGTGGTGATATTATCTAAGAAGATGTGCTAATTAAGAATGGATGGCAGGACACTCAAGGTACAGCTCTAGTGGGGGTGGGGTGGAAAGACTGACAAGGTATTAGTTGTAGATAATGGAAATAGGTGGGAAAAGAAAAATCTATATCAATTATTGAAAAAAACAAAAGGGAGGGGGAAGAAACGGGGTGGGGATGGGGGGAGGGAGTTTAAGATCTAAAGTTGTTGAATTCAATATTCAGCCCAGAAGGCTGTAAAGTGCCTAGTCGGAAGATGAGGTGCTGTTCCTCCAGTTTCCGTTGGGCTTCACTGGAACAATGCAGCAAGCCAAGGACAGACATGTGGGCAAGAGAGCAGGGTGGAGTGTTAAAATGGCAAACGACAGGGAGGTTTGGGTCTTTCTTGCGGACAGACCGCAGGTGTTCTGCAAAGCGGTCGCCCAGTTTGCGTTTGGTCTCTCCAATGTAGAGGAGACCACATTGGGAGCAACAAATGTAGTAGACTAAGTTAGGGGAAATGTAAGTGAAATGCTGCTTCACTTGAAAGGAGTGTTTGGGCCCTTGGACGGTGAGGAGAGAGGAAGTGAAGGGGCAGGTGTTGCATCTTCTGCGTGGGCATGGGGAGGTACCATAGGTGGGGGTTGAGGAGTAGGGGGTGATGGAGGAGTGGACCAGGGTGTCCCGGAGGGAACAATCCCTACTGAATGCCGCCGGGGGGGGTGAAGGGAAGATGTGTTTGGTGGTGGCATCATGCTGGAGTTGGCGGAAATGGCAGAGGATGATCCTTTGAATGCGGAGGCTGGTGGGGTGATAAGTGAGGACAAGGGGGACCCTATCATGTTTCTGGGAGGGAGGAGAAGGCGTGAGGGCGGATGCGCGGGAGATGGGCCGGACACGGTTGAGGGCCCTGTCAACGACTGTGGGTGGAAAACCTCGGTTAAGGAAGAAGGAGGACATAATATCACCACCTTCAACACCTCTTTGATCCTTTTGTCTATGACATCTTTTGATTATCTGCTCCTATCACTGTTTGCTTGTCCCTATCCCCCCCTCAACTTCTCTCCCCACCCTCCATCCCCTCCCCCCCCCACCTTAAACCAGTTTAAATTTCACCCCTCTCCTAACTATACTCAGTTCTGCTGAAGGGTCATGAGGACGCAAAACATCAACTCTTTTCTTCTCCGCCGATGCTGCCAGGCCTGCTGAGTTTTTCCAGGTAATTCTGTTTTTGTTCTTGAAAAGGATATTCACTGAACGTTTAACTGTTTATGTATTATGGTCAGAAAGAAGCAATTGGACAGGTATGCTTAAACCAATCTAAGTAAAATAATAGAATTTTGCGCCCACACAGGCATTATCTTCCAAATATAGATTGCACAGTAGGAGGGATAGGTTAATCAAATTAGAGTTTGGAGAAGTAAAAAAGGGTGTAGTTTAGAGACTCAGCTGGCTTCAGGCAGAATTTGGTGGTCTTATGACTTTCCATCGGTGGTAACGATGTTTCAGATTTAAAGATGTAGACGGCTAATTTGGCTGTTCTTCTGGAGACGGTAGTGCAGGGTTAATTCTTTTAGGAAGTTTCTGTCTGCAGCAGGGACATCCCTGGATAGTCACAGTCAGCAAACAGTGTTTAAAGCTTACAAGGTGGGCTGGAGAGAGAGGCAGGAAGGAGGGACCCGAATCACATCTTCTCTCATCAGTATCTCAGCTGCTTGTCCTCTTACTGTAGAGAAATGAGAAGTATAAACACACAAAGGGTGGGCCTATCACATGACCACCATCCAGTGATTCAAACATGGTCGTGACAAGTGCATTTCTCTTTGTATCTGAAGCAGTTCATGTCTGGGAATCATCTGCCTCAACCAGTGTCCCATTGATCAAGATTTACAAATTCCCATTGTAACTTCATGAGTTCAAGTCTGGGAACCCCCTGTTGAATATCCCAGGCAATTGCCTTGATACCTGACTAATGGGGACAAGATATGTGGCTCATTGTCCTTGATGGATCTTTGCAGACTTGGTGTCTTCATCTCAAAGGATTGGAATGTAGAAAGCTCAGTGACACAAATTGGGTCAAGTCACATTTTTGGTCTGCATTCTAAAAGGTCTGCTTTTAAAAATTCTGTTTGGCTTTCCAGCCATTGGATTAAAAATCATTATTTGGTAATTGAAATTAAGCATGTTTTCATGACACAAACAAGGTAGGTTTGTCACCTGAAATTATACAATGATGTCATATTGTGCCTTCACACTATATGGCAAAAATGAAGAAACTAAATGAAACCAGAAAGTAAAGCCATCTCCACTGAGCCTATCATTCAGTTCTGACATGACACCCAACAACTTCATGAACTATGAGCTTTGAAATCAGTTTACAAGATGGATACAGATGAGGATGGCCAATGAATCCACCTTAACATATCCATCAACAAAAACTTTGCAGCCACCCAAGTACACAGTTTTTAAATGCTCTTAAATTTATTCCAGAACTTTCACCTCCATACCCACCCAACAGTCCATTCCATCTATTACTTTGTATGTGAAGAACTTCCTAACATCAGACACAAAATTGCTGCTGAAACTGTATCCCCTTGTCCTTATGTAACATTGATTTTGACAGATCTATCATTTTTATACCATTTTACTGACTGCAAAATTGTGCTCTGTGATGCCTGTGGTTTCGGTGCTATGGTGTCATTTTGGTAACAAAGCGGCCCCTTTGATGCTCGCACATACTTATGGCCCCCTTATGATGATGCCTGTGACCATGAAGGTGACCATGGTCCTAAAATTCTTTGCTTGAAGACCTTTGCAGGCTGGAGCAAGTGAAAAAGCTAACATCTCCCATTTCACCATCCATTGCTGCATCAGAGAGGTGGCAGATCTCCTTTATGCCAGGAGAAGGGATTTCAATACATTCTCTCTGAACAGAGGAGCTGGAGGTGCCAACAAATGGATTTACCAGGATAGGAGGTTTCCCCATGGCACGCAAATGCCATTGACTGCACACACAAGACTTTGCAGGTGCCACATCTCAATGCAGAGATAAAATGAAATTGCAAAGAGATTCACTCACTGAATGTGAAATTGGTGTGTGAAAATGCTCAGCAAATCATATAGCTCGATATCCAGACAGCAATCATGGTGCATTTCTCTCTTTTTTTTATTTGCTCGTTCACAGGATGTGGGCATCACTGGCTAGGACAACATTTATTACTCATCCCTAATTGCCTTTGAGAAAATGATGGTGATACCCCTTCTTGAACCGCTGCAGTACATGTGGTGTAGGTACACCCACAGTGCAGTTAGGAAGGGAGTTCTAGGATTTTAACCCAGTGACAGTGAAAGAACGGCAATGTAGTTCCAAGTCAGGATGGTGAGTAGCTTGGAGGGGAACTTGCAGGTGGTGGTGTTCCCATGCATCTGCTGCCCTTGTCCTCCTAGGTGGTAAAGTCGCATGTTTGGATGATGCTGCCGAAGGATCCTTGGTGAGTTCCTGCAGTGCAATTAAGATGGTACACACAGCTGCCGCTATGCTTCAGTGGTGGAGGGAGTGAATGCTTAATAATATAAGAACATAAGACATAGGAACAGGAGTAGACCATTTGGACCCTCGAGCCTGCTCCGCCATTCAATAAGATCATGGCTGATCTTCTTGTCTTTCGATTTCCACATTCCCATCTAATCCCGATAACCTTTGATTCCCTTGCCTAACGAGAATCTATCTACCTCTGCCTTAAAAATATTCAATGACGCCACCTCCACCACCTTCTGAGGCAGAGAGTTCCAAAGTCACACAACCCTCTGAGAGAAAAAAAATTCTTCTCATCTCTGTCCTAAAAGGGCAACCCCTAATTTCAAAACAGTGCCTCCTAGCTCTGGACTCACCCACAAGAGGAAACATCCTTTTGACGTCCACCTTGCCAAGACTGTTCAGGATCATGTATACTTCAATCAAATCACCCCTCACTCTTCTAAACTGCAGAGGAAACAAAACCAGTCTGTCCAACCTTTCCTCATAAGAAAACCCACTCATTTCAGGAATCAATCTAGTAAACCTGCTTTGAACTGCCTCCAATGCATTTACATTCTTCCTTAAATAAGGAGGCCAAAACTACACATAGTATTCGAGGTGCGGTCTCACCAATGCCCTGTATAACTGAAGCATAATGTCCTTACTTTTATGTTCATTCCCTCTTGTAATAAAGGATAGCATTTCATTAGCCTTATGAATTACTTGCTGTACCTGCATATTAACTTTTTGTGACTCATGTACTAGAACACCTAGATCCTTCTGCACCTCAGAATTATGCAGCTATTCTCCACTTAAGTAAAACTCTGCTTTTTTTGTTCTTCCTGCCGAAGTGAGCAACTTTACATTTTCCCACTTTAAACTCCACTTGCCAGATCTTTGCCCACTCACTCGACCTATCTATATCCATCTGCAACCTCCTTGCGTCCTCTTCACAACATATCCTCCTACCTATCGTTGTGTCATCTGAGAACGTGGCTATAACGTCTTCACTCCCCTCACCTAAGTCATTGATGCAAATTGTAAAAAAGTTGAGGCCCCAGTACAGACCCCTGTGGGATGCCACTCGTCACATCCTGCAAACAGAAAATGATCCATTTATGCATACTCTCTGCTTTCTGCCAGCCAGCCAATCTTCTATCCATGCTAATATGTTAACCACTACACCACAGGCTTTTATTTTCCATAATAATCTTTGATGTGGCACCTTATCAAATGCCATCTGGAAATCCAAGAACAGTATGTCTACAGGCTCCCCTTTATCCATTCCGCATGTTACTCCTTCAAAAAACTCCAATAAATTGGTTGAACATGATTTTCCTTTCACAAAACCATAATTACTCTTCCCAATTGCCATGAGCTCTTCTAAGTGCCCAGCTATAACCTCCTTAATGGTCGATTCTAATAACACCTCCATGACAAACATCAAGCTAACTGGCCTATAGTTTCCTGTTTTCTGCCTCCCTCCCTTCTTGAATAGAGTGGTTATATTTGCTACTTTCCAATCTGATGGAGCCTTTCCAGAAGCTAGCAAATTTTGGAAAATTAACACCAGCGCATCGACTACCTCATTAGCCGCCTCTTTTAAGACCCTAGGATCCAGTCCATCGGGACCCGGAGACTTGCCAGCCTGCAGGTCCTTCAATTTGCTCAGTACCATTTCCCTAGTGATTTCAATTTCACCAAGTTCCTTTCTCCCGTTCACCTCCTGATTTGCAGCTATTGCTGGACTGTTTTTTTGTATTCTCTATAGTGAACAGAGAAGCAAAATATTTGTTCATTTCTTCCACCATTTCCTTATTATCTACTATTAGCACCCCAATGTCACTTTCTGGAGGGCTCACTTTACTTACTCTTTTCCTTTTTAAGTACCTGTAGAAACTCTTGCTATCCATTTTTACATTTCTAGCTAGCTTTCTCTCATACTCTAATTTATTGCTCTTGATTAATCTTATAGTCATTCTCTGCCGTTCTTTATATTCTGTCCAATCATCTGCCCTTCTGCCCTGCCACTCATCTTTGTGGAGTTGTATGCTTTTTCCTTAAGTTTTATGCTTTCCTTAACATCTCTAGTTAACCACGGATGGTGGGTCCTCCCCTTAGAATTTTTCTTTATAGTAGGAATGTACTTATTCTGAATACTCTGAAATATCCCCTTAACTGTCTGCCACTGCTTCTCTATTGATCTATCTTCTAGCCTCGCTTCCCAGTTCACTTCAGCTAGCTTAGCCTTCATCCCCACATAGTTGCCCTTTTTTAAGTTTAAATACTAGTCTTAGACCCACTCTTCTCCCTTTCAAACTGGATGTTATATTCAATCATATTGTGGTCACTGCTACCTAGCAGTGCCGTTACTCTGAGGTCATTAATTAATCCTGTCATGTAACACAATACCAAATCTAATAGAACCTGCTCTCTGGTTGGTTCCAGAACATGCTACTCTAAGAAACTATCTCGAAAGCATTCTAAGAACTCCTCATCCAGGCTATTACTGCCAATCTGATTTTTCCAGTTTATGTGTAGATTAAAATCACCCATGATTATTGCCATCCCTTTATCACAAACACAACCCTATTTTTCTTGAATGTCATGTACCCTTCAATATTAAGGACCCAATCTTTGTCATCCTGCAGCCATGTCTCCGTAATTGCTATCAGATCATATTTATTTACTTCATTGTGGGTCAGCAATTCATTTACTTTGTTATGAATGCTACATGCATTCAAATAGAGAGCCTTCAGTTTGTCTTTTTGTTACCTTTGTAACATCTAGCCTTGACTGCTGATGTATTCTTAGGCTTTTTTCTCTCTGTCCCTTCCTGCTATTCTCTGACCCTCATTTCTCATGTTACTATTTTGCTCTCCTGGCTTGACTCTACACCTTGAATTGTTACCTCTACCCAAGCTTGATCCCTCACCCCTCGTGTTTAGTTTAAAGCCCTCTCTACTTCCCTAGTTATGTGATTTGCGAGGACACTCGACCCAACGTGGTTCAAGTGTAAACCGTCCCAATGAAAAGCTCCAGTACTGATGCCAGTTTCCCACAAACCAGAACCCACTTCTCCCACACCAGTCTTTGAGCCACACATTCATCTCTCTAATCTTATTTGTCCAATGCCAATTTGTATATGGCTCAGGTAATAATCCAGAGATTATTACCTTTGAGGGTCTGCTTCTTAATTTGATACGTAGCTTCTCATACTGACTTTGCAGAACCTCTTTCCTAGTTCTATCTATGTGATTGGTACCTACATGGACCACAACAACTGGATCCTCCCCCTCCCACTACAAGTTCCTCTCCAGCCCTGAGCAGATGTCCTGAACCCTGGCACCGGGCAGGCAATTCAGCCGTGTGGACTCTCGCTCTTTGCTGCAGAGAACAGCGTCAATCCCCCTCACTATACTATCCCCTACTACCACTACATTCCTTTTTGCTCCCCCGCTCGAGCGGCTTCCTGTACCACAGTGCCATGGCCAGCCAGCTCATCCACCTTGCAGACTTCACTTTCATCCACACAGGTTCTAAGCGCCTCAAACCTGTTTGACAATTGCAAAGCCTAAGGCTCCTCCCCTACTGTCTGCCCGGTCCCATTATCTGCCTCACTGACAATCATATCCTCCTGTCCCTCACTGCTGACCAAAACAGATGACCCTCTTCTAAGGGGTGTGACTATCTTCTGGAACAAAGTATCGAGGTATTTCCCCCCCTCCCTTATGTTGTGCAGTGTCTGCATTTCAGCTTCCAGATCAATAATCCTGACCCAGAATTCCCCAAGCTGCTTACATTTCCTGCAGATGTGTTTCTCATGGATCGCCTTGGCATCCAAAAGCTCCCACATCTCATAGCTGCAACATAGCACCTGTCCCACCATTCTAACTTATGTTATTTAGTTAATTAACTTTAATTACTTTCTTCCTATGTATGCTACAATTTACTGTGTTTATTGAATGCTAGTACCACTGACAACTAAAGGTTATATGCTTCTTAACTACAAGGTATGTGTTTTAGATGTTTGTTTAAATTACTTTATTTTTATTGCTTCTTAAAAATCTTTATTGTTTGATTTTAATTTTAAAGTTTTCAAATTTTGGTTTATTATTTTAAAGTTTTAGTTCTTTTTATTTATAGCTCTACCTGAACTCACCTGTCCTAAGTTGGTTTTTCACACACTGTCCCTTAGACTGAGCACTTACTGGCCAATCAATTTACTAGCTTCCTGTGACGTCACAAATTCTCAGGAATTTGATAATGTGGGATTCCTCCATGATCTCGAGCATAGTCTCTCTGCAACCTCCTCCAGTACATTATCCCTCCACAAATTCTATGCTCTTCTGCAGCTCTGGTATCTTATGCACATTTCATTTCCTTTATTCCGCCATTGCCAGCTGTGCCTTCAGCCATTTAGACCTTAACTCATGGAATTGCTTTCATAAACCTCTCTGTGCCTTTACCTCGTTCTCCTTTTAAACAGTGCTTGAAACCCAACTCTTTGACTAAGTTTTTGATCACCTGCCCTAATATTTCTTTTTTTGACTCAATCAGTACCAATTTTTGTCTGATTATGCTCCTGTGAAGCACCTTGAGATGTCTGTGTTAAAATGCTATAGGAATGCAAGTTGGTGTTTTAATTTTAACTATGTGGTTACATATTCCATTTGTTTGTTAATTTGTTGTTTTGCATTGTTTGGACACATTGAGCAGGTATAGCAGTCACTTCAATAGATTTAACCTTCATCCTCAGACATTTTACCTTCCTCACAGAATCACAGAGGTTTTACAACACAGAAGGAGGCCATTTGGCCCATCATGCCTGTACCAGCTCTCTGAATGAATAATTCACCTAGTGCCATTCCTCTGCCTTCTCCCCATAACCCTGTGCATTTTTCCTTTTCAAATAACAGTCTAATTCCATTTTGAATGCTTCAATTAAACCTGTCTCCGCCACACTCTCAGGCAGTGCATTCCAGACCCTAACCACTTGCTGTGTGAAAAAGTTTTTTCTCATGCTGCTTTTGAGTCTTTTGCAAATTACCTTAAATCTGTGCCCTTTCTTTCTTGATCATTTCACGAGTAGGAACAGTTTCTCCCTATCTACTCTGTCCAGATCCCTCATGAGTTTGAATACGTCTATCAAATCCCCTCCCAGCTTTCTCGAAGGAAAATAGTCCCAAGTTCTCCAGTTTATCTTCATAACTGAAGTCTCCCATCCTTGGAGCCATTCTCGTGTATCTTTTCAGCACCTTCTCCAATACCTTTGCATGTTTTCAAAAGTGCAGCACACAGAACTGGACACAAGACTCCAGCAGAGGTCTAACTAGTGCCTTATAAAGTTCAGCATTACCTCCTTGCTCTTATACTCTGTGCCCTACTAATAAATACAAGGGTACTATATGCTTTTTTAACCACTCTCTCAATTGGTCCTGCATGACTGCAATGACTTATGCACATGCACACCCAGGTCCTTCTGTTCCTGCACCCCTTTAGAGCTCTACCCTTTATTTTATACTGTCTCTCCATGTTCTTCCTGCCAAAGTGAATCACTTCACACTAAGATAAAAGCAAAATACTGTGAATGCTGGAAATCCGAAACAAAAACAAAAAGGCACTTTACAGCCTTCTGGACTTAACATTGAGTTCAACAACTTCAGACCATGAACTCTCTCTTCTATCCTTACCCCTTTTTTAACCCGTTTAATACATTCATTTTTTTTATTTTTTATCCACTTAGTTTTATTTTTATTTATTTTTATTTTTATTCTTTTATTCATTGTTTTATCCCCTTTTGTTATGCCCCTGTTTTATCCCATCTCCTTTCTCACACCACCAAACACGCCCAACGCCAACAGGCACGGAAGATACTGGCCAATGTTTCATATCCGTATTAGACTCAAAATGTTAACTCTGTTTCTCTCTTCACAGATGCTGCTAGACTTGCTGAGTTTTTCCAGCATTTTCTGTTTTTGAATCACTTCACATTTCTCTGCATGCAATTCATCTGCCACCTGTCTGCCGATTCCACCAACTTGTTGATGTCATTTGAAGTTTTACACTGTCCTCCTTCCAGTACACAATGCTTCCAAGTTTTGTACATTTCTATACTCATTTGAGCATGCTACTGTGAGTAACCCGGAGATTACAACTTTTGAGGTCCTGATTCTTAATTTCCTACCTAGCTCCCTAGGTTCTGAATGCAGGACCACATGCCTTATTCTGCATTTCTTGTTTGTAGCAATGTGGACCACGCCTGTTGGCCGATCACCCTACCACTCCCCCTACCACCCCCCACTGCCCCCCACCACCCCCCACCAATGTCAGGGTGCTCTGCAGCCGCTCAGAGACATCCTTGATTATGGCACAAGGGAGGCAACACACCATCCTGGATTCACATCTATGGCAGCAGAAATGCCTATCCATGCCCCTAACTGTCAAATCACCTATCACTATTGCTCTTCCAGTCTCCCATGTGCCCCCTCTGTACAGTTGATCCACACATGGTGCCATGGACTTGGCTCTGGTTGCATTCCTCGAATGAACATCACTCTCATCAGTATTCAGAACTGAATACTTGTTGGAGAGTGAGATGCAGTCCGAGGACTCCTGTACTACCTACCTGTTCCTTTTTGACTGCCTGGTCATTCCCTCTCTCCCTGCATCCTATTAAGCTCTGGGATGACCATATCTACAATTGTGCTATCCACAAAGCTCTGTCTCATGGACCCATCACAGTGATGCCAGCTGCTGCTCAAGTTCTGAAACCCGGAGCTCGAGCTGCTGCAACTGATGGTACTTCCTGCACAAAAGGTTATCCAGGACACCAGGAGAGTTCTGGAGTTCCCACTTAACACAGGATGTGCATTCTTAAGGTTGGAGTAGCCCTGCCAATTCTCCATTTATTAACTGATAACTTTGTTACTGCTAATAGCCTTGCTACTGGTAATAAACTTTACCAATACTAATAAAGGTTTACCAAAACTTATAAACCTTGCTACTATTTATAAGACTTAGTAATATTGATAAGCCCTACTAATACTTAGTACACCTAAGTGCATTATTTTGCTTAAATTTCATTTGTCACTACTTTATTCATTTGCATGCTTAGTCCAACTCAGTCTGTGGCTCCTAAGTTGCCTCCTCAGGATCAGTTGTGACTCCTAGGAAAGTATCTCTAGTAAGGAGGTCTTGTGGCACAGTGGGTTGCATCCCCTCCTCTCAGCCAGAAGCTCTGGGTTCCAGTCCCACTCCAGGACTTGACAGCCATGGAAGGTGTGTTCATAACATGGCCAAGAATGTTGATTATCAACCAGAAAATCTTTCCACTATGCCTATTATGGGTGCTAAGTCAGTCAGAACTATGTGGTTACTATAACACAACAGACTCCACCAGAAGTTCTTCCTGTGGTAAGCATCCTCCTCATTTTTAACCATTCAGTGAATTCAACCATTTTCTTTTCAACATCTGAGTGCAAGTGATCAATGTAAACACCGTGTAATGCAATAAAAACAGAAAATGCTGGAAAAACTCAGCATGTCTGGCAGCATCTCTGGAGAGAGAAACAGAGTTAACATTTTGAGTCTAATATGGATATGAAACATTGGCCGGTATCTTCTGTGCCTGTTGGCGTTGGGCGTGTTTGGTGGTGTGAGCGGACAATATAGTGCAATCGGTTTCACGGCAGTGTGAAACCAGTTTGTGATCGTCTGCTCAGCCCACCAATGGTGGGCTGCGTTTCCTGCCATCGGACGTCAGGAACCTCATTGTAATACATCAGCATATCATTATTAGGCCTGCCCACTGGATTCATACCCCGTCCTGCTGGATTGAAACCAATGTCGGCAGAAAAACACACCAACGTGTTTCACAACAGCACATACGCGGGCTGGCAGGCTGAACTTCGCTCGGGACTTAAAGGTTTATTTGCCTACCTTGCTTTGTTCGGCACTCACAGTCATCAACACCAGGCTTCACAGACGACACCACATCACTTTTAGAGGGGATCACGGGTAGGTCTCTACCTACCAGATCAGCCATATGTGGGTGGCGTTTCAATGGCTGCAGGGCAAGGTCTTGCTTGGGGAAGGGGGAGAAGTGGCCTCAGGCAACGGAAGAAGCTGTAGGATGAGAGCTGTACTGGGGAAGGAGGGTATTAGAGGGTGCATTTGGGGGCACCTGTTGATCTGTGCAAGCGGCGCAAGATGGTAAGGGCTGAGGGGGCAGTCTCCAGAGGAGATGAGGCTAGATGGACATGTGAGGGTATGTGTGTGAGAATGGGCGGTGATGTCCCTTGAGCTGGCAATGAGTGAGATGCCAGTGAATGTGTGATGGGCTTGAGTGTGTGAGTTTAGAGTGATGGGATGGTTGCCATACCCTGGCTGCATGAATGAGACCAGTCATCCTCTATCTGCATTGGATGGCCAACTTCTTCTGTGCAGCATTGACACTGATCACTGCTGCCACCGCCTGCCATGCTGGATTGGTGATGCCACTACCCGTCCTGTGGCCAGAGCGTGGGTAGAGAACATCACAGCGGCTTACCACAGTATCCAAATGGTGTTCCCGTGACGTGTCATTAAACCTGGGGACTGCAGTCCTTTTGTCTTTCGTGGACATCTTCCCTGCAGTAGTCGTGGGCTGGATGCACTAAGATGTGTGCGCATGACTGGACTTTAAATATGGTGCCTGGCGTGATGAAGCGGCGAGGTGATGGCATGGCGGGATAATGAGAGCCCACCCACCATGGAAATGGCATGTTTCCCAGGATAAGTAATGTGGCAGTTTTGGGACGATAGGGCTAGACAACCCACCATCGCAGCTGGTGGGTAAAACATTGTTTTACCTGCCCTCTCCCACACTTGTGCAATCTGAGATGATTCTTCCCATTAACTCTGTTTCTCTCTCCACAGATGCTGCCAGACCTGCTGAATTTTTCTAGCATTTTGTTTTAATTTCAGATTTCCAGTAGCTGCAGTATTTTGCTTTTATTATAATGTAATGCAATTCGTCTTAAAACTGATGCATGGGCAATCCCTTCTATTCTCACATAACTCCTTTACAAACTATCTGCTGCTTCTTACTTCAATTTCTTACTTGTTCCATGTTTTAATCTGAATCTACGCAGCTTTAAGCTCAAATAGTAGAAATAATTCCCAGCCAGAATTTCGTCAGTGTAAAATTTATTCACGTTGCTATTTGGCCGAAAGATTTAAAGAGTGAGATTCGATGTCAAAGGCTGGTGTAATGCATGAATACTAAAATTGGTGAACAAATGTGCAGGAAATGCCTTCCTTATTCACTCCTGAAACAATGTGCATCAGGAAGTAAGACAGGCCTTTGTCTGGAACTGTTTAAAGGATCACTCAATAAGTTGCAGCTGAGGTGCTTTTGACTTGTCTCAGGCAAAGTTGGTGTAAACACAGGTGAATTGCTGGTGTAGTCTGAAGGTTCCTGCTGCACAAAGAAAGACAGAGGATTTCCTTGCATAGGTATGGAGGCAGTAACCAAGGTGCCACATGCTCTGCAGCATGAGCAGGACTGACAGAAGAGGAGGCAGAGAGGGGAACCTCTGCAAGGAAAGATAGAAGGAGGGATCTGCATTGAAGGCCCTACCCTGAGACAGTCTGCAGGGAACACCAGTCCTACATTGGGATGTGCCAGGAGAAGTACCTCAGGAATCTTCACTTCAATAAGGAGTTAGTGACAGAATTGTGTCATCTTCTTCAAAAAAATTGAAGCCTCAAACCACAGTGGCGACGGCCTTTAGAATGGCTGTGAAGATCTTCATCGCCCTTTCATTCTTTGTAATCAATTCCTTCCAAGTGGGAGCTGATGACTTTAGAAATGTGTTGCAATTCGCTGCCCACAGAAGGATCCAACATCTTTCTTTAAATAAGGTGATCAATACTGTACACAGTAATCCAAATGTGGTCTCACCAATGCTCTGTACAACTAAAGCATAACCTCCCTACTTTTGTAATCAATTCCCCTCACAATAAATGATAACATTCTATTAGCTTTCCTAAGTACCTGCTTTATTTGCGTTCTAAGCCTTTCTGATTCATGCACCAGGAAACCCGGATCCCTCTGAATCTCAGAGCTTTGCAAACTCTCACCATTTAGATAATAAGCTTCTTTTTCATTCTTCCTGCCAAAATGAACAATTTCACATTTCCCACATTATACACAATTTGCCCGATATTTTCCTACTCACTTAACCTATCTATGTCACTTTATACTCTCCTCATGTCCTTTTCACAATTTACTTTACTACCTATCTTTGTGTCGTCGGCAAACTCAGCAACCATTTCTCTGGTCCCTTCATCCAAATCATTTATTTACTCAGAGGCATCAAAGAGCCACCAAGTGCTCCAGAGCACTTTGGGCACAAACTGCAAACTAATGAGCATTTTAGTGGACTACAGAACAGGGCATGTTGTACAATCTCTTTGCTAAAACTGGCCATGGAGCAGTCACTGGTGGAGGCGCTCATAGCCCCTTGCAATGTTATCATCCCGATTTGGACCAGTCTCCCCAATGGTTCAAGCTAACAGTGCAGCCTTGCAGTGTGGGTTAGGAGAATGCCTGCACCTGAGCTGAGAGCACAGCATGGAGTCCAATGGGCAAAGCTGCTGCCAATTGGTCAGATGGAGTGGGGCAGAGGTGGGTGGGGTTTCGGGCAGCCATACAGCACACTAATTCCTGGCCATCCAAGTGATGGCCAATACTCTCTGGAATGCGTTAAGGGGCCTTCAGACTTAACTAAAAGAGGTTCTTAGTACACTCAGGCTAACCCACACCTATCCCATCCTGCAGGAAGGGCAAAGCAGGATCATGGAGCCTGGTGAACTAGCTGTATGCCTCATGGCGAGAAGGGAGCGACTGAAGTGGCTCGCTGCGCAGAGGGAGGAGCAGCACCCTCTGGAAGTAGGGGCAGCTGGGGCTCCTGCACATGCCACTGAAGAGCCACAGTGGGCCATCGCTGGTTGGCGCCGAGCTAGACCCAGGGTCTATAGACACCGCCTTCCATTCCTGCGGATGACCAAGAATCAGTGTCGCCGAAGACTGCGCAAGTCTAGAGAACTGGTCAGTCACATCTGCCAGCTGCTGCAGGATTTGATACCATGTGGGCATAGAAGGCATCCATTGCCAGTGGCTGTGAAAGTGACCATGGCACTCAATTTCTACGCCAGTGGTTCCTTTCAGGGCTTCACAGGTGACCTCTGTTAGATATCAAAAGCCTCCACTAAATGTATCCATGAGGTCCCAGATACCATCTTCGCAACGGCACACACATTTGTGCATTTCGCCCAGGGCCAGGAGAGCAAGAATGCAAGAGCGATTGGATTTTCCCAGATCTCAGGTTTCCCACAGGTGCAGAGTGCGATTGACTGCACTCACATGGCGCTCTGATCTCTGTCGCAACACGCGGTCAAATATGTCCACTGCAAGGGATTCCATTCACTGGATGTGCAGCTGGTGTGCCACCACCACAAACATATCTTGCAGGTCTGTGCACAGTTTCTAGAGAGTGTGCATGACTCCTACATTCTCAGTTGGTTACAGATCCCTGATGTCTTCTAGGGTCCACAGATGCTGCAGGGATGTCTCCTTGGGGACAAGGGCTACCCGCAGAGGTCGTGGCTGATGAAACCCGTGCAACGGCCTTAGACTGCAGCAGAGCGAAGATAAAAGGGGGCTCATGCTGCAACTCGCTTCTTGGTGGAACAGACCATCGGGATGCTGAAAATGAGGTTCCGGTGCCTGGACCGGTCTGGTGGAGCCCTGCAATATAGTCCACAGAGTGTGTCACACATTGTCATTGCCTGCTGCGCCCTTTACAACCTAGTGCTGCTTTGGGGAAGAGCTGGCTGAGGAGGCGATGAAGGGACTGGGGGTCTCTTACAATGAGGAGGACCTCGATGGCGATTAGGGTGAGGAGGTTCTTGAAGGCGACGATGACGGCATTGAGGCCCTTGCATGGCCAGACGAAGCACGCGCGCTCGGTAGGCCCCCATAGCTGCTAGATTTGTGGAGGATGATGACGACATGCAGTGAGGAGACACCATAAGATCCTCACGCGGCATCTGTGAATGTTTGACTCCAGTCTGGTTTATGGCAGCGCACATATCTTCTGTGAGAATGCTCCTGTCATGGAGATGCAATGGAGGCCCTAATAGTCACTCAATTGCAGGAGGATGATGACGACATGCAATGAGGACACTCCATTGATCTTCACATAGCCCCTGAGAATGTCTGATTCCTGTCTGGCGGAGGGAAGCTCGTTTGTGCTCTGTGATAAGGGTCATATCATGGAGTCACAGCCATGAAACTTTAAAAGCATCTGATTCTTTGTCCGACTTCAGCACCTGACCCCTTCAGGAGAACAGCATCACTAGTCACAGATGCTGAAGAGATGGGGGCCAGCCCCACCTTAAAGGTGCTGAGAGCACACAGAGAGAATGATGGAACTCTGTGACACCTGCCCACAACATTCTGGCAGCAATGGCAAGCACCAATGAGTGCAGGCATCAGTAATGTTTCCAGGGAGTTTGAGGCTGGACAAAGTACAGGGAAGAGGCCCTGGATTGAGTCACCTGCCTTTATCCTGTGCAGAAAGGTTTCACATCTGAGTGACACGAACTGCTCATCAGAACAAGGAGCCATAGGCAGGGAGACATTCTTGGGAGTTTATTGACAATAATGAACATTATGTACAATTGATTAACACCCATGCCCAGGCTGTGCAACTGCATCTTCTTAACTTTCCTAACCTTGCCATTACATCTTGGCGATCCCTGGATATCCACAGCAGAGGTGGGGGCAGCCTGCCGACTGCGATGCCCTGTCTGTGATGACTTTGGCAGGCGTCCTCTGGAGGGTCGAGACTTGGAGGGCCCCGGCCTGCTTTCAGGATCCTGCTGTGTGACAGTGGCACCCTCCTCAGCCTGTGGAGCTGGAGATGCTGAGGTCACAGGAAGAGGAGATTCAGATGGGCTGGACACTTTTGGGGTCACCTGGATGGATGGCCCCAGGGTGTGCACCTGCTGTCCTCCTCCCTATGGGCGCCTGAGGGCCCCAGGCTGACACCATGAGGAATAGGGACAGCTGGAGTAAGATCGAGTTGCCCCACACCTCTGTCAAGTACAAACTGTTGGAGGCCAACTATGGTATCAGCGATGGAGTTCAGCCCGTGCAGCAGCGCAGGAGCAATGTCCTGATCCAAGGTCTCCATGGCAGCTGGCATCCTACCAGCGTTGACTTCGGTGCACTGGCATGCCAGAGGTATCACCTCAGCCTGAAGGTGGACGGACTCCTCCATCGTGCCGTGCAATCTGAGGAGTATAGCGGACATCCCTTCCTGATGTTCCTGAGCTTGCCTTTGCAGCTCCGGCAACTGTGACATGACCGAGTCCAGAGGCTCGTCATCAGACTCAGACTCAGCAATTTTCTGGCCTCCAGCAGTCCTCCGAGTGCTGGGGACCTGGGAAGCCGCTGCTGCCGCCTGCTGTGGATTAGAAAGTGTGATGTGTTCACCAGATTGTGATCCCAAGACTACTGTAAATCTAGGTCCCGTCGAGGTCTGTGCCTCTGCGCTGGTGGAGGGTGTGAGTGAGGGTGGAGGGTGTGAGTGAGTGCTGTAACGGGCCTTCAGGGAGGATTTCAGCAGATTCCTCTTCTGAGCTGCCCTCCGGGCTTGATTGTAGAGCCTGGGTTGTGGACTCCATTGGCTGTTTCCCAGATGTGCCTGAGAAAGCAAGGAGAGATAATTAGTGCATAGCAGTGGCCTGTGGAACAGAAGATATTACTCACAGCATGGTTATGTGATGGATGTTGCATTGCTGGATCCTCACTTGGTAGAGCACCGCCAACCTCACCATCAGCACAGGAATGGTCCAGATCCTCGCCAGCCAGCTGGATGACTCAATTTTCAAAGTCTATGAGGACCTTAGCACCCTCCTTGCATAATAAGCTTTGTTTGTCCTTCTTTGTTCCAGGCTGTTTCTGGAGTCAGGATGTATGGTGGCCTATTTTCCTCATGTTTTGCAGAGACTTTAAATAATGGCAAGTATGAAGTCCATCAGGTAACTGCCTAGACATGTCCCCTGGTAATCTGCTTTAACAGGCTTCTAGAAACTTGGTCAATTTGTGGGTCAGTTGACTTCTGCAGCCATTTTAAAACAGTATCTTTGCAGTTCTAGCTGTTTCTTTTTTCATTTTAAAAAAACAATTGAAGACATTACTCCAGTCGATTAAACTAACAATTAATATTCCACATTGCACATCATACATCGTTGTGACATTTCATATGACAATTTTATCTGGCAATACACCAAAAATAATTCATCCTTGTGCATCCCCTTAGTGCCTGTCTTGTGGGTATCCTTGACTGATCTAGTGCTCCTGTGCAGTGCTATCTTAATGGCTGCAGCATGGCTGATGGGCAGCTGTGGAGGACAACCTTGAGTAGCTCTGATGTATCCAGCTTTGGATTGCAGGACCTCGACATGTACAATTCATGTACTGCTCCCCTTTAATGATAACCCTTTCCCCAAAGTACATTAACATACAAGAATATACTTCAGGTCAGTGCTATCTTATGCTATACGTTATCACCCTGTCCCCTTCATCGTGTCTTCTAGAACATTCATGTACTATCACTCTTGGCACACTTCACCACTTTATCCTTGGACAGCTGTGTACTTACTTGACCCCAGGTTGACTGTTTTTTTTATTCATTCACAAGGTGTGGGCATCGCTGGCTAGGCCAGCATTTATTGCCCATCCCTAATTGCCCTTGAGAAGGTGGCGGTGAGCTGCCTTTAATTGAGACCATTCTATTTCAGTTTCATCTGATCATTCTATCCCAGGTTTAGTGTTTAGTCTGATCATTTCAAGCCAATGCCATCTCATGTTATAGGTTCCCATATCCCTCCCTGTCCTTTTTTTTTGTGGTTTGCCAAAATCTTCATGGATCTTGAATTTACATTTCGCACAACTCGTGCTAATTAATATAAAATGATTGCTACTTCAATTACAAAACATTCAAATTGTAAAATATTTCATTAATCATTTGGCATTCCTATGGGAAACCTAATAACATTTGAGACATTTAACTTCCAAATAATATTTATTATATTTTATTACTAAATTATGGATATTTCTGTTGCTTTTTCTCAAGACTTCAAATCTTCCATGTTTACAGGTTTATTCATATCATTTTATGTCAGAAATGCAGTACAGGTAATGGGAAATAACTTTCTTCCTAACCAAAGGTATAAACATACTGTTTGATTTTTATGTCCTTACTGTAACATGGAGTTGGACTGACTGAATGATGCAGGAGTATCTGTTTTGTCAATACTATGATTTTTTTCAAAATGCAATGTAAAATATTACTGCAGTCATGCTTTGATTTGTAGTCAATCTGTATAAAACCAGTGGAGGGCCCTTTTTTGAGGAATGATATTAAGGGTTATCTGTTGCATTCCTTTTTATTCTTTGTTGTATGTCATAAGCATTGATTGCTTTGTTGGAGGCTAAAAACCTACAGCATTACAGGGGTTAATGTATGGTGACGTTACTGGATCCAATCACATTCTGTTGTTCAGCAGCTGGGCTAAAAAAAATGCATTCATGAAGCAGAGTGCAAAGAAATGCCCAATCCCTGCAACTTATATTATTCATGAGAGGGGTAAAATCAATTTAATTTATCCTACTAGCCCTGTGCAGCACCATGGTTTGGGCGTGGCAGATCACTTCATTAATTATGAGATGCTCTCAAGCGTTTTGGCACCATTTCAAAAAATATATTGCAAATGAAATGTTTTGCCTATTTTTATGAGGGCACATTTAATAAAGAAATGTTCTTAATAAATGAATTATCATTTATCCTTTCATATGGTATCCTGAATGTACAGAATATCCTTGTTATAAATACTGGATAAGATGTTTGAATGTGTGCTACAAGATGTTGAAAGAAATTCAGTACTTAAATTGTTAATACTCCAGAAACGTGCACACTTAGACAGTGGCCACTGAGGGTACGGAAGAGACGCTTAATATTTAATGAGCTGTCTGGGAGTGGTGGCACGGGTGGGTGGGGAGGGAGGGGGAACTGGTAGGAGAGTATGCTGATCAGCAGCAGTTGACTGTGCAGCTGTCGGCAGTGCCTGTGTGAGAAGAGAGGGAGTGAGAGACAGAGAGAAGGAGTGAGAGAGGAGCAAGAAAGAATAGGAAGGAAGAGAAAAGGAAAGGGATACGGGAATCATGTTGTGCTGCATTAGAAGAACTAAACAGGTACAATATTTTTGTTTTTACAGTTATTGAAACAATATATCTGCAATGATCTTTCTTTTCACAAGTTGAAATTGAAATACTTTGAGGAATATAGATATTTCAAATCTAGAATTTAAAAAAAATACAACATTTTGGGACTACAAGATATGAGATACTTGCATGAAAATGTTGACCATTAATTGACTGAAGAATAAAATATGAAATGGAAGATATACATGTGTTTCTATGTTATAATGGTACATTTTATTTTTTAAGATCTGATAATAAAACCTATTCTAGATGAATGATTTCATCTTTTAAGGACTACAATGAATTGGAAGACTGTTATAATTCACATTTGTCTTTGAATTCATGACTGATAGATTTTAAGGATCCTACAGCTAAAAGAGTTAAAATACCTGAATGCATCAGGTTCAGCACAGCATTTGGATTCAGCCAGTGTTCCATTTGAGAATGCCTTTTCATTTGATATTCAACAAGCATAATGCTAAATCTATGGGATTTTAGCCAGTGCCCAGTTTAAATTACATTTTAGTTGAAACAACTACGCATTAGAGAAAATTTACCTAAAACATTCACATTGTGATGCACAAAGGTCAGGGCTGCTGGATTTAAAAAAAAATAGAGTAACAGTTACTACAACAGTCTTGATAGGGATGAATAGCTATTTTTAAAAAATATGGCCAGTATGTCAGTTAATTAATCGAGTCTTACCCACTGGAATTTCAGCTTGTGATAATCGTATGATTTGGCTGCAGAGGTACAGCTTTGGGAGTGGCACCTAATATATGAGGCTAGCTAACACAGAACACTGGTCCTTATGGTGGAGTCTTTCCGAACTCTCCTTTGTGTGCTGAATATATTTTTAAGATAGGGTAGTTTTCAATTATTAATGTATAAAAGAAAAATACTTTAAATTAGAACACTAAAAATCTTAGGGGATAAAGATAAATTCAACATTGCAAAGAACAATTTAAATAATATATAAAAAGATGCTCAAACCTTAATATACTTTTGACAAAGGAGAATAAAAACTACAATAATTCTGTGATATTAAATAATGATTTTTGCAATATATGTTATGGATAATAAGATTTTTGGAAAATGCATCTGGTGGGTAGGTAACCAATGCCAACTTTATAATGAGGATTTGAATGGCTGATCACAGCATGAGCAACAACCTTATATGTCTCAGTCTAGTTATTGGATTGGTGGATATAATGGCCAGATATGACAACCAATTATTGTATCTTGTTTACAGTAATTGTACTGAAAGTGAAGGGAGATATTCCTGAAAAGCTCAACTTGCAATTTAAATGGCATGAATATTCTGATTCAGTCAGGTTGCAGATTAGAACTGTTATTTCCTGATCCCTTTTCAATAAATGTGTATTTATTAGAAAGCGCAATAGAAGTTTCATTAATCAATGTAGTCATAATGGTATAATTGAGTTATAGTACAATTTATTTTAAACTGATGGGTAGGACAAAATTAAATTTAGAATCTGATGCTGTCAATGTAGTTCAAGGTACATCCATTACCTCAGCCCTAAATTTGGACATTATTATCTTTGAAATCAGATTTGCTGAGAGAGGTGCATTATTGTACAGATATCAAACCTCATACATCTTTCCTTCAAAACCTGAATTGTAAATTGCTGGAGGAGCCTTTTCTAAAAAGGATGGAAATTTAAAACTGAATAACATATATATATATATTTTTTAATTCCATAGTATACCAGTTAATGGGTGTTCCGCTAAATAGGAGCATAAACATTTTATTGTGCATTAACTCTGCATTCTACACAGGATAATTAATAGAAATTATTTGAAAAGGGTGTGCTTTGCTAATCATAGAGTATTCCCATGAAAAGGCTTCAACCGCGATAAAAGCGAAAGTGTGTGTTGAATGACTGGTCTTTGATTTATGCCTGAATTAATCTCAGTATTTATTAATCATCAATAATGCACAGCAATGCATTCATTAGTTTCTAATTCAATTCATCCCCTATGGTTTGACCTGGACTCAGTTCAGGTGGCTGAAATGTCCAACCAACATTTAACTGCCCTAAATGCCAATCCATCTTTACAAGAAAGCTTTATTCTGAATTGGAAAATTCCTTTTGACTGCTGTCTTTAAAAAGAGAAAGAAAATGTTAGGGCGGGGAGCAGTATTAATTCGAGGTATCCAAATAAAGTGATGACTAGTGAATTTTTAAGCGTTCCTAATATCTGCAGTCCTCCATTAGCAACTAGGCAAGAAGGCTTGGTAAAGCAAAAAAAAAAGGTTTCACGATAATTTATTACATGGTTGCAAAAGGAGAGCCCAACTAGACAATAAAAGACTGACTTCTGGGCAATCTTAATTGTACTACAGGGTAATTGTTATTCCTGTAAGACTGAGGGCGTTGGGAGTGCTCTCTGTATCTGAAGAAAGTGGGTTGCCAGTCCTCTGGAGAATTTACATCATCATTTCTGAATCATGCTGATGATGTAAACCTTTGTGCTATGTGATGAGCTTTTGTTACACAATAGACCTAACGTGTTGTTTGTAGATGCTCTTGTTAGAAACCAAAATGCAAGTGCTGCTTGTAAAAAAAAATACATGATTTATTTTGTGTAGTGGAAGCTGTATGCCATGTCAATGAAAAGTCAAAATCATCTAGTTTCCAATTTATCATAGTGTATTATTCTGTACACTATTTTAAATTAATCAGGATGAAATATATACAATATTTATCATTGGAACCCTTACCTAAAGGCATTCAAATGCTTAAAGTCTACCAGGATTGAAATCATTAAACACTTGTAAAGTTGTAAACCCAATGTTAATCCTTAGCAGTTTTCTCAGAAGCCTTGGTCCACTGACAGATAGAAGTAACTGTGCCTCATAATTTTTTTTTGCCATTTAGCTATATGGGAGAGGCATTCTGGTATGTCATAGCATTTGATTGAGTCAGACTTATCAACAATCATAAAATAATTATTTCAATTTATTTCCTCTTGGTTACTTTACCCACATATACAATCTGTTGTTTTCTTGCATTTATGTAACTAACTATAATCAGTGTTTACTTTTGTAAGGTATTTCAGTTGTGATCTTCTAAAATTCAACCTATATGAGGCCAATAAGCCTTACAGAAAATATACAGATAATACGCATCTTATCATACATCATTGGGTGACCATACTCAAGAGTCGACCTTTCACTAAAAAGGTTGTCATAAAAAGGAAAAGCTACTACGGCAATAAACTCTGTCTCTGATTTCTAATTATATTGGAAGGCATATCCCAGTTGAGGGCAGACGCCTCCCTGTGGGAGGGCAAGAAAAGTTGGTTGTGTGCCTTCTGGCAGACAGCCAAGACATACATTACTGGAGACCTAGAAGCATACTGCTTTTGTAAGGTGTGTCCCCCAGGCAGTGCTAGTAAAGGGAGAATATTAGGAGGACAAAGAGAGTAATAAAGCTTCATAAGATGGTGCATACTCTTAATAGGAAAAAAGATGTGCATTTCAAAAATGATTACATATTTACTGTCATATTTTCTGATATTAATATTTTAAGTAATTTTTGAATCCAAAAAATAAAATTCTAAAAGCCTTTCTTTAGTAAATGTTATGTATTTTATACTGTTCAATAAATGAATTATTTGAAACATTAAGTAACATTGCAAACTAATGGAATCTTTACCCTTCAAAGCTGCCTGTTTCTTATTTCATATTTTTGAAATTTTTAATTCAAAATTTTTCATCAAGGAAAGTTGCTTGAACTCATATTTAAAACAAGGTGCACCTCAATGATTGCATGAGATTGCATAAATTACTGCATAGTGTATTTGGACAAAAGCGTAAAGGTGACATTTGAATCTGTTTAATGAGGCTAAGCAATTCTTAGCAGGTTTAAGATTAGGATTTACTAAATAATTCAAGCCCGTGTCAAGAATGAAGCTTAAACTGCTTCCCTACACTTCCGTACATTCATGATTAAGCAAGCTTGTAAAACATTGAAGCTTCTAAACTATTTTGTGACCTCAGAATCGGCCAATGAGACTATAGTAGATGCTTCAGTTCCTGCAATACGTATGGCAAGCAGATGCTATGTTTCTCATGAAGGATGCTACAGACCCTACTGTCACTGTTGCTGTTTTTTCACTACTGTGCGCAAGCATGATTTTTTTTTCAATAATACTTTTAAAGCATCAGATCATTGTCACAATGTCACAAATATACCTCATGAACACTTGGCATCTTGCAACTTTCAGTTTCAGAATCCAGAATGGTGCTATGTAAAATTCACATCAAGTCTACCCCAACTGACCTTAGCTCTGTCAACTCCACTCTGCTTAGAAGAACTGTCACTGCTCTTTTTTTATTCATTGACTTGTGATGTGCCTCCTGACAGTTAAAGTATGATTGGTGCTTTATTTAAGCTGCAGGGGGCTTCAAACCTGTTTTACACCTACTCAGCAGAAAATTGGAAGGAAGCTACAACAATGAAGAAATTTGGGACAGTCATACAGTATATAAAGTAATAGCAGAACACCCATTTCCAGTAAGGAGACGTTCATTGGTATTCCAGAAGTAATGTAATTTCTTCCATGTGTTTGTATAAGTGCAAAAACTCTTTACTGTCATGTTGTTTGTTCACATTCTGTTTTTATGGTGAAAGTATCTTAATTTTGGAAGATTTTCAATATCTAAACTATTGCCTTTTATATTTTGCATTTTGGGATTATGCCTGGTTTTCTTAAATAGTTTTGCCAACAAACCTGAATGCATTGCACTTGTTGCTTCACTCCATATTTCAAGGTGGTGATGAAGAAGATCAAAAATGTACAAATCACCTTCAACACCAAGCAATGTAGCAGCGGAAGGCCTGGTAATATTTGACACTCAGATCTTATAATGCAGCAAAATCACCCCACACAGCTGAACAGTGAGTGGTAATGGTGTTGAAAATGACAGATGAACTCATGACCCATTCACACTGTGCTAGCTAAAAGTAGATATGTGAAGCAGAGTTATAATAATGCAATGTGGGAATCAAATTTGTGAAAATGGTTGGGAATATACTCAAAGTTTTTTTTATACTAAATGCTATTAAAAGAAACTATAAAAGAAAAATACTTTGAGTCTAATTTTAACTGGGAACCAGTTTTCAGTAACTGACCAGAGAGAAGTCTGAGCTCCTGAAGTAAATCCCATGGCCTTTTTAACTTCCAGGCCTCGGTTAAATCCTGTTCCAGCTGGGAATTTGATGGGAAGCAGTGGAAAATCATATAACCCATTAGCTGCCTGTCAACAGCAGGGTCATCCTGCAGGATTGCCCATGATCGAGGAGGGTGAGATCACAGCAGTGGCATGGTTGAAGACTCCAACTTCACCTCACCTCCGAAAAAAGTTTTTAAAAATTTAAAACCTTTCCTCTTCTAGCCCAATCCACTTTGTTGCTGGGCTGACCTAGCAGAAAACACACTATCACCTCCCATGCAGGCCACCTATTCAAAATTACAGTCAGGTCCTGATTACACTCAATATGCAAAATGCATCTGCCAGATTTGGATGGGCATTCTTTCTGCCTGCTCAGGAGAGTAGGTGAGAATCTGAATCTATCAGCTCCTGACTTCAGATCAGGTAAGTAGTATGGAACCATTTAACTTGGATATTTTCTGCCAGGTGAGCATGGTTTAAATCACTCCTTTTGTCTTTAACCCATAGTACAGAACAAACTAATTGCATACTTAGTATTCATAAATAATAAAGTTAAGCATTACTTTTATTTACTAACCTCTGCCAGCTTGCAGCTGATCCTACCAGGAGATCTACTTTCATGGTATGTCATGCTTGTCTGTCTTGTGCCATTCTCACACATCCACTCACTGTAGCTTGTCTGCAACACTTTGTCACAATCATCATCCAACTATGCATAGGTTGACCGGTCTTTCTGCTGCCCTCACTTTGCCCTCCAGGAGGGATCCCTGTAGATTTCAGTTCTGATCAAATGGCAGAAATATGGGCATTTTCTTTTCTGAATGCCACTTTTTTGAGCCTTTTCGCCTTTGTAATTTCGAGCACCTCTTTATTGGTCTTATGGTCTGTAAATTGAATTTTAAGATTTTCTAACACTCAGGCAAAAAATAGGGTTCAAATAATATCCTGGATGAAGTGTTTTTCATGTTGGATAACATGGGGACAAAAAAAAAATTCTGTTCATTTTCATAAAAATCTGACATGAACAAACTCAAGCCACCATTAATTCAGCATGGTGGATATGTAATGGGTAAGATCATCAATGACTATCAATTTGTTCCATCATCAGACAGATAACTATAGAAAGCGTTAAAACTATCCAATACTCAAAATAAAAACATAATTAAGATGCACTCTTTGTCAAAGCTAATCACTTCACACTCTTCCCCATGGACAATGTGAAGTATGAAGATAGACTTCGGCAGGCCTGAGCTTTGCTAGAATTACGGGCCTCATGCAGATGCAGGGCATCATTGACTACACATGCAAGCTATGTGCTTTACTAGAAGAGTCTGGAATCTACATGAATATGGAGGGTTTTCAATCACTGAGTGTCCAACTGATGTGCTGACACGACTGTGCAACATGTAGGGTTCTACATGCACCAGTCTTGAATTCTCATTCTATTTGACCTCGAGCATTGAGTGAGAAGCTGGTTACTTAGGAACAAAGGTTATTCTCTCTAGACTTGGCCAATGAAACCTCTCAGAAATCCAAGCACACATGTAGAGCTGAGGCACAATCACTGCCATGTCTCCATTAATGCATTACCCAATGCTGACCTCTCTCAATCACTATCAAAAGCTCACGAGGTGACAATTTCTGAGCTGGAGGAATTAAAATTGTGTGACAATGCATCTTCAGGTACAGTGCACTTCCCTCCTCTACTGCCAATGGACTTGGAACTTCATAAAAAGAGCTGGAAAGTAAAACTGGTTAGCAGCTAGAGAAAATTGCATATTATTGCAAAAGAGTATTTGCCCAATGAAGAACCAGGCTGTATTTTAGATTGAGTGAGAGACAGCACTAAGTAATAAGTGAAGTAGTTATAGGACCAAATACCCAAAGACACATATCCCCTTGCCAAATTCTCTGCAACAGTTACTGCAATAACTGGGGGCAACATTATCTTTGGGTGATAGTGTAAAACAATACTATCCATTTTACACTATTGCCAAAGTCAAAATTACCCATTTTCTGTTCAAGATATCCATAGTAGCCTCTGCAGCTGATGGTACTTCATGTTTTTATGTACTTTCTCCTCCTATGCAGGTCTTCTACCTGGCATTGTGAGCTGGTTTGTCCTGCAAAAAGAAGAGAGTCTGTTAGTGAGTGGCATACCTGAGAGTATTGAACATGTGTGTGTGAGTGTAGAAGAGTTTGTGTCGAGCTGTGGCAGTACGTGATGGACTTTGGAAGCAACAGCAACTCGAGGTATCACTAAAGGATGCTGCAATGAATGGATGAGGAGAAAGTGAAGTGGGGTACATCAAGATTTTCATAGACATTGCAATAAATTGATGCAGAGCTCTGCTGAAAACGACAAGAAGACAGTGAATGAAAGTCGCACTTTAGCAGTTTGCTTTATATAATTGAAATTTTTGCATGGCCTCCAAGTCCAAGCGATTAAAATGTAGGCATTGGTGATGTGGTGGGACACCCTTCTCCTATTCTTTGGAAATAAAACACTCCTCTTCCTTCTTATTTCTTCCACTGAAGACACCGGGGCAATGATGGAGAATCTAGGCACCATCCCAGTGGACATTTTCTGTCTTCTAGAACACAGAAAACAGTTCTAGCTGAGCTCCACAATAAGCACTTTAGATCCCCTTTAAAAGATGCCAGCAGGAATAGAAATCAAGTCCACACAAGAGCCTCCCCACAATGGGCAAGTTGTCCAATAGCCAATGCAATTGTGGCAGATTGCCCGTCAAATTTAAATAAGGCAGGGACTTGAAAAGGAGTCATGCCTTGTGTTGACATCATCAGGCAAGCATAGAGTTCATTGAAAACTTGCTCCCAATATCTTTTAAATATTTTAAAGTCGTTATTTTTTGTATTTTTTTATTCCATGGAACTTGTGTTTGGATCTATTCTACTAGTCATATTACCATCACATTATGATAGAAGAAACCTTTTCATCTAAATCACACAAAAAGTACAATCTTTGCCTGGAGACAATCTTTTGCAATAATGCAGCCACATGTACCATACTTATTTAATTTAGATGATTGGTAGGCAATATTTAATCCCATATGTGCAAGTGTAAGATAGTAAGCAAAAATGCATGTTGGACTGAATTCTATCTGAACAGATACAGAATTAGTCATTTGGTAGTACAGAACTTGAGTATTGCTGATAAAAGAGGCATGCCTAAGCTTAGGCATTTCTCTTTTTTCAGCAATACTCAGATATAGAATTGGCCAATTTGGATAATTTTGTACAAATAAATGAACGTGTACTTTCGACTCTTAATTTTTCTTGAGTGCTAGTTTGGTGACCTTTGACTCAGAATGTTGTGGGTTTAGATACCAATCCTGGAACTGAGCACATAATCTGGGCTCACATTTCAATTCAGTACTGAAATGGCATTTTACAGATAAGATCCTACCTGCTTCATGAAGATTAGGGAGTTTTCCTAGAATCCTAGCCAACATTCAGACCTCAAGAAATATGAGTTAAAATAGATAGGCTGACTATTTATCTCATACACTTTGGGACTGTCCTGTGTGCAAGGTGACTTTTTTTATACTTCCATGGGATGTGGCAGTTGCATCCCTAATTACCCTCCATTTGTCTACAAATCAACCTGTGACTACAGTTCAAAAGTACTTTATTGGCTGTGAAGTGCCTTAGGATATCCTGAGAATGCGAAAAGCACTACATAAGTCTTCTTTTCTTAATATGGTCTTCTCTGTATGCGTGCACAGCTCTGGCAATTTCCAGGGAAGCAGTTTTCACTTTTAATTCGCAGAGCTGCCACTTACCTTGTAAAATATTAAAAATGTAAATTAAGCAAATCAAAACCATCTGCATTCCAAATTTTAGAAGATAGCACCTGAGAGTTAAGCTTTGGTTTCAGGAAGATTTAATAGACCACCAATGAGTTTTTACCAACTTGTAAGCATATATGGCATGATTTGGTGACAACATTAAGGATGGGACTGTAAACACTAGTGTGAAAAAATGATGCACCAGAATATGGCAGCTAGCCATGGTATGGTTTTCCAATAAATTAAGTATGCAATGGACTTTTTACTTCTAGATGTACAAAACCAGACAGTTTATCTAAATTATAAGGCAGTACAGGGATATTCCTAGAGAATCTTTTCAGTGAAGCAGGGGGGAGAAGACTATCTGAGGCCTCCGGGATAATTCAGGAAGATTGAAGGCTTTGCTTAATTTTGTGGTGTCATTTAGAGTTTAGGAGGGCAGTTTTTGGCTTCTACCTGAAACAGGGGTGATGTGAGTTGAACAGTCACGCTACCCTCCTGAAACCAGCTTCTGGAGGCCTGAACTCCAAATTACTTTCAACTGCCCAGCCACCCTTTAAACCGGCATAGTATTGCTGCTGGCTTAGAGCAGGTGAAGTTGTGTCAGGGCCCGTTTCTGCTCGGCAGCAGTGCAAGAGTTGAGTTGTCATAGCAACTCCAGCAGTGCATGGAGAGGGTGCAATCAGACAACAGGCATACGAGCAGCTAGCGAACAGATAAAATACATACAAGTTTCATAGAAAACAAAATGTCCATTTAAAAAGTAATGTTCATTTGCAACGAGACAAGGACATATTTGTGAGCTGGTTGCATATAACAGGCATTTAAAGGATCAGAAAGATCACTGTGGCTCATCCGTCTGCTCACAAACATGTCATAGGGTCAATCAGGATTCTACCATGGTGACATCAAGATGCTTGGAATACATTCATTAGTAGACATAGCCAAATATTTAAAACAATGTTGTCAGTAATATAAAGAACCTGCCTGCAGGCTAAGAAAAAACATACCCTTCACAAATAAAAATATGCTTTGAGCAACTGGTGGGAGGAGCTTTCCCAAATTACTATGTCATCATAGGATGACGCATTCATACCAGTCCTTTCAGCAAACTGTCTTTGTATTCTGAATCCATGATGAAGTGTATTCTGTGATCTGCAGTCTTGACCTTGAAACTATTCAGGCATCGATGAGGCACTATGGGCTATCAGCAGCTGCAAAATTATATTTAGCCATAATCTGTAACCTCGTAGCCTGGCAAATCCCTCATTCTACCACTACCATCATACCAGGGGGCCAATTCTGGCTCAATCAGCAGTGCAGATGAGCAAGGAGCAGCACCAGGTGTAACTCAATGTGAGGTACCAACCTGATGAAGCTACAACAACAAAAATTTGCATTTATGTAGCATCTTTAATGTAATAAAATGTCCAAGGTGTGTCATAACCCAGAAGGAAAAAACAGTTCAAATTTGTCAAAAACTGGTACCATTGGCACCAGTGCTACTGGAGTTTCATGTTCAGGTATACAGGACCAGTTCGGTCAGTACCAGTCATTTCCAAGGTAGAGAAGCAAAGAGGTTTTGGGAGTGAATTCCAGAGCTTAGGACCTATAACTGAAGATATAGCCACCAATGGTGGACCAATTAAAATTGGGGATGATCAAGAGGCCAGAATTAGTTGATGCAGATATCTCAGAGGGTAGTGGGGTTGGAGGAGATTACAGAGCTGGGGGAAGGCCATGGAGGACTTTGAAAACAAGAATAAGAGTTTTAAAACTGGGGCATTGCTTAACTGGAAGCTAAAGTGGGTCAGTGAGCACAGGTGTGATAGAAGAACCGGACTTAGTGCGAATAAGAACATGAGTGACAGAGTTTTGGATGACCTCAAGTTTACGGAGGGCAGAATTTTGGAGGCAAGCATTGGAATAATCAAGTCTAGTTGAAAGAAGGCATGAAATTGGGTTTCAGCAGCAGAAGACCTGAGGCAGGGGCAAAGTTAAAGATAGAAATAGGTCTTACTGATGGAGCAGATATGTGGTCGGAAGCTCATCTCAATGTCAAATATGATGTCAACAGTTTGCAAACAGTTTGGTTCAGCCTCAGATAGTTGCAAGTAAGTGGGATGGAATCGATATCTAGAGAATACAGCTTGTAGCAGGGACTGAATTAATGGCTTCAGTCTTTCCAATATTTAACAGGAGGAAAGTTCTCTTTATCCAATACTGGATGTCAGAGAGGCAGTCTGATAATTTATCAACAGTGGAGGAGTTGAGAGAGGTGGTGGTGAGGTAGAACTGGATGTTAATAACATTGATGTGCAAATAGTATAGGAATGCATCCATGCTTAAAAAACCCAAAAACGGAATGCTATAGACAGATCCCACAACCAATCAAATCAAAATCTGCCATTCTGCTGCATTCAGTTATAAATAGAGGTGAACCATGGTGGTGACAGGGTGCAATCACACCCCTTAGATCAAGTAGTACTGTGGTAAGGTCTATGCAAAGAATAATGGTAAAAAATAAAATTAAAGACTCTTTATCTGAATGCACAGAGCATTTGTAACAAGATAGCTGAACTAATGGCACAAATAGAGATAAATGGGTTTCATATACTCATCATTACAGAGTCATAGTTGGCAAGGTGACCAAAGTTAGGAAATAAATATTCCAGGGTACACAACATTTCAAAAAGACAGACAGACTAGCAAAGGAGCAAGAGTATCCCTGATAAAGGACAGCATAAGGATAGTAGTAAGAAAGGATCTTGGCACAGAAGATTGGGAAGTAGAATCAGTATGGGTGGAGATTTGGAATAACAAGGGTCAGAAACCATTGAAGGGAATGGTTCATAGGTCCTCAAACAGTTTTTTTCCTACCATTGGACAGAGCAATAAGTGAGAAATAATTAGAACTTGTAACAAAAGCCATGTGATAATCATGGGGGACTTTAATTTTCATATACACTGGACAAATCAAATTGACAGAGATAGTCTGGAAGTTGAGTTTGTAGAATGCTTTGACAACAACTTCCTAGAATACACTGTGGGATAAAGCTATTTTAGATCTAATATTGTGTAATGATGCAGGGTTAATTAGTAATCTGAAAGTAAAAGACCCTCCGATAAAAAGTTATCATAATACAATTGAATTACGTATTAAGTTTAAGAGTGGCATGGGCATCCGAGGAGCAGAGAATGCTGGAGCCCGACAGTGACGGGATCCTGGAGGGCTGTCCATGGTGTGCTGGGTGGATTCTCATGGACATGGCTCTGCTGTGAAGCAGCTTATGGAAGTTGGAAAGTCACCGTTGATGCCACAACGGATGATGGTCAAGAGGGTGGGAGAGGAAGGCCTAGGTTCGACTGGGAGAGGAAGAGGTGTCGGGGGGGTGGTGAGGTTGGGCAGGGGGAATGAAGGTGTTGGGGGGTGAGGTTGGGCAGGGGGAATGAAGGTGTTGGGG